>NC_056543.1:28094041-28801541 GCF_910596095.1 Thunnus maccoyii
TTTGTGACTGTCACAATGGAAAACGCTGACTCACATAAATAGGTGGTGGTGAAAGGCAACAGAAATTTGATTGCTGGTTTTGACAGTGAGGGATATTGACTGGCAGCCAGTATCCGGAATGAAGCAAGGTCATCTTGTGTGAGCTGAAGCTTCAGGCTGCTGTCTGCTGATAGTTCCATCAGTTCGTTTTCCAACACAGTGGACGGAGCCATGTCTTCTGGAACAGGATCCACAGAGAAAGTGTCCAAAATCTAAAGATTTCCATGTTGTGGGCTACTGGGAAGTAGTTTGGAACTTTCGTGACAATTTAGTCAAATGGTGGGTTATACCACTGGATATGTTGACATGAACGGGCTTCTGAAGTTTCACTTAGGAGTGAAAACATGTCAGATCGTCCCTCCTTGACTCTTATGTTCCAAAGAATAAGTTTTTTTCTTGAAGCCCTCAATTTTGTCTGAAACCAAAAAAACGGTGCTGTTTTTTTTCCCTGCATTGATATATTGAGCAGATTTAACTGGTCAAATATATCTGATAAGTAGGTCAGTTTTACACAGAAGTTACCATCAGTGTAATGCTCAGCAAGAGGAGAGTGCTACTCTTTCAGAAATGTGTACACTTCATTTCTCAGTTCAAAAAGGCGATTAAACACATGAAATCCACCTTACTTCACTCTGGCACCAGAGCTGCAAATGATCTGCATCCAGTCTTTCACAGATAGCAGCAAAACACCTTGAGTTGAGCGCATTTTTCTTAATATAGTTAAGTTTTCATTGCCAAGTCCATGACTTCATGCAGTTCTGGTGACATCTGCTTTGTTGCTTTACTTAAGTCTGGTGCCTTCTCTTGGATCTGTTTGACACCACCACACAATGTATTCCTGTCATTGATGCAGCAAAACATCTGCACAGTATTTCGTATCAAGACGTTTTTCTGTGAGGTAATCATTAAGGCAGCGCATTACATTATCTGCTGTTGTTCTGGTGGGAAGCTCTTTGCAAAACAGTAGATCCTCTTGAATATTACAGTCCCTGCAGTATCTTACAAAAACAATAAAGCGGCATTGCTAACGTCAGTCGACTCGTCCAGCTGTACGGCAAAGTGTGGGCTTGACTTTATTCTCTCCACAAGTTGGCATTTGATGTCATCACTCATGCAGTTTTTCCCTTATGTTCATTCTGTAGCACTGCAGCTTAAGTTTCACACGATCATTAGTATCAGTGGGCTACTAATGATTTCCACTCGCACACTGTGCGAGCAGTATAACACCCTACGTTATAATGGAATTGTTTTGAGTTACCCCCCCGCCCCAAAGCAGTCCACCAAGGGGAAACACTGATCATGTCAACGATTCTTCTGCTCGTGTTGTCTTTGGAGTGGTATTGAGTGAGTTTGGCTGCAGCTGCTTCCCACAGTGACTCTCGTACATAGGCAAATCATTCCCTAGGCAAAATAAGCTCCTCTGCGATCACACAGCAGCAACCATATAGCTAGCTTTCAAAGTGGTGTATGACTCACTTTTTAATGTTGTGATGACTTTCTTTTGTGTCTGAAGCCCATCCCTTTTCCTTAGGAAATATTCTTTTGGCTTCCCAACACATCCTGGGTGCTTTGTGTTTAAGTGTCTCTGGAACTTCGATGGTTTTAGTGCCTCATTTGACAGGATTTCACTATAGTCAAAACACTGTGCTTTTGGCTCAACAGCACTGCCTGCCTTTAGGACATGCCAGCTACAGTAAAATGCAAACTTTTACTGTATGCTGATGACTCTTCCTTACTGGTTGCTGGGAAGGATATCCACCAAATTGAGGTCACACATAGCAGAGAGTTAGAAAATGTAAGGGACTGGCTTATAGACAGCAAGCTGTCATTGCACCTGAGCAAGAGTCAGTTCTCTATGGCACTAAGCGTAGGCTGCAAGAGGCAAACAGAATGAAGGTTACATGCAATGGCAATGAAATTGTATCACAGCTTTGTGTAATATACCTTGGTATTATGCTGGAATAGTCACTCTCAATACTATACAAAAGTGGCTGTAAACTTAAGTTCCTGTATCACAGAATGAGGCAGTTTGACATTACAACATACAGAACCTGGCCTGCATGGTACAGTGGCTTGACAACCAAACTAAGGAACAAGATCCAGGTTATGCAAAATAAGATCATTCGTTATTTACTAAATGTATCTCCCAGAACTTATGTAGGTGGGCCTTGTTTCCAGTGCAGCTCAGGGTGGGACAGCTGAAACTCTAAGCACATAACATCATCAGTATAACATCATCAGTGGTGCTGCCCCTGACTAGCTGGGCTCATAGATAGTCACGGTCCATACTCAGCAGGGACCTTACTGTGGAACAGGCCTCCACTTAGCATCAAACTGTCAGAATCCAGAGGGCTTTTAGAGGTCAAGTCCGGGCTCATCTCTGTAATAAGATGACCAGTTATATAATGACAGGCAGGTCCTGTGCATATATTGTGTTTTTTCATCATGTTTTTATTTGTGAAATGCTTTCAGGACATATTGATTGTGAGTAAAAGGAAAGATATTAGGACAGGGATTGAAGGTTCATGTCTGTTGTTTTTATATAAAGGTTGTCTTTGGATTTTTGTTGCTGATTGTTCTAGAGGATTCTGTGGATGTTATGTGTTAGTGTCTGTCCTGTTTTTCTGACATCAGGGACCATGTTGGAAACAAATGTTCTCACTTTTACATGGATTCATTGTCTTCTATATCCATAAGTACAATCAATCAATCAATCTATCTATGAATCCAAATTTAATGTATTCATAATCATAGAGATCCTCTTTTTGTAGGTCACAAATAAAAGTCAGTGTCCAGCTGTTCCAATACAGAATAATATAGTATTAACACAACAGTATAAAAGCCCCACATTACAGCAACCGAACTTTAAACAAAACAGCAATAAACACAAAGTGTGTGGTCATAATTCTTCACCACACACTTTAGAGCTTTTACTGGCGCACGGTTGTCTCCCACATCACTTTTTCATTTGAAAAACTGATCCATTATGTGTCACTGCATCCGAGGGAACGTTGGCTAGCTAACAGTGGCAACACGTTTGTCTACCTGATGATGTGCCATGATTGGCATGGTGATATTCAAATGTAAATGGTCATTGAAATTATTTATTTTAGTTTAAGGTTTTTTATTTATGTGAATTCTTTATCACATTTAGATAGAATAATAACTAGCTTTGTAAATTACCAAACAAAATAAAAAATGTAATATTTATCTAAGCATTTGGCAGCACCACTGCCTCCACGGCCCACTAGATGGCGCTCTGAGGCCCACTGGTTGAGAACGGCTGATTTAAACACAGCTAAAGGTAGAGAAAAATGTACAAGCACAACCTTTTCACACTTTTCCCTCTCATAATGGAGTTTAGTGCTGTGACCACAAGTAACCTGGTTTCACCACTTCATATTTAAGGCCTGGGCCAACATCAAAGTGCACTTATTTATCATATTTAGTATGATCTTAGATATCATTTGTGTCTTCACGCTTCATTCGCCTGTCAGCCACAAAGTAAATCTCCGGTGGTGTGTGTTTTTGTTTGGTGTGTAAGAGACTCCATGCTACATGCACCTTGCCCAAACACAAACACAAACACACACACACATATAAGCTAGTTCAACCTGAAAAGGATACCAAGGTGCTTATGAAACAAATGCATACTGGTCTGTAGATTCAACATCTGCAGGCCTAAAGCTATTTTATAACAGCCTCTGTTGTTCAGAGCACATGGAGGGCAGATCGGAGCACATCACCTACATAAAATGGTCTGTTCATACATTCATCACTGCTGTTGAACTGTTTCCAATCTTACATCTTAAGCTAGGCTATGGGTGTGATTGTATGTTGGCGTTTGTGTTTTCATGAACTCTAAAATACAGCCTTAAAGACTACATTTTACATCACTGCAATCTTGGTTTTGTCAGGTTCACCACCATTGCTTAAAAAGTCGAACTATAGCAGTGCATTTTCCACATTCAGAAGCTTTGACTGTCCAGCTGCGGTCTTCCACTCTGAAAATCAAAAGGCACCTGGTGTTTCCCAAAAAAGTAGATGAAAAACTACATACTGCTGCCATGACGCATCATGACCTCTTCGTGTCGAACAGCTCGTAAAAACCGCTACAGCTGCGAGGACCATCCACGTTTGTAGTTCACTGTAGTTCATCGGGCAGACCATAAAAGAAACATATTTTTCCTCCCTGGGCTAGTCAATTATAAAAATGCATTGTCCTTTTTTTTTTTTTTTTTTTTTGCCTGTATAACTTGGGAGTACAGGCCCTCCAAATTATGTCTGGTTCCTTGCCCAAGTGGCTGGCAGGATACTATAAATTCCAAGCTGCAACAAGAATTTGGCATAGGCATCGTTTTTCTCATCCTAATGTTGCTTTACTGTATTTTGTAGTAGAGATGTTCACTGCATTCACGTCTTGCAGCCAGTGAATTACTTTGTACCATCTTCAACATTGTCAACATACGCCCATAAATTGCCATTTGTTAGTCAAACATTTATTTATGTTAAATTTTAGTGACTGTCCTCAGATGTGACCCTCTAAACAGACACTTTAAAAAACCAATACAGAGTCAGATAAAAATATAAAGTGTGAGTTTGAGCTTTCACATAAAGAAACATATTGGCCTTTATAATTCAAGCAGCATAGATTTGACCAATTAACTGACAGAAATCGTACCTGTTGTGTATAATCAGTGTTGCATTGGAAGTGAAATGTTAAAGTATAATTGCTAAGGTTAAAACTTTCAGCATACAGGTGCTAATTTTACCAGTCCTTGTTGCGACGTACATTATAACTCCGTATCATGCTGGCTTCAGAATGGACATCACTACATGTGGAATAAGATATCAACTATAATTTTATCTTTCAGATCCTTGTTCATAGTAATTTCACCAAGACTCATCCCAATTAATTTGTGTGTTGTCATGAGATTTCATCTAGTACAGATGGTATTAGAGCGAGTAGCCTGAAGAATGCAGAGTGGACTTCCATCAAGCATAATCTCCTCATTAACACTGCTGCTTTTTTTTATCAGATCTGCACCCTGTGTGTCTCATTGCTAGTCTTTCCCTTTCATGTTTTGTTTCCTTCTTTCTCATGCGATCAGGATGATGTTCTCTCCGTAGAACACAGCTGCAGCCTCTCAGATTGGCTGAAGAGCTCTGTGTGTGTGTGTGAGTGAGAGTGCATGTCTTGGTGCGAGTGAGTTTGTGAACCAGGGTTTTTCCTCGTGCTTATGTTTCAGGCCCTACTACAGGTTGTCATCCTCTCTGTTTAATCAAAGGCTACAGCTTCTGGTTTCACTGATTGGCTTCCATCAAACAGACAGGAGGAACTAATCAGTAAAATCACCTGTTGGAGTGTTAAGTTCAAATAAAAGCTCGCACTCACTCAGTTCTGCATGACACATGGTTTGACACCTCTTGGATATGAAAGTAGAATACTGACCCATTTGTGTCCGTTGCACTGCACATCAAAGCTGTGCATGGAATGCTTAGTGAGACTCAAAGTCTTGCTATTCTTTCCAGATATCACCTGATTGAAATCACAATTGTGTTTATTTTATGCGTTGATGCGCTTTGTAAGCCTGACTTACACTATATTTGGAAATGAAAACAAAGAGCATTTGTGTCAGCAAAGTAAGGAATGAAAAAAGGTATACATCTGACATCAGAACCGAAACTTGAGTATCAAATTGGCACGAGAATGGAAAGAGTGAAAGAGTGAAAGGCACCTTTTTTGAAATTTAACCCTAAGCCAGAATGATAAAATAGTTTTGGATGCAGTCCAGTTCTCTATACGATGTCATTTTTATGTGATGATTCTGCTGTGTTTGTATTAAAATGGACATAAACTTGTGTAGTACAGAAAGCAGTATGTTTGGGCTGCAGTAGCCTTTGCCAGGGTTCAAATGAGCTCAACAGTCGCGTTGGCAAGCAACTAAATCCTGTTTGGTTTGAAAAAAGAAGATCACTGATGTCTCAGTTAATGACACAAAAAACACATTTGAAGATTTACCAGGAAGTGTTTCTAGAGGAAAGTAGAAATAATAATGTGTCTTTTCTTTTGTGTTTATGGCTGTTTTTGTATAAAGTTGGGTTGCTGTGATGTGGGGCTTTCATGTTGTTGTTCATAATGTATTATTCTGTATAAGAACAGCAGGGCACTGACTTTTATTTGTGACCTACAAAAAGAGGATCTCTTTCCTCTCTCAAACACACACCAGGCAAAAAGTAAGCTTCTTGTCAACGGGCCTCAGCATAAAATGTTAAACTCCAAAATAATCCAGTTAACTAACCGACTGTAATTTTCTAAGACGACTACCTTCAAATGAGTACTAGTTATCTCTCTGCATTTCACTTGCAATTTTACCATCTTTTTCACAACACCCACATGGACAGGCAGCACAGACATCAGCCTTTTCTCTGCTGGTTCTTAGATTACCTGTTGACTCTGAGGGAGCTGATCCAAGACCAAAATGATGACATGGTTATTTGATGGCTAACAGGAAGCTCATTAGTTTTTTTTTTTTATGTTTCTGCTCTAGAAAGGGATGATTTTGGGACTGGATGTGGGACATCCCTGGAAAATAATGTGAAATAGAGTGACTATATCTAATGAGCCATTAACATTTAGCATTGTACTCATTCTGCCCAACTGACATAATGGTTAATACATTTGCAACTTGCGTGTCAGTATGTGTTAGCACAGTTAATATGCAGGAAATATGCCTGATTTTCACTGGAGAAATCATAGTTTCTTTCCTAAATTGAAAGTCGAGGTAAAGCACCTTTTTGTAACTAATAATCCTCTTAACTAATGTCCGATCATCACATTCCAAAGCAGCTGGCTGGAACTGCTGATATTAGAGGGATTATTAGGTGGAAAAATACTAGAAATAACGTGTCAACATTGAGACAAGTAAATGAAGGCTGATGCCTCCCTCCCTCTTGTTTTTGTCTTGTTTCAGCTGCGTTTACTTTCAGTCACTGTTTACTGCATCATTAAAGATGGCATGTTTATAAGAGGCTTTTTTTTTAATCTGTTGACATAAAAAGTGGTTAGAAAATGCTTTCCTGTAGTTTGTATTGTATAGATAGAAACAGAAAGAGCTAAACTGGATAAATTAATACATAAAAATATAAGTCACTGTAATAATCAAACATTAATTTAGCCCAATAAATACCTATCATATAATTTGTTTTTGTCTATAAAGGGGAACTAGCCAATTACAAAGGATCCTAAAAATATTTGCTATGTATTTCTGTCAAAAAATAAACATCAGCCGATATATCTTTCTTATTTTTATTAGGTTGATATTATACATACAGCATATTGAAGCAGAGCCTTGTTGTTTATATTGACTTAATTTTATTTGCACATACAAATGGGAACATGATACCGCAACATCTTGTTTTATTTGTTGGATTTGTACAGATTTGTACATTCCGTATAAAATGTATTTTCACACAAATGTTAAAACATCAGTTAATGTGCACGGCCTGTACGTTTTGCTTTATTGTCTTACATTATCATCACAGAAGCAATGAAGTAGAGAATGACCCACAACAGAGCGGAGTAAGCGTCAGTCAGTACTGCAACATCCGTGAGGTCATCTTTACTGATAACTGCCTGTGTTGTGTGGGCATGTCTCAGTTCATTATCTGTGGTTAGTCAGAAGGTCGTGCCACACACACTCCACTCACCAGAGATACCAAATGTCAGTCCATTTGGGGGGGGGGGGGGGGAAGCAAGCTATGTTACATCAGCATATAAGGTACTGAAAAATAGATTCTATATGAAGATAATACATGAACACAAAAGATACTGACACAGAGGATTTGTTTAATTGGAAATTGTTGGTGGAAAATTGCTCTTTGTATTCCCGCTCAAATAGAATATAAGAAGAATCAAAGAGAACTGCAATGTGTGGGTGTGCTGCTTGTTACTGTATGTGTAGTAATTATATCAGCAATATTGTAGCTTCTCTTTCAGAATCATCCTCATATAGAATAAGTAAAACTGAGTCTTAAGAGGGATAATGGGACATTTAGTTGTGCTACTACATTTTTTTTTCTCTTTTTTTCTAACACAACTGTGGCAAAATTTTATAATGACAGTTCGACATCATCATCTTGTTTACTTTCAGCCCTACAAACCTTTCCCAGAATGCACCCTGAGGACTTCCAGTTTCACTAAAAATGTCTTTGACTGACCAGATAAATTAAAAGGGAATCTCATATTTTGTTTACAATATTCACCTTTTGGACAACTTCTGTCACATGTAGTATTTTGGAAACACAGCTACCCCTTTAATTCCACAACCGTCAGCTGTTCTACTTTGCGAGTACCCAGTGCAGCGCCGTGTATTTATGTCTTGACAGGAAACTCCTGTAGATATGCTGTCATTCTTTCTGAATTGACAGGAGTGAATGATGATGTGTTGCAGCGCTGCACTATGGGAAGGCTCTGAGGATTCTGAGCCATCCAGATGACGCCGAACTTGGCTTTAAATCTCTGCAATTAGTCTGCAGTTGCAATTATATCAAACATTGTGCCTTTCTGCAAAAATTATCATACAGAAGATGTACTTTTGTAAACCATGGGCGCTTAGGTCTTTCAGGAGGTCAGGCAAAACCGCAGCAACACTTGATTAGACAGTAGGGGTGTTTGATTGTGGAAAATGTATTGGTTGGTTCAGATTTATACTTTTGAAAACCATGGGAGCTCATGACTTTCAGGAGGTCAGGCAGAACTGCAGCAACACTGGAATAGACAGTAGGGGTGTTTGATTGGTTGAGATTTATGGGCAATAACAATATGGAAATAATCAGACTAGCTATAGATGTTTGGGTGATTAAACTGAAACTCTTCTGCTATTTCAATGATGTCAACAAAACATTTTTTCTGATCTATTTTGATCATCTTTTGAACACCTGCAGTTCCCAGCAGCAGTCATATTAATACAGCAGAAGATCAAAAAGATTTAAAAGATTCTTATGCATACTTGTATGCAGATCTGCCCTGAATAGATTTTTTCTCTCTCTCTGCTGTGACATAGTTTTATTAATTAAACAATATGATTGAAAATAGCAACCATTAAGACTTTGCATCAGGTTGTGAGGATTCATGGTCTTCTAAAGTTTATGAAAATAAATGTAAGAACAAGAATGTCAGAATGAAGAAAAAAATCTTTAATATGACTCACATGAACCGTATCAACACAAGGACAATTCAGACGATTTAGCAGGATTTCCTGACTTAATAAGATGGCATGTCCAGGCTTGACACAATGTGTGGTATCAGTGGAGCCATATATTGATTAAACCAGTTTAATGTTCCCTACATTCTCTCTACTGTCATCTAGCTATATATAGAATAAACAGTTCTTCAGCAGGCCTCACCATGCAACCTCAGCACCAACAGTCCAAAAAGGAGCATTGAAACTGAGGGCTTCAACATCCTCTAACTGTAAGGTTTAAATGTTATAATTTCAGTTTGGATAAAGTTGACATAACTGCTACTTTAAATGAAGGCAGACAGGTAGAATCTTAGGCTGCCTGGTGAAAGGTGCACGTTTGTGAGAGTTTGCAATGAGCTAATTGAAGCTAGCAGAAAATGCAGAAGTTGTTTTCTAAATAAAAACGGACTGGAACACGCAACCAGTGTCGTGCTGTGTTACTATTGCAAAGCTTCATCTTGGTCAGCAGTTTTACTGTGTGAGAAAGACATGTCTGTTTGTGATATCATTTGATTTGAAAGGTGCTCTGCGATCGCTCAAGGAGACATGCAGCGGAGAGAAACCTATCTAGAATTCTGGAGGTAATTGCCGTTTTAGCAAGGCGTAACGGGTTAGAGCACGATGTAATGAATCACTGCTACTTGTAAAATGACTTTTGTAATGAGTTACAACTAGTATGAAGGAAGGAAACTGCATGGATGGCTCTTTGACATTAGTCGGAAGTAGTGGCGTTGACACATGTATGAAGGATCCAAATTGGTTTTTGACAGCCGATCATTAGCTGGCTCAGCTGATTTTAGATTGATGATTGGTATCATTCCTAAAATCTTGATTGGAGCTTCACTAATAATCTCTGTAGCTCTTGAGATGGGATTGTTGCAGCATTTCTTCCTACATATTATCCGATAACCCCCGAAAAGCAGTGAATGAAGTAAGGAAGTGGGGATGAAGATGAGATGAATGGGAAGGATAACAGGAGGGATGGTGAAACTAGTCATTTCAGTCATTCAGTCATTTTTGACATTGCAAATTGAAACAATTGAAAGAATAAAGAAGCGGGTGTCTTTGGTGTTTAGCTGCTTGTAACAACACACAGGACTAATGTTGGTCTACATGCATGCTTGTGTGTAAGAGAGAAAGTGCGTGGCACAGGTCAGTAGTGCACATTGAGAGTGTGCCTCACTCTCATTTGTCTTCTCTGAAGTGCTGCAATGGTGACAAGATCTTTTGAAAACCAGAGAAAGAGTAAGAGACACTTGTGTGAATTGGCTTGCATGACAAAGTTTTTAGTGACTGAAGCACAAGAAGAGACGCTGCTCACAAAAAGAGAAACAAGAACAAGAGAGTGGAAAATAGAATCAGAGGAAGGGAGATGGAGACAGAGAAAGACAGACTGAGAGAGGCTCCCAGTCTTCAGGGACGATGTGACCATGGTTAACTACAAAGCTTCTCACTAAATCCCATCCCTGCCAAACACTGGTGCTGCAGCCCAGCTCCACAATGCTTCCCTGTCAGTTAAAGAAATGGGATCAAAGTGTGACCACTCAACGCCAAATTAAGAATTGGCCCTCAGGTTTCCGAGGCTTCAATTTCAAATAAACCTGTCTGAATTCACATGTGAGTTCACCCTCCTGCTCCATAACCTGTACAATCACACACACTCTATCAGAGCCACACAGGCCTAATAATAAATGTGCCCTGTACCAGCTGTTGGATTTATGATTGGCCTAGTGATGGGGAATGGGGCCTCTGTTGTTATGGCGATTTTTCTCTCAGTGTCATGATTCTTTGGAAACCTTTTGAGGCAATGGAAATCCACAGGAATGCCTGCGTGATGACGATTGTACTAAACTGGGAATCAATGGGAATAAAAGAGTTGAGCTCCATGGTTTTGGCTTGATAATGTGACAGTCTTGGGAGCAGCGCTTTTTGACTGTTTTCACTTACATTTGTTCTGAATAATATTGAATGAAGTAATTTTGTATGTTTTTAAGCTGCCAAAGCATCTGATAATTGTTAAAACTCAAAAAACTTCAGTGTGATTATACATAGAATGATCAATTTGACGATCATTATAGGAATTTTTTTTTTTTTTTTTGCAAGGAAGAACTTCTCTTTGCTACATCTTACAGTATGTCCTCCAGACAGAAGCTCTAGATGCTCCATAATTCACCATAAAGATAGCGGGCTTTCACTTTAGTTCCCATTTCCCCTCTGATGCCACTTTCAGGTTGTCCAGGCTCAACCCTACAATTACAGTTACGTTTTAGTCTGACAGTAATGCAAATAATTCGATTTTTAAAAAATGCTTGTGTGGAATTGTTTTTGTCAGGCCAAAAAATCAGAAAATGGGAGCATCTGTAGGGATGTTTCTCGCCAAGGGTTTGGTGACTGAACATCTCAATCATCAGGTTGTTTTCTACACTTATCTACTAAAATTCTTATCTAGCTGGGCAGCAACCAGCCAGGCTTAGTGTTTGTTTTATGGCTGGCCTGTGTTAGCTGCAGGAGATGGACTCCTGTGTATGCTATGCAGGCATTAGTCAGCCAGCCATGATGTAGGTCAGAAGGGCTGGATGTGAACACGGGTACAGCCTGAGTTCTGTCGGGGCTCAGGTGGCCACCTAAAACATACAGAGACATAGATGAATGGATCATGTATGTTTGTACCCATATGTGAGAGAGGAGGACACAGAAGCGATGAGGGAAAAGCAAGAAACAAGGTCATCTCCTCTCTTCCGGAGATGGATTCATATAACGTTTTCCACTATTAAAGACACTGAGGATTATGTATTTTAATGGGAAGTCATTCAGCTTGGTATTGTTAAGATTTGAGGTTTGGGTATTGTATTTTTGTAAACTGCCTTGACAGTGTTCAGGCTGATAAGGAATCATGAGGGTGTGTGTGTGGGTGGGGGGGGGGGCTGCTCGAGTGAAAACTAAATGATATGAACTGCAGCAGAGACTCGTTGACTGGTAATGTTACAGCACATCTGCTGCGGTTTTGAACTTGTTTAAACATTAATTTACCCACTTTATTTACTGGCAACATGTTGCACACCATCATCACAACCACCAACAGGCAGGGCTCAGACAGCGGCCTGAACATGGGCTACACCCGGTCTGCTCAAGATAGGACAGATAGTGAGTCGGTCCAGCCCAAAATAGCCTTTACATACATATATGTATATATATATCATAGAGTTTACATGCTGGGACGTGTTCAGCTGTTCACACTGTCTGAAACCAGATGATTTTACCTTTTTAAGGAACAGTCTGACATTAATGTTTTATTGAACATCAACTGAGGTGTGACTCTGCTGTTCATACTGCTGCTGTTTTTCTTTATATTAAATTCACCTCTCATATTATCTGACTCTGACATGAATCCTGCTGTGTGTTTCAATCTGTATGGAAAAGTATAAAATAGTACATTTGAATTACTGCAGCTGATAAATATTATTAATCTAGATAAACAAATAAACAGAGCGGAATGAGAAAACTGTACACTAATTGAGAGAGTTGATAATATGAGTAATATAAGTAAAGCGCTTTTTGATTACACTAAAAAAGTTGATTTTTAGGAAATTACAATATATGAGTGAAAAACAGGGTGGGAAAGTACTTTGTGGTCCCCACCAGGATTCATCTGCACTGCTGATAAATACTTTATCAGTATTTTACTTTGAGTTCACTTCAATGAACTTAAAAGTTCATCATGTAGTTAGAAAACCAAATACTGTGTTCATGTTTTATGTTTTATATGAACATACAATTGAATTTTCCATTAAAGAAAAGGTACAAAATGTTTGTGTATGCTGTCAATTATAGTTCTCAGAAAGAAAGAAAATTGGAATCGGCAGGTCAGACTTTTAAAAGAACGTAATTCAGAATCGGCCAAGTAAATTGCAATCGGTGCATCCCTATAAAAAAGTTCAGCAGCACCCCCCTATGGCCATGATAGCAATGAAGGCAAATCCACAGTGGAGAGATGAGAAGAGATGCTGGAATTGTGAACTGAAAATAAAAGTCATTTGATCACATGTAGTTTCACTTTAACTAACTATATATATCTATGCAGTTTAAACATTTAATACGTTTTCTGCCTTGTACCAAGCAGATTTCTGGAAAAGCTATGAAATGCTATTCTCTGAATGTGCCTTTGCCAAACACATGCCTGTGTTAGGATATGCAAAGATGTATGAGGCAACTAAGAGGAAGAACTGAGAAAGAGAAAGCGTGGTGTCTTCGGGTGTTTGTTACTGAGAAGTTGTAGCTAGAGGCAGGAAGTTGTTAGGGCCGAGAGAGAATTGGTAGAATAAAAGAGAGGATGCTATTACACACCCACAGTAAAGCTTGAGAGTGATCTTAGACATACAGCAATGCAGCTTCCATTTGAGCCAAGTGGGTCATGGGGAAAATCAGGGCGTTGAAGCTGTCTGATAGTCCATGTTAAAGGGAACTCCATGAGCTACAGCTCACCAGAAACAAAAATTCTGCTTCCTTACCAACCTCGAACACGGACCTCTTCTCTTCATTTATGGTGTTTTTGGTGAGCATGAGACAGACATCACTTGAAACTCAGGGGGACTGTTCTAATGAGAGCTCTCTGGTTTAGAGATGCTTGAGAAGAAGCAAACACTCTAGGCTCATGTGTCAGAGATGGACTATGTAAACACTTCACAGAAAAAGGAAGAGACTGAAGAGATTCTTGACTTGAATAGCCCACACACAGGGGTAACGTGAATGGAACCCCATCTTCTTGCACTTCACCTCGTCTTTTAAGATGTTTACAGTGGCAGTGTTTCTATAAACCCTCCTTCATGAATTTAGTTTTCCTGCATTCAAACTAAACACAGTGGGAGTCTTTTTGTAGAGTATCTCTTCAAGGACTGAGATGTCTACTATCTTTTCTGCATTACTACTTCTGACTCTTTTGTGAAAGGAGAGAGCAAAATTAGTTTCACCTCCTTAGGAGACTGCAAGACATCAAACACTGAACATTCTTTCAGATCAACGCTTTGCCGCCCTAAATGTTTGGTCAAATTTGATGTGCAACCTTACACATAGCTAATTAGCTTCCCACATGCATTGCACTTTGCCTTGTTGCTTTCATTAATAAAGTGAAGCCACACTTTTGAGTGTTTACAGCAGTCCATCTTTCACTGTTTGCCCTGCGTGCTCGTATCTAAACAAATCGATGTGCTGTTGTGTTGATGCATGACGTAGATGGGTCCTGGCAGACAGCCACGTCCTTGCACATATGTAAACTTTGTTTGCAATAATAAATAAAGGGTTATTGTGTTTAGGAACCGATAAGCAGAGTTGAAATTCAAATTTAACGGGTACCTGGTTCTTGGCATTTTGGATTTGGTTCCAATTTGGAACTGGTTTTCGGTTCACAACCCTAATCATCTCACTGCTGTATGTAGCAGTGATTGACAAGTGGGCATTTAGTATGGACAGCTATGATAACTATCACTTTTGTATAGCTGATTGTTGTTTCTGGTACCAAGTTATTAAATGTGCTAGTAGTTGATCTAGTAAGTAGTTAGTAAGTAGTTAATCTAATATGGACGTGTGAAGTGTGACACAAAGGTTGCCCCAGATGTTACAGCTGACTGTGTCATTCTGCAAAATTAAGACCACATTAACTTCTTCCAGTCCTGCCCCCCTACCACAGACTCATTTTTTGGGGGGGACAAAGGATGTTTAGTGGGCGATAGCAGGTCAACAGTATATGACACATTAAAGTGGTATACATCATCTGAAAGCTTGGAGCCTGAACATTAATTTGAGATGCAGTTCAGCACTTTGTGTCAAGGTTTTCTAGTCATAAGTCTGTAATAAACATTGTGTTTTGGTTAGGCACCTATTCAAATTTTGAAAGTTTAGAGTTTATAAGGGATTAGAAAAATTCCAATGGTCAAAGGACCCCTTTGAAAATGGCCATGCCAATTTTTCCCTCACCATAACTTTGGAGCGTTATTTATCATGCTTCCCGCTAGCATGACATGGTATTCATACCACTGGATTCCTTAGGTCTTCTAGTTTCATATGATACCAGTATCTTCACTGTAAAAACACTGAGCCAGCTACAGCCTCTGAAAGTCAGTAATGTCACCCGTGGACGCTGGGGTCCTTGGGGAATGGAAGAGGTTAAAGAGTGTACAGCCAAGAAAATGACTTGTTTGTTGACACACTTACGCCTACCTTCATGCTATTGTCACTTAACATTACAATTACTTCTGTAAAAGTCTAACCTGATTTTGTTTTTTTGCAAGCTCCTGCTAACTGCACATTTTTAAAATCTAGGACTAATGTTACACCTTCACGGCAGATAGTGGGAGGGATAGCATAAAAAGGATAAGACATATTAGTTAGTTGTGAATTAACTGGACAGAGGTTGGAGGGAGGGCCCTCCGTTTCCAGGGAGGAACCTCAGAAAAGGATCTTCCAAATGATTTTTAAAAAGCTTGATCAATGGAATGTAAAAACAGTCATTAGTGCTACCTAACTGTTTAACAGCAGTTCTGAAACTGTGTTACTTCTAGCAGCTGATGGGACAGTTAGAGCTGCAACGATTAGTCGATATATCGATTAGTCAATCAACAGAAAATTAATCAGCAACTATTTTGATAATGAAATAATCATTTTAGTCAATTTTAAAGCAGAAATGCCACATACTTGCTGGTTGCAACCCCTCAAATTTGAGGATGTGGAGCTTTTCTGTGTCATACATGATGTTAATAATGATAAGTTTCAAATTTCAGATTACTTTATTTTCTTGACAGGTTATCTAATTGGATGGGAGTAGTTTATCTGTTATGTTTTACATTGAGAACAGATATTGTAATGTAGCCTTAGGCAAATGGTTCTAGGCTGCAGATCTCTAAAATCAGGGATTTTTTTAACCTTCATTTAGCATGCGACATATTTGCACTGTTTGCCCCATACTAATTTCCATCTGCTGAGAAGTGGACACTAATTAGCCCGCAGAACACCTCTCAGCAATTTTAAGATGTCCGTCTGCACCACTAGATTGTATTCATGTATTCTCCTTTCAAGAGTATATATGACTCTTGTGTGCAGCTGGCACTATATCCAATCTACCTTTGCTCAAAAACGACTGATGCGTAAAGGAGTGAGCTGCAACTGTGAAGCCCATGATGACTCAGAGGAAATCAGCGGTTGATTTAGTTTTTCATGGGTTTGTCAAGGACATGAACACCTCAATGACAGTTAGGCAGTTCATTGACTTTATTAAATTATTTATCAGACTGATCCTCCAGGCACATTACGTTATTCCATGTTTTTCAGTAAGGCTTGTGTTTTGACAGGTCATTATGGCCTGATAGAGGACATGTGTAAAAATATCTGTTGTATACTAGTTAATATTGTTTTCAGAGGGCCTGTTAATGTCACCCACTCATTGACTTCATCAGCTAATTACCTGTTTTGAAAGTATTTTGCACCCACCACCACCAACAACAGCAGAATCAAGGTGAGCTGTTGTGTGAAAGGTGTGTACTGTTTACTACTAATAGAAAAAGTTTTCATTTTAGTATGGAAATTCAGTATGTGAATCATTGGGCAACTCAAACTACCATAATATGTTGCCTGTGATAATGACAGTATAACTAAGTTAATGTGTGATATATTGCAAGACAACTATCTCCAATATATTCTGAATGAAAAGGAAACATATCCCTAAAATGGGATACATTTTATACAAGGCTTGTTGCTCATGATCGCCTTGTGAGAGGGGTTGAACAGGGGAGAAAATATCACAAGCAACTGGAGGAGAAGGTGCAGCTGAAGAGCGAGAATAAGAATGACTGTAACAGGGTTGTAATGACACAGTCTGCTGTAGTTGGATATATTCAGAGGAGTGTTTCCCACAGGATATTGTGAGACTGTGGTGGGTGGATTAAAATGTACATCTTAAAGTCAAACGCATCAGTCTGGTACACTTTGAGAGCAAAATTAAGAGGCTAGATCTATGAAGAACTTTGTGCCTTTGTAAACAGTTTGATGGAGCCGACATGACAAACGTTTTGGGTTGAGTAAATTTCTGCTGTCAGTCAGCCTGCTGAAGACAGTTTAGCCAGCTGTTGTCCTCTCAGCTCCCCAGGAGCTGCTGCTGACAGACGGATGTAAGTCACGTCTCGCTTCCTACGTGGATTCCCAGTCAGCTTTGTTGAAACAAAACACAACGTTAGAGATCATTCATGTTATTATGAGAAGTGTAAAAATATTTCTGGTTCATTATGAAACTGTGGCGGGACAAATTAGACTGTGGCAGGCCTCCATGGTCTAGCTAATTAATGGGAAACACCAAGAGGCATAATTTACATTTAATAGATTGTTCTATATATGTGACAGATCAATTTTTTCTTCATAAATTTTGATTATAATTTTCTATTAATACAAAGGTAGATCTTTCTTTAAATGCTGTAAGACTTGCATTGTGATTTGTCTGGTTTAACACATCCCATGTTTGTTCCTTTCAGTGTAAAGGTCTTCAATTTCTTATCTTTGTAGGAATTTTTATGTTGCCACTACCACCAGGTAGTGCCTGTGAGCGGGGTGCAAAATTAGCTTTTTTTCCCCACCGGCTAAATGGCTAAGAAACGTTCACATTTTACCAGCCACTCAATAGTCCATTGTTTTTTTGGCTGGTGAGTGAAGCAAACCTGCCAGCCACTTGCATGTTGTACCAGCATTTGGCTGGTGGCTGATGCTAATTTTTTCCCCCGCCTGTGAGTCAGCTAAGCAATGTCATGGTTTGTAGAGCAGCCCCTTAAAAGTCTGGGAGTCCCAAAATGAATCTTGCATTGCCAGTCAAAACATGCTTTTTCAAATTGCATCATTGTCTACAGAACAGAGAATAAAAGCATAAACAGGCTGCAAGGTTTTACAAACCTATCTTGTCTCAGAATGATATACCTGTCAACCCGACTGTAATGGAAATAGGGACACGGTTGATAGAAAAGTATAAACGTGTTGCACCGACACAGACCGCTGTGCTTTGCTTTTGTGCTCTGCTGCTTTCACATCCAAGGCTGAAGGTTTGAGAGGGAGCCTTACAACTCCTGGATCATATCAAGACTCTTCAACTGCTTCTTCCACTCTTTTTTTCTATTTTTTCTACTTATTCTCTACTTATTTTACATCATGTAATTCTGTTTTTAGCAGAGTCCAGACCCTGTGAAGGGTGACGACCAGAGATGAACCCTGTGACAGCGGTTTCACGAGGTTCAATGTGGGTTGAACATGCTTTGCTCAGAGTGTAAAGTGAGTCACTGTCACTTGAAGTAGCAATGAGGCTAGGAGACGATGGCGTTTCAGTTGAGAGAGTTTTTGTCATCTCTGCAGTGCAGGCGGGTTTATCAGTGCAGCAGTATGTGAACGAGGGATGATAGGGTTGTCCAGATCAAGTTTTTTTTGGACCAGATCCTGATCTGAGTCCTTTAATATTGGGTATCCGCTGATACTGTACTGGACATTGAAATAACTACTAAATTTGGCACACATTATTTTTCACACTTCTTGCAATGCTGAAGGTCCTGGTTCAAAACTATTAAGTTGATAAGTTTAAATTGTAGATATGATATGAATGTAAATGTAACTGGGAGAACGTGACTCCTGAAATTGACCTGACATGATCAGCTAGAGAGAAGACGTATCACTCTGTTGGTGTTGTGAGAACCATAAGAAGACTCAGTCCATTTGCAATTGCACAGTAGCGTTACTGAGTGGAGGTTCCACCCTCACAAATACTCTTTGGCTGAGTTGTAGTTTTGTAGTCACTCACAGAATTAACATTAATTAGCGACAGCTGCCGGCAACACTTTTCATAAGAAGGAAGGAAGAGTGATAAAAGACTTGATAACTGATTTTGTTAGCCGGAAATTAGCAAATGTATTCTGACAATCCAGGTGTCAGAACTCAGTGTGTCCTTAATTTTCACCCGTGTATATGTGGTGAAATAGTCGCACTGCAGGCTGTGAAAAAGGAGAGCAGCTATGCGACACTAGCAGGCTGAGAACTGTAGATTACAGTAAATGTGGTATCTGCTTTTGATTGGGTTTATTTTAGCCGATACGATCCATACAGTTCTTTGGCACATTTCACTGTGTATTGATAACTGCCTGGGTCAGCTATGATACTGATCCGTAGATGGATATTGAACGTGTGTGGCTCTATTGTGTTCATACGTTGCACTTCAACCCCACACAATTACAAAAAAAATTAATATTTTCTGTGCACAATCTGTCTGTTGCCAAGGTAATAACTGATTAGGTTGAAATGCTCTGTGTGAGTCCTACACTGTGCCTGCTAACTCAGACCTTGTCTGAAAGGCAGCCTTTATGTTTGTATTTCCTCCTGCGGTTGGAGTACCACTACAATCAGATACTGTGCATTCAGCCCAGCGTAATGAGTAAATTAAGTAATTAAGACTTCACTTGCTGTCTACGACCTCTATGCGCGTATGTCTGTTTGTTGCCATGGTTACATGGCATCTAGCCTGTGCTGCTACCCCCAGAGTTTTGTGTTTCCACAGCTTAAAAAAAAAAAACCCTCTCTAAGATACCCCACAATGCTGTCGTCCAACTGCTGCTTCTCTCCGGTTGCCATGGAAAGGGCCAGCCTTTGCTGAGCAGCAGATTTCATGACGCTCCTGAAGAAGAAATTCCAGGAACAGGCAGGAAGATAGATTGAGGAAGTGATTAGCGGAGGCGGGACGTGACTGGAAAAAAACTAATCAGGGAGGTGTTTCAGTTAAGTTTTGGGGATGTAGGATGGTTGACATAGAAAGATGTAAGAAAGCCAAAAGAGTAGGCGAGGCACGGCGTGGTCACCTGGGCGCGCAGTGGTTCAGCCCATTGTCATCTTTCCAAGGTAATTGAGTCAGGCAGCTGTTGATGTGCTCTTAATTGCATGTTTGACATTATATGAGACTGTAAGGGAATCACCAGCAATGCTGAGCGAGTCTGATAATGGCTCGGAGGAAGAGAAAAGAGTGACGTGAGATAAAAGACTGAGGAGGGGCTTGTAGAGGGAGAGAGGAGAGGCTGCAGGAGGCTACTGCATGTTTGTGTGGGAATTAATTCTCACCAGAATTGCTGGTGTGCACTGTTTTGAAACCCGCACATTTGTGTAATTTGTATGACGGTGTTTTCCGTGACAATGTGCTGATTTTCCATGTATACATACACAAAATACGCAGCAGAATCAGAACCCATTAGAGCTGATGGTGTCTGCTTAAACTCCTCATTTTCTTTTGTAACGCTCCCTCGGATCACACACACACACACACACACACACACACACACACACGAACGCACATGCAGACATTAGCCAGTCATCTACCATCGGCGCCATCTAAATATCACATTTAAATGCATGTTGCTGAGGGCGCTTTTCACTCACAGAGGCACAGACGACGGCATACAGAGGAGGTGTGACCTCCCTCCCCATGGGTGTAGACACACACACACACACACACACAAACACACAAACACACTGAGACAGACACACCACACGCACAAATTGTAAGACTGCAGTCACTGGCACTCAGAAACCTCATTAAAGACCTGGAAATAGAACACACAAATACGTGTTCACAAGATGCGTTCAAAAGATGTATTGCACACATGCTCACACTCAGGCTGTAACACAGACTGGGAAATGCAACACACACACACATACAATCACCACATAAACAAATATAACACATTTGAGGTAATGTTACAGATGCATACATTCACTGACACATGCATACACACGGTAATGACCATCTCGGTGTTGTAAAATATGTTCCTATCAATTAAAGTCAGACATGCTGAGTTGCTGTATGAATATTTATGAGTTGTTTCCAGGGCGATGTTGCGTAACTCTGAAGCTGTTTATTTTGGTCTCTGTTGGCCCCACATTCAGCGTCATGATAGAATTATAAAATGGATGCATTGTGTTGTGTGAAGGATAATTAGTATAAAATGTCTGTCTCTTTACCGCTCGTCTCGCACACTCATTTCTCCGTCTCATCGGCTTTGTGTCTAAGTCTCGGTCCTTTATCTCATTTCTTTCTGTCATATTCTATTTCCTTGTTATTCTTCTGCATATTTTTCCTTTTTTGTGCCGGGGTCATCTCTCCTGTATACATTTTTTTTTATCCAGTTTTTAGCTCTACTGCCTCTGTTTCTCTTCTTGTTCTTTTTGCAACTTTACTTTCAGTCTGTTATATTCTTATTCTTCCTCATGTGCACCTGTTCCATAGTTTTGTGACTCATTATGCACCAGCAACCAGTGTTAACTTTTGGTACTTGATTTTGATTTAGTATTACTGCAGAGCATTCAGAAGCCAGATTCACTCACTTGTTCACTTATACAATGTTCACTATCTGGGTTTAGCTTAAGAAGAAAAACTAAAATGTTGGATAACATAGTGATATTTCAGCGGTGAACATCTAGAGTCATCTTAGTTTTTGTTGGTGAAATGAATACAGCTTTAGATGTCGTCAAAGTTACTAAATCTCCTCTGCTTGTCTGTTCCACTTTCATTGTACATAAGATCCGTGCCATAAGATCCTTACCGTCATCTCACAATTGCTTGCATGCATGAAAACCTTTACTCTCAGTTGATTCAAACACAGCCAAACTGCAAAGCATCTATAAAGAGAGAGTAAAGCTATGATGTAGTCCACCAGTGTTGTTGTGCTTAGAGTTCTTCTTCTTTTTTCCGTTTTATTACAGGAGGCAACCAGCGCTAAGGTGCATTACCGCCACCTACTATGTTGGAGTGTGAAGTGCTTAAGTTGACGTTAGCGTTGCTAGAAAACCGGAGGTGTGGACAGTTATGTAACGACTTGGCTCTCTAGCCTGTGGAAAAGCAATCTGGTTCTTAGAAGGTTTGCTAGTTGAACCAACTGCAAACCAGCACCAGCCCAGAACCAGCACTAGGTTCCAGTTGGTGGCAAGGCGTATCAGGGTTCCTCTTCAGAGAGCCCTGGAGGGTGTGGAAATGACTCCCCTCTTTGTGAAGCTGGCTCAGGTTGTACCTTTTAGTGTTATCATCCTGATCCTCAATAAAGACATCTGCTTTAATGTAGGATGACTCACACCTCACTCTGCCTCTCGCGCCCACCTTTTCCTGATCAGCAGTAGTCTTAGTCACACACTGTGTATAGATGCACATGTGCACATGTTAAACACCTGAGCTGAGGGAAAAGATATATAAATCCTGACGTCATAGTGCCGCTGTGCAGGAAAAAATCTGAAGAAAACAAGATTCCTCCCAGGCTGAAAGCAGGATGATGAGAACATCATGTGTAGGGGTTAATAGATAAATACAGCCGTGGTTCCAATTACAAGCACATCAGAAATGTAAGCTTGTTGGAAGAGGACAGATACGCCATTTAACCTGGCATTAAAATGTGGTCTGTATCTGGATGTGTGATCTGGATATGGAAAAACTTACGTCAATGCAAGATGCACTCAGAACACATTGTGATTGGAAGATGATCAGATCAGTTTGTCAGGCTTGCATTGTGATTGGATCTCAGCCAGGTGTAAATGTAATCCTTACAGCTTGACCACATTCATGAGAAAAAGTTGAAAAGTCACCTAGCTCCGCCTCTTCCTGCTAGCTAAACGAAGCCCCATGAATGACATCCATTCATAGCAGGTCTTTTCTTGACCTGGGACACATCATGTTTGTTTAGAAGTCCACCTAGCTAATTTGCATATCGAGATCTGATCACAGTGAATGCAAAATTGTATAAACAAGGAAGCATTTTAATGCCAGGTGTAACACAAGAGTCATATCTCAAAGCCATTAATAGGTACATCAGAGTTAACATGACATCTTTCCCATCTGGCAGTTATTTATTGCAGGTATTGATAATATTTATACTAACTCAAACTCTTGTAGGGCTGCTTTTAAAATGAGATCTCAAGATCGTTTATCCATTAGTCTGTTTTAATACAGATAAACATGCAGGCTAATGTACACACACACACGTACACGCATCATTCTCAGTACTGTTTTCTCATTTTCTCGGAGATGTAGAGCTGTGTTGCTCTGTGGAGGCCTGCAGCTGAGTCCACACGGATCACAGCAGGCCGTCAGTTCCTCCCACGTTTCCTGGGTTCGGAAGGTCATTAACAAACAGACCCATGTGCACTCTGATGACACGGTTAATCTCAAGATGTCTCATAGAGGTGCACCGATCGATCGGCTGGTGAACAAAATCGGCCGGTTTTCAGCTGACCGGTCATGACCAGTGACTGGCCAATCAGTCTCATATCATACTATACATCTCTAGGGTCTCTTATTTGTTAGCATGTTTACTACCAACAGCTAACACATTTAAACGAGGCGAACAGTGGCACAAACTCGCATGTAGATGTATTAGGTAATCTAGCAGGGTCTGTGAACACATCACTGACTCATGTGTCAAGGGAATTTTTTCCTCTGTTTTTGTTTTCTCTCTTTTTTTTTTTTTTTGCTGGTTTCCTGCTTCCCAAGTTGATTTGCATTATGTTGATGTTTGGGGATTTAGCATGTAGCCTAGTAAAAGACACAAATGGGTCAACACAAACATTCAAAAATTATTCACATGTTGATTTAAAACGTATTTAAAGCTTAAACAAAGCTGAATGTTCCACAGCTCAAAGCAAAGACCTACATTAATATTTCAAATGTCCAATAGTCTTTCTTTCACAAAGTAAAAAGCCATGTTTTGAATTCATATCTTCCTCCCACACTGAATATAATTAATACACAGAGTGTGAACTATACATGTGATGATAATTAGTGGGATATACAGTCAGTATTACCCAGCTGAAGCACAAAGGATTTGACACCTGATGTTTGTGTTTTCATGTAACAGACACACAGGGTGTTGTATTTTCCACCTCCTGCCCTACAGCAAGCTGCCATTCTCCAGCTTTGATCACAGCTGTCACTGTGTATTATTTGGCTGCACTCGTATGCGTCTAACCCTACATAATGGCCAGGCAAGATTCAAAGATTATTTTTCAATTTCTCCTCCTTCAGTGACCGCAGAAGAGCAGTACAATGTCATCGTCCTCCTGTCACCTTTGCTTCAGCATCCCGCTGTGTTTGTTTTTCATTACTGACCCACATCCTCATGGGGTAGAGTTGTGTCAACACCCTGGGGCTCGTACCACCATGTGAAACCGCAGATAATGTTTCCTTCTCTTTCTGGCACTGCTTGCCTCCTCATGGTGTTCATCTACACCTGCCCTATTTCCTGGAGCTGCTGTAACTGCAGAGTAGTGGGGGTGGGGGAGAGGTGGGGGGGGATTCCCAGTAGAGACTGATGGTTTTGTCTTCACCATAATGATCTGAATCTGAGGTGGGTCTGGTTTTCTGCTGCTGTTTATCGCTGAGGCTGCTAAACCTGCAGATTTGATGACCACTTCTACTAACGTCATAAGAATTCAATATTATTTTATTATATAAAACCTTATAGACCTTCAGGGGGAAAATGGGCATGTTTCATCTCTAAAACAGTGGAGTATCAATTTCCCCAAGAATCAGTCATTGCTCATTTTTAATTAATTTCAAAAAGAGACCCCCACTGCACACCTGTCCTCCTCAGTCTTTCTATTCTTTTTGCGTCAGCCTCGGTTTAAATAAATCTTCGTATGTGCACCCCGGGTAGACCGGCTATCACTTTATGGAAGCTAATTGGGATCCAAACAAAGAATAATGAATGACAAAAAAGTTTTACCTCCTGCCTTTTTTTCTTGCCTCCTACAGGGAGGAGGAGGAGAGCCTGCGGGACAAGATACGGGCAGACCACGAGCGAGCGCTGCAGGAGGCAAAGGAGAAGCTGCGAAAGTCACGTGAGGACCTGCAGGCGGAGATTCAGACAGAGAAGAACAAAGTTATGGAGGACCTGAAAAAGAAGGACGTGGGCCCTAAACCCTTGCCACCTGTCCCCATGCCCAAGGTGGTGGGCGTCAACGACGGCGAGCCGGTAGAGCCCGACGTCAAAGAGAAACGTGACAAGATTCGAGAGGTAAGACGACCGGATGTATATGTTTTTTGTAAATATTCACTTCAACTGATTGTATGCTGCTGTCTTGGAAGCTCTTCATGGGACCGAAGCGAGTTATTTCAATGCGTCTCGTGTCACTGCAACACACTTAAGGAGCTTGTATAGCAGAACTGCAGCAACAGCCCATTTCTTAATATCCATATCCACCTGCGGCTGCAGTTTCTCCTTCATTTGAGTCTTTTTTTTTTTTTCTCAGTCCAGGTTAGAACACATAATTATATTGCCTAAGACTTCTGGTGGAACAATTCGACTTATTTTTCAAGGGTTTCAAGGGTTAGTCGGCAGCCTGTCTGAGTGAATGAATTAATCAAACATAGCGATGTGACTGAAATTAGGTCGTTTAAAAAGTCATGTCTGCTTCAGTAACTTTTCAATGATTCGCCCAGCCCTAAGCTCGACTTATACTGTATACGTCTGAACACATTTCTGTTGCGTGCTGTCTGTTTTCGGCGCCAGCTCTTATTTAAGGCAACAGAGAGCCAGACGGACAGTGCCTGTGCAGAATGCAGATGGTGCTATCTGGTCCCGCTCTCTATAGACACTAAGCCAACCCCAAGCCTATCTCCCTCTCTGTGCTGCTCTCCTTTCCTTTCTCCTCCTCTGCAAGTTCTCCTGCATAATTACCTCATATCATCTCTCTTGAAGCAGCACTTGGAATCAGAACGCTCGCCACGCATGGGAGCTGGCCCATTCACTCCAAACCCGCCTTTGTCTCTAAATGCCCCTTTTGTTCCCTTCATAATTACCATTCAGAGAGAATGCCATACACTCCCAAATGAGCAAGAAAGTAGCAGCTGTATGGGCTACAGCACAGTACATTCCCCTTTTCCTGATTGCCCATGATTCCAAGGAGAAATCATAATAGCACACTGCCATACAATTGCAACCACAAGACAGGCTTTTTTTTCTCTCCCCCTTTTTAAAATCATGGCCACGAGGCTGCCATTCAGCCTGTATTTTGATTTTGTAAAGTCAAGTCCAAGAAGGAGCATCAGCATCCATCTTTGTGTCATCGATTGCGTTTCATGTAGACGGTAAGTAGTGTTTTGGGCCGTGACAGCTGTTGAACCAGTCTGTTACAACATTACTTTCCATGGGATTATACCATCTGTCTGACCTATGGTATTACTGTACATGAAGTCTGACACTGTTTTAGGGTTATTTTGGTTTGGTTTAAAATCTGGTCCAGTGCAGAGTTCGTGACTGTGATGGATCAATGTTTGTACTCGTGTGCATGCTTCCGGTTATCATGACCGGAGGGGTTTAGATGATCATTTTCGATTACTTTCCATTCATCTAGCCGCGAGGGCTGTTATGTATGGTGGTGCAGTCACGAAATACACACACTGATAACACCATTTAACAAAAAGACAGTAATTACTTTAATGCATTGTGTAGTGAAAAATAATCCTGTCAAACAAGATAGTAACTCCACTCTGCTTTTCTAAACTCTATGTAGTTATTGAGTGTTAAGAGCTGTCGGTGAGCGGAACTTGGAGAAATGTATAAATGCTGAGTCCAAAATGTACATATGTCCATGTTTATGTCTAATTCTCCATCTTAATTAGAAGACCCATATTAGGTCCACATCTGTACTTCTTAAGCATCCCAATCAGTTACTTTTAAAATAATCTGGTTTATTTTGCTTGATCAGTTGATCATGATAAATCATCACAACTTAATTTCACTACACCTTCGTGTCTCTAGATCAACATCTTGGAAGTGTTCATCTGCTCTGCGGTTTGTGAATGAAGTAATGTCTGGTTGCTTGTTAGGTTGCCTGTGGACACTGAAATTTTGAGCTTCTTCAGTTCAGCTGTGGGTGTGAAATTCTGGGAAATTGGTGAGATCCAGCAGAGTGCTTTTGCTGTGCTGTGGACCAGTCATACCACTCAGGCCCTTTTGTTCTTCCAGAAATAGAATGAACCTCAGTTTTATGCCTCTCAAATACATATTTCATTGACTGTTCAGAACACAAAAACCACCCCATTCCACGTTATCCATTAGCTCAGAGCTCTATGCTCTTTTGCTATTCTGCTAATTATGCGACCCAGACATTAGTGGCTATTAAACCTTTGTCAGGAGATGGAGAGAGCTTTAGGGCAATAAAAGAAAAGGAATGGGTTGAATTTGACTATTAACTGTTCCAGTACAATTCACCTGTCACATCATGAGGTATTGTTGGCCCAGAGCTGTTGAAATAAGCCGGCTGTTGCAGTTAATGGGCCATGGTACAAAGGCACAGTTCACTTTCAATAAGGTTTGTTCATCAATAATGTTGGAAAACACTAGTTAGGAAAGCCAATTTGTCCATAATGTAGAAATCAAAAGCGTCTTTAATCTAATGGTAGAAGGTGATGCTTTTCCCCCTTTTCTTACTTTTCATGAAGAATTCTTAATATAAATAAGTTATTTATGTTTTGGAATCTAGTAAACACGCAAACGTGAAGAAGTTTCCCAAACAAGTCTCAGGGATACATTAAAGGTATAATATGTTACTATTCTGCATTAAAATGTCTACGAACAACTAGACTTATGTTATATATTTTGTTGAATTGTGTACTTACATTATCCCAAATGTTTCCAAAAATTTTCAAACCCAGAGAAATCAGTCATTTTAATCAAGGTAATGGTCACACCCACTTTACCAAAGAGTATACGCATACAAGATAATACGCTGGCGTTGTGGTTATTTGACAGAAACTGTTATATATTGACTTTTATTCAGTTTTAAGCCACATTTTTATGATAAACTTTTAGATCTTGGTTGTTTTTGACTGTATCGTTTAACCAAATTTTCAGTTATTGGATGTCTGTATCTTAAGTTATCAGAGAAACAAGCTAAGCAAACGTTAGCAGCAGCTCGGCTAGCAGTCCCTCCCGGTGGTCCGGTGCCAGCCAAACAGTGTCAGAGAAACAGATTTTTTTTTTTATGTGAAACTGTATTATTCAGTGTTTTCAGCTGTTTTAATCATCGGGTCTGTTTGTTCTGGAGAGGAGGAGACCTCTGCGGATATTTCAGCTCCCAGTGAAAACATCCTGAACGATGAACACTTGAGTAATCCTAACCCGAAGAAGCCGGTTGTTTTAACAATGAAGACAACAACTCCCATGATCCCTCACTACTTCACACCATCATCACACTCCGTTTTATTTTATTGTTTTGATTGAGAGACCCCTGGCAGCTGAAATTACATATTGTGCGTTTTAAGAATGGGAAGCCATGTAATACAACAAAAGCTCAATTGAATCTGCTTTGTGCACACAATGCCGGCACACAGAACACAAAAAGAACCGCGAATCAAACTTGACGGTTGATGGACAGATGCTTTTGTGCAAGAGAGGATCATTTACTGACCTTGTCAACCATAATAAAGGGATTATTCTTTAACTTTGTCTTCTTAGGGAAAATGCTTAAAACACTGACTTCACAGACAAAGACTGAATATATCTTAAACATAAATGTCATGTATATGATCACCAAGGTAGTGAAATTGTGTTCAATCATGATTATTTGGCAAACAAAACCTTAAATAAGATGTATGAATATAATTGATTAATCTAAAGATACCGTTTAAGATACCAATGAGTAGGCCCTAACCTTTTTTTTTATCAAACTAATAAATAAAAAACAAAATAACACATAGTAATTTCCTCCCATTTTAAAATAAGTTTGTTTAGATACCTTTCATCATGTAATAATCCAGCAGTCATTCAACCTGTGTAGTTAGTCTGAGCAGCTACAGCCCTGACTTCAACCACCTTCAGAATCTCAAACATCATTAATGACTTATCAGAGGAAAATGACACAGCCAGCCTTCGATTGACAGATGGTTACCGGTGACTGCAGTGCAGAAACACCGCAGACTTGAAAAGAAGAGGAGAATCTGCTAGATCAAAGTCCTGCGGCCTACTTGAGCTCGTCGGGAGGCAGAGCGAGGTGTTGTGAGCCGTAGAACTGATTGCTGAGTTGGCTCGCCAGTCACTCAGCTGTGACTGCTGAGTGAAAAGCAAACGATTATAGATTTGTGGGCTGGCATCGGGGAGGGTGCGTGTGTGTTTCCCTACAGATCTATGGACTGTGGCTGTAAAGCCCAGATAAATCGATGGGTAAAACAGTCTTCTTTAAGTGCGAATCTAAATGGCGCTGCTTTTCCAGATGTATCGGTCCATAAAGAGACAGTGAAGGTTTTCAGATAGAGATGTGGAATATCTGCAGAGATGGCAGCGAGTATCCCCCTCCTCCATGTCTTGTACTCTTTTTCTCTCAAGCATCCTTTCTCATTCTCTCTCTCTCTCTCTCTCTCTCTCTCTCTCTTACTCTTTTCAGAGGCTTGACAGTGCTCGGCAGATGGCCTTGTATGTTGATTGCACACCAGGCCTTTACTGTATGACTGTGTGTGAGTGTGTTTGTAGCACAATCGCCTCCGGGGTAGGGCACGGCTCAGCTTTCATCATTCCCTCTCACTCCGTCTCTTTCTAATTCTTCCCCTGCTCTTGCTGTTTCTCCTATGTTTGTATTGAACCGTCTCTTCTTCTCACTTGCTCATTTTCTTATCATCTTTCTTGTTTTTACATCGATATGTTTCTGACCATCACCCCCCCCTCTTTTCTCACTTTGTGCAACAGTCTCACGCCCTCCGTCTCCCTTTCAAACTCAGCTCCTCCCTCCGTCAGCATCATTTGCCCGACTCCTCGTAGGAATCTCCCGCATCCAGCCACCGTTACACGGTTCATAAAATCATCCGTTGTCGCAACGATTGCCGTATTTTGTGCTGAACAATGAGTACTTCACATCCTCAGACAACACAGTATATTATTTTTTAACAGGATGAGCAAGATGAAAAAGAAGCAGACACTGTCACAGGGAGAGGTTGAGGATGTTCTATCCATTCCTTGGCAGTATGTTGTTGTTGATTATTTTTTGAATTCCTTTTGAACATGGATTGTGGCTGAGCTACAAATGATTTTTTGTCAGGCAATCATGTTTGGTTGTGTAATGCTCGATGCCCTCTTGTAAACCAGCCTTTTGTAGCGTGTGGTGGGGAAGTGACATTTGACAACCCGTCCCTTCTGCAGAAGTCATTATGTATAACCATACATTATGTATGGTTCCATATGTCAGAAGTGCTCCCAGCTCCTAAATGTATTCCTGATTATGGATATTAATCTTTAAAGAAAGTGGATTTCTATATGTGATCTATCCGGTGGCGGAGCACGTATTATTGCCATTACGGTACAAAATGGGTGCATAAAGTTCTGCTGTTTAGGTACTGCTCATATTCACATAGTGTGATTGATTAGTGTGATTACACTAAATCTGCTTACACATCATATTGTTCACACCATAATTACAAGTAGCTGAGTGGGAAAAACTGTTGATGCCAGCCTCCTACTAAGGCAGGTAGCTCCATGTCTGAGAAATTGGAAGTGAAATACAGTAGTGCCAACAAACCTGTAGCAAAATGTCTGCAAAGCCACAATTGTTGGCAAAAACATCTAAATAAAATACTAATAAAATTGATTCTAATTACAAAGAAGCAACACACTGTTTGTATGTAGTTTTAAATCGTTACAAGTCTGGAACATCAGGGTTACCATCTTGGAATGATGCGTGAACACTTCCAAGTTGGTATAAAGAGGTTTTCCCGTTCTTCCCGTTCTACCAGCATTGTGTGAATGCAGCATAATGGCAGTGTTGGTGTTACTTCTAAGATAAACCATATCACAAGCAAACAAAAAAGATAATTGAAAGGTTCAGAGCCATAATTGGTGAAAACTCTCAGCACAGCTTCTGATCATTCAGTGACAGACTTGCATACGCCAGACACAAATTGAACAAAAGTCATGAAAGAATAAAGAAACAAAAGGAGCTAAGATGAGAGTGTAGAGTGTAGATTGAAATAAGACAAACTGCAGATCTCTTAAAACACATGGGTACAAAAAAGCTTTTTGAAGTCCTGAACTTTTTCAGCATCTTGTGAAACTGATTCCAAGAACTCAGAACCCATTCAGCAGTCTTAATAATTTATCATCTGACAGGCCTCTACAGTGCAAGTATTTCACTCGCATTGGAATATAAGAATTTTTGCAACAGACATGTGCAAACCGGAAAAATAATTTACGAGCACACTGTGCAAGTAAAGATTACAACGTACCATAATCCCCCCTCCGCTGCTAATCGTTTAAAAGCTAGTATTTAATAGTCAGATAATGTGCAATGTTTATTAACAGTACATTAGTTTCACAGGAAAGAAATGCTGCCAAGTATAAATATCAGCACACTGCTAACTGTAGCCTCAGCTTGTACCTCTCACACAGAGCTGCTGGTAGTGTTAGCAAGTCTGATAAGAGACAGCGGAGAGATGACGTCATGCTAATAAACCAAAGATATATTCCTTTTCTGTGGCAGTAAAAACAGCACATGACCCACCGATAACTAACTGTTATATTCAGAGTGTCACAAGATACTCAGGGCTGACCACGGTAGCGTTAAAATGATAAACGGTGGGGCTACGGCTACGTGCTGACATTCCCCTACAGACACACACACACACACACACACCGGAGAGCCTCGTAGTAGAGCCACTAGCTCAGCTACAGCACAGGTACCACACAGAGACTTTTACAACGGCCATGAATGTGCTTCTAGTGACTGTCAAAGCTCCAGCGGACTCTCTGTGTTTCCAGCACGTACACGCAGAGTCTGCCAGCAGCTGCTCATGGCTGGTTAGTTTGCTTGCATTTCTTCTTCATTGTCACCAATTGCCGTCCGTCTGACCGTCACCAGTCTGTTCAGCACCTCCATAAGGAGGCGGAGGGTAGTGGTGCTCTGGTAGTGGTAAGTCAAAGTAGCTGAATTAATTTAGTTGCAGCTGTAATTTAAAACACCCAATGAAGACTGTTCCTGATTAATGAATTTACTTCTTGACTGTGGCCCAGCACAAAAACAGCAGCAGGTGATAGCTGGCAATGGGCTAAAGACAGTAAGACACAGTAATGACTTCCAGTAGTGTGAAAGAAAAACTGCAGAGAAGTCGGCCCATTACTGGCTTAATAAACTCTCTGTTACTTGGACGTTTTTCACTGTGCTCCTAAATTTCTTTGTGTGCTACTAAATTTTTTCATTTAGGAGCACATGTATTTCCTGGGAGAAAGGTTAGCACAAAGCCCTGTCTGTATGACTGAAACACAATGTTCCTCTTCCTTTTGTTCATTAGAGAAAATTATAAGTATAAAGAACTAGAAAGGTAGGTACCTGTAACTTCACATTCATCACAAAGTCTTAAAAAATTATGTTCATAGATTGTTTGTTTTTTTTGCTCCCGTATATCTTTCTTTTTGTTGAACATGTAAATGTGTAGCCCCAATCCTTATGTGCCATTTCTTGTTCAACATTTAATTAAACCCACTGCAGCAGCTGTTACTTCTCTGTTTTGGCAAAAGTTCCCTTTATTGTACAGAAAACTCTTCATTTATTAGCCTAACCCTACCAAATCCTCTCTCTCTGTCTGCATTTTTCTCAGATCCCTGCTCAAATAGAATCTTGTTGTGAAAAAAACAAACAAAAAACCTCCTTACTCCTTGCCCGGCTCTTTTCATATTTCCTTCACTAGTCTCTCTCACTTACAATTTTGTTACAGCTTGATTCAAGATCCTGAGACACCTTAGAATATAATGCAATCCAATGCAACAACACCAAAAATGTTTGCCAGAAAATACCATAAAGTGCAGTCAACACCTTACTTACATGGCCTAATGTAACACTGAAGTTGAATGGAGCCACTGTGAGAACGTTGATTGAGTAGGGTTTGTCACATGAGTATAACAGCTTGAGTTGTCTTCCTCAGCTGACTCGTGTCTTTACTCCATTACAAGGAAGCTCATTTTTGGGATGAGACAGATCACACTATGATGTGGCTGTAATGTACCGTCCCATTCCCTTGAATGAGAAAGTGTGTCCAAACTTTTGACTGGTACTGTTTTGTAAAATTTGTATATTTCCGAGTAAACCTCGCTCAGGATAAGTATAATTTTATAGATATCATACAATGAGAGGTGTTTCTAATATTTTGTCCATCCTGTTCAGCAGCACCTACAAACTACAGTAGAGCCTCCAAAATGACAATATATAAAACGTGTGTTCCATTACGATACATTAGCTATGTTGAACAAGTTTCAAGTCTCTGTGAGTTGATTTTGATAGTGAGCTAAAGTGAACTGAAACCAGTGGGCCCCTGGAAGGTAGGAAACAGTAATTTAAAAATGACAGCACCACTTGCATTAATGTGGAAATGGCTGTCAGTAATCTAAGCACTTACTGGACTGATTGTACAAAATCACCGGAATGGTCCTTCAAACGCTTGAACGAGTAGGACATTCCTATCAGCCAAAGATAAGAGCCTAACTGGGTTTGACTGGTGAACTAGTGGCAAATTTCCTTATTGGGGGGGTAATGCAGAAGGCATACCGAGTACATTGTTTTAAGTATAGGACAGTCATAATGAGCTTCACCAACTAGAGCTCAGGTGATGGAGAGGGAGTGACAGTGTAGCCGGCAGAGGATCACCCTACAGTAGCTCAAGCACTAATGCAACATACAAGGCGAAATGAAACCAAGATCATCCTTTCTCTGCCTGATCAGCAAACAAGATTACAGGTAGCTACGTGTATAGATAGACCTCAAAGGGGGCTTGAACACCTGCCTGTTTGGCCTCCTAGAGAGAAAATATCCTTTTCAAGGGTGTTTTTTGAGTAAATAAATAAATTCCTGTTATTCCTGCCACATCCAGCGTAACACAACAATATGCTCAGTACCTCATCTTGTTTCTGAGTGTAGCTGACAGAGAATTTATATTGTTATATGTTAGTGTTGATAGTTAGCTGTGAGCTAAAGTGACTGTAGTTGACTGAACTCAGTGGTGTGGAACTAACGCTCTGGGGGACTATTATTGTCATCGCACATGGCATGCAAAGCGGGTATAGATACTGTCACAAGTTAGTTATAAAGTTGTGGGAAATGTTTGCATCTTTATCTCCCACAAGCTACATATAAGTTTTCCTCCCTTCTATAACAAGCAGCCAGTGAGGTGCATTCAGTGTTAGCAAAGTTAATCTGAGTTTCTAGCATCAAATTGTTCTGCATAACTTAAGTCAACAGTGATGTTGTCACTGTGTTTGTGTTATTAATGTCAAACAGTAAAGTAACACCTAATGTATGATTATATGAACAGTAAGCAGACGTATTTTATGTGTTATGTTTACTCATCAGGTGAATATGTGTATAAGGACAGTGATACAGCCACATTTACATGAATGTTAACTGTTTACTAAATGTCACATATTTAGGCAAATAGTTAAGTTTAAGCACTTTTTTCAGTCATTTTTGGAGGGTGAGAGGAATGTGAACTGTTAAAATCTTTTATAAACCAGTGTCTAATACACCTTAGCTAAAGCTCATGTGTTGCTTTTTAGAATTGTGGCTTAAATGCATAATGTCTTCCAAGCCTCACTATTATGATATGTGAATTATAGCAGTGTTTGAACCAACCTCAGTCATGGGTTTTTGTTAAATACTTTAATATCCCTTTAACAATGTCGCAAAAGTCATTCCAGGCATATATTATTTGCAAAAATCACCCTTTATGAATTTGGGCGCCTGCCCCTCTAACATCCTCTGCATGTCCCTGATGGCAGGACTGACAGGGAAATACGTTTCCACAGATTTTTCCCTCATATCTTTTGTGGTTACCTGTGTATCTGAGTGTTTGTCTGTATATCATGAATTTAATAGGATGGTCTGCCTGACTGCGTCTGTGCTGTACTGCATGAGATAAAGACGAAGCAACCCGTATGCAAGGGCATCATAGATCAAGCTACTTTTTTTTTTTTTTTTTTCTAAAGAGCGAGATGGCAGGACTGAAAACATTCTGTGCTTTCAATAACTGTCATCTGGCATTTCAGATTCGGTTGCCAAAGAGCAAGTTGGAGAGCTGCAATTAGAAATGAGTTCTTACAGGTCCTAAGGGAACCAATAAAAATGTTTATATGTTGGATGCTTTAATTTGTATATGGTGGGAGCATGCTGTCACCATAACTCAGAGTTAACATAGGATTAGAAACTGAATGTAACACATGAAAAAAAGATATCTGTTAATGGCATAACCTGTTTGCACAAAGCTACTAGTAGGTGAAACTGCTGATGTTTGCACCTGCATTAAACAGTCACAGCTGGTTAGAAGAGTGAAGTTTAATAGAGGCCAAAATGTGTTTTAATGTCAGTATTAATCATGGTGTTGAATGTTTCCTACCACAACTCAGCCACTCCACACCCACTAATCTATATCAGCAATCAGGCAACATTACAACAACAAGCAAACTTGCGGTTTTCTCTCCCACTCTGGTCACAGCTTTAATCAAGCCTTTGCTTTTAAGCTTCTATTAATGGCAGCGTAACACTTCTGTTGCTACCTGTCCTGCTGCTTATTAAAGTCTTCACATACTAACTATTGTGATGCAAATGCAGCTCTCTCTTGCCTTCATGAACAACGTTAGTGACTGCTAACTCTTTGCTGCTTAAAAATAGCAGAGGAGGGTTGTGGATAAACATTGAATCTCCAACACATCATCATGTTAATTGACATCTTTAACTATAACTGTGTCGACCTTTGTGCCGCACTTTTGGATCTTTTGTACTGAAAGCACACTTCTTAACAACCCCCTGGTTTCTACAAATTTTCAGTTCCAATTGAGAAGTAATTTGGACTTAAATTGTATGGTCAGCTTGGGACTTAAAGCAAGACTCAAGCCCCCAGCTGCTCCAGTGAACAAAAGTGTTGGAAAAAGAACATTAAAGCTCTGCAAACCCTTCTACAGATTATATTTTGTTTGATAATATAATTCTTTAATCTATTACACTTTACAATGACCTTTCACATTCATCAGCATCGGTGCCAGGAGTGGTCAGCAGGCCAAATTTGAATCAATCATTGTTCAGATAGAATAGGGAATATGTACACAAGCCATCAGCTAAGTGATTGTTGTATAATACAGTATGCATTAGGTAGTGTGTGTGCATGATTCTAGCTGTACCCTGCAGACATCTGCTTACTTGGACTTGGATCACCAATTTTCTAACTATAGTGGATAAGTAATTGCATGAATTTTAATATTTATTGAGCAGTTCTGTTCTAAGAGTATGTTGGCACTGTATTTTATTTTGAACAGGTTTATGACTCAACCTGCTTTTCCAAGTGCTGTGATTTCTTGCACTAAAAATGTACTTTCTGCCTCTTTTTAAATAAACAAAACGTGCTTATTGCACAACAAAACCTACTCTGAAAGACTTCCAACCTCCCACCCCCCCTATTTTTCAGCTTTTGAAAATAATAAAGAAAGGTTGAGATTGAGATGAGGATTGAATGATGGAGTACAAGGTCACATGTTTGAAGAAGTTTTGTTCTCAAACCCAAAAGCATCAGACAAGGTTATGTTTTGAATTGTGAAATATTACCAATTCATAGGATGTTCCTTGTCAGTTTCTACTCTTAAGATGGCTTTTTTGACTACGTTTTGCTTTGTCACTGTTAATTACAGCACTCTAGAAATGCAGCATTCAGCTGATGACATCATTAAATGTGCTTCAATATGCTTGTAGTTGTTTTCATCAGCTTTTCTGAATGCAGACTTCTTTCACCAAAGATGTCTTTGACAAAAAGTATGTCGTTTGTATGGTGTTTCCATTAATTTAATAAGAGAAGGATACAACAGATTTGGAATTTGAACAAAACATGTCGGCCAAAGTGGTTTCCAGTGAGCTTTGCACATTTAAACTTTTAGAGCATCGTCTTTCTTTCCTGAGTTGAGGTGGTAATGTAAGTTGTAATGTTAGAGACAGCTTTTTTTAGCTTGTTGTTTGATTTAATTAAACATAAAGCAAGTACAATTCAACTCTTTGCATGTTATCTTTTACATATTGTTCACAGAGTACCCATTTGTTTACAGTAGTGAAAGAAATTTAGAAAAAATAAACTACAATTAGACAGAAGAAAACATTCCCCCAAATGTAGCTGCCTGGTTAGTTATTGGCCCGAATATAAGACAATGATTTATTCTGAAAATTACATTTAAAAAAAAATGGGGCTGTCCTTTATTCAAGGACTAGGACTTATATTCAGGGTCGTCTTATATTCAGGTCAATATGGTAATAGAGATAGTGAATAAAAATGGAAGGTGGTGGACAACAACTATTTTTCCACCTTAAGTATAAATTGCCACATTAAAAACATTTACAAAACCTTTCAAAGCAACACGTAGCACATTAAATTGGTACCTGTTATGAATGGTGTTTATGTAGGTTCCATATATTACACTGCGCTTACTGTATCTTAAGCCATTATTGTTTGAACTCGGGGCTCGGGACCCATATAAGAACAGCCCATCTAGACTCTTTTACTGTCCCGATTTCAAGGTGAATTTACTGCCACCCTCTGCCTAAGTGTCCTGAATGTATTTACCGCAAGAAGCATTTCAGATGTCACATTCTCACCACCCTCGTGCATCTTCTGAAAGGCCTTCTGTTAAGCCAGATAGGAAGCCTCCATGGGGTGTGTTGGAGGGAGATGAGAAAGACGAAGGGGGGCGGACGGATGCTTTAAATCAGTCAAACTGACTCTAGAGGTCACTCAGAGCAGCACATAACTCCAGCTCAGCGCTCCAGCTCCCCAAACCTCCAAAAGACAAAAGCTCGTCCTGTGTGCTTCTTCCGAGGGAGTTATGCTGATTTAAAAAAAAAAAAAAAAAAAAAAAAAAAAAATTCAAACAATGGCAAAAGTAATGACCTTCCTCTCAGCTTCTGGCTCTAAGGGGATTTATGAATATTTCAATGCCCTGTTGTTGTCCGTGTCTGTACATTGTAATTGTGAGTGTGTGTGTATGAGACCGTAGCACATCAGGGATAAGTGTGCACAAATGTCAGCTGTTTGTCCTTTGGGAAAGTGATGGCTCGGGGCAGATTGTGCTTCTTTTCTAGTGCAGGCAACTGGTGGGCAGGCAATTGACTGCATTTGTGAAGGTCACAGCTCTTAATAAACTGTGCAATCTTGATGGAGGCAGAAGAAGTCAGCTTATTTTTTAAGTTGTATTAAAAGATTTGAGTGAATGAAAGAGGGTACAATGCATTAATGCTGAATTTCATTTATGGGTTCTTGTGTATATCAGAATATGTTGTCAAACTCTGTCAAAACCACAGTTGAGGAGTCTTAATGAAGCCTGTCGTCAGTGTTTCCCACAGGTTGAGTGTTGTTGTTATTGTGGCTGACCCTGGAGCAGCATTAAGCATCAAGAGATTTCTGCAAAGCAACAGTAAATTCATGACCCGTCTCACATTACCATACTATTTCACCATTCTGGCAGACTTTTAAATCAGTCTGCACTTGGACTGCATTTGGAAATTTTCAAACTAATGAAATGGAGATACAAACTTCTTTTCGGTGGGCCGGCAAAATAAATTCATCAAATGAGAAACATCGCTGCCTTTCTCATCAAACCCAGCACCATATTTGAGGTTTCACTTTTCACTCTCAAGCTGGTCAGTCGATAGGAAAAGGGAGGGGAAGAGAGGTTTTTAATCTCCCTCAGACTCTGACCTTAATAACACGGGGCCACTCCTGGGCTGCCAGTCCCTTCCAAAGCAAGCTTGAGCAAATAATGTTGCATGATTAATAAAATTTACTGCAGCAATATAGAGACTGGGCCACATAGAAAAAAGCAAATCATTGTAAAAGGCGATAATGAACATCTACAGCGACAGTCTTCCCAATCCTGTCAGGTAGGGCTGTCACTTTTTATTTGAAATTTGAACTGTAATAACCTGTTCAAATTCTAAATTTACAGTCTCTAAGCGCAACAGACCATTTGAAGTAGTTTGTCTTGTGATCTAGCGAAGGGCGCTGTAAAAATTCACTGTCAGCTTGACCTACTGACCTATCAGTAAATTAAGCTAGTAATGTTATGTTGTTTGCAACTGTGACAAGGTAAAATGGAGGACACTAGTGAGCAAAACTGTCCTGAGTGGACAATCACAACACCAAAGCATGTGAGAAGCAGTGTGTGGAAGTATCTCGGGTTCTACACAAGTGGCAACCTACGGGGCTGAAAAATGAAGCCAATGTGGAAGTGCCAAAAACTGCAGTTCCTTGAATGGCCACTTGAGGCTGGCTCTAAAAGCGAGTCAATCCCCATAAACCCCCATGTTAAAATGCCCAACTTTACAGCAGAAATAAACATGTTTACAGCCTGGTACAAAAACGGTTTGGTCTCTATGGCTAATTTCCCCTTTCATGACAACTGTACGGGGGGTGAATTTTTTATAACTCACCTATTTAAATTTTATTAAGCCATAAAGTTATGCATAATGAAGGACATGGCTGCTTTGAGTGACAGGTCTGCCAGCCGCTAGGTGGCTTGTTTCAGCCATTCGGCCCTCCTCTTTGCCCATTTTTTATTGGTTGGGAGTTAGGCATAGTCATGCACTGCCAAGATGGCGACGGACGGAGCGGCTCACTTTGAGCTTCACAACTGCTCTTCAGAAACCAATAGATGATGTCACGGTAACTACGTTCATATTTTTATACAGTCTATGGTTCTACACCATAGATGGCAAAGGAAGTAATAAAGATAAGTAAAGAAAAATGACAGCCCTACTCTCAGGCACAGAATAGCACAAGGAATGATTTATGAAGTTGTCCTAACATCCTGAGACACAGATACCACATGTGATTGTTAGTGTAGTGTCTGAGCTGGGGACAGAACTGATTGAGTTAAGTGCACTGATACAATGTACTGTTTGACCCTGGGGTCACCTTCACACACCAGAGAAGCCCTTAAAATCACATGTAAAAATAACCAAGAGATTATGTCTCTTGTTGAGTCAATCCGACATTCTATTTTGTCAATTACCATTTTCTTTATGCTATTTATTGTAAGGTAATAGAGCTAGCATTGGCTAACGTAGCTCTGCATCATTAAATAAGATCATTGGCTGACTGCACTTTATGGTTTCTTCCTGACCAGTTTAAGACATGCCCTGGTTGTCATATCGTTACAATGCAGCACACTTTGAGCACTTTAAAAATGTAATCATTTTTTGGAAACTGCAAAGTACATCATCATATACAATATCTTATTAGTATCAGTACGATATTATATAGTATTATTCAAATAATGTTGCTTGGCTATACCATTTGCACTGGTATGTTTCCCTTTTTATCAATAAAACAAACACACACGGAGCAAAAGATCAAGAAGAGTAAAGGAAAAGGGGTGATCCATACATGCAAATAATTACATCTACAGGTATAGTTATCTACAGACTATGCAGGGTGACAAATTTTGCTAGTGGTGGGAACCCGAGCAACCTCTATGATCACCTCAAAACGAGTATGTGCAATGTTTGACCAGATTCCCCAGCTTTAACACAAGTGGGTCTTGTGGTGGCCTAAAAAGAAAGGAGAAGAAAACATTAACAGGTAATAAGAAAAGCCTGCAGTGGCTTTACACAGCCAGGAACTATGTGTCTATGTAAAGACTTGGTGAGCTATCCAAACTTTTGAGAGAAATGCTTTAAGGCAAGAGTAAAAACACAGGTTCACCCTATGTAATACCAGGCCCCAAGTATTTTAGTTAAAACAGTATCTTCAAGTTGTACTGCAGAGGATTTGAGAAAGTAGAGATAAACAGAGCTCACACAAATATACATACACAGCAGCCATTAATGAAACTCTGCTTCTTCAACCCCAGTATACCCCAGTTAGTTAAATTGATAATGACTTTAACTCCAGGCTATTCCAGAGACTTGTGCCACATCTAAATTATATTCAACTGAAATTATGAGAGGAAAAAATCAGACAACGCAATATACAGTAAATTGTTAACATCCAGTCTTCAAAATGTATCGTTGTCAAATTTAGGTCATGCTGCTTATCCCTAGCATGGAATTTGTGGCATAATTTTTAAATCATGATGTTTTTTTTTTATTTTAAGCTGTTTTGAATTTTCTGTGTTTTTCTGAAATCTTTGTGTTGATATTCCTAAAATCGTTTTTTTAGGCTATCATCATTTTGCAGGTTTCAAAATACCCACTGCAGAAAAATGCAACAACAAAAACATTTGACAGTGTTTTACCAAAGTAAATGTTATGTATTTTCTGCATTTAAAGTAATTCTTTCTTCAGGGATTGCAGACACTTGGAAGCAGTGGCATGTTTAGTAAATCAGGAAAGGTACTAATGAGTTTTTAAGACTGCACCAAGTTAAAGACTGTTGTAGTACAAAATGGTAAAATCAGTGGAGGAATGACACACATGGTGGTACTTGGATAAAATGAAAAACCTCTATCTAAGTATTGGTATTGGCAAAAACGCCATTGCTGTGCATCCTCATTGTAAACTTAATTAAAGAAAACGCACACAAGGCTGTCCCTTGTATTGACAATATGTAGGGGACCATGCCATTGCAAATTGTTGAGTTCTGATTAGGAAGTAAAAAGGCTATTTTACTGTGCTGACTAATTACTATGAAGGTATTAAAGGAAGTGAATATAAAAGAAATGTATCATCAAAAGATTTCAGATGACTCTCAAACTTACCAAGCAGTTGCAACAGAAAAAAATGATGAATCATGCAAAGGAACAGACTGTGTTAGTCTGCCTGCATTACTTTAGAGAAATGTCAGGGTTGAACAGGCTTCTTCATCCTACACCACAAGCTGCTGGTTGCCGTCATGCTCCATAGTCTCAGATGTAGTAATTCACAGTGGGCACTAACTGACAAGAGGACATAACATCACTAGGACTCACTGGGAGTAACAGCTGAGAGTGACAGAGAAGCCATTGGAGCACAAAGTGAACATAAGGGATGCAGGATGGGAACCCTTGATATGATGTGGGTGGGACAAGGTTCATTAACTGCAAAAATCCTTCCTGGTTTAGTTCAAGTACTTAACTTGGGACATTTTTCTTGTATGAAATTGGGGACAATGATGGTTGCACAGTCTCATGTGGGTTTTAATTTTTCCAAATGTCAGTTTTCCATGCTATACAGGATTTAATAGGCAGACAGGCTTTGAAATTCATAATCAAAAGCAATACAAATGCCCATGCCCATACTGTGAATGCAACTCATATCAACAAGTTCTTGAATCTAATATTATGTCTTCAATCAAACACTCAAAATAATGCTGCCAGTTAGGGTAGGTAATTTCAAGATAATGAAACATTCAGAATTCATTATTTGCTATTGCTTTGAGTCAAGATATTAAGATTTGTTTCCAGGAATATTTGCACCATGTAGTTCTATCTAGATCTTTATATCTGTGTGTGTGGGCTTTACCACATAGTGGTTTTGGGATTCTTTATTTTTGCCATCATGGTAATGTAAGCCTAATGTAAGCCACTTGAAAGAAAATGTAGCCACAGTGCTCTGTCCCATTACCCTTATGTTACTGGAAAATCTTGCTGTGTTAGTGTCACATTCTGAGATGTTTCTCCACTCATAACGTGATACATGAACCATTCCCTCATTGTCATCGCTTCTGTTGAAAACTTGTCTGAGGGTAACTCCTTGTTAGCACTGTAATTTATGACTCGTATCTCAGAGTGCTTAGCAAGAAGATGCATTATTTAATACCTGCTCAGATTCAGCCTTACAGCAAAAGTTCTAGCTGTAAAAAAAAATAGTGATGGCTACAACGGTTGGGTGATAATTGTCTATGATTTTGGTACTGCTAGTGACCCATTTGATATTACACAGACTTGGAGCCAGTTGATTTAGTGTTGATGTAAAAAATACTGATTGATGCAGACTTACTGTTCTTCAGAGATTACAAAAATGTTTTCTAAACAGCCTCAGCAGCCACTTCTACAGTCAATGTTGATGAGGATCAGTTCAAATTGTGGAATGAACTAGCCACTTTGGCTAATGCAAACAAATTTTCCCCCTCCTTTCCCTGTGGCGCCCAAGATGCTGTGATGGCAAGAGGTAGCTGTCAGAATCAATCACAAAATTTTGTAGCGTAATGTCCAATTAGTATTCCAAGGTCCTTTCAAATAAGCAGGTTGTCAACATTGTCAGGCACCCTGCACTGTTGCGTTTGTCCTTGGCATATGGGCCAATCAAAATTTCATGAAGCATCCAACCAACACAGATCAGAGGGAGTCAGCCAACACTTAAGTGTCCATGTCACGGTGTGTATTAATTTGATTTATAGTCCATGGTGTGTGCATGGAGTGCGTCATGGAAAGCCACGAGGCCAAGAACACAATGAATCTTGGGCCTCTCGTCTTTATTAGCTTGGCTGCCTGCTGCTCCAAGGAGAGAGAGAGAGAGAGAGAGGGATGGAGGAGAGTCTGGACACTCATCCTCACATGGTGGCACAGAGAGGCAGGCAGGCATGCTGGCAGGTAGAGAAACAGACATGGCTTGGTAGCCAAGAAGCACAATGTTTCTGATTAGTAGATGTCACAAAGCTACTTCCTGGTATGTGATGCAGTTATCTAGCATCAATGTTTTGATGACTCATTTAGTCTCTTCTATCCTACCTGGTGCAGCACACACAATATTTCTCTTATACTGAGCTCTTAGGACAGAGAGGAATCTGGGCTGCAAGGAAAGATGGATTTATAGACATTTAAACTAAATCTAAAATGTCACAGATTGTTTAAAATAGACTCAGTATTTATAAGAATTAGTCAAAAAAGCCATAATACCAGATCTTTAAAGGTGAAGAAGCAGGGCTCCGTTGTATAATTGCAGGACTGTTTTTGCACTAAACACAATAAATTTCATCCATCATTATATCATATACTTGCGTCTACACCCATGTGCTCTCTTTTACGAAGGTCAAAGTTAAACCTGAGGACAAACCCTCCAATATTAGACCCTCAAAATAGTGATGACAAAATGGAGCATTAATATAAACACAAAAAAACATTTTGACACAGAAAACAAGGCTTAAACGTAGCTACCATCATCATTGTCATCATCAAGGACATCATGGAAGCGATATGACATGTTGACAGACATGTACAGACAGAGAGGCTCAGACAGATGGGAAATCTGGCAGGAAGACAGACAGAGCAATATAGAGAAAGAAATCAACAGATGTCCACAGAACCAGATAGTGACTGATGTGACCACATAGACAGGCAATGTACTTTCCCTCTGAGATTTCGATGCCACTAGAGAAAGGGCTGTGGAGGAGTAAAAAATGTTTGAAATTGAATGCGAGCAGCAGTGATTCAGTTAAAAGCTGGCACTTCTTCCTTCCACGGCTGTGTCTTCTGCTCTGCTTGCCCTGGAGCACCTTTTCTCAGCATCAGCCCATGTCAGGGCTCATCTCACAATCTCTTGCTCTTTTTTTATCCTCGTCCCCTTCCCCGAGCCTATCTCTTGCAGCCTCCTTTCAAAGGTCATATGAAGAATAGAATCTTATTTTATTCTGACCGGTAGACAAATGTCTATAGATACATGGAGGGGCAAGAAAGTAATGCACTAAAGCAAAATACGAAGAAAACACTTAAAAATACAACCTCAATTTGTCTGTATGTGTGTGGAGGGACCTGCTGTTCAATGTAGAAGACTAGCTTGTCTTTACGTCACGCTGGGGGCAGAAGGACGATGTTTGATTTGGTCGGCATCATCTTCCAGATTAAAGTCTTTGGGGTCACACCCTCCCTTTAGCCCTGCTAAACTGCCAGTGATGCTGTGTGTGTGTGTGTGTGTGTGTGTGGTGGGGTGGGCTGTGGTGATCAGAGCATTGTCCTATTAATTAAACAAAGGAGTTTTTTTTCTTTTTTTTTTCCAGGAATTCTGTATCATGTTAATTTCTTTATCATCTTCAACCATCACATTGTTAAAAAAAATTACAATGCAAAATGAAACATCGTTTATCCTGCCATCTATACCGATATTTTATTTGGAGGTAAAATGACATGAATTGCAGGATTTTTGGTGTGACATCACAATCTTGGGATGCAAAGTCAATATCAGACTTCACATCTTCTAATTTTCTGTTTTGTTGTCATTTTTTTGCCAGATGATGAAGCATGCGTGGGACAGCTACAGACAGTACGGCTGGGGTCACAATGAGCTGAAGCCCCTCGCCAAGAAAGGACATTCCACGAATATCTTTGGTAAGCCAGATGAACCCCTTTCTCCCACTGCTGTCTGTTCCCATTGGCAGTTTGCTCACATGGTTATAAATCGAACAGATGTGTGCATGACTGCACACACACTCTATCTTGCTCACACCAAGTCACAAACACAGACAGCCTGTCTTTTCTCTTGTTGGACAAGGTTATATGATGATGCCTCCGGCAACATGCATATCACTTTGGTAAGTGTGTTTACGCACAGAAGCACAAGATCACTGAAACTGCAAGCAGAGAGCACAAATCACTGAAATGCCAGATAAAAGAAAGTCTGAGAATGTATTTGAAGTATCCTTAATATTTCAGCAGTCCTTATCCAGTGTTTGAATCTGTGGAGCAGTTATTTAGTCAAACTATAGAGCAGTGTTGTAAGCATGCAATGATACTGTGTTAGTCCCTAATACATAGGCAACAACTTTAATAGCTATAATTAAAATGATCACATACCCATGTTAACACGCTGAATAAATCCATCACACAGTAAAATGTTGTATTTTGATTACACAGTGGGAGTAAACACTTTGTGAGGTCTGTCAGTCTCCAGTCATAAGGGAAATTTGCTTTTTATAGAAAAGCTTTGCCTTTGGCAGTGATCTTTTTTTCCCCATAGACAGGTCCATCCAGTGCAGCCTCTCATCATCTGTGATTTGTGTTTTTTGAGGCTGTTTTTTGGTCTGCAGCTGCCTTCCATGATAACACAGATCACACAGCTTGGATTGCACTTGTCGCAGCGGGAGAATTTTCTCACCTTTGCAAGTTGTAGTATAGTCTCAGAACAACAACAGTGTTGCTAACCGATACAGCTGTTATAAACAATATGTTTTATATCAACAATAGATCACATGACTGCATGTATGTGGCAGGCAGTGACATTTTACACAGTTTTTTTTTTTACTATAATAAGAGATTACAAGAACAGTCAGGCACATTTGAATGGCTAAATGAATAGACTTCATATGTCTAATAAAAATGTATCAAATTTTAGACGTTGGTGAGTATATATGTATTGAGGAAAATGTAACACTGTATTTGATCACTGCAACAAACCATAAATCCAAAACAACACCAGCGTCTCCGCCTCCCCCCTTTATTTCACGTTTAAACCCACCAACTGGCAGTGGTGAGGTACAAGTTCTCACACTTGCACCTCTCCTTAGCCTACTCTGTTATGGTGCCTTCTTGACAGGTCTTAGCATATCTTCCTCTGTGGTCTAGTAGCTGTCAGAGTGGATAAGGAAGCTGTACAAATATCCAGAAACACCTTTCCTGGCAAGCAGGAGTCGGAGAGATTGGCTGTGTGCTTGATTTTATTGTGTGCGCTCAGATTTCTAGCTATAATCCAGCTTCTAAATTGAATAGCAGAACACAGTACATACAGTATATATATAAATTGATGTATTGGTTATGTGAAATTCAAATTCTGAATAATCAGCTTTGGTGCTGATGTCAAAAACACCATATTGGTCTTTGCTTAATGTGGATTTATGCTTGTGAAGATGTTGCTGTGTGCTTCTTCATGTTTAAGAGTTGTCAGTTCGACTTGTGTGTTTTCCTAGCTTTCTGGATCTTTGTTTGCGCCTTAGGTTGCTGGATGTGTGTTTGTGTGGTGTGAGGATGCATGCTTATGAGGCTTTTGTGTCAAATTGGAATGTTCCGTCTGGCAAATTGGCCAGAGGCGCCTGTGTTATTTTATGAGCTGCTGCTAAATGGTAGATAGATGCTGCTTGTGTGTGTGTGTGTGTGTGTGTGTGTGTGTGTGTGTGTGTGTGTGTGTGTGTGTGTGTGTGTGTGTGTGTGTGTGTGTGTGTTTCCATTTGTTGGTGTTCTAGTGTGTGTGTGTGTGTTCTCTCTTGTCTCCTTGTAATGGTTGAGTCTGGGTATCTGCAGGTTATTAGTCACAGGACAGCCAGTAAAGCACAAGTAAAGCAGGAGGCAAAGAATCAAGCCTCAAACTCTTCACAAAACACACTACTGTTATTGATGAGGCATATCTTGTCCTCCTACAGAGCTTGGCTACATTGATTACATGTGTAATATGTCTGTGTGTTTGAAAGAGAAAGCAGCACATAAGAGAGAAAGCAATATATTGGAGATATAGCAGACTGTCGCTGTAACTACGGGGAGCACTGACAGGTTGCACCAAAGGGACACGCACATGCACGAAGGCTGGGAGATTGGACGAAAACAGGGTTTGTGATCGACTGTAAATTGCGGATTTAAATCACTTTGATGTCATTTAAAGTGGACCCTACAGGAAGACATTGGGATGGTAAAGCCAATCCAAGACAAACATTTTCACTCTCATTTTCACTTGAGTTATGAAACTGACCTCAGGGACTGAAAGGAAATATGGTATGATTTCCCATTGCTGACCAAGTTTGTACAGTATTGTCTTGCATCAGGTCAGACTGGAGCAGTCTTCCAGCCTGACACAAGCATTATATATACACAGCAGTTTGCATATCATTTGCCTCTATTAAACATGTCTTCTAATGCGGTTGTTAAAGAAACAAAGAGTACAACTGTGTGTGTGTGCTTACTCCACGCCTTACAGCTCAGCGTTAATCTGTCCAAAGAGAAGAGGAAAGGAGGCAGAATGGTAACAAGAGGACCGGGACTCTTATTGTGACACCAGGCTCGGGTAACCTTAAGTTCAGTGCCTGGCCCTGTTTTGTCTTTTTTCTTTTTTCTTATTTTCTGTGGAGAGTGAGTAGAGCTGATTTTGAGCGCAGATACAAACACAGCCTTTGTCTCAAGGGTAAGCGGTTCATGCAAGGACAACGCAGGGCCTTGTAAAGGAAGCACAGTTCAAGCTTGGTTAGGAAAAGGCACAGTTCAAGCAGCAGTGTCAGACAAAGCCGGCAAGCTACCTTACGCTCATATAGGCTTTTTCCATACACATGTGCCCGCTTGGCTTGACTCAGTTTGACTTGGCGCGTTAGCTCAGCCCAGCACAGCAGGGATTTGCATATCCATTACAACAGGGCTACCCCCCTTGATGGTGTGTCTTTAGCTGATGACACGCTTGTCTTGAGTCGAAAGCAGCGGGCTGTTTACATCATGGCTGTGACTAGTGGTCAAAGTCGAGGCTGTAAAATGGCGGATAAACACATTTCATTTCCTATAAATTCTTCACAATAAAGATCCCCCGTCATTTTATTATTTAAAAGCTTTTAATATGAAGCATCAGCAGCTGGAAATGTGTTTTCATTAGCAGTAACTTAACACTGCTCTGATATGGCTGAAAGCGGTCAGGAAACGGTAAAATAAAGTAGATATCTGAAAGTACAAACAGGGGTGCAGGAGAGAAACTAAACTTCAAACCACAGAGATTCAGGTAGAAGCTATAAAAGTACTGAGAGCTGAACACACAGACTTTAAAAAACAGTTTTCTCTCTGGTCTCCAGCACAGACATGAGCTGAGTCTCGCAACACAGGCTTGTTTGAGGGGGATAAGCAGGTGAAGGGGGGGGGGGGGTTGTCACGGGTTGGCTGCCGGTGGTGAGACATCACCCCAACCTGCTTGGAGGTGAGTCGGGCGTGCTTTGACCGGAATCCGGAGATGGTCCATCTCGGGCACGACTTGGCACAACTCAGTGCGTTTAAAGTGGTAATGGAAACGCAAATCAACGTGGCATGGTTTGCATCAGCGCGGTGAAATGTGCAAATGGAAAAACCCAAATATTCATTCATTCACTCACTCACTCACATACTCACATAAACACACATGCTAGAAAAAGAACTAGCTCGTACGAAGAGTTGTCCGACCACATAGGAAATGAAAAGTGTTTATAATAGTTCGGAATGACCACATTCAAAGGTGGAGTGAAAAGCCGAGTGTCACAGAGAGGGGGGGCATTATAATTGTTAAATATGAGACAATGGCACGCATTTTCAGACATTCATAGTGTTGTACTCAATTGTACACATGAAAAGTGACAGAAATTGTTGTGTAACAAATGAAAAAAGAGAGCTAGGTCTCGGAAAGTTACAGAAATGATTGGGAGTCCTGCCTGCAGTTTCATCATTCAGTGGTTGGAGGGTGGCTTGAGGCTCTGCTTAAAAAAAAAATTTTCAGCCAACAATAGAAGATCAGGAGTGTTGTCAGTTACCTGAGTTGCTTCTCTATAATCTCAATGGATTTCATCCATGTGGCTTCGGGTGACCTTATTGGAGTCATTTCAGTGGATTTAATCTTGTCTGTCAGCACGAGGGAATCCACTGATGGGTCGGAGGCCTGCCCTGTGTACTCTGCCTAGTGACTGTTATTGCTTTATTGGTTCTCCGAAAGCCGGCTGTCTGATGATTTTAATCTAACCTTGCAAGGGGAGAATCTCTCACTTTTCGGCTACATGGCTTTTTCCCACTGGCAGCTCGACATGCTCTCAGTAAGTGATATTACAGCCTGCCTCAGGCATGCAGTTGCTAGAGGCCTGTTAGGTAGGAGGCGATGGAGATGATGCAAAAGTGGGATGAAGTTTGGACACCTAGCCTCTCTCTTACCAGAGTTTACTCATTATTCATGGCACAGGCTTTGTCCATTATGAGATTACTTTGGTTGTTTGTGCACCATGTTGCCCATAGATATCAGTGTTCCCCCTAGGTTGAGTGGCTTGGCCTAGTGGGGGAGGGGTGGGGGGTGGTGGGTGGTGGTGGTGATTAGCAGCCACACATTTCTCCTTCTCTATTTCTCTGTTTAGCATCGTCAGGTTAGGCTAACCCATTGTTGCTAACTTCGGAGCTAACCCACTTCACTTTTCCAGCAGCTGGGGAAACAACAGATGTGACTTTTCTTGGTCTTGACAAGCTGCAGCATTTATTAACTGACACACTGTAGTCTGTACTGTACATTTCCAAATGAATGGATATTTCGCGATATTTTCAGCATTTAAAAAAATATTTTTTGGCCTGGCGGGGGTTCTTGTTGGCCTGGCGGCCCGCCAGGCCTATGCTATTATAGGGGAAACACTGGAGATGAATTATCGACTCATACTCAGTTTCAAGTAACATAAACATGCTGTTGTAAAGTCAAGTCTTTCAGTGTTTCCCCTAGATTGACTGCTTTGGGGCAGCGGGGGGTGGCTGATCAAAAACTCGGAAGGCACTCAGCAGCCAGACATTTCTCTGTTCTCTGGTTAAGAGCAGCTGAGATTGACATTAAAATGAGAATTGCTGGTCCACCGTAAAAGTTAGTCCACCTTAAGTGAGCCTGGTCAGCTCAGGATAATGCATTGTCATTAACTTCAGGGCTAACCTCCTTCAATAGACGAGTCTTTTCTTGGTCTTGAGAAGCTGCAGCATTTATTAATTGAAGCACTGTAGTCTGTACTGTACATTTACTGCCATATTGGCAATTTACTGCTAACCTTTTCCTCTGCTCCACTCACATTCACCATCACTTTTCTGCCACTTGCCCAACCACACACTCACTACGCACACACATCACATACTGCCTTATTCCTTAAAGCAGCTCCGCTACTCTTATAACAGTACCTTTCACATAGATGTCCTTTGAAGAATGAGGAGACGGAGGATAACTCAAACAATTCCACGGTAACATAGGATGTTATTGTGCTCATCCAGTTTGTGAATGAAAATCATTAGTAGCCCATTGATATTTATGATCATGTGAAATTTTAGCAGCGGTGCTCATAATGTTGCAGCGCCAGTGTGCAGAATGAATATAGGGGAAACACTCTTTCCTTGCTGCAACTTATTGTGCAATTTAAATGTCTTTCTTTTCACATAAGTTACCTAACGTATTCACTAACAAGAACATATTGTTTTAAAATCACAGTAAAACCATCAAACTCATCATGTTGGACCAGAGCAGAAATAATGTTAAAAAATGTTCGAGTCAATATTTTTGAGCAAGAATTTTCCTCTGTCTGACAATCTAGAAAACTTGTTGCTCTTGTGGTCAAAGGAGGCAGCTCAATATAGATTATGTTTGGGATAATGTGTCATCCAGAATCCCATCAAACCACAATATGAGATCAAACACTGCTTTGATTTCCAGCTTTTCTAATCAATAGACAGTGAGGAGTGTAATCTTCTGTGGAGCTATTAGTTCTGCAGGGTTTCTGTGGATACTGTGATAACCATGGAGCCAGAAGTCCAGTCTTGCTCACAGCCATGCAGTTATGCTTTTTTTTTTCCACAGCATCTAGGTCATGTCTTCACATGATTGGCTCCCAGAGCGAAACAGCACATTTCACCCTGGAAAAAGGTTGCATAGCGGCACCATGGCAATGCACCCATGGGTGAAGACCAAGTAGTCAGGCATGGCAGAGCGAAACAACACAAATGACATATTCATGTGTAGTTATATGCAATCCAGAATTCAAGATCTAAATATAGTGCCATAAACTAATGCCTTGTGTATGGTCATGCACCACCATGTTGCTGTCTGAACTGACCAGCAGGATAGACTGGGAGAACTAATGCAGGGCCATATCAATCATGCTGCTTCTTCTGCCCACTTTATGGTAGCAACAGTTTGTTTCATTATTTTGGATTCTAATATCAAGGGTGTTTACTGTAAGTGTCTTCATCATCTGCTGCATGTTCATATGATGTACGGAACATGAAAGCATCGTCCCATCAAGTAATGTCTCTGTGGTTTCTGTGGCCTCGGTTGCATCGTGGCATTTTTCCTGGCATGCATGGTGTGTTTGTAACCCCCTTTTGAAGCTCTGAAGGTGGTCGCAGTTTAAGTATATTAATCAGACCTAAGCATTCAGACACTGACTCTGAAGAAAAGTGAATAAACAAAATTTGAAAGGCTGGGTGAGTTGGAGTAGAATGGAAAGAATTATTTTCTCTCCCCAATGCAGTTATTATGTTGGAGAAAAGAGTGTGAGAAAAAAAAGACAGAGGGGAAAAAAGTGAGTGAAAAATATGGAGTCTGCAGAGACACTGATGTGTCTGTTTATCTGCTTATTTGCAAATTAGCAGTGCAGTGAAATTCATAAAAGTTTAAATGCATGAGCATAACCACGCATTTTTTGGGGGGGGTCGTGTCTCCCCCAATACTGAGAAAATACCAATCTGCCCCCCCCCAATATACAAGTATACAAGTAACTAGATGCCTAAATAGGTAACATTAGCTTAGCAGATAAGGCAATAGCTAACATTTCAGCTAACTGTTGCTATTGTATATTGTACACTGTTCTTTCTATATTTACTATATAGCTAGCTAAACAGCATGATAACATTAAAGCAAATAAAACTAATACAAGCAGAATATTCAATGTATGACATTAAAATGATCATCAAGGTCAGTCATTGTTCTTCTGGTAAAATAATGATATCAGGGAGAGGCCTGCTGAAAGCAGTGGTCAGGCAGGGACATGCAGATACAGATGATCAGGTGAGAAATTGGAATGCGAGACTAAACAGCATGATAACATTAGTTTTAATCCAGGCCTACATGTCAGCAGTAAATAAAACTAGTGATAAAAGCAGAATATTCAAATGAAAATGATCATCAAGGTCAGTCATTGTTCTTCTGGTAAAATATCTGGTCACAATGCAGGCAGCACAGAGAGACAGGGGCAGACACTGTCTCGGAGAAATCACAGACTATTCCTTTAAATATGAATTCAAATGGTCAATGTATCCTCAAAACTATGTTCTAAATGTGTGAATTTTCATATATGAATATCATAGAATTGTGGGGGGAAAAAAATTCTGAGGGAGGGCTCCCATATATGTCTATATGTCCCAATGTCTATATAGTTACACCCTTGCTCACATGTACCAGCTCAAGTACTGTATATCGGTCCATATTGATATAAAGTGCTCAACGTGTTAAATGTCAAGGCATTTCACATCAAAGTATTTCCTCAGTGATTATCTTGAACTTTATAAATGCAGCATGCTGTCAGCTGGATGCTTTTATACAAAGCACCTTGCAGTATTAATAGGTACATTTTCTTTTAATCACAGTTGATTTCAGTAATGACTAAGCCTTGAACATCTTTTGCTCAAATGGAAGTCGGAAAAAGTGCCAAATTGGACTTGAAAGAAGTGTTCAAAATCATTGATCAGATCTACTGTCGGTATGTCACTTGACTGAGCCAGGAATCAGTTTTCTGTTGGAAGTTTTGGTTTATGTGGATGCTACTGAAAGAATGATAGCAAGTTGACAGCTTGTATCTCCTATGAGTGGAATTATGCCTCTAGTAGTTTTGTATACTAGTAATTAGTTTATTTTCTTTGATGTATAAAAACTGAAATGGTAGGTTTGCCATCTACCATAATCTAATCTAGATCATCTGATCTATGAAAGTTAAAGTGATTCCTTTTTCCAACACCATTCGGGGATGTTGGCTTGATAAAGAGTAACTCCACCCCAGGAACATTTCCTCATCTACTTCATTTTCATAAGCTCATAAAAACAGCTCCCCCGTCAGCCCCCTGATTAAAATCTCCCATTACACAAATCTACATTTTCACAAGTAATGGCAAAATTCCGTTCCGCTGGTTAATATCCGCTTAATGAATGCAATGATTTCCCTTGTTGGATGAGATACAATGCGACATGCTCGACTGAAAACAATAAAGCACTTGGAAGAACCACAAATTTAGCTTTTTACTCTTTTTTTTTTTGCTTCTCCTGATTTGTAGACTTGAATGTCTTGATGAATGTGGCAGTAGGGGTGAGAGGTTATACTGATGATCACTTTATAATGACTGCCTGAGGTCCCTAAGCTGCCTCCTTTATGAGAGAAAGAGAAGATGATCTTGGGGAAGATAAAGAGAAGGAAACCCTTCACTAAGCCCTGCCCTGTTGCTAGTCTAGTACTGCATGTATACAGTTGATGTCAGACAGTAGACAAAAGCAGGCGTCTCAGTTTTTATAACAATCATTACTGCATTTACAACATCTATTGCATATCTGGCTTGTTGTGCATTTTCTCCTTATCCAAAGTTCGGTCTAATGATAGAGGGTGTTATATGTTGTGCAGATTGTTAAGCCTTCTAAGGCAAATCATTTGAAATTTGCGATTTTTGGCTGCATGAGTAAGACTTGACTTGAAAGATTTTATCAGCTGTATCTAGCTGGCTAATTAACTAGAACTGCAACAATTAATCAATTAGTTGATGGACAGAAAATGTATCTACAACTATTTTGATAATCAAATGAAAATGCCAAATATTTATATGGTATTTTTCATGTTAGCAGAACCCTTGAAGCCCACTTCAGTTCAAATCTGCTACTGTTAAAAGTAATTTGGTGTTTCTCCAGTTTACATCAGTGAACCTATTACATTATTTCTAGCTTTGCGGACTTTGGTCGGCACATTTGCAGTGCAAAAAGAGACTGAGGAGAGAACTGAAGTCTGCTCCCGACAAAGATGTCAAATTTCCTTCAGAACTCCTCGGCTTGGCCTTCCCTTACTCCCCTCTTTCCTTTCAGATTAAACTTTCAGCAGGGCTGCGGCTGCCAAATTGGACAGCAGGAAACAGGAGGATTTGCCTGCTGCTGAGTCCAGCAGGAATGTGCATAAGCCCTTTAGACTATGTAGGAAAAGTGGGAAGTTTCATGAAAAACAATTCCCTTGTAAGTTAGTACCCACAGGCTTTAGATTAGTTTTGATGTCTACCATCTATGTGACCAGATGATGATAAAGGCTGAAATCTACAAAGTAGTGGCACTGAATAATTGGATGAGTCACTTTGGAACTATTACCCACAAAGCAGCTCTACATAAGTCTGAAACTATGAGGTTTTCTACTGATATAACAAGCCTGTTACAGACTCATGGGAGCAAAGTGCAGAGAGCTTTGGTGGCAGGGAAGTTGTGAAAAAAAGAGTTCCCTTGCTCACCTGTTGGGTCCTTTTAGCTGTGTCATGTTTGTTACCACTGTGGAAGTTCAAGATTAGTGCTGGCCTATATGTTTTTAATGCAATGTTATTGTTTCCATACGTGTTACATTTGTAGATGCACATGCAGTATTATCATGAGGTGCTTCTTAAACAATAATTCTATAATTGTAACTGCAATATTCCTGCTAAATTGTTGTTTTTTAACATTGTGAGTCCGGTTTATTTGGCTCTGATTGGTTGATGTAGTTCGGGCCCTGAAGGGTTCAGTGTATATACTGTCTTGAAGGATTTGCTGACCTTTCCCTGGCTTATGTTGGTGAGTTCATGAATCCCCATTACCTCCCCTCCACTTCATCACCCACACTTTACATCTTCACTTTCACTGTTCTCTCAAATGACTTTGCTCAAGTTACTCTTTCTATTAATCTGTCAGCTACATAGACGTGCTTTTAACATTTTGCACTAGATATTTTAATCTAAGCAGACAGGGGATACAAATTGGACACTTCAAAGACTAGATCGCAGTAACCCAGTGTACAAAGGGAAACAAGAAGGCAATTACCCTCGTAGTTACCAGCTCAAAGCCCATGTCTCTGTCACAGTTGGGCAGGTGGATAATTTAGATGGCTTTTTCTTTTCACAAAGAGTTAGAGAAGAGCGTACATGATGAAAATGATCCCATGTAGAATTTGACTTTCTTTGTGTCCTTGTAGGATATTGCTGCCTTGAAGAAATGTGTGATTTTTTTTTTTTTTTTTTTTGGTGATAACAGTAGTACTGAACTTTCTTTAAATACTATACACAATTATTTTATACCTTATTTTATAGTTAACCCTAAAGTGCCACATGGTGGGATGTTGCCACATAGAACAGTGCAAGGGCCAAAAGAGAAGAAAAAGAACATTTTACTCAGTTAGGGGTGAAGGATATGAATAATATATCACTTTATGTATCATTTTATATCACCGTATCAATAAATATCGTGACATAGTAAGGTATATCAAGGATGATAGAAAAAAAAAATCTGTAAATCCAATATAGTTGCAACCTTCATATACTTTGCTCAAGTGTACAACAGCTGTATTCTGTGATGGAGAAGAAAACATTTCTGATTGATTTTCCTTATTCAAACTTTGTGTAGCTGGTTTGATTGTCTCAGCTGTCATCTGCCTTCTCATGAAGTGTTTCATCAGGAATGAAATGAGCAGAATCTGTTTTTGTTGTATATTTTCCATATTTAAACTCCTTTATTTTGATGATTTTTGGGGTGCTAGTGCAGTTCCTGTTCAAAATGTGCCTGTCCGAAACGGGACAGTTGTGCCCATCCCCTAAACGCCTCTCATGCAGACTATTGGTAGACGCTCCAATTTACCGATGATCCCTAAACGGCTGAGATGCAGGCTATCGGCAGACTCTACAATTTATCGATGTTCCCTGAACGCCTCACACGCAGGCTATTGCTAGACACTACAATTTACCTATGCTTCCTAAACACCTCACATGCAGAATATCTGCAGATTACAATTTTGAGTTGAGTGGAAGTTGATTGTTGCTGACACATGCTGCACCATGTCTTGAACACACATACAAAGTTCCCACATGTGAGGAACGGGAATAGAGCTTAACTCTCTAAACTTTTTCAATTCATTCTCTGTGGTAGTTCTCATCACTACGGGTATAGTTCCACTTCCAACCACAATGTGGGTTGCAATGGCTGTCCGTATTTCTGCTTGTTGAATCCATGAACAGAAGAAGCAGCAGAAGCAATGTTGTTTATGAGGTGTTTTTTCTATATTTCTGAACGTGCTTGAGACATTCAGCACTCAGTCTTGAAAGTAAAAATGTAGTTGCCATCAACCACGTTTGTTAGGTTGTCGAGTACTTCACCTGGTTCACTGTCTCTACTGTGTGTGCCGCACACACACGGAGGGCTCAGCCCCACCCACAGTGAACCATAGAGAACAGAGGAGAGTAGTGTGACCATAAATGACAGAAAAACACAGGAGAGACTCTCACACTGAGCTGAAATTAAACGAGTGCACATAAATTTGGTAAATAACTTAAAAAAAAGACAGTCTCTACTGCATTTTGCTGTTATTTATGGTTGCCATCTCGCTGCTTCTCTCTTCTTCTCTGCTCTTTCTCACCCTGGTGGGGCTGCGCCCTCTGTGTGCAGCACAGCACAGCACAGCAGAGCAGAGACAGACAGCAGTGGAGAGTTGACAACAACTAAACTTGTTACGTTACTGTAAGTGCAATAAAAGCTTCACGAGTAAAAAGCCAAGAAGAGTAATTTATCAATGTAATCCACGCAAAAGATGGACAGACTCCAAATGACAACAAATATTGCCATAAAGAGTGTGATTTGCATCACAACGAAATAAACGATAGAGCATCATATGAAATGATAGACTTTTCTATCGTCACACAATATATATCATCATATCACACAGCCCTAATAGGCTAGTTTGAGCTGGACCGACTCACCACCTGTCCCATCTTGAGCAAACCCAGGATGGTCTGCATGTAGACCGTGTTCAGTAAATTAATGTTTAAATAAGTTAAAAACTGCAGCAGACATGCTGTAACATTACCAGTCAACGGCCAGTCTCTGCTGTAGTTCAAATCATCTAGTTTTAATGTGTGTGTGTTTGTGTGGCTGTGACATTACTGTCCATGACATTACTGTCTCTGCCATTGTGTGTGTGACTTGAACCATTGTGAGGCTATGTGTTGAACATGTGTGTAAATTTGACCGGCAAAATATCGGATGTATGAGACTGATCAGGGCCAGTCACCAGTCATTGCCAGTCAGCTGAAAACCAGCCGTATTTGATCGGTGGCCGATCGATTGGTGCATCTCTATCAAAAATACTATCTTTGCATCATGTTTTCTACATTACTTTTCCCATTCTAGGTTTGTCTGGTGCTCTTTTAATTGCATCATCTTGTTGCGCCCTCTTCTGCAGTGGATTAATGGCCCACAACTGGAAAATTAGCCCCAACAGCTGTTTATCTTGATGACCCAACTACAAATATTCTCTTAACAGAAGTGGATGCAAACATGCATTCATTGGATTTTTGTTGTTGTTGTTGTTTTTTGATTTTCTGGAAATTTGGTTAATTAGTGCTACATTTGGATGGAAACTTGGCTATTGACTCTAATGGTGTTAAGAACTGTCGATTTGAGCGACTGTTCTGTCTAAAATAAACCAGGACAAATCACAAAAGAAAATAGTGCCAGCAGGTCTGTTCCTACAATGTATTTAAGGTAGACTACAGTGAATAATGATAGGATCGCCAGTGCACTCTAAGCATTCCTGTAGCAATACTGTATTATAGGGAGTTACCCACTGTGTGTACAGCCTGTGGATTTTGTTCTGTGTAATTGGGTCTGATAAAACACAGTTTTAATATAGGCTACATGTATCACAGCTTGCTGCACTGTTGTTCATTTCCTTTTCTTTATGCAGACAACGGAATGTCATCAAATGACTTTACAGCAACACCAGTGCCTCCTGATGTCCTTTGGCACCAGGCCTGAAGACAGGCATTTGGGCTAGGGTTTTTAGTCAGGGAGCTCATGTTGAGTGGAAGGCCCAGTCTGACCAGTAACCCTGTGAGGCAGAAAACAGAACACAGCAGATGTTTCGGTCTGGTGCCAAATAAGTTGGTAACCAGTTGTTCACTGCCAGCCAGACTGGTCTGAATTGGCTTGGGGAGAAGTCTTGGCTTTGTTTATTGCCGCTGGGCTCATTACAAAACAGGCTGAAATGTCATGATGGACCTGAAGCAACAGAGGAGGAGGAGGAGGAGGAGGAGGAGGAGATGGGGTTGAAGCTACACAATTTAGTAAAACTTCTGTAGCTTCAACCCCATCAGTGGGGGCTGTGACATTGAGTGTAAACTCCGTAGTGTTACAAGGACTAACATGGTGGAACAAAGCCTCAAATACTGGGGCTAAGTACAAAACAACATGATATTCTTTCTTATTTAAATAGAAGTTGTGTCCATTATTATTAATAATGACAGTTAACCTTTTTGATTTTGAGAGCAAAACTGCATTATCTTATTTAGCCTGACTGATATATTGAGTGACTGTTCTTTTCAGCTGACTTTGGCTTCTAATAGATACCTAAAATAGTGAGGTAATGTAGAAACAATGTCATTACTGCATGGTTTGTCCAGCACACTTCATTGTTAACAATAATCTGTACCAGCTGAGTTGGCGGAGAAGCATGACAGCTGCACTGGCATCGATGCTACATCCAATTTTATGACCACTGTTTGATAACCAAACGAAGGTTCCCTGCTTAAGAGTGGTGTATCATGTAACCATTTAAAGGGCCAGTTTACCCAGATTACTAAACTATTTTCTTACTTACCTCTAGTGGTACCTATGCATGCTCGCCATTCTCTGACACACACACACACACACACACACACACACACACACACACACACACACACACACACACACACACACATCTGAGCTTTCCATCATCTCCCAGTCTCCCAGAGCTGACAGTTTACAAGACAGAGAGAGAGGAGACTGAATAATGACATCACATTTTCCTGCCTCGTGTGAATTCATACTGGAGAACTCCGAAACCTGTCGGCTAATGAAACTGGCACAGTGACCGAGCGAGGGAGCGCGAGTGTTTGAAAGAGAGAGATAATGGAAGAGGAGAAGGAGAGAGAGGTGTGTGAGATTGTGATGATAGATAGAGGAAGTTGGAGAGGGTGCAGTGAGAGTTCAGTCGAGTTAGGTAGAAAGGGGAGTGTACATGTATCTGTGCTGAGAGAAGAAGAGAGTTAGACTGTGTGTGTGTGTGTGTGTGTGTGTGTGTGAGTATTCAGCTGATGGAGTCTGTGTGTGCATGAGGCTGTGGCGATAATTCCCCAAATAAATAAACCTCTTCCTGGCCAATTTGTCTCAGATAAGCAGTGCCTGGCATCCCTAAACCTACTTCTTGGAAGTGCCAATTCAGCTTCATTTGATGCTGTTGGCATCATTTGAAAGGCTGCGCAGCACGGAAATGAAGGGAGGACGGCGGAAACTGACAGCAACAGACAGTGTTGTGTTGACAAGACCGACAGAGAAACAATACAAGCAGAGATATGAAAACTGACAACAGGTAAAGGCAGGACGGCGCCAGATTAACAAGGGAAAAAAGGAGATTTAGCAAGGGGAGAATACTCAGCACTGCTCTGTGAAAGCCGGTTGACAAGACAGCAGTGAAAGGCACCTAAAGGGTGAAAAGTGTACTTGTGCATCGGGGTTTAAATAGAACGATCAAGGAAAGATTAGGAAAAACACAGTAAGACAGTGATGGATGAGAACAAACAGATGGTTAGGTAGAAGAGGGAGCAGCAGATGAAAAGATGGAGGGTGTGTTGGAGCAGAAAGGAGATGGAGAGGGGAGACTGTTCAGGTGTGATCACAAGGTTATATCTAAACATGAAAGTAAACTGAAATTCTCAAGGTTGGGATAACATACACCGGACAAAGATAAGTGAATTGCAAGTTTAATTCTTTTTTTTTTGATTTGAAGTTTCTACTGAAATTACAGATAGGAGAAATATTCTAGGTAGGCTGAACCAAGGGATGTCAGTCCTGGTTAATTTTGCTTTTCAATAGACTGACACCCATTATCAGCAACTAACCGTTTAATTTTTTAGAAAAGTTGTGATGTAGCTTTCGTTTGTGTCCAGCAGCCAGTGGTCAGAGCTAGCTTGTCTGCCCTGGCTAGCTTGACTCATCCCTCTTCTCCTCAAAGTGTTTTCAACGCCACAAAGTCACAGTTGCTCTTGATGGCATAACATACTGGGGCACATGGCAGCATATCGGTCTCAATCATTCGGTACATCAACTGCGTGATGGCCTTGGACCGGCGCGCATCACACTTTTCCCCCACGGCTAGCATCGACGTGATCTTTGGCTGCGACTATGAGCCATCCTCGAACATGGCAGCCAGGTGCTTGTTCTTAATGTGGTACAGCATAATGTTAGTACTGCTACTAAACTGAAGAGTAGCATCACACAATTTACATTTGACTTTCTTGCCTTACTGGAGGAAATGGTCCCACACCAAGCTACATTTAGGGCCTTTCTTTTTTTACCTCAGACTGCTAGCTGTCAGCGAAGCCATTAGCAGAGTATGTATGCAAATTAACCTATAGACCAACATGCATAACCAGTCAAAAATATTCTCCGTGGTTAACCATAATGGTTAACCATTGACATCCCTAGCTGGACCACAAATGTAAATTAGTGAGTCCAACTGAAATTAAAAAGCCTTTTTTTGGTCTACTACAATGTACATATCTGCTCTGTAAATCACTTGTCCTGTGTTCTTCTTTGAGAGAAAAATCTGATACCAAAAGGGGAGATTTAGGACTCTTTGAATTCATAACGGTACCCCCTAGTTTTACATTATTTCAATTATATACCATTACATTATCTGCTTAGGTAAAGGGAGACCATATTTCGATACAGTAAATGGTGTTCTTTCATAGGAAGAGTAGATGGTCAGACTGAGCCTGATAGCATCCTGCTACGCAACACAAGAGCCACAGACTCTGAACCACAACCCACATAAGCTTTCCTGCTAAAGTCTCCTTCTTATCTAATCTACAAACATGAACACAAAGCTTGTCCTGCACTGTAGCTTGTTAAATTAGCCACCAAACAAACATTCACCGGGGAAAAGTGCACTGCTAACATCAGGTAGCAGGCTAGATAGCTAATTAACTGCTTAGCTGCAGAACGTTAAAAAGCATGTAAACATACCTGCAAATGTCACTTCAGTCCAGTTCGATGCTGGTTTTGTCTTTGCTTTTAAAATCCCTGTAAGTGAAACACTGTCTGTCCATGACTTGTAGCTACAGCAGTTTGTTTACTTTATCTCTGTTCTGTACAATGTAATACTAGGAACCAAAGACCTCTTTGTTTCACTTTAATAATACAAAACTATTAACATTAGATTTCAAAAACATGTTGTTTGTTTTTGACTGCAAAGGGAGATGATTTAATGTGATTTCAGTTTGACTTAGAGGTTAATTGTCATTTTTTAGGAGATTACATAACTTTTAGAATATATAGTCTTATTGAATAAAAATCTCATAACTTTGTTTGAGACACTACACGTAAATAATTTTATCTGTACAACCTCACTTAGGGTCCTTGTATGATCCACCACACATCAAGTATGGAAGTATTGCTTGATTAATCATATTGAGGTAGCACATGTTACATAATTATTATATTATATTGATGTTATAATGAACCAATTATCATTGTTGAGGTAATTCTATAATAGCACACCAAAAAAAGTAATGCAAATGGCAGTTATTACATGTGATGATTGCAGGTTTTCTCCCACATTCAAAATGCATTTGACCAAGATATTAGTATCTTTTACCTCATTACCGATTCAAAGTAAGCGTATTTCAAAAAATGTGAAACTATTGCTTTAAAACATCTAACGTTAACCCAAACAACATAGACTGTGTGAAGCAATAAATAGAAGATATTAAAGGACAGCTTTAAAACTTTATTTTAATTCAACTGAGGAACATGTAGTGCAGCAGAGAAGGTTGTGTTGTTGTAATGTTTCAGCACAGCAGAGGAAAACAGTAGTTTAAGGTCACAGTCTGGGATATTGAATTATGAGACCTAGATACAGGCAACCCCTCTTGTATTAATAATGGCATCCAATGCACATATTAGACCATTATATTTTCTGTAGTATTGTCAAGTTTGTGTGAAAGCCTTGCTCAGGTTGAGCAACTACAAAATGGATAGTTGCAGTGACAGTCATCCACATGTATGTGAATAAGTGATAATATATTAAATTATATATTCCTAGATTATACTGTTTGCATTCACAAGAAAGATTTTTTTCTTTTTCATCAGAGTTGTTTATTTGATATAATACCAGCCATAACAGAGAGCAGGGCTAGGTTGCTTATTGTAAATTTGCTTATAATGTCATTGAGACTGCCTGCTGAGGTATATAAATAATTCCAAAATAATTAGGATTGCACCTCCTGGTATTTTAGAAGGAAACATGGCTAAAATGCCAATAGTGTGAAGCTGCCATCTGTGGGTTAAATCACATTTCCATTTTTTTTCACAGAAGCGATGTTGATTTCCCACTCTGGTGTATCATTGTTGCAAACACAGAAGAAGCATTGTATTCAGGAGCTGTTATACAAAACCTTGACATCAAAGGAATATTCAACTCACTCAAGAAATTTGACAGGCCTCTATCTTTGCCTCAACGGCGTCACATTGCTATGACTGCCTAGAGCATACCTGTAGGTGATGAAAGTGACAGAAGGGAGGGAGATGGGGGTTGTTGGGTGCAGCAGAGGGGCTCTGCTTCACCAACAGTCGGGCCAATCTGTCAAGATCCGGCAGGCGGCCAGGGCATCTTGCTATCAGCCCTGCCTGCCTGACTGCAGTGTATTTTTAGAGTGATTTAGAGGTTCCTGTCTATAATGATAATAACACTGCAGCTCCTGCATGAAGCCAGACTCTCTCCTTTTGAATGGAGTCACAGATAAGAAGGGACAGTGGGGAGGCTCAGGAATTCCAGCAGCACACGCTGTAGCTGATATGAAATGAGCAAGGATTTAAAGGGCAGTGCCACTGACTTTAATCACAGGAATATGTTGTTAATGTATGTGCATTGAGCTGGACTGAATACAGCGAGCAGTAGTAGAGGGGGATCAAGATGATCTGATGAGATCTTAGAACACCTTGCTGCATTGTTTTACATATTAATGAGATTTCCTTGACTCTGCTGTTAGTCCTGAGTGCTTATAGGCATGCAGTTGTTTCTTTTTATGTGAAGGCAACTATTTTGACATCTCTCTACTAAAGGAAAGAATCTCTGTATCTCTGTCTGTATTTTGCGTATCTCCACAACCGTTCATCTGATCAACGTAACACTTGGCAGGTGTATGGCAGGGGACCCAAGGAAGTGCAGTGTCAAATTTGGTGCAGTTTGGACACGCAGTACGTTTTAATATTAATAAACTTTGAATAAACCAGAGATCAGCAAGCTGCTCCGCTCTGTGCAGGGGGCAGGGTGGAGCTTCAGGGCTCTGCCGATCGACTCCAGCGTGTCAGGGAGAGAGCAGAGACGAGGCGTGACAAGAGTCAGAAAAAAGTTCTCTAAAAAGGAAAAAGTAGACAGCAAAAACAGAAATATTAATCAAGAATGGACACTACGACCTTGTGTCTAGACAGAAAGCATAGCGTTAGCAGCACGTTGAGCAGATCAGCAGCTAGTTTCTACACGGGAGGTGTTCAGGTACATGGTGGAGCGTAGGTCACCCACACTTTGGAAGCGCTCAGAGCCCAAAAGCAGTTTGTCTCATATGCTCTGAGACCACTCAAATCTGAACTGAAAGCACAGGAAAAAATGATCTAAGAGCCCAATATGATCAATCCACTTTATTTCAGGATGCAGCCCTTATTTTATTTAAAATGAGAAAAGAACATTGATTTAATATTGGAGTACTTATAATTTATAACATCTTTGTGTAATAGACTGTTGTGCAACACAACATTAACTATAACTGTTGGTATAAATAGAAATAAACCAGTCAGAACTGAACTGAGAATTCTTGGCTTTTCTAAATGCAGATAACATTCCTGACTGTCAAAACACCTGCAGAAATGAGATGAGTATCTCTCTCTTTAATTATCTATCTCATTAGCATAACTGTATATCTTGACATGACGTTATCTGCCGCAGTAGTGTTAACACTAATATGGAGACCAGACACATGTAGATATTCACAACTAGGGTGAGATCAGCGGTGCAAAATGATAACGTGTAATGAAAATATATCAGCTCTTAAAGCAGGAAACTGTAATTATTAATATTCACCACTAGGGCTGTCCCTAACTCAGGATATTCACAGTCAACAGAGTCGGCGCCTCAAACCGATGCATTGACTCGGTCAAATCTGCACAGTCAGAGAAATAAAAAGTGTGCATCATGGTATTAGTTCAGTCCTAAAATCCAAGTGCAGCTGGGAGTGTCTCTCCTGCTGGCTGGAGAGGATAAAGACTGACTGACTTGGTGTTTGGGTGTGATGATCAAATCTCTCGTCCTCAGGGAATGTGATTGTGATAGCGCTTTCAACGCCTGGAGTTTAAAAAGCATAAGAGTAATGGCTTTGCATTATTCTGAGATAGCAGTCCCAAAACTGGAGTTCAAAACTTGCTGACCTGTGTAGTATTATATTGATGAGCAGTATTAACGGTGAAATACAACAGTGAGTAGCACCAACAGTACTTGATGAGTCTCTTAAAGTGACAATAAGTAAGATTATTATTTCTGCGGTGCACAAAATAACTATAATATATTTGCTAGGCTTTATGGGGGTGGTTGATCAATGACCGCGACTCAACAGTTACTCAGCTGCTATCTGAGATTTTTTTGGCTTTCAAAACTGGCTCATACAGCATAACTCTTATTGACAGAGAACTGTGATTAAACATCAGTGACCAGAATCACAACGTTTTTCACTGTCCACAATATCTACAGCATGACTCTCAAGTGAATAGGGTAAATGATAGTCATTATCTTTTTACGGTGATGTGACACCTTTGATATTGGATTTCTGCATTAATTAGCTTTATGCTTCATCTCTGCTGTGAGTTATTAGCCTAATTGCGTCAGTTGCGGCGTGCTGTATTTCAGGTGGCACAGATTGGAGGCACAACAACGCTGGAATTCCTACTTTCCTCATTACAGGTGCTGGTTGATATAGGTCATACATCATCTAATGGCTGTAAGAATAATTAATTTGAACCTTTATCCAGTGTTAACTGAGCATACAAGCTGAGTGTGCTACATGCTACACCTGGAGGACACTGAACAGCCTCAGTGAAGCAGTGGTGTCTCTGCAGTCCTGACGCTGCCTCTTCAACCTCCATATTAACAAGTATTGGCTCTAAGGTGCGGAGGAGTGGAGTGCACTCTGGGGATTTGAAATCTATGTGTAGCATATTGTTGAGATACATATGCATATTAATCATTTGAAATAGTCTCATTTGTTGATTTTTTTTTTTTTTTTTTTTTTTTTCTTCTTCTTCTTCTTCATGGGGAATTCAATATTCCCCAGTCCCCTGGCTTGTCCAGCGTGTCTTAAAAGACAGCGATATCGATCAGACTAATTTATGAGTTGGAAAAAAAGAGAATAGAGGGCTGATAGCTATCTTTGGTATTGTTTGATGACTGACTAAAGTAGTCAGTAGCATAACAAGTTTTGAGGCTGTCTAATATCTCTTTTGCTCCTTTTAAATCACATTTTCTTTTTGTCTCAACTGTCTTTTTTTTTCTTTTTCTCCCAATTTCTGTCTTACACCTCCTGTTCCTTTTGTGCTCTGCACTCTCCATATGTTATTTTTCTTCTCTATACTTTATTCTACCAGAACTTCTCTCTAGTTCTCACTACAAACTCACACTGGTCTCCTTGTCCACCAGTTCTCTGCTGAGAGCAATGGATGGAGAGTTAGAAAGGGCAGACAGCTGTTACTTACTGAAGCGTCCCTCCAACCCCAGAGCAACTTTCTCTCCCTTTGTCCAGCCAGAGAGAAAAGGGAAGAAAGATTATTCAAAAAAATGTATGAGAGAGCTGAAGAATCAAGTCTGGGTGTGTAAGGAGGACAACAGACTCATTTGCAGTCAGTGTCCAGTGTTCCTCCAGTCACCTCATGTCACAGTGCCTCACACTGGTCCGGGGATAACGTTGCACAAATTACTTGGAAAAAATGGTTTCACCGTCCTAAGTTTGGTTTAACATATTCTAATACCTTACTATCTTTCAGTGATTGTCACCTACTGGGCACAATTTACAGCTCTTTCTATTTGGAGTTTGCATTTACTCCCTATCTCCATGGGTCTGTCTCTGATGAATGTGCAGTCAAATCCAAGTTTTAATTGCATATATTAAAATGAATCTCAGTCATTTCTTATTTTTCACTGCAACTAAATGTGTTCTCCTTTACAAATTAGACCCATTGTGTTTTATGATTAGTTTTCCATGAGTTAGTCCTAGAGGTGCATTTTTTTTTTTATGAAACAAATTGCTTAGTGTGTGGCTGGACAAATGAATCTCATTTTCCTATCTGTTTTACTACGTGTCTTGTCCAGGTAACTCCCAACTGGGTGCAACCATTGTGGATGCCTTAGACACCCTGTACATCATGGGTCTGCATGACGAGTTCAAGGACGGCCAGGAGTGGATCGAACAGAATCTGGACTTCGGTGTGGTCTGTACCTACTTTTCTTTTATACACGTGCAAAATGTTTGGAACAGTGGTTTAACATTAACAATATAATCAGGAAACTCTGGACATAATGCACCAGAGTTTGGAAGGAGCCTCACATTTGACTCATTCACATTAGTTCAAATGGCATTATTCACTTAACACATGAGCCTTGGTTTTAGAGTGAACACTTTGTGATTTGATTACCTCTATATCCATTACTCTAAAGTTTTTTATGTGAAAATGCTTTTAAAGTATATTAGGACTTTAAAGGACAGGTTCACCCGTTTTTCAAGTCTGTCTTAAAACAACAGTCAGGTGTCCACATTGCTATTAAAAGATCCCCTTCAAATGTGCTTTCAATGGAAGTGATAGAGGCCAAAATCCACAGTGTGTCCAAACAATCATTTTGTGAAGAAATGAGGCTTCAGCAGTCTGAGTTAGTCATATCAAGTGGATATCTGCCACATTTTCAGTCTTTTTAGCATCAGATTCCCTCTGTGTTTCCTCTGACAGTGTTTCCCTGTTGAGTTGTGGTGGAAGAATAGCAACAAAAAGAGGAACTTTGGCACTAAAAAGACTGAAACATTGAAAGATATCTACTTGATTTGACTCATTTTAACAGCCGAAGTGTCATATTCACTTCAGATAAACTTTTAAATACATTTTTGCACAGAAGGAGGACTGTAGATTTTGGATCCCATCACTTACATTGTAAGTGCATTATGAAGAGATCTTCTGATGGCTGGTATGAAAAGGAGGAATGATTATGGCAAGAAAAACAATGTCGATATGGGCACCTGACTGTTGTTTCAAGACAGACTTGAAAAACTGTAAACCCGTCCTTTAAGAATCAAATATCTCAATTTCCTATCAAGGTAGTTGGTACAGTACACTGACTTTCAAGGCAATGCTCAGCCAAGTATTCTTGAAAGTCTTCCCTGGCTGATATATTATGCTGAGCAGTGAGTGAGACCGAAATAATCATGTAGCATGGCAACATTTGACAATAGATAATTCACAGATGTTTCTCAAGTATAGAAGGATTCCAGTGCCTGATGATGGCAGTGTTAACACCACACAATTTATATTGCAACCCATTCAAAATATAACAGATGCTACAGTCTGTTGTTTGTCATATTTTTTTAAAAGAATCACCTACATTTTTGCCTGAAATGAAAGCATTTGTCATTTGTCTCTCTTGTCATCTGTCTCACACATATACAGAACTTCTTTTTTTTCTCTATTAGGCTTTGTGTGTTTTGGGGGGGGGTTTGGACAATTAAGTTTCATAAAATATTCCAAATTTTTCATATTGGCATATTTCTTTGCATTTAGAATACCTGCTGAACAGTGAAGACGACTATATGAAATCAAATTAGTACTAAAAAACCTTTGGAATAGCATTCATGTTTAATAACATTCATCGTCACAATTATGTCAAGCAAAACAATTAGTTATATATTATTCAGCGTTATTTCTTCATTCTCTGCTAAATGTCTGTTTACATTCATAACCACCAACCCTCATCTCTCTCTTTCTGTCCCTTTCTATCCATTTTTCATGCTACTCGTTCTCCTCTCACCCTCCTCTGTTAACAGCCTCCTCTGTTTTGTCTGTCTTGTTCATCACATCTGTAGCTCTCCTCATTTATTTCTGTTTCAATCCTCACCTCCTATTACCCGCTTCCTTCCTCTCTTTTTCTCCTGTCAGTCACCTCCATCCACCCTCTTTTTTCCGCTTCTATTATTTTTTCCTGTGCTCTCTGCATGCTCTTATGACCCCCTTGTCTTCGTCCTACCGTACCTTTTTATTGTCCATTTTCTTTTTCTCTATTTGTTACTCTTTCAGTTTTCTTCTTTTCTTTCTTCTTCAATAACCTCTCAGCAGTCCCTGGACTGAGTCAGTTTATTGTGTTCAGTCTCCCCTCTTTCATTACATTCAACAATCAAATTTTATCTGTCCCTCTATCCATCATCTTCTATTTCAAATATAAAACACATTTTATATTTGTTTTGATCCTTCTTTCCTTTCTATGATTTGTTTTTTTCTTCTATCCTTTGTTCTGCCCATATTTATTCACACCTAACTTGCCCTCTTTTCATTTATCACTACACATGTCATAGGTGCAGGGATCCCTCTTCTATCATTTTACTATCCCTACAATTCCCTTAATCCTTTGTTCTACATAACCTCCTGTCTTCTCTTCCTTTTTCTCTCTGCTTCCCCATTAGGGTCAAGTTGTCATCTTCCATTTCTTCCCCTTTTTTCCGATCTTTCTCCTCCAGATTTGCCTTTAAATTATTATTCTGTCCCTGTATACTTTCCCTGTGCTTCCTTTCTTCTCTTTCTTTCCTTACTTTTCTGCCTGTTCCAATTTCTGACTTGTTAGTCTCCTACTGGGGCAATCACAGGGCAGCTAGCAGGTAGACAGAGGGGCTCTAACAGTGTGACACTCAGAGGGCTAATTAAGCCTTGGATCACTGTGGTCATGGAAGTGGAAAGAGGGATAGAGGAAAGAATTGGGGATGGAGAATGGGGGAGAAAGGAAAATGAGAAGGGCTTAGATTGAATGGAGTACGAGGGAGAAATTTGGTCTGGCGAGATGGAGGTAGAGAACCAAAGAGGCAGCAAGAGAAACATGAAGGAATAGGTATCGGGAGAGAAAGAGGCAGCAAGAGAAACATGAAGGAAGAGGTATCGGGAGAGAAAGAGGGAGGAAGGAGGCAGACTAGTGAAAATCAATCAAAGACTTCAGACAGGGGTTGGATGGATAGACCAAGGAAAAGATGGAGGAAAAAAGATCAGCAGTGAAGACAAAATGAAGGGCATCCAAATCAAATGGGCAGTGGAGATGATTATGGGAAAGAAGTAAAGAAACAGAGAAAAAGAAAAGACAGGGAAAGACAATTTGGAGAGGAGGAACAGGGGTCAACACCTTTTCGTCAATGGAACACTGTTCTTCCAAAAGATATTCCCTCATCTGGTTCTTGGATGATGGTGGTGGACAGCGCTAACATGTCAGTCTCCCATAGGTGTTCAATTGGGTTGAGATCTGATGACTGCAAAAGCCATAGCATATGATAAACATCATTTTCATACAAACCATTCAGTGACCCCTGGTGCTTTATGGATGGGGTTACCCTGGAAGAGACCACTCCCATCAGGATAGAAATGTTTTATCATAGGATAAAGGTCATCACTCAGAACAACTTTGTATTGGTTTGTAGTGACCCTTCCCTCTAAGGGGACAAGTGGATCCAAACCATGCCAGCAAAATGCGCCCCAAAGCATAACAGAGCTGCCGGATCCCCTCACTGTAGGGGTCCAGCATTCAGACCTGTACTGTTCTCTTGGTGTACGCCAAACATTCACTCACCACTTGAGAACATGGTGAAGGATGACTCATCTGACCATATCACTTTTTTCCACATCTCTGTAGATCAGTACCTATGGTTTTTGCACCACTGAACTCTCAAATGTGCATTCATCTTTGTAATGAGGGGTTTATGCACTGCAACCCTATTGTAATATCCCTCTCTATGTAATTGTCAACAAACTCTTCTTGGTGACACAGTCTGATCACATCCTGCATTGACATTCTCAGTCACCCGGGGAAGAGTTGCTTTTTTGTTTTTCCTTACATATTGCATTAATGCACGAGCATCAAGGTCATCAAATGTGTGCTCTTGACCAGAATTTCTGACGGTATTCACTGATGTCTCTCCCATAGATCTAAATGCAGATGTCACTTTAGTAACTGTTACTGTTGAAACACCAGCCAGCTGAGCAGTCTTTGTGACTGAAGCTCCTGCCATCCATTGCCCCAACAATGAACCCTCTTTTAAGGTCACTTAGATCTTTTCCTCTTGACATCTTGATACAAAAGCAGAATCAACTGGGCCTGCTTAGCATTTTTATACATGCATGATTGGATGTTAAGTGCTTAATTGTACCATGCAGTGCACCTGTGTGGAAGCATCTGCATTCGTTATGTTTCTCCGCTCATTTATTCATTTATTCATTTATATATATGAGATTGGATTTGCTAAATGTCTTCTAAGTGCATTAGGGGATGATATAACCTGACACATCAGATGGTTTGTTACACAGAGCCATCTGAGAAGTTATCCTTGGAAACTGTTTGGAAAAGGGCACGCGCTTTAAAAAAAATACTGGACAGGTGACTGAATGAACCATCTGTCTATCACCATCTAACCTTGTGAGGCAGCTGGATTTGCAAGATATGGAGATCAGGTAAGAATCTTTATAGGACCCTGATTGGTCTGGACCACTAATGGACACAAGCGCATAACTTGAAGCCTGACTAGATGGATTCTTGTGTGAACTTGTGATCTTTTGATGTTGTGAATTGTCGTGAATCCAGCTGCCTCGCAAGGTAAGGGATGATAGAATAAGGCAATTACAAATACAGGTAAAGGAAGGACATTTGGATGTGAAGCTGAGAGAGAGTGGAAAAGTAAATAAAAGTAGATCAGGTCAAACTAATTAATGCAGATAACATTTTCACCTGACAATGCAAATATTTAAACTCATCAAATACAAGTGTTCAAGTGAAAATTTTGCCAAAAAGTGTGTATTCTTGGAGAGAATGATATCCAAAATGACTGCAAGAGCAGCTGTTCTAATAAAACCTGCCATGGCAACAAACAATATGAGATTTATGCCTTCTGAAAAAGGTGGAGCATTATAAAAATGTATAACAAATGCAATAACAATGACAGGAATATGAGACAATGAGAAGATATTGCAAACGTGTTTGAGGTGAGTAATAAGAATCAGTGGCAGGAGAAGAGAGGAGAAGCCCTGCAGTTACACACGGGGAGACTGGAGAGAAGAGATTAGGGAGGAGAGAGAGAAGAGGGGATGAAACTTGAAGCTCCTGTTAACGAGTGAAAGAAAGAGGGAGGTGTGTCGCTAGGCTTTCATTAAGGACTTGGTTTGATGCTCTTATACCTGCATGCATTAGGCAACTGATTCAGGCATTAGCTTGCAGCTACTGTAACATTCATGAAATGTTAAGCTAGCTTAGTCTGAATCTCAGCAACATGGCCATGGCATTACTCTGGCTTTTGCTCAGGCCTTTTACAAAAACAGGTAATTCCCTAGCTCATGAGGAGCTATATTTTTCAAGCCTGCAGTGGCCTGGCACCCTTGTGAAAATTAAAGATTTGTTCAACCGAAAGGTGCAGACATAGCCAGCCTCTCTAGTCAGAGCTCTTAGGCTGGGAAAAGGGGATAGAATGGAATTCCAGATTTCCAGCATGGAGATATAAGACATCACTCTTAGTCGAGTTTAACCACTCACCTGTGCATATGTGTGTGTCATCACTGTCAGGGCCTGTTTCACCTTTATAGTCAGAATGTTTTTGGACTTTGTCACTTTATCAATTAATAGTTTAAGATAAGGACTGACGTTTGATTAGTTATTTACTTATGTTTGTATTTATCAGTTATGATAACATACTCACCAAAGTGATTGCTGAGATCAAGGAACAAGGTGACATTGCTTCCACAGTGTCTGACGGATCAAGAAACAAAATAATCAACAGTATAGCCAGATTATTCAAACCAAAGGTTCCCAACCCCCAGGCCACAGACCCATACTGGGTCTTTGAACATTTGCTACCAGGCTGTGATGAAACCATATGATTTGTCAAAAAAAGCTGAATAATAATTATAACTTCATAGGCTATTTTTTTTCTGTAAAGACCTTGAGCTTGGCACCATCTGTGCTGCGTTTTCCCCCATCACTCCTTGTCATGTCATGCCCCCCTCTCTCTTTCCCTCTCTCTATTTCTGTCTCACAGGTTTTGGTACAGATCATTCCTGAACCATAACTTGTGAACAGAGTGATAATGATGATAGATTCATGACCAAGGTTTTGCTAACTGGGGTGTTTTGTTTACAACCTGTATGATTGTCTCCTGGTTTGTGTTTCTTGACCAGTTAGACTTCTGTTCTGTGACATTCCTGTTCCCAGAGCAGAGAAGTTATCATCACCAACAGAACTGATAGCCAAACTATGTAAATAAGATCTAAGTTGTAATTAACTGGATTTATGCTTTAAGCATGTTTGAAGTGAACTCCCACTTGTTTACACAAGCAAGAAACCAGAGACAGTTCAGCTTCAGAAGATGTAAGATCCTCGTTCTTAGGCTGGGAGAGTGTTTTACGATTGTGGTATCTGTGTGAGTGCAAGGTCTCGACATTATTTCACTTAGCTTTATCTTACATACATGCAGTTAAGTCTTTGTTATTTGTAGTCTGGTGTTCTTGTGTGTGTGTCAAATATTCCTTTAACAACACAGTTTTATGGCTCTCATATACTTTTAACAAATGTATGCATCTTTTTATTGTGTGCACACACCTCCATCCACCACCTCTCAGTTCAGCTACCCACCTGCCACCACCACATCCACCAGCTCCAACACTAATGAATGATTAAATAGCTGCCATGTCAGATTGAGCCAAGCAGTGAGTCATTGTTGGACTCTCCAGTGTCCTGGTGGTGCCCCCGCACTGCAGCTTGCCCTCAGATGATGGATGTGTCTGCGTGAGGTCTGCATCTATCGCCACGCTCAAAGATCCACCAAATTAATGGACTTCATTCACTGACGCGTTAATAACCCTGTTTAAATTGAGGATTTGATCAGAGACGGTGCTGCAGAGATGTCAAGATAAATTACTGCTAGCTGTCAAAAATGGTGTTCCAGCTCAGTTTGATTAAGTGGATTTAATTACACAGGAGCAAGAGTTTCTTATTATATGTTTATTCTATGTTTGTGCCGATTTATTGTTGGTAGCAGTAGTAGTACCAGTTATTAGGGTTCAAACCCTGAAGGGATTAGAACCCTTCTAAGTTTGTCTTGGTTTATTGGTTTATTATTAGTATTTGTTTTATTCTGCCATCAAATTGCCGTGAACTAGAATGAGCTAAAACCATGAAACTTGGCACAATAATGTGCCAATAATGTGGAAATGATGTGCATGTGCTTCACAAGAAATATGAGTTCAGTCGGCAAGATGGTGGCACTGTAATAAAGGTCAAAAAATTCAATTTTCAGAAGGCCACGCATCTCACACCGTAAGTCCGATTGACTTGAAATTTCACACACAAGTGTGTTCTACAAAAAAGCCTTTTGGACCATAAAAGCCCACCATGATGGATTTTTTGCTAAGCTGCATAAAATGAAAAACAGTAATGTGACATCTATTTTCAAATTTTGTTTACAGCCTTGGGGGATTGAGATACACATTTCTACTGTGAGAAAGATTGATCAAAAAACATGGCTGCCATCAACCCTAATATCTTCGCAAAGGACGGGGTTTAGGAAATATTGCCCATAACACATTAACCATTAGTCCAATCATTATAAATCTTGATAGGTAACTTCAGTCTGTGATTGGGAATAGGTCTATCAAAGCATCTTGAGCCCGACCCATAGGGGCCGCCACAAACGGGAGCAAAAGCTCTGGGAGCAAGTATTAACCAAAACCTGTAGTGCCATATTGATCCGTGCTAGTGGGTGTGGCCTATCAGATATTTGCAATACTGATTAAACTCACTGGAGACATCCTGCGCTATCTCCTGAACATACACACTGAGTTTCATTCAATTCCGATGAAGAGGGGACGAATGGTGGAACTTTTAGTGCGCAATTATTAAAATGCTGAAGGCTCTGTGATGATGAAACAAGTGTGTGGTTAGTCTCACTCCTTCCTTAAACAGAATAAAACTAGCTGAAGTCACTTAGCTCATCTTTGTAAAGCCTGAAACCCGCTTGTTGCTGCTCACGGCTTTAATTTTGGCCGATTGAGCTGCTTCCTTCTGTTGAGTGCGAAAAGGCCTGAACCCGTGAACTACCACTTGCAGCTATATTTCTAATTCTATTATCGCAATTCACATGGTGAAAACATCACAGCTGTGTTTTCACCATGTTTCTGGTTAAAACGCAAAACTGTTAATTAGAAATGCGGAGTTATCTTTCACACTTTATTTCTGGAGAAGCCAAAGATGGCTTCATCAGTTACATTCTGTTGTTTATTTTCCATAATATGCCAAGTTTTCATGGTCTTATGCAGTGAAAACTGTCATTTTTGTCATGATCAGACACCCCTGACATCCCCTCCCCTTCCCCCTTAGTCTTTTGCTGAAAGACATCTGACAATGACTCCCCAGCTGATACCACTGTATGACGGATGAAAGCTGAAGGGTTTTTGTACTGTATGTATAGGCCTCCGATGTACCTGCACTTGTTCCTGTAAAGGCATTAATTACATAAAAACAGTTTATACTGGTGGATGGTGGATATTCATGGAGAATGAAGTAGAAAAGGTTGGAAAGTGGGATGTAATTGACAGGGTAAGAGTATACAGTATGTCTTTTAAGAGCTATCTTTATAATAGAAGATCAGAGAAGAAAGTGACTCCGCTGTCCTATTTTATAGTTTCAAAACAAAACAATTCATTAGAATCAATCTTCTATTCCTGTGCTGCTTTCATGCATCAGTGCACAACCTACAAGATTCCTCACCATCCTATCTATTTACTGCAGGCATTTTTAAATCAGGGCTGTTTCATTGCTCTTCTGCTCATGGGGTCTGAGCTCCAAAAGTACAGTTGTAAATGGCTAACAAGCGAGGCTGACTGGCAGATAGAAGGGGGGGGGGGTAGATAAATGGATGCTGCCAAACAAAGCTTGGCCTTCAGCTTTAAGAGAGCCTCCCATCACTTTATCACTCAGTTCAACACAACATCAACTCGGTACTGTATCCACCCCATGACTAGCAGTCCCTGCTGTTTTTCTGCCTGCTTCCTGATGTGCTGTTGCACTTTCAGTCTCCTGATAGATTGTGTGCTTCAAGAAAAAAATCAAGTCATTTTCTCTTTGACATCTTTGAATATTAAAAGGAATTGCCTGCTGACAAGTTGCTCCGAGCAAACACTTGTAAGTTGAATAGAGGTTTATAATGCGGCTTACGCCAATGTTGAAATGATGAATTGTGGCTGTGGCATCCATTGCTGCTCCATGCGTCATTAAAAAAATTCTGGGCCTAAATATATTTCTGTTATTAACTGAATATAACAGTTTTAATATGATTATTTTGCCTGTTGTAATACAGTGTGAGCATTTTGTACTGGGTTCATTACTGACAGACAACTGTTCTATGATGTCCTAATTATGCTCCGCTGTTTAACTTTCAAGTAATAATTCTCTCTGTAGTACAAATGTAAGATATATGCAGGATAAATGCATATGTATGTAGGTGAGGGACCTTAAGGAGGAAGAAAAAAATGAGGATATACACTCAGGGGACTTGGACAAAGTGAGATACACTCAGGGGGAAGCTAACGTAGGCAGAGCTGTGGAGATGAGAGGCATTCTGCATCTCATTCCTCCCCAGCAGTCAGCACATGACACACACTCCTCACCAGCATTTCTGCACACATGGGATCTGAGGGTGGACCCAGCTGCAAGTCACACTGGCACATTATCACACATACTGACAGTATGCAAAAACCATTTTAACTCAAGGTCAATTGTAGGTGCCGCTACACTCTCACCGTCTCTTGCTGAAGCAGTAGATCGTGAGAGGTAGAACAAGCAGTTTCTACAGATGCAAGTGGAGGGAGTCAGACCTGTTTATGGCCAAGACGCCAAAATCCAATCGTGTACAAACGCCTCACAGGTAATGAGGTATGAGGTTCAATGTTGGAAGGAAGCTCCCTTTTTCCAGACTTGATCCACACAACTCTATGCCTAGATATGGTGCTCTGGTCCCTAGAAGAAAAGCATTCTAGTGGAAATGATAGAGCTGTGCAAGGACGGCTGCCAAGAAGACTGGCTGTTTCCCATATCATTCTCTTACAAAGGCTTCCCAGCAGCAGAGATATGGCACTTAATGTCCACTTGGATGGATTAAGAGTAGGTTAGAGGTATCGGTGACTGGCTGAGTCCATTGCCTGTTGTTTTCTTTTGGGCGATTTGCACGATGTTAACTAACTTATACAAGTAGCGCAGCTCCTTTAAGGGATTGCTCAGTGTGTAGGTTGTTTGTGTAGCGGTGTGTGGTCGAGAGAGACATAGAGCATGTGTGTGACAGTGGCGACTGGAGCAGAGAGTTTGAAGTATAACGGTAAACGTAGCGGTGCAGTGTGTGTACAGTTTAGACTATTTGTCAGTGAATAAATACAACAACTCCTACAGATCCAAGCCAAGTTCCTGTGTTCTTGCTTGCCATGTGTTGATTAAAGTGAAGGGGGTTAGCCCTGAAGTTAACCCTAACCTGACCAGGCTCACTTAAGGTGACTTTTAAGGCTATTCTCATTTTAGTGACAATCTCAGCTGCACCACAAAAGAAAACGGAGAAATGTCTGGCTGCTGAGTCTCTACCAAGTTTTGTTCATGAGAGAGCAAAACTCAGCAAAGATTACGTAAAGCCTTTTTATTAAGTATCAACTATTCAGCTCAATGAATTAATGCCAATGCGATCTGTTGGAACTTGAGCTGTCACTAAATAATGAACTATAAAAGTTAGTGATCCAATTTTGATTTGGCTTTGTTCCTCTGGATAGTCTATGTTTTGAAGAATGCAAGTCTCTCTCCTCTCTGCTTTTGTATTTTCTGTAGGAAAAGGAATGAAACAAAACAGAAGCCCCAAAAGAAAGAGGAAAAAACTGAAAATGATGAGTGACACAAATTAAATCAAAACTTACAATGAAAGAGAATGCTACAATCCAACAAATTTCCTATGTAAAAACATAAATAATAACTAAAGTGAATTTTATAAGTAGAAGTTTGTATCATCCTATCTGATGTCTTTTTCTGTGCTTTCTTGTTTTCCCAGAATGCTGAGGTGTCTGTGTTCGAGGTCAACATTCGTTTCATAGGAGGACTGCTGGCTGCCTACTACCTCTCTGGACAGGAGGTAAGCACTCACCTGTGTGTGTGTGTGTGTGTGTGTGTAAGCCTGTGATTGAACAGTGTTTTGCAATTAACAGGAACCTGCTGAACCTCACAGAGGTGGTGAGAATGAAAAATTGAGGTCTGAATAAGAAAGCAGAGATTGCAGATTGATGCTTTGTGTTTTTATTGTCTAGTAAAGATGGAAGGAGGAAGACAGAGATGCTCTTTTTCTTTCTCGTCTTTGCCCTATCATTCCTCCTTTTCCCTTTCTTCTTCTTCTCCTCTACACATCCATCCCCTCCTCTGCTCCCATTAAGGTCAATAGGCAGATTTCGATTCTTGGTTTAGAAGCCGGTGGAACTTAAATCTGGCCGTGCATCTCCTCTTCCTCTTCCTGTTCTGTTTCCCTCGCCCTGTCCGTCCCATCCACTCCAGCTTTCATGCCCAACCAAGCAGGGCTCCCTCTGTAATGGGAGCAAATGCGTCAAATATGTGCTCAGTATGACGCCCACATCCACTGTGCTCTCTATTATAATTTTATGTGGTCTGTGCAAGTACTGGCCAACAGATTTCTAAGAAACTTTATAGTCATTGTAGACGTTTTACTGAAAATACTGCCGGAAAATATTTTCCTGATTTTGAGTATCGGCTTTATGAAACCCAATCCATTTCTCATCATGTGTTTGTTAGCACATGGTACCACAGCTGTCAGAATGTCCTGTAGCTGCTGTTGTAGCATACAGAATAGACAAAGATTTCTGTGAATGATATGGAGAAGGTGTTTTCAACAGAGCACCACACCTGTAAATTAATGATGGAGTAGTTCAAACTGCATTTGAAGTATTTTGGTCTGGGGCTGAAAAGTTGTTTCACACCAGATCCTCACTGATGCTCCTCTCTCCTCGAACACTACACAAAATAAAACAAGATACAAAAAATCAAATATTAGAACAGCTATGAGACATTTTCTTATTATTGTATGTCAAATTTATAATTTGAATAACTTCAATAATTTTAATGGTGTCCATATACTATGTATGTACTGTGTAGACGTATTATGTAGGAGTAAATAAATTAAATATAATTGGAAGTCCTTGATACGATAAGGAATCAGCAGATACTCAGTATGAACAGCTGTCAAACGAGATTGAGTATAAAACTTCCCAAAATCTTATGAGCATTTTATAAAGCTCCATTATTGAGTGTTGTCTTGATGTCTGTCATGGTGTTTTGGCTTTGACCCTCGATTTTTACACCATTTGTGTCCTGTTTTTATTTAGCCTAACGAATAAAAAGCTGATTGAAATGGCAGAATTTAATGACACTTTTTCCCTGATATACTGAAACACATTCAAAGTGAAAAAGCTTCTTTCTTAATTAGGAGAAAACTAATAGAATAATATAAGCTTTGCACAACATTTTTTTTTGTTTTGTTTTGTTTTGTTTTGTTTTGGGTTTTTTTTTTTAGTTTTTTTTAAGTTGTATGACCATTCAAGATTTTCCCGAGGCAAAGTTCCCTGCTAGCAAAAGAACAAATAACATAAAAAAATGAATAAAATGAAAACAAAAGGGAGAACCATATTTTTTGCAGGAGCTTAAAGGACTATTTCTGACCTCAAATATATTCACAATTTGATTTTGGTGGACAGTTGAGGAGAAATTAAACATTTTCAGAACAGCCGCAGTGTTTTTCTGGTTTGAACAAAGACCAATAACGTACAGTCACAGTTTGCCTCGAAATAACAAAGAAGAGAGCTTCATATGTCAGTTGATTAAAAGCTGGTCAAATGACCCCTAAATTTCCTATCAAACTTTGCCAGGCCACAGTGAGTGGTGGAAATATACGTTCTGACTTTTTGAAACTGATGAAAAGTGATTATGATGAATCATTATGGATAACAACATACATCGCCTCACAAGCAAAACTTAATGTCACTCCTATTCACCAGTCCCTTGCTCGATCCGACCTCCTCCACCCAAATCAAACTCAGTCATTCATCAGAGCCCACTGGAGTGATAATAGAAGCGGTGGGTGGTGGGAAAGGAAGGAGACGGAGCTCGGGAGGGCCGAGAGGAAAGACAGTGATGGAGGGAGAGGAGGAGAGGGTGGAAAAATGATGGCAGAACAGTGAGGGTGTTTTGAGGGGATGGGTACAGATAAATAGAAGGGAGTGGAGAAAGAAGATGATGAATGGTGGAGCGGGAAGAAAAGCAAGTGGGAATCATTCTTCACTCTCGTTGGACATGTCCTTGAGCAAGGCACTTAACTCCCCCACTGCTCCAGTCAACCAACATCAGAATAAATGGTTGTTACTGGGTAGCTCCCTGGGGGGAAATTGTGTTTAACCGTGTGAATATGAAGCAGTGGTCACTCCATGCATAGAGGGAAGCTAAGAGAAAGCAAAGAAAAGGAGAGATGATGTGGGAGACTGTGGGTGAGGAAGCAAGAAATTAGAGCAGGAGGGTGAACTGGAGCTCGAGGGTGATATTTTCAGAGTTTATCAGCATCTACACCAGCTGGATGTTAGCATGTCACTGGGGGATGAAGCTGTGTTTGTGGGAGGGAGGGATGAAGGTAACTGAGTCACAAAGACACGATGAGGAATGGGTTGGGGGAAGGAGATGGGGAAGAGGGAGGGGGGTGGTAGGTAGAGGAAGAGAAAAAGGAGCAGGGCTGAAAGGAGACATTAATACCCAAGGAGACTGAAAGAGAGCAGGAAACAGGGAAGGAGATGAGACGGACAACATGAAAGGGGAAGAAACTTAGAGAGAGAGTGAAACTGATGAGATGCAGGATAAAAGACGAGATGGTGAGAAATGAAAATAAACACAAGACCAAAAAGAAAAGAGACACACAGATAGAAAGACTAATGCAGCCACTGTGTATATTTGTTACTTCTTGTACTTTCCAGAGTTGAAGACACACCTGTGCAGATAGAAGCCAGTGATGGGTTTCAAAACAGCTACCAAAGGACTGCAGTTGAAAATAAACCAGCTGGCTAACACTGAAATGTTGATGAATGTGTGTTGTCTTTATAAATAAATGAAAACCTGGATATGTGTGTTTACATGCCACAGTATCCCATTTTCTATAAGGGTCTATCCAGATGTCCTAGTAAAGTCTCGTAAGGATACTAAGATATTACAAGCAACCATAACAGATATAGCATACATCTGCTATGCATATATGCAAGGGCACATTAGCTACTTGCTAATATACATACAGATCTACACACATGCCACACATACAGGTGTGTTGCATACAAGAGACAGTCCTATCCCATCTTTATGGATGTATCCCATCCAGGGATTTGGATAACTGTGTATAATGTCAATCAGTTCTTATCAGAATCAAGACAGTAGCCCAGATTAGATGGTGTTTATCCAATTAAGCAATTAAAGATCTAATGCGCTCTCTAGCACTATCTAGAAAATAAATATTATCATTTTAAGCAAAGCATAATTTTGCACTGGAACTTTCAAAACTCTATCCAGATTCATGAAACCAGGATGTGATGTACACATGCACCAACATATAAATTGAAAATTCCTGGCGTGCCGCTGTAGTCTATTGGTTATGACGCATGCCATGTAAATGCACCGTCTGTGGTTGGATGCCAGCAGTGGACCTTTGTTGCATGTCATTCTCCTTCTCTCTCTCCTCTTGTTTGTCTCCTGTCATATCTCAACTGTTGCTGTCCAATAAACGCATAAAATATATTAAAAAATAAATAAAATAAAACTGAAATTTCTCTAAAACAAATAATAATTAGGATACAAAACACAGTCAACACGAACACAGAGAGCTGTTTGGTTAAAATCAAACTACATCAGACTGAAGTCAGCCTTGACTCAAATTGTTTTGAGTCTGTAATGCTGAGGTGGCGTTTTGAATACATGATCAATGAAAGGGAAATTTCCCCACATTGTTCATTTGTATATACTACCCACATTCTAATGATACAGTGATGGTTGAAAGTCAGCAAAGTTTCCCTTTAAGAGCCAGTTAGCTTTAATCAGATTTCCCAGCTGGCTTTCCATGCAGACCTACACTGTGTTTATACAGGAAGCGTTCCAACTGTATTTCATTCGTTTGTCTCATGTGCTTCTGACTGAATGGATATGCTTCTGTTTTAATCAACGCAGCTGTCTTTACGGGCTGCATAACTGCTTGCATTTCACTCATGTTACACGCATGTAAATGCAACCTAAAGCTTATATTTCACGCTTCAAGTCTATTTTCCTTTGTTTTATCCGCATCACCACATTTATTGTGTGTTAAGCTCTGAGTGCTTCCCAGACATGGGTGGCCTACACTCAACATTGTGCCTGTGTAGACACACAAATGGAGCGCTTGCTGCTGCTGCTGCTGCTGCTACACTGCTAATATGCTGCTCACACTGTGTCTCCTGTGTAGACACAGTGTCGAGAGCAAATGAGTGTCAAGAATGTCAAGTAAGAAAGTGACAGATTATTGCCAGGTTGGGCACATATTTTCAGACCCATGTACAAACACCTCCAGTAGAGAGCCGCAGTAAATGACAAAAACGTGGAGGTGATCGAAAATGGTGTCCTCCAAGGGAACAATCTTCTTATAAGACCAACAGGTGTAGGTGAGATGCACAGATAAAGCCAAAGACAGCCTCATTAGATGAGGTTTTCTAGCCATTTGATACAACCAAACACAGAATGAAAAGAGAGGAAGAGAAAGATAAGGAGAGATCAGTGAGAGAAAACTCAAGGAGAAACAGGCAAAAACAGGCGGAGAGCAATGAAAGACCAGATTTAAGGAGGAAACAACAGTGAGGGAATAGGACAGAAACACAGACTGAGCAACATGCAAACAGAAAAAGGAAAAAGTGATTTAGAGAAAGAGTCGAGAGAGTTGGAGATCAGCATTCAGGAGGAGGAGGTATTGTTCCAGGAGAGTCAAGGCAGAGCAGCGGTGATGAATTGTTTACTACTGTCCTTCCCTAGTTTTATTCTCTCAGCCTCTCATTTTCTTTCTATGTCTCACTCTCATATCCTCTCCATCTTCTCTTCTCTTTCACACTTTCTTATCTTCTGCTCTCCTCACCACCTGTCTGCTCAGATCTAATCGGATCATCCTGCTGCCAATTCTCTCCTGTATGTCACTCCCTTCTTTCTTTTCTTTTTTACTTCTCTGCTTTGCCCTCTATATTCCTCCTCCCTGATTTGTTCTTGTCCTCTCCTCTCTTCCATCCTATTCCCACCTGTGCTTATTTTCTTGTGTTTCTCAGCTCTCCTCACCTCATCACATGCATCTCTTTTCTTTTCTCCTTGTTCATCTGCTCCTTTGTCCTCTTTTATTTTTATATTGTCCATTGGCCCAATCCCCCTTCTTTCTGTTTTTTAAACCTTTTGTCCATCTTATCCTGCTTCTTTACTTTTTTCCTCGTTTAAGGCTTTTTTTTTTAGACTTTCTACTGTGTCCTTACCTGGTCTCTTCGCTCCATCTCCTACTCATATTTTTGTCCATTTTCCTCTGCATCGTTTCCTCCTCTTTATTGTTTTTTTTGGTATCCCCATTAATTCCCATGGCAACAACTGCTCTCTCTGGGGTCTGTATTACAAACAAAACAAACAAAAAGTGGTTCATACAGTGTTGGTAAATAGTGAAAAATGTCTATACCAAGTACCCAGAGCCCATCATTACTCTTCAAGATGTCAGTTTAGTCTGACAATAGTTCAAAACCCAAAGACGAGAAAAAACAGAACATATTTACATTTTGGAAGTTGGATGTTAATTTTTAGCCTTTTTTTCTTAAAAACAAAACAAAACAAAAAAAAACTTGCTTGAACAATTATTCGACCATCAAATTAGTTGCCAATTAATTTTCTGTCAGTCGATGAATAGATTCATTGACTAATCTTTGCAGCTCTGTGTTCAACAATAAAACTACATACATTTACAAAACTTTAAAATGGAACAATTTAACGGTTTGACAGGTAAAACAAAAAATCTATAATAATCTCAGTTAAAGGGGATCTATTATGCTCTTTTCCAGCTCTATATTTTTATTCTAGGACTCCACTAGAGTAGCTTTGAATGATTCACAGTTCAAAAAACTAATTTATCTTATACTGGCCCTTTATGCAGCCCCTCATTTCAGCCTCTATCTCTAACAGGCAGTTTTAGCTCCTGTCTCTTTAAGGCCCCCCTCCCGATGAGCCCACTCTGTTCTGATTGGCCAGCTTTCTGGAAGCTCGTATCAGTCGTGTTAAGTTGCCACCGATGCAAACTCAACATTTCCTGCTTTATTGCTTCTTATTAAAAGCTTTTAAATGACTGAATAATGGGAGACTTTTATTGTGAGGAATTTACAGGAAGTGAAACGTGTTCCTCACCAAATTAGCAGAGCTTTGTTAGTGGTGCCAAAGGCCAGTCAACACAACAAGATATGGAGATATTTGGAGCTCTTTGTTCAGCGGATCAGTTTGAAATAATGTACGGAGGAATAGTACAAGCAGAAACAGCCACAGTGATGATGATGTTTGATGAAGAGCCGCAGACAACCAGCACACCTCCAACAAGTAAACTATTTATTTTACTTTGCAATACTGTGTAATGAAGTTATGGCTCGGCGTGACTACCCCCTCAAAAAATGGCAAATAATAATGTTAGCAGAGAATGTCCATATAAAGAAATCCATCACAAGCCGACGTCAACTCAGGCTGAAAGTAGAAAAAAACTTTGGAAACCGAGCGTTCAGAGCAGTCTGAAGGCGGTGCTTTTTGCTCACAGGGATTACTTCTACATACATTTTTCTCATTATTTGACACTTTGGCCAGTTTTAACATGAACATCTGACATTTATGTAAATCTACATTTTTTATATATATATACATATCAACATCTAACATTATATATATATGACTGAAAATAAGGAAAAGCACACTAGGTCCCCTTTAAACATCCACACTGCAAATAAATCTTTTATTTCCCCTTGGGATTAATAAAGTACTCTATCTGTTTAAAGAAAGCCTATTTTGCTTATTTATTTTTTCAGGCCTCTCTTGAGGAATGATATCTTCAGCTGTTTCTGAAAATCTTTTTTGTAGATTCTTGAGATATAAAGCATGGCAAACAGTTCCAGTAACATGTGTCTCTATACATTACTGTTTTCCTTTCATACACATGCTCTTCTCTCCTAAATGTTCTATTAAGTTCTTATCCTCCTCCCTCTTTTGTTCTTTTCCCACTTTTTTCTTGTGTATCTTGCTTTCATCTGCATTTTTTCTTTGCCCCTCCCCTCCTCTCCACCCTCCTACACCCTTTAACCCTTTACCTGCTTTTATCTAAAAAAAAAAAACAACTATTGCTTCCTCCAGCAAACCTTTCTCCCTCTTCCTTGTCTTTCCCTCTGCTCTGTTCCATCTTCTCTTCCTCTAATCTCACTGATGTTGCTTCCTGCTCAGCCATCTTTCCTCTTAAGAGAGCTCACTGTTAGTCCTCTTCCCTTCTCTCCACCTGTTTGTATTCCATCATTTCTGTTTTTTTGTCCCTGTTCCTCCTGTCCCTCCTCCTCTTGATGCCACCTTCACCTTCTTCACCACCCCTCATTTTTCACTGTTTTCTCAGCACATTGCACATTGTTTTGTTTTTCCTGCTTTTTCTCTACTAATGAGCAGTTTCTGTGGAGGCAGATACACTAGACACAAGTTTGGTTCAAGCTGGTTGGTCGTATTCAGACAAATACTATATTAGAAAACATAATTTTAGTAATTTTTTCTTATCCTTATTGTCTTTGTCCACATATCACTGTATCACAAATCATCTCCCTTCATAAACCCCAAACACTTATCATTTTATAGTTCACATGTATGTGATACATGCATTCAGTCTTTCCTGCAGTCAGTGAGACGACTGGCACTGCATGGAGGCAACAAGAGAGACTTGTGCTGGAATCTATCCACTTAAGTTCATTCCTATGTTCGGTCTTGTTCTGAATTTAGATTTCATGACATTGATGTCAGAAAAAAACTGCTTCTGAAAGGTATGTTGACCCAATAAAGCAAACACCTTCAGGGCTGCTTGGTGAAGGTTCTTCTTCTGTTGATATTTTAGCTGGACATCATCTCCTTTCCAATTTTGTGGGTTTAACATGTTTAGAAGTAGAAAATTAGACACTGTGCTTTAGCAGCTGTTAGATTGTGCTTCAAAAGTATTTCTTCACCAAAAGCAGCTCAGAGCAGCAACTTAGAACTACTATTGTTTCCAAGTGAAGTTGCCGACTTTGGACACCGTCTTTTTACTCTAAACAAAACCCAGGAGACTATTTCATGCACTGAAGCTTGCTAATAGGCTTTTCTTAGTATTTCATATTTTATTCCAAAACAAAGGACCTGTAGGCACTTTAAAGCCTTTTACCATCCTTTGTATGAGCTCTTAGTACAGACAGGAGCAGGGAGGACTCAAGTGTAGCATGACAGCTGGTAAAAGACTTCAAGCCTCATGGCATGGTGAACAAAATCCACTATAGGCGATGAGCTGATACTGGCATTCATATTGAGCACATTTCCGTGATCTACTGGTAAGGAAGTGGCACCCACTAACAAGTGACTCTCTGACAGTTCCAACATTGGCTTGCTAAGAGTCTATTCGACCCACCTGTCTGGGTAGATTGAAGTGATGTCAACAGGGTTATCCTAGCTTGGGCTTACAAACTTTGATTGTGGATCTTATAAGATCTGGACATAAGCAGGCAGGAAGTGCTTTATCAATAGACTGTCGAGTTGTACGTTGGGAAGTGTAGTGATACAAGGTTTTTGGACACCTTGGCCACACCAGGGACTTAAAGTCAGGATATCTTGGCCTTGCTTCAACAGTTATGTCCATTTGCTTTTTCAAGTCAAGTCAAATGTTTTTATAAAGCACATTTAAAACAACAGTTGATCAAAGTGCTTTACAGAAAAATATAAAAAATACAGTCGAAGAATTAAAATAAAACAAAATAAATGTACGTAAATTGAAATAGACAAAATGAACAATTTTAATATTCTATAAAATATTAGATGAAAAGCGGTTTTATAAAAGTGGGTCTTTATTTCATATGTTCCTTATGACTCCTCCGACTTCATGGAGGTTCAATAAATTGCTGGATTGCACCTTTAAATGTGAATCATCATCTGAGGTTTGAAGCACCAATGCAGCAGTGACTTTTAGAAAGGCGACATCTGTATGCCATGCTCACTGCTGTTAGTCATTCCTTTAATGCTGAAATGACTTTTTATTTTACACATTCTGCTCCATTCTCTCCCCCTTTATTATTCTTTTATTTCCCCCCCTTTTTACCTGTATTAACTTCAAGGTCCATTTGCCCACATCTTTTTATCACTCCTCTTGCAAAAATCTTTCACTCTCTCTCTCAGTGTCTTCCCCATCCTTTTGCAGCCACAGTGCAGCAACAGTTAAGTGAGCATGTGGTGTAAAAAGTACATCACTGGCAATCATTCTGGTTACCTGACACGCTGAGATTTATTTTTGTACATACAGTAGATGTGTATGGATTTGTCACAGTGGGGTCAGACTTGGAGATGTCCCTCAGTTAGTTATTCTGTTGAGAGTTTCTGTTTCTGCATTTTCAAAACTGCTTTGATATTTTTTATGGTTTACACACACTGTGCATGTGAAGAAGGAAAAACTGCAATGGACCTTTTCTCCTTGTTCTTTTAAATAACAAAGAAGAGGGACTGGAATGACGGGGATGATTTGAGCGAGGAACAGCAGATTGCGCCGAGATGCAAGAAGGTCAGGGGAGCAAGCCAAGCCCTCTAATGTAGGATAATGAGATGAGAGCATCTAAGAGAAAAGCTGCAGACTCTGCAGGCATAAATGCTACAACCCAACCACCTTGTGGACAGATGGAGGGAGGGAGGGGAGAGATGGAGAATGACAGAAATTAAACATTAAATGAGGGGAAAGAGTGGTAGAGGGACAAAGGGACAGAGATAATGATGGTGACGGAAGAAAAAAAAACCAGAGACGAAGAGAGGAAATTAGAGGGCGAGTGGGTATAACAGAAGGAAGGACTTCAAGGGCCAAGGAGCAAGAAGAGAAAGAAAAAAGTGGAAAGCAGAGACGGAGGGAAGTGCTTAGTTTTGGGGGCTTATGAGAGATAGAAAAGGTAAGAGAAGGAGATGAGAAAGCCTGAATCAAACAGAGGACAGATGAGATAGAGGAGAAATGTTTGGATGGCGGCAGAAACGAAACAAAAGGGAGGGAAGGAGGGGAGACAAGGAAACAGGAAGATGTTCAGAAGACAGATAGCGAAACAAAACGTGGTAAATAGCGAGAAAATAACAAGTCTGTTTATATCCATTCCTTTGTTTTGTCTCTGCCTTCAAAGTGCCACCAAGACTTGTGATTTGAAGCCTCTCCCTCTGAGGACATCCAGCATTTTTCTCTCAGCCATTTCCTCACAGTCCTGTCAGTCTTGCTTCTTCGTCCTCTCTGTTCTCTCCCTGTGTCTCTTTCATTACCCCAAACTTTACCTCTTTTTCCTCTCACTCTCTTTCTGTCTGTGCAGAGATATAGAGCTTAGCTGTCTGTTGTCCAGGGATTGGTGACTGCCGACTGCAGTATATCCACCGGCTGGCAGTTTCATCTCACCGGGGAGCATTTCACTCTATCTCATTTTTTGTCAAACACTGAATCCTTCAAACGAATGCAGGGCATCATACTCCCTCTTACTGTCGGCCGCTATGCCACTGCCCAGCAGGAGGGCAGGGAGTCATGTGGGATGAAGGAAAGAGAGAGATAAGCTAGCATTGTGATCGCCATGAATGAGCTGGTTTAGTGATCCTAAACGTTACTCTACGGAAATATGGCGAGAAAATTTCAAGACTACGCAAATTTCAAGTCTGTGTAAGAAGGTGAATATGCCAACACACACTCTGAGACAACGCAAGGAGATGTAATAGAATAAATATGAAATTGGCACAACGTTCTAAAAGCCTCTGTGCATCCAAACATCACATTGCAACAACTTGAGGCTTTCTACTCTGAGAGTTTGAGAGTTCAGACCTCATGAATAAGACTCACTCCATTCATTAGTTTTGAACATAGAGGGTCGGAGTAGATAATGCATGCTGCAAAACTAGAAAGAGAGTGTCTGTTGATGCTCTGGGAAATAAGACCCTTTGCATTGTTCTGATGCTTACAGCTTGTTAGGACAGCTGCATGAGAGTATTCTGCTTTAGTTGTCAACAGTCACTGGCTAAAGCTTTTAGGGTGTTTGAGTGCACTGTGAAGAATTGTTTCAAGGAATGTAGAATGCTTCATGATCTCTCACTTGTAGAAAAAAAAAAGTTAGATAACAGCCTCAAATCTTCTGGAAAGACTTTCCACCAGATGTTGGATCTTGGCTGTAGGGATTCGCTCCCATTCAGCCACAGGAGCATCACTGATGGTTGGGCTATAAGGCCTGGCGTGGCAGTCCAGTTCATCTCAAAAGCGTTTGATGGGGATGAGGTCAGGGCTCTGTGCAGGCCAGTTAAGGTCCTCCACACCAAACCCAGATCCCTTTTTCATTTTGGATCTTGCTTTGCGCACAAAGGCATTTTCACATTGTGATAAGAAAGGGCCTTCCTCAAACCGTTGCCACAAAGTTGGAAGCACACTCAAGGCTCTACAGTGCAAGAATTTCACTGACATATGTGAGTGAAAATTATATGAATACAGAACTATTTATATGAATACAGAACTGGGAAAAACTGCATTCTCCTATTATGCTCCTTATAGGTGGAATAAGCTTCAGGACTCCCTCAAATTAGACACATTTTTATCCCTACATACATTTTAAGATTCTGTTGGATGATGTTTTATATAATGATATATAATTATAATGCTCCTGTGTTTCTTGATGTGTCTGTTTATCCCTGGGTAATGTACTTACATTACTGTCATTTTCTCTTTGTTCTTTTGTATTTTATAAGTCATTTATCTTGTGTTTGTGTTGTATTTATGTTTGGTATAAGATTGTTGGTTTTATACCTGTTATATGGCTTGTTTGGTTGTGTATTTGCAGGGCAACATTGTAAATGAGTGTGTTGCTCTCAATTGGTTTCCCCTGAGTAAATAAATAGAGGTACCTGTCTAAAATAAGAATGAGCAAATGTGAAAAGACTCAATCAGCAATTCATATGTTCTGCTGCCATGAACATTTATTTTACTGTTTTATCTCATTTCAAAGTTGAAGCTTCAGGTTGTGAACATTTATTAGGCTGCCACTCAAAACTGGATCTGTCCTCTAAACCTTCAGGTTGCATCTGAATCTTTTCAGTTGTAGTTATTTATAACTTTAGTTTCCTCAAAAGTTGAATTCTAAAACTAAATCACTAAGGGATTTGAATGGATTCAGATGTGCTACAATACTGAAGTCAGATTCATTAAGCAGAGTCATGACTGGATTCAGTTTGGATGAAATATTATCAAACCCCCAGCCTTGCTGCAAAACCTCAAAAGAATTAGGAGCCTCTACACAGTTTGAAAAGGGTTTTCATTAATCAAGGACAGTGTAATCACAGTGCAGTCTTTTCTTTTGTCAGGTCCCCTTTACATCCTATATTTTGAAATTCTTTTGTAAGCTCTGTTAAATCAGCTCGCCCCTGTGCAATCCTAATGTTTAATATCTAAAAAGAGATGAAATAATGTTATTTCTCAAAACAAATTACTGTGCACAAGTGCCCCTGAAGAGCCCTGAAACTACTATTTAAATATAATTTGACGCTTTCGCATTAAGAAAATCCTAATTTGTATTAAACTATGAAAAACAGCCCTACACCAAAGAACATCAAAATTATGTTCATACATTTGGCTACATAGTCTACATACAGTGTGAAAAATGATAGTGGTAGAACATATGCTATGAAAATGAATTAATCTGTAGTGACATATGCAAAAGGAGATTGTTTAAAAAAAAAAAAAAAAAAAAGGAATTGACAATATCGGTACAATTTTCACAATCTTTGACTTTGTTTCCAATAAGAGAGCAGCACATATTGAGGCCACCCCAGTTGTTTCTAGCAACAGTCAGTCTAACTTCCCCTGGGAATCCTTTTCCCCCGTTGCAGATATTGCTGTGATGACATGCTCAGTAACTGTCTGCTGCTGTGCCAGCAGGCAGGCCCACACTCACTGAGAGAAAGAAATGCCAAGATAGTGGAACAAACAGGAGAGAAATTTTAATTTCATCCCAGCTTTACAAATTCCACTGTGCAAACAAATGACTAACCACGGCCATACAAAGCTAATACAACAGGTAACTATTGTAGATACATTTTAATGTGCATCCAAGGACACAATCATTTAATCTGATATATTTAGAATGCAAAGGTACAAACTCACATGGGGAGGAGAATTGGAAAGAGAAAGAGGTTAAAAGACAGTCCGAGAGGTGTGGAGTAGGGAGAGAAATGGATGCAGAGAGGGAGGAGGATGAGAGAAAGAGTGAGAGATTTTTGTAACAGAGATGACAAGTAGGAAGATGTGGGGAAATGGACCATACACTGAATACAGGAAAAGAGAAGAGATAAAGGCTAAGAAAATCAAGCTAGGAGGGAAAGAAGAGAGTGATGTAGTGTGGGAAATGAAGGCAAAGATGTCTGTATGAATTAGTGAATACATGCAGGTGTCAATGTAAAAGTTCTGATTTTCATTAGCTGAAGAGCTGCTGCACTTCATCACCTTCCTCAAAAGAAAATGAACACTCAGCACTAATGAAGGATCATAATACAATTACAAAGATAAACTTCAACTCAACATCAAGCAGGCGTAACATCACATTGCTACTATTCATTACATTTTGTTGTGGATGCCACACAGTGTCGGAACTGTTTCTGACTTTGTAATCGCACTTTTGTGTAACGTTTGTCTTGCTTTGGAAAACAAAACAAAAACTAATACACATTTTTCTCATAAAAATTATTAATAAAAAGTATTAATTTAATATTTATTTACTGATGGTTATCCATATTTAATTCTCTCTCTCTCTCACACACACACACAGGCCTGTCACGATAATTGTGCCATCAACTTATTGTGCGATATATTGATAAGACCTTGATCATTTTTGCCAACGTCAATATTGCCCACTGAGTTTACATGCATGTTTGTTTACATAAGAATTTTAGCCAACATGATGCCAGAATAAACAGCAGTCAAAATAATCCAAATTAGATATTTTTTAAAAATCGTTCAGCCCTAATTTTGAGTCAGAACTTTAACAATATACCACACACACACACACACACACACACACACACACACACACACACACACACACACACTGTGTAGATCCCCTCCTTGTGGCATTTGGAGGCTTTATGGTCCTTGATAGTTGCCAATTTTAAATTTTTTCTGCCGACAATAAAGCCGTTTGTTTGTCTGGCTGCTGGCTGAAGCATGTTGCAGGCAGTGGGAGCAAAACATTGACTGACTATTGTCATTGAAAACTAGCCAGTCACGTAACTCCCCGCTGTCGGCTTTTTAACTCTTGGTTTGTGAGTTGTCTCATCTTGCCTAGTTGTACCAACATCAGCCGCTCTCTTTACACCTGCAATGTAACGCCACATTGTTGTTAAAATAGTACATCAGATTAGGCTAGAAGCTCTCGCTAGCGTTCTTCTTCTGCTGATGAAATGTGTGGCAGACTAGACACAGCAAAGCATCGCTGCCCTCCACAGGTCATTTGTACAACAACTCCATTGAATGCCTAGCTGCCTCATCTGTCCACAGGGACAAAGATAGTTTGGTAACATGCAATAAAGAATTGCCTAGAGAACTAATGCCACGTACAGTAGAGACAATATAAGTGCCTCATGGGGGAGAACTAGCCTAATTTGTTTCAGGTTCAGGAGATCAGACACTAGATGCATCCGCAAGTGCACCATTTCAAGTAATGTTCAATAAAAAAATATCTGTCAAAGCTAACAGCAGTAATTCAGTATGATGGCAACAAATGAGCTAATTTGATGAGAGTGTCTGAGTTTACTCCATGGCAGCACATCTTTGTGTCTCCTGCCTTTGATGCAGGGCCATTGAATACCAAACAATATGAACAATGGATCAGCTGATGGTGAAGTGGCATGACAAAGTATGAAAATGACATACAGTAACCACACAGACACAGCGGGTGACTTAATCCTGCTGGCCCTCGGGGCCCTTCTTACCAAGCAGGCGCATTCAGCACATTTCACAGTCTACCCCTTAATCCCTTTAGGAGGCTCCATTACATGTCAACAGTAGCCTACTCCTGTGTGTGTGTGTGTGTGTGTGTGTGTGTGTGTGTGTTGGTGCACTGTTTTGTGTGTATGTGTACATTCTTTATTGCGCTGTGAAAAATGCTGATCTTATTAAGTTATTTAGGCTACTGCTCAGTATTAGTCTTTTTAACGTTTAATTTAATGAACATCATTTTTATTCATCTATGTATTCTTGGCCAGTAGTCCCCATCATGTGTTTATCCTCACTGGTTTTTTAACCCATGGGGACAATAAATCAATTCCTCCGAGGGATTTGGAATAAATTGTATTTGTGTTGGTGTAATGTTTCTATAAGTGACTTTTTGCACTTCTAAGCATTTTTGCTCTGTGTGTTTCTGTCTGGACTCTCATATCTATCAGTGCCTGCTTTGCGATTTCGGTCTCTACCAGCTGCTTGCAGTTTACAAATGATATCCTCATGTGTAATAACTGGATCACTGGCTGAGTTTAGGAAATGTTTGAGTGGCGGATTACAGCTCTCCCTGTCCCTGGGATGTAACATCGATGTACCATTTGGCAGACGCTTACATCCAAAGCGCCTTACAGGACCATTACACGCATTCTGAGCACGGCTGGTCCCAGTAGGAATCAAACCTCTAACCCTGGCAGTGATAATGTCATTCTCTATCAAGAGTGCCACAAAACCACCATCTCCCCCAACCCTGCCATACTCAAAATCTGCTGTCTGGGAATTTGGCCCATCGACACAAACAACTGTTAATCCTGAAAGAAGGAGAGAATGGAGAAAAGAGTGATAGTAATAAAGTGATGGAGGGGGCTGAAAATGAGGAGAACGAGTACACTGCTAATAAGGTGAACAAAGAGATGAGCGGAACAAGAAAAATGGAGGAAGAGAAACGGGAGAGAGAGTTGGGGCGGAGAGATCAGACCAAAATTGCAGCCTGACCTTGTCTTGTGTCCCAGTGGTAAGAGTATATTCATGAAAAGGGTTTGTATGCATGTATGTGTGCATTGGTGTTCAGGGAAAGAGTACATCCTTCAGTGATCGATTTTGAGGTGTGCAGTAATGCATTTTAAAAGGCTGAACACTAAAACTGTCAGCCCTGGAGGGAGAATGATAGAAAACAAGTCAGGAAACGGAACCGTACAGACAACAAACTGTCTGAGCTCGTCCTCTCCAAGGATTTTTACCTCAAAGCTCTCAATATCCTATTCTCAACTTCTTGCTACAGTAAATGTGATGTCAACAAGATAGATGCATGTATCAGGTCATTTTGCTGCTTGACTTGGGGATTTTTCAGGGAGGAAGAGGACACAAACTGCACTAAATTTTTTTGACAACTTAACAGCGGTAAATAGCATGCACATTAGTAGAACGAGAAAGGTGAATTGAAAAACTTCAAACTTGAACTTGAAAAACTTTGATCCGGTATGAAGATTGCAAAATAAGGAAGTATAATATATGTATATATAACTACACGGTGCCAGACCTTATTCCACCACTTGTGTCCAGGTTGTAATATTGCAACAAATATTGGATGGATTACTATGACTTTTTGTACAGACATTCATGATCCCCAGAAGATGAGTCCTTCTGACTTTGCTGATCCATTGACTTTTCATCTAGCACAACCATGAGGTTGACACTTGCTTTTAGTTAAATGTCTAGACAATTATTGGATGGATTGCCATCACATTTGGTACAGATACCAAGCTGCCAGGAACAGGGCAATGGTGGCACTAGCTACTCCAACAGGAAATGAGCTGGAATGGATCAGCGGAAATCTAGGACGTGCTTGCTCTCAACTGGCTTTATGGGCCCAAAAAACGCAGAAGCATGAGGAAGCCCTGCCAAACAAAATTTTGACACAATCCTTAACTAAGAAGGCCTGGCTGCCTTTCCCTGAGAACAGCCTTTTCTTTCATCGATGCCTTCAGATGAAAGCAGTGGAGGAAGATGATTATCATAAACTGTAGTTTTATCAGTGAAGGCGGCTGGTCATCTCCTCTGATGGGTCGTTGGGATCCTGTCCTTTCTCGATGACATCAGCAAAGGGATTGCCAATAAAATGCAATGGAGTTTGTTAAGGGTCTCAGTGCAGCCAGCAGGCAGGCCACCAATCAGTGGAAGGTTTATGATGCCTCGGCAGACATTAGTACACACACACAGGGCCTGACACATAACCTTATAGGCCAGTCACATGTACTTATTCCTGAGATGCAGGGGGTGATAATAAATAGATGTGTTCTGCATCAGTCTGCCACCAAAGCTTTAAGCAGAGGTGTGCCGTTATACAGGTTTTACTGTGTCCTGTGGTAAATCATACTGATGGTAACACTGCCAACATTTTCTATCACCATTATTACCATAACTGCATTTTTTTTTTCCAAAGGGCACCTTGAACACAGCACTCCTGCTTTCATTGCTCCTGCTAAGTTTTATTTAGCTTAGCTACAAAGGAGTCCCTTATTACTCAATCAGCACATCATCGTCTGTGTAGTTCTAGCTACTGTGGCAATGGCTTACTATGCTAACATTAGCATGTCAACCTACTGAAGCACAGATAGTGTAGGCAGAGAGAAGGAGCACCGTTGAAACTGGCTAGCACATGACTGGTATTTTTACTTGAAAAATAAATAAATTATGATTCATCGTCGATTCATCAACCGATCATGTTACAGAAGGCTGATCGCCTATCGCACTTACCTAGTAGGTGTCAAACTTCATGTTAATGCGTGTGCATTGGGTAGACTTTAGATTAATTTGATGACCCCCACTGCTCTAAAATTATGCCATTAAGGTTAAACCTGTGTAAATCACACAAAATATGATATTTACGCAATTATTTTTTGCGTATTTATAACTGGATGCTGTTTTCCGGTTTCCTCAGCTGGTTTCTTTATGATTAGTTTATCAGCTTATGATGGACCCGCAAGGGATGAAAAACAGGTAGTGGAAAGCGATGTAGCTTGAGCTTGCGTATACTCTGCATGCAGTTTTCGGGAGTTAAGTAAGGCATTTACATATGTGTGAACAAACATTGTTGGTTACTGATGTGCTGAACATGAATTTTGCGTGCATGATTGACCTACAGGGTGAAAGCAAAGTAGTGTCTGAGGAGGACAAAGTCGGCAGTCAGCATGAATAGACTTTTATAATTAGTTCCTACATGCATTTGCACATGCAGTTTATCCATGAACAGTAATGACGTGATATAGCGAGGCTTGTGATTGACCCAAGGACAACGATACTCTTTCTAGAAAAGAAACTCATTTTTGTACTTCAGAGTGGAGAGCAAATCATGTGACTCACCACAGAAAGAAGTGAGAAAATGAATTTGATTCAGTAGACCACTGTGTTTGTGCGTCACAGTGTCCTAATAGCAGTCTAATAGGGAACACATCATTAACAAAGCCTTCGGATACTTCAGGTAGATGGACAAGACTGAGCGGCTTTTAGAGGTAGACAGAGAAGGATATAATTTGTTTTTTTTCCCATTTTAATAATTGGTTTGGTCAGAGGTGCTGCTGTGCTGTGGGTGCAGGGCTTTATGTTTTTCTCAGTTATACAAGGCCTATACAAGATAAGTGATACAGGATGTGTGGCATCGAAGTTTTATATTAAAGGACAGGTTCACAATTTTTCAAGTCTTAAAACAGCAGTCAGGTGTTCTAATGAACATTGAAATAGGTTTTTCTCGCTGTAATCCTCCTGTTCATACTGACCATTAGAAGATCCCTTCATGGGGGCCAAAATCCACAAGTCAACTTCTGTACAAAAATGTATTTCAAAGTTTGTCTGAAGGTAATATGAAGCTTCAGCTGTCCAAATGAGTCAAATCAAGTAGATCTCTTTCAACGTTACAGTTTATGTAATGTTTTAGTGCCAAAGGTCCTCTTTTTGTTACTATACTTCCACTGCAGCTCAACAGGGAAACATTGTCCGAGGAAACAAAGACTGATATCCACTCGATATGACTAACTCAGACTGCTGAACCCTCGTATAAGCTTCACATCAACTTTTAAATGCATTTCTGCACAAAATGACTGTGTGGACACACTGTGGATTTTGGCCTCCATCACTTACACTGAAAGCACATTTGAAGGGGATCTTTTAATAGCCAGTATAAACAGGAGGAATGATTACAGCGAGGAAAAACCTCTTTCACTGTTCATGTGGACACTTGACTGTTGTTTTAATACAGACTTGAAAAATGTGTGAACCTGTCCTTTAAGAGAGAGTCCCAAAGCTCACTGCAGGTCACTGCAGATATAGACGTGTTACTCTTACTTTGTTTCAGAGTAAAACCTCAGTTACATGGTACGGATTGAATTCTTTTATCCGCATTTATTACTTCTCATTCTGAATGATCTAATAAGGCAGAGGAATAATCTTTAAAATGGCACTTCCCCAGGGATGTATGTCGGATATTGAGAACATAAAGCAACGCTGCATAAATCTGTTGCCTCGCACATAAAGTTCCTTGTGGGCAGCTTCAGCTCTTCCTGTGGTTTTGTCAGTAGTAGAGCTGAGGTTGTGTGCAGAGGGTCAGGTGATGCTGGTGTCTTCTGAGAGTCCAGTTTAATTGCACTGTCCTTTGCTATGATGTTCTGTGTGCTTTTACAAGCACAACAATAAAAACGCATGAAGACATGAACCAGTACATAGAATCTAAGAAACATTGACACTCAGCAGGAAGCAAAGTAATTGTCAATCATGCCAAACTTAACAACAGTCCTCTTTTATTTGTGGTACTTTAGCTGTGTTTGAGATGAGTATTTTTGTCTCATAAAGTTGCAATATACAGTTTGGTAGGTTCAGGCTAGAACATGGCAAACATGAAGTAAATTTACTATATTTCAGCTCTAATAGAGGTATTTCAGAAAAGGTTAAAGAATAATATTGTGATTCTGCTGTAGGTTGTGACATTTTTTGGTCACAATAATTGTAGAATGATAATTTGTTACTGACACATCACTATTTTCAAACGTGTGTGTTGGCAGGAGTGATATGACGTCTCAGTCTTGTCTCAGTGTGTAGTCTCCTGTAGATATCAGGCTAATTTTTATCCCTCTCTCTCTCTCTTTGATCCCTTCTTATCCTCTTGACTTTCTTTTTTTTTTTTTTTTTTTTCGCCTTTTCCTTTTTAGCTCCTGCACTGTTCACACCGGATTATCTCGACATCTGTTTGACTGCCACGTTGTTCTTCACCTCCCCTCGTCTGTGTCTCATATGTGTCCCATGTTTTAGCTCTACAGTTTGACCTCCAAGTCATCTGTAAGATGTCCCACTGGCTGCTTAAGTATTCTGCAAATACCAGCATGTGTTAATTGCTCCCGCTTCTTTTGAGAGACAGCGGGAATTTTCCATAGATCTGGTTTCTCTATAAAACTGTTGGGCCCTGACAGATGGTGTCGATGAATCAGCCTCTATCTGCCTTGTGTTGAAGTGCTTTTCTCTGCGGCTCTGCTCCACCCGACTGTTGTCTACAAGTTCATTTATTCCCGTTTATCCCACCACTGGCCTTGATAAATAAAATGTACTTTGCAATACTGGGAATTGAAGATCTTTTAAAATAAAAAAATAAAAAAAGGCAGTGGCCAACAGTCATTTTCTTTTGGCTTGTTGGCTTTTATAGCAGGTTTGTCATGATGCAGAAACAATTAAAAACATATCAGTGAGCCACATTGTTGCATATTCCTTCAACATGAAGAGTTTGGGAAAGGTAGTTTTAGTGTACAAAGTCACTTTTTACTACCATAATGATTTGGAAAACTCTGTAGCAACTTATCCACAGCATATTTGGTGTGTGTGTGTTTGTCAGCTCTGAGTAAAATGGTTCAATTGTTCATTGTCTCTAGGCAACAGATGTGTCAATTGCTTAAATTGGATCAAGATTTTCTTCACCACATGGGTCATTAATGTCATGTTTTCATCAACTGTCAGAAGCCAGAATGTTCATACACCTTATATCTTGCTGTGTATGTCTGCAAATAATTGGATTTTTCTAAGAGCTTTTGTGTATTGTTTAAACATAAATGTGACAACTTTGTATGGTAACATTTTTGTGGGATTATTACACTCTTTTGAAGTTACACTTAAATGAAATTCCCACTTGAATAACTCAAAATATTCTGGAGCAATTTTTCCCCAATTCAGTATTTGCAAGCAAATGGTACTGTAATAAGAAAAGAAAAAACATGTCTGCTGGTGAAAATGGTGATGTAAGTTCAGCATGGTGATCTTTGATAGTTCTGTGAGGAAAACAAAGATTTAACAAAGACATGAAGTCTGATCTCTTATAGGGCAACATTTAAACTTTAAAAAGCAAACTGTTTGCTTTTACTATTATCCTGAAATGTTTCTCCTTGGAGCAGTTTTTTTTATTTTTTACCCCTTCTACAACAACATTTTCAGCCTTCAACAATGCCCATATCCAGTGAGTTCAGCAGCAGAATGACATTAGTTTGCTTTTATCTGTTTGATTGACATGCTGAGAAAAGAACAAGAGCTACAGCAGTTTTTTTTTTTTCTGGGCCTTCATCTGTCAAAAGAATGTAAGAATGTGTGTAATCTCAAAACCAACACATGTTCATTTCTTTACATCAGTCTGTATAAATTAGATGCCAGTCATGATAATAGAAATCCTTCTCTGACTGTGTACTTTGTATTTTTTTTCTCTCACTCTGCTCAGTCAATGTAGTTTGACCTCCAAGCTTTTCTTTGGGACATTTCAGAAATGTTTTATGTTACTGCAGCACAGTTTGAAGGGAGGTTTTCGCATTTATCAGGCTGCCAGTTTACTCTGTAAATCTGTTCAGCTCTGACACTCAGTGGCCATCATTTAGCAATCGTCTGTCTCCTGACATCTCACTCCTGCCTTATTTGCCTTCATCCTGCATTTGTTTTAGTCGGCAGTTGTTTTATGCTCGTACCTGTCAACTGTTTGACGAGAACATTAAGCAGGGAATGTGGATGGTCTGCAGAATATTCCGAGTTAACATGATAAAATGGAATTTTAAATTGAACCAATCTTGAATTTAACACTCTCTTTTTCTCTTTTCCTCTCTCTCTCTCTCTCTCTCTCTCTCTCTCTCTCTCTCTAGGTATTCAAGCTGAAGGCGGTCCAGCTAGCTGAGAAGCTGCTTCCTGCCTTCAACACGCCCACAGGAATCCCCTGGGCCATGGTCAACCTTAAGAGGTCAGTGATGCTGCCAGTGAAAATCATCTCTGGTAGCTAACCTGAGATGACTAAAAAGTGTGATGTGTCACTTTAAATCACAAACACTTGACAAAGCAGAGTGTGACTCCACGTGACTTGATTGACAGACTCTCTTCTGCATGAGTGGTGTGTCTGTAAACATTTTAGTTTTTTTCTCTTTCCTCCTTTTTGGCTGGACCGGCCACGGACCAGCCCTATAACCAGTGATGAAGTTGCACCATTGGTCAGCAGGCTGAATATTGGAGTTTTCCTGTTGGCTGTTGCTCTTTCAAAATAAGTCAGCACGAGAATCAGCACTCACATATCTTGCATATCACTGCATTAAACACCGGAGCTGAGGGTCAGAGATTGGAGCAGGAAAGACACTGGCTCTGCGTCGCACTGCTGTCCTCCACTTCCATCATCTTGCGCTGATTCATTTTGAAAGAGCAACAGCCAATCACTGACTCTACCTTTAAATGTTACATTTTTGCCTGCCTAATGCATTCTCAGATATGTTCAACATTAGTTATCTCACATAGCCCTGGCACACTGCCCTGTGCTGCAAGGGCAGGACACCTTACGCCTCATCACTCTCATTATCACATAGTTTGATGACCTGGTGTTATTCCCAACGTAGCTGCACTCAACCTCAACCTGAAAACATGTCTGAATCTAAAAAAACTGTCCGAAACCTGTAGTCACCCTGGTAACCTCCAGTCCATAATAATTGTTTGGTTTTCTCGTCATCCCAGGCTGAAGTGTTAACATTACAAAAGCATTTCCATCCCTTTCTGCTCCTCTTTTCAGTTTCTACTGCCTTTAATTTCTTTAATTGTACCTGTGAGGAGAGTGGGAAGGTGTGTGTGTGTGTGCTCACTCCACCTCCCTCCACTCCCCGCTGTGCTCTGTGCATTATCAATGTACTTATTCATCGAATGAAACAATGAAATGAAATAAAATTGCTTTATTAATCCGCTGGATACTTTGTTGCTAAGCACCCGCCTCCGTGTGCGAGATCAGCATCCTGTCATATGCATTGGCAAGTGGCTGTGGATGTGGGTAGAACAAGAGAGGGACTCCTTCTCTCGAGGTAATTCTGATTCGTTAGGGAGCGGACGCTTTGTGCTTGACTTTTGTGTTCTTAATCTCCCACCGGACAAACACACACATGTTCATGCATACACAGATGCCGTCAGGAGCAATTGTTTGCAGAGACATTGAAAACAGGCACAAGTGACACATCTCTGTTTTTTTCCACTTGATTGGACAGACACAGTGCCTCACAGCATCATGCACACCCACGCTCTCTACACACACACACACACACACACACACACACACACACACACACACACACACACACAGAGGCACAAACCCAGAAGTCGCAACCTATTAATGTTCCATGCACTCATGTGTAAATATCACTGTGACCCAGAGAAAGTGCTGCACAGGTACACAACCTGTTACTGCAATCAATCCAAAATGGGTCTTTATTATTTACAGGACAGTCAAGGCACTATTTGGTTTTTTTTTTCTTCATTTCACATTTGTCTCTAGGTGCTCATCTCCGGGGATTCTTGATAGTCAAAATTACTATTCAAACTTTAAATGTATTTTTTTGTTTTTGCCTGATGTTCCATTGAGTTCACACGGTTACAGGCTAGAATAAGGGATTTGAAATCTCAGAACCTGGAAAAGTATGTGTCGTCATTATGACATTATAAGCAGGTAAATATCTTTATTACTCCTTTATGTTGGGTGTATAGAATTTTAATGTGTGTTTGTTTGTCCACCCCACCTCTCTTTTTCTATATGCTCTCTCTCCTCTTGTGTTCACTCTGTCTTCACTCCTCTCTCTCCCTCCTCCAGTGGTGTTGGCCGTAACTGGGGTTGGGCGTCAGCTGGCAGCAGCATCCTGGCTGAGTTTGGGACTCTCCACATGGAGTTTGTTCACCTCACCTACCTGACAGGGAACCCCGCCTACTACCAGAAGGTAGCACTCTGAAGGAATATTGTCTATGTGTGTGTGTGTGTTTCGTCTGGATGTGCGTAGTTCATGTAAGCATCTACTGCAGCATGTCTGCATAGCTTTTTTTTTCTTTTTTTTTTTTTGCATGAAATGCACAATGCAAAAAAAAATATTGACTGAGGTAAAGTTTCATGCCACGATTTATTAATGTAGTAAGAATGGTGATGACATTTACTTCTCTTGCACTTTTAATAAGTTTTTAATAAAAGTTTGCACAGTGCTTTGGCATAAAAACAGAGAAAAGTAAGACGCAAGGATTAAAGTTCTCGTCGCTCAGTGTAGATCTGAGGAGAAAAAAAGGGAGGGGGGTGGGGTTGAGAGAGATAGAGAGATAATTTCCTATTCATTCTCTCTCAATTGTGGACTTCGATGATGTAAAAAAAAAAACAATGAGAGCTGCGTCCAACCTGACGTTGTTCTTTGCAGATTGTCACACTTGTATAAAAAGAACGTTTCTATATCTATGGTCACATTCACGAGCCAATGGGATTGTTACCAGGATTGATACCGCATGTGTGTGCGTGACACAGACCAGCACCGAATATCTAAACACAGAGCATCGCTCAATTTTAGCTCATAGTTTCAAGTGACAGTTCAAACAACGGCAGTCCACTTGATGGAATAACAACGTTAGGATTCATTATATTGTTGTTGAATGTTCAATCAGTGAAAATGAGTTCAAATAAACAATGGACAGATACATAACGGTTTCCTACAGATGGTAGCTGGCCAGCCAACATTTGCCTTGTGCAAGTTCTTTTTTAGCCTACTAATTGAAAGTAAAAAACACATTATTATTTTTATTATTATGATTATTATTATTAAAAGAAAAGAACATGCAGATGGACGTTTCATTGTGTCCTGCAGGCTGTAGGCCTAACTGTTAGCCTGTGTATGAAACAGTGAGATCTGAACAGGCTATCTCAGCACTCCTTGCACTCTTCACTTCTTTGCACTATTTGTATCCTGTTTACAGTTCACAGAAGTGGTTTCATCTGTATACAGTCATTATTTGCATATATTTCTGAAGATTGTTTTGTTGTTATTCTGTGTAAGTACACACTAAACCGGGGTCAAATTCCTTATATGTGTAAACATACTTGACATGATTTATACAATAACATTACAGGTTATTTACTACTGAAGGCTGCAGCAATTTTGATTAAATGTTAATTCCAATTCTAATCTAATTAATATCCTCTAACGAAGCTGGAAGTTGTGCAGCTGTTTGCTGTGTTTAATACTTTGGATTTTGTTGGGCCAGTTGTTGAATAGTGACAGATGTGATTTTAAATTGTCATTATTCGTGTTATTTAATTTATCATTTAAGTAACTCAGTGTTTACTTGATCTTTTCTTTTAACTCCTAATTTATTCTGCTCTTATTTTGTGTCAAACATAGGGTTACAAGGACACATGGTTATGCACAGTATATACAGTAGTGAGTGAAATGTATTTCACTTTTGTATTTTAGACTAAAATAAATATATATAATTTGTAGGTATAGTGGATATTATAGTGTTCTAATGTAAAACAGGTTACCTCAATCTCCCCACAACAGATTTCAGTCTGACTGGTTTATCTGCAGACCTGATCTACATGATGGAATGTGTTCACTCTAGCTAACGTTAGTCCAGCTGCTGGAAACAGCTGCTCAGCTGCAACAGACACACAAATGCTGTCGCTCCAACTTTATCAGCCCATTTAATGCTATCGTTAAAATGCATTTATACCCAGAGCAGGTGAGTGTTGCTTATACAGTTCATCACTTTTGTGTTGATTTTGTTGGGAGCATGTGTAATTAGAGTCCTGCTGTCTGGCACTCAGCTCTCAGCCTGCATTAATCGAGCAACTGCTTCTGTTGTGCTAGTTTAGCATGAGCCTCAGATAGCTTGATTTTCATAACTTTATGCTTCAGAGTTCATCAACATGACACAGTAAGCAGATCTATTTTCTCTGTACTCGTCGGCCCAATTTGCAACATAACCAAGCCGATGTGACATTTCTTAATAATCTAAACATGGGTGTGGATGTGTTTTTAAGGCCAGGCACCACAGTTGAATAGGGACAAAAATAAATCTTGTTCCTCTATCAGAATGAAACTGATTAATATAGACCCACATACAGTATATTTCTGTATTATAACCTTTTAATTTTTTGTCATGAAATTATGCAAATTGGGCAAACTCATGAAATAGGTCAGAACAAATATAGCACTTTCAGGTGTGTTGTCTTCCCTTAGTCTTATGTTAATAATGAGAAGAATAAAAATAAAAATCTATTTACTGAAAAGTTATGTAGCTGTTTGATTATTTGAAAGAGTAAAAACTGACACAAGCTTTGCAAAAAAGCAAAAGTATCAGTTTCATTTCGGAGATTGAAAATAGCATTGAAATGACAAAAAAGAAAACTGTCAATAGAAAAGTTGTTCAAAAGCATCTTCTTCCCTTAAAACACTGTTGGTCCAGAGTATTTAAAGTTGATGGCTGCATTTGAGAACAGCAGCAATGGTTATGTGTGGAGTGGTGTGAAATCTCATAATGTTACATATTGTGTTACTTGTTTAGCATGCTTCAAGCATGTAGATGGGGAATATGACCTGGCTGCAGCTTTTATTTTTTAATCCCCGGATATAGTGTATCTTAAATGTTTACAGAACAACAATGTTAAACAAATCCAACAAACATTACAAAATCGAAAGTAGAAAATTAAAAAGTCAGTTGCAAATTCAAAATGCTGATGGTAATTAAGCAAGCCTTTTTCAAAGGGAGAATATTTTCTGTTTGGATTGAAAGTCCTGTGTGTTGTTTTCATCACAGGTGATGCACATCCGGAAGCTGCTAGCCAAAATGGACCGCCCGAACGGGCTCTACCCGAACTACCTGAACCCCCGCACAGGCCGCTGGGGGCAACGTAAGTACATATCTTGGTTTAGTTAATATGATGAGAGATGTGAAGAGTGGAAAACAGCAGAGCTTGTTTCAACCAGTCACTGTGCCATTAAATCACTGCCTTACTGTATATTACAGTGTTTACACAACTGCTGAGCTAAATACCTAAAATTTGTACTTTTATGCCCTTTTGTGATTATAAGGAAATAGAAATGTAGCTTAAATGTAATGTTCAATTCAATTATTTTAAGTTATAGGAAGAATGCATTTATGTTTTTATCATTTAATTTGAAAAACTTCTAGAATTCTATCACTGATTTACAAGCGGTCATTTGGGTGGTGTATCAAAATGTTCTTGTGAGCTCTAAATGACGATGTACTCTGAGGTGCTATGAGGAGAAACAGGAGATATTAACATTAAGTGAAGGAAAGAGAAGGAGTAGAATGGATTCTCTTTAATAAGAACAAATTGAAGGGAGTAGAAGAAGATGGAAGAGAGGGAACACAGTATGCCCAGTATATTGATTACATTTTGGCGGTCTGCCCAGGGAAATTAACAGCTCACCGAATGAATGTAGATGTGCAATGACACACTATTCCTGCTCTGAAACCTGTCTTTTCTCATTAAAGTTGTTTTTGACAAATATATAATTAAAGCTGGTGAGACACCACATGTGTGGGTTAGCTACACCTACATCACTTCAGTCTTTCACCCTGCTTGACACATTCTGACAAACAAACAGTGTAATTGTGGTCACAGAAATGGAGAGGCAGAAAAAGCACAACCTAAACAAACCTGCAGCAACCACAGGGATATTTCTGTTTCAAGACTTCTTGTGAATATCACAGTGTATTACAATAAGATTTCCAAATCTTAGGTATTTGCCTGCTTACCTTGCTGGTAGAATAGATTAGTGCAAGTTACAGCCAAAGTTTTATTATGAGACTTTCCTGTCTTGTGCTGCCTAACTTGTAACATGATGTCTGTCCTTTGATCTTCCAAACATTTATTGTGAATATTTTACATTTTCTTTCATACGTGTACTCTAAACGCTTGTTCTTTTCTCCCTAATGTTACTTGGGAACTTTTCAAGTTATCATCAAAGCGTTCAGCAGGGAATATTAGGTATTCCTTTTTATTTTTGTTTATTTTTCAACATTTCAGTAGGGAGAGTTTTGAACCTGAGAAGGCGTTTAACAGAAACTAAGATGCTGGATGACAGATATATAGAGGGTTGCGGTTTGTTATCTTAACATTCCAACAGAATATTAAAACATTGTGGATATTAAAATATTCCTTTTTGTATGCACTTACCTTTTAGAGGGTTTTTTTTTTTTTTTTATAAAATAAGCGCTATATTTTTTGCCCGTCGATCAGTTATGACTATCAGCTCTGGGTTTTCTCTTTTGTTCAGAGAAAGGAAATGAAAAGATGAAATCTGTTTAAAATTGACTATATTGTGTTGGTTTTATTTGTCCAGGGGGATGAGTTGCTACGGTAAGAGAGTACCAAATATTCACTTTCACAACATTCCCAAGTAAATGTGAAATAGACGATGCACAAACGTAGACAAAGAAAATGGTAGCACTCTTAAAGCTAACTACAGATTTTTAAACAGCTACTGTGGTCCAGCAAGATGAAATCTCTGTTTTATTTGCTTTACTTGTCGACAAAACAAATGGATTGCACTCATGGAAGGATGGATGGATAAATCGAGGGGCTGATTAATGGATTGGTGGCTTGGCAGTCAGACGGATGTACTTGTAAGTGCACAGACTTTGGACCAACTTCAGGGAAAAATAAATGGATAGAAGATGGAAGGAGGGCGTACTGATTGATGGATGGATGACTGCATTAACAGATGGATAGTTAGCTGGCACCCCGCATGACTGGGCAGGTGATGACGGATGTTTTATGTTTGTTGCTGTGTGTGTGTGTGTGTGTGTGTGTGTGTGTATGATGGAGAGTGCCTGTCCTTCCTTGTGTATATATGTGAGTCATAAAATTAGCGTGTGTGTTATTATGTGTCTGCACCTGTCTTTGTGTGCACATACACCACCTGCATATGTATTGATCTACTTGTGTGATGCCGTTTGTGTGTTGCGGTCTTCAGTGTGGACACAGTAATTAGCTGCCATTTTATCTTGTTGCCTTTAACGAGTTGCCTTTAAAGCTCATAGCTACGCCAAAGCTAGCCTGAGCTACTGTAGTGTCCTCTGAGCACCGAGAGGCATGAAGAGACTGCATGATACTCTTAGGAGGGAGTAGGTTAGGTGACAGGAATGTAATTAGTGTGAAACCCATATGGCTAGGAGCAAAAATGCCCTTGAATGTTGATAAATCCTTGCAAAATGACAAATGATGAGGCAAAGGTGCTCCTGATGATTGGGGGGAAAAAAGCATTTTTTCCTCATTTCACCACAATTCCAGTTGATTTATTGAACTATGAAGTAATTATGTCTAATCATGCGACTACTGTACATTATACCTGGGTGACTCTTTGCAGTGCACTCTGGGAAAGAAAAATGGAGCTGTTTTTGATCAAAAAGCAGCTTGAAGCAGCCTTGGGCAAGGGGATAAAATGTTCGCACTATACTACCAGCAGATGAAAATGCAGAGCCAGAGTGTAAGATGTGCTGGTCAGTTTTACTAGACTCAAAACAGAATTGTTCTTTTGAAACTGGACTTCACTTGTATTCACTCAAGAAAGACATCCAAGGCTTTGTCAGTTTTACTGTTGCCTTGATGAAAGTTTTGCTGATGGGCAAAAAACTACCTTTTCTTTTTTTTTTTTTACTTATTAATTTCTACATGTATGCAACAAAGCAGGCACCTCGATTTATTGAGGATTTCTTTCTCTCAAAATAACAATTCAGTCTGGACCAGGAACAAAATTTAACCTGACCACTGTGACACATCGCTATCACGTCACCTCAGCTGTCATCATTCAGCTGCCCACTAGTTGCCACAGTTAGCAAGGTTATTGTGGAATGTAGGAGCTTCAGTTGATAAAGTAAACTGGCTTGTTCAAAACTTGCCAATACAAAAAAAGAGGTTGACAGTGAAAAACACAGAACTATCCCAAAAACACAGAGGTAAGAACCACAAAACTGAACCAGTTGAAGTCGTTATATCAAGCCTCCAGCAGAACAACTGTAAAATCAAACATTTTCAACAATGATGCAGTGCTCAGTCCCTTTCTCTGGACCTCTAAGACTTCTCTCCTCTAAGACCCGTCTATAGAGAACACACGAACTGTTCGGGTTACGGTCAGAGTTAAAACGCATATAACAGTTAAGTTTAATCGGTCATATGCATCATGGAGACTGTCAAGATTTTTTTTGTTGAAATAAAAAGGCAAACCAGTGTGCCGAGTTTGTGGGGAGGCGCTCGCAGTGAAGAAAAAGGCTAACCTTGAGTGTCATTACAGCTTGAAACATGCTGAACTGGATGAGTTGGAAGGACAAATACATTTGGATAAAGTTAACGCTTTAGTTTGTCTTGAAGAATCGTCACAGAGCGGATTACTGATATTACACAAAATGTTGAAAAAACACTGAAGGACACCACAAGAAATGTCCAGTTTTTCTCTCTGGCCTGTGATGAAACAACAGACATAACAAATACCGCCCAACTAGCTGTTTTTGTGTGTGAGATTACTGCCGAGTTTGATACAAGGGAGGAATGGCTGTCTTTGAAAGCCATGCATGGCATTATCAAAGGTGAGGATTAGTTTTAGCAAGTTGTTTTGGCTATATACAAATTTGAATTACCACTTGAAAAATTAATTGGCCTTCCTACAGATGGAGGCCCAGCCATGGTTGGCTCACAAAAGGGATTAACTGCATTGGTCAAAAAGAAAAAAGAGTCGTCTCAGTCTCGATCCAAATGAATTAGTTGTATGCTACTGTATCATACATCAAGAGAGTCTGTGTGTGCATTCCCTGAAGTTCAACAATTCAATGACAACTGTTGTTTCCAACATAAATTTGATCAAAAGCAGAAGGCGAAACGGCCGCAAGTTGAAGAGCTACTGAGTGAGCTTCAAAACAAGTACAGAGATCTGGTTTACCATTATGAGGTGTGATGGCTGAGTCGCGGAAATATGCTCACACAATTTTACAAACTGAGGGAAGAAGTAAAACAATTCATGGAGATGAAGGGAAAACCTGTCATTGAACTCTTGCAGTAGCAAGTGGCTGTGTGATTTGGCCTTCATGGTGGACATTAAGAAGTACCTCTCAGAACTGAACGTCAAGCTCCAAAGTCCCAGCCAGCTTCTCAGCTCTCTGCTTTCAAATGTAAGTCATTTGAAGCGAAATTAAATCCGTGGCAAGTGCAACTGGAAAGGGGTAACACTGCATTTCCAATTCTACAAGAACAGAAGCCTGCTATGACATCTGAATATGCTGGTGCTGTGCAGAACTCCTTCAGGCATTTGGCGAGAGGTTTCAGGACATGAAAAGTAAACAAAAGGAACTGAGCATATTTGCTACGCCCTTTAATGTGGAACCAGCTGATGTGCCTGACAACCTACAACACGAAATCATTAAGCTGCAAAGCAACAATGAGCTCAAAGCTAGGTACAACAACCTCCCTCTGCTCGAGTTCTATAAACCGCATGTACGTCCTGAGGATTTTTCCATTATGAGGAGACATGCACGAAGTTTGCACCTCTATTTGGGACAACCTACTGCTGTGAGCAGTTCTTTTCAAAACTGACTCTTGCAAAGACTCGGTTTTCGTTCAAGACTGACTAAGCCAAACCTGGAAAACCAGCTACGAGTAGCATCATCACGACTACCGTCTGACATCAGACACCTCACCAAAGACGAGCAGTTCCAGCCATCACATTAGAGAGGTTGATGTGAGGTTTGACCAATCAAAAGCATGTTCATTTAACAGTTTAAGTTAAAATAATGGCCCTTGATAGGAGAAAGGTTCCCCACCCCTGCTCTACACCACCCAAAACCTAACCCTCCACCTACTGGAGGGTTTTTCTACTGTATCAGCTGCTTTGGCAAGTAAACAACCATTATTCAGAGTCTTCGTTAAGTCAAACCAAAGTTTCTGTGGTTTGTAAAATGTTCATATTGAGAGTGCAGTTACAAGTATAAAACCAACTGTGACAGACAGAGTGAAAAAAATGTCTTTCACTCTGGTTATGATGTGTGGGTGTATGTGAGAGAGCCGCATGTGTGTGTCGAACATTAGGAACATTTGAATCGTGAATAATTGTCAATGTTGTGTGAAAAATATGTATGAACGTGTATGTTTGAGAGAATATCTGATGTGTTTGAAGGGTTGAAGCATGTGTCTAGAGTGTGTGCAAATGTGTCACTGTATAAATGTGTGTGTGTCCCTCATTGCGGAGTGTAGGTGTATAGACAGTAGTTAAGTCAGGCTAATGAGGAATGAGGCTGAGCTCCTCTCTCTTAATGAGATCCTGCTGTGACTGACAGCCTTGTTACCACACACTCTTCTGTCTTACCATAACACTGTGCTGCCTACCCACACACACACACACACCCACTCCCTTCTCGTAACCTACTCACACACAGATTTTTTTTGCTAACACACACACAGAGCAGACTGTCAAAACACTCTTTTCTTCATCACTGGATTTTCTATATAGAAAAATTAATTATTACTGAAACAAATAGAAATCTTTAATGTAACAATGTGTTTAGAGGTTCAGCTTTGATAATGATGGTAAAATACAGTATATTCCCTTATGACTCAGACTATTCAATATCAAAAGTTAGTATTTGCTTTTGTTGCCCATGGAAGTCTTTTCATAGCCTGATAATCAGAATTTCCATTTTGTTTTGCTTCATTATTTAGTCTGACATTGTGTTCATGTTAACGGTTTTCTGTGTTGCTTTTATTGAGTCAGTTTTTAAGAGCTATCATTTCTGTCTGTCAACTTCAACACCCGTATACAGTAGCAAACTTGTCTCTAATTTTGTGGCAAATTTCTGTTGTCACTGTAAAAATCGAAGCCTTTTTGCATTTTTTCTATCCTGTTGTTGCCTTTTCCAGGTGGCATAAACCATTTCTGCAATAAGCCTGAATCCATTGTTAATCATAGTGGAAAATTTGTTTTGGATTTACTACGTATTCATACATAAAAAACACATGTGAAACAGTATTACCTCAGCAGCCTTTGCCCTTGACCTGTGCTTTAAATCTCTATGTGTTTGAAGCTTTATGAAAACGTTTCCTTGTGTACATGCGTCTCTCTGTGTGTGGATTAGTGCTGCGTTTGAAGCTGCCTCCTCAGCAGACCTTGCCTTTGACTGACAGGCGTTCCCCGCATGACCCGGAACCTTTGATCGGCAGAAAAACGATGAAGAGGAGAGGAGTTGGGGGAGTGTGCGGGTGGATGCTGAAGTTGAAAGAATGTGGGAGGTGGTTGTGACACAGAGGAAGGTGTAACGATAAGGGAAAGATGCAAAAAGGATCAGACAGAATTTGGACGAGCACTTCTGCAGGCGTCAATTTTTATCTTAATCTGCATTGCCTTGTTATTTTCCTCCTTACATTCAAAGCTGTCCTGTGTAAAGGGCAGTTGGAGCTGTGGGTGATGTATTATCTTCCTTCTGGTCTGATGCTTTGTTTTTCCAATTTCTGTGGTTTTACTCTTACTTGTTATGTGTGTTGTGCTCCTTCTGATACATCAGGGTTAATGTGCGAATCAAGTGGTTTTGCTTTCATGGGCCATCACCTCAGATGTGTTTTCACATATTTTTATTGTATAAAAAAAATAACACCTTTGTCAGTCAAAGGAGACTGGCAACCGCAAGAGATAGCAAGACAGCACAAGATAAGCACAGCAAAAAATATTCAGTGCCTCTAAGGCTGCATCCACACTAATATGTTTTTGTTTTAAAATGTATAACTTTTGCTACTTTTACGCCAAGCGTCCACACTACTCCGGTGTTTTTGAACCCCTAAAACAGAGACTTCTGAAAACGCTGCCGACGGAAACTTTTGAAAACGATGATGCAGACACCCATGTTCGCTTCCTGATTGGTCACGACACGATCAGTCACGACTTGTCCTTCCTTCCCTTCGACATAGCTACCCCGCCACCTGCTATTTATATGTTGATTATATTGTCTTTGCTTGCTGTCTTCTTGTTGTTTTGCTTTTATCTTGTGGTGTGGTAGTGTATATGTCACACAGGGCACTGGTAATTGTGAAAAGTCTGGAAAAGTAAGAGTATTTGTAAAAGACGATCCACAGAGCTAGTCATTAGTCTCTTCAGCAATTTGTAATCTTAAGATTACAATAAAAGATGCAAACCCAACCACTCTGCATATTGTTTGTGACATTTTGCAGTTTTGTCAAATCATGCTGTTTTCCATTAAGAAAAAAGAAAATATTTTTGTACAGCAATTTAGACATCAAGCACAAAGAAGAGCATTGAAGTATTCTGGGGATTTTAACCACATCTTACAGTCTTCATTAACAGAAGCAGTTTGCCCAGTTGTCTTTGAGATGACAGTCAAGTAGGACTGGTTTGTAATTGTAGCAGTGGACCAAGATCTGTCTAGTTAATAAGATGGAAAAAAAACAAAAAAGGACTACTGGAGTGTGGATGTGTGTGACTGCTGTTAAGCGGGGGTGGCTGTGGCTCAGTTTGTAGGGAACACAGCCAAGAACAGCGACATCACCTGGGAGGAGCACCTTTTGTCATCGGCTCATTCAGTCGCTGCAAAGCAGAATTTGAAACCCTCAAAATTGCTGCAGATGATTAGGCTGGCACCTGCATGGTAGCTCACTGCCGTTGGTGTGTGAATGGGTGAACGAGTGGCAAATTGTAAAGTACTTTGGATAAGAAGTGTTGTATAAATGCAGTCCATTTACCAAGATATTATCCAAAAATTATACCAAGTCCTGAAAAACATTATAACAGAGCTGATTCACATACAGTATCTACAAGTCTGTTTACATGTAATCTCAAATTTTAGAGTGACACTGCCTACAGGACATATTTCCCAGCCGTTGACAGCTTTGTAGTAATGATGTAGATCAAAATCTTTCAAATCTGTCAAGACGCTAAGATAAGATGGGTAAAGTATGTATTTTTTAATTTTAAAATGTATGAAACCTGTTGGTACAATCATCAGATTACCTCGGAAATGAAAATGTGGTTAGTGAAAGCAGCGGGCGAATTATGGGATCGATCAGCGTTGTCCTCTATACAAAAAATTTAATTTTTTACTTGACCTCGATAGCTGCCTGGATACAATAATCATCCTGTGAATGTGAATCTTGCATTTCAAGGTCTTTGTGATAAATAAAAATTGTCAAGCTACACAGAATCTCTGTCTTATGAAAATGAAATAACTTGTACTGAATATTAGGGATTCCGTGACACTCCGCTAGTTATGAATTATTCTGTGTGTGAACAGAAAGCTATCGACTTCCAATCCAAATCCACCGAGAATCATCGTCCTCTCCGAAGCTCTCTTTCCTTGAGTGAGAGAACTTCACAACAGCAAAATAATTTGACTTTGTAAAATGACATCTGTCATCCATACTAGGCTAACAGTTCATTTCCAAAGTTTCCCCAACAAAGTTTGATAAAAATCAAATTTTGATTGGTACTTTATATTTGCCTCACAGTCTATTGGTCACTCTCTTCACACTGCATCGGAGCCGTATTAAGCTACCGCGAATGCTGCCGCTGCTTCATTAAAAGCATTCAATTGGTAAAACATTGGATGACTTTTACTGTGAAGCAACCACAGGAAAAGCAATTTGTTGATCACCTTGATTGTCAACAACAAGTCATCTATAAAACAAGAGCATAGCCATTTTTTGTCAGTAGATGAGTTTTAAATATTGCAGGTAGTACTGGTAGTAAAGCACAGTGAGCTGTTAGATGAAGAGCTGCAGGCAACAGGCTGCACACCTCCACCTCCTCAGCAAGGTAACCACCTCCACTGTGTCCTGCTGCTGTGTGGAAAACTACTTGCAGTGTGTGCAGCATGAAATCAGATCGAGGTCGCTGTTATTTGACCGACTTTATTGTTAACGTGACGTGAGTTTATTTGGCTGCATTGTAAATAGGCTCACCAGCTGCTCTTCTGTTGTATTTCTGATAAAGGAACTGCCTTAAAAAGTGTTTCCTGCAGTATCAAACTGCACAGTAACCAGGACTGAAATCTTAGGGATTACAACTTAAATCGCAGTACAAATGATAATTGTTCATGGCATGTATCACTAGCTTGCACTCCCTGGGTGCACATGCCCAAAAATACCCTCTGAGGGAGGGGTCTGATCCTGTTTAGCCCTTCAAACCACTTCAAATGGCTCATTTCTGAGAAAAGAAACAGTGATTATTCACTGAGCTTCTTCAGATATGTGAGCTCCTCACTCTGCCCTGAAGGTGTACCCAGACACCCTGTGAAGAAAAGACATGTCAGCCGCTTCTTTAGTCACTATCTAAAGGTGAGGGCTGGAACATGTATTACATGGACTGATAAATTAAGAGCTTATAAGAGTAAAGAGCTGCTTTGCTCCTCCTGAATCTGAGTCTTAACAATTCATTTCCAGCACCCTGGCATGAGCTTTCCCTTTGATGTGTTCATAGAGGAAATAAAACAAGACAAATTATGTGTACTTGACCACATAATGATTATTTGACCAGTACTGTAGGTCATTTTCCCATCAAGAGGGTTAGACATTAAGGTGACCAAGGTGCAATAATGTTATTATCAAGATATCAATTTTTTTTTTTCAGCTGCCACATTCAAAAATACCCACATGCCACTTCCAGTTCACCAACCAAGTATGGTAATTTCGCATGGAAGAGAGCCACCAGAAGAGTGCTGGTGACCTGCCAGAGACTGGCATAGCAGAGAGACTCAAGAGGAATACAAAATATACCAGAATGAATCCAGGTCTGGTGGTTATTTCCCACCCTGCATGGAATAGCATGAATACTGTATTTGGAGTAGGGGAACATGAGGAGCCATTGAAATATTTGTTTATGCAACACTAAAGAACACATTTCATTTTGAATATGTATTGTTAACTGACAGATAAAAGCCAAAACACCCCGGAGAAATTCAGTGACACTGAATGCTGCCAATGCTGCGTTAACACTCACTGGTTTTGTTATGGATATCATAAACACACGGAAAGTGAAATATCTATTACAGCAAAACGCCAGTGTAATGTTTTCACAAACTCTTACTTCAGTAGCATTTCAGTTTCCATCACTAGTTTCTCTTTGATTTGGTTCACAGTAAATGATTTCATGCCACCAAACTTTTTTTTTTTTTTTTCAGATAACTTTAAAAATGTTTTTTTCTATACCTAGATGTGACTAAAATCTGTTCCAGTCAGTGAAAATCTACGTGCTTCAGACTTTCACTTTCAAAGTGTTAGTTAGCTTAATTTACAGTCATTCAATGTAAATGTCTGTTTAGTTACTTGCTGTCATTTTCTGAGTAAATATATAAACTCAGTCACCCATATGTACATTCACAGACATCAGTGAGCGCACTCTGCCCTCAGTAATGTCTCCAAGGTTTGTTTATGAGGTTTGTGCTTTCTCTTTGACAAAAGATGAATAATTCATTGTCTTGTGTGTTTTTTTTCTTTGCCCTTATTTGCGTATCCCTCCATCTACCTAAGGGCATGTTAGTCAGATAGAGAAAAAAGATCTTAGATGAGACACAAAGAGTCTGCTCAGGTATTGAATATGATTACACAGGGCTGAGAATATAGTTATACATAGAGGTTTAGAAATATTTCCACTTTCAGCCAGTGAAATTAGAGCTAAATAAATGTCTTTTCTTCCAAGATCGCTTTCCCAACTTGGCTTTTGAGATACTAATGCCACAAGAGGAGCTTATAAGGAAATACGACTGTTCAGGAATTTAACTACTCATCTACTACATTTGTTCAATCCAAAAGTAACTGCATTCTGCTGTTCCTTCTCCATTTTGCCTTTTTTTTGTGTGGAAATGGAAATTTTATGTGACTGTCATTATTTCAACCATAACAGACTTCATCAGTGGTCTTCAGCCATTGAATTTATGGATCAGACATCGTCTGATAAGAAAACAGAGTCAGCAGAACAAAAAGCCAATTTCACACAAACAACTCAGTCAATAAAAAGTAAAAATGGTGAAAAAATGTCTATAATTTGGCTTTTTTGTTAATAATCTGTGCTAACACTTGTCATTCACAAAACCAAATTAACAAACACTATAAAGTAGATTTTCATTTTCAGGAAAGTTATGAAATGACATTATCTTGGATATGTACTGTCATGATGGTAAACTATGACCAAACCTGGCTGCACACTCTTTTTTTCTTTTAGTATTGATAAATAAAATGTAAAAAAGTGCACTTAAAAATTTGATCAAGTGTGCTCAAAATGTCCTCTGGAGAGAAGAAGTTATTTTCTTAGTGTGATCAGACTGAATGATGGCAGCGTCCCATCTTCACTATGTGGCGTCCAGCAAATTAGGACAGTCATGAAAGCTGTGTAAACTTCCGATTGGGGACAATGAAATCCGAGCACATCAGGGAAAAAGTAAACAAAACAGAAAAATGAGTGGAAACCTGCTGCCAATGTATTGTGGGTGTTGAAAAGAAAAAAACACCCAGGGCTTTTAGAGATGCTTTTGATGCCATATGTTGCGCTCTGCCAAAGACTTTGAGGCAAAGTCGAAAAATGAATAATTCACTTTGTCTTCTTTATCCGTCTCTCGCTGTTTTTCCTCTTTCTCTTGCTCTGTCACGCTGTATCCCTTCCTCGTCTTCCACCCCGCTCTTTTAACTCCTTTCTCTTCCCTTCCTCTCTCCAGATCATACCTCAGTTGGAGGGCTGGGGGACAGTTTTTACGAGTACCTGCTGAAGGCATGGCTCATGTCGGACAAGACTGATACGGAAGCCCGAAAGACTTACGATGACGCCATTGAGGTACAGTCTTTATCTGCCTGTTAGACTGTTTGCTGACCATTTACTGAACACACACTCCTTTTCCAGTAATCTGAAAAAGATCTAGTTTTTTATATATATATATATATAAAATGGTTGCACTGATTTCCTACCCTCAAGGGCAACATTTGCAGCCATTTAATCTTGCGCTGTATAATAACACTGCTTTAAAACACTGCAGAGAGAGATAAACCATCACAGAAAACACAAACTCAATTTTTCCTGTTGGTTGCATGGAAACCACAGGATGACGGTGCCCATCAGGAAGTAAAATCACATAAATGCATGTCTTTTTATCCACAGCGTCACGTAGGACAACAGTCGATTTCACTTTCAATGTACAAGTTGTAGTTTTTGTTCAAGGTTTTTTAAAGGACAAACCGAAATAATGAAGTGAAACTAAGTCCAGCTGCTAGTAAAATACGTAACACAAGAGCATCAGCTTTAGGAATTTTGCATCTAAACAAACTCATGCAGTAGGCAGTTGTTGCAGGAAAATTTAAAGCAGTCACTGACAAATCACAGCTGTAACTGTAATTGTCAGCAGCTACACTAATAACCAACACTCACTGCCCGCTGACCGTGTTTAACTGTTTACAAAGGAGACGTTGGGACACGGGACACTTTTTTCATACAACATGAGATTGGGTTTAGCAGGAAGCAGATGTTAGTGGTCTGTAGCTGATGATGTCTGTCAATCATTAGTGTGTCAGAGATTGAGCAGAACAGATGCTACAGAGTGAAAGGTGAAGAATCTGGCTGCGTTTCAAATTCTGCACTCACCACTCTGTTCTATTTTCTTCTGTTTGACCCTTCCCGCCCACATACATGTGCACTCAATGTCAATGCCCCATTCAACGTAACATCATTCACACATAAACACACGTTTTTACTTCATATCACATTCTTACTGTAATCATTCTCCCTTTTTTTCTGACCCAAACACATACATTTCACACATTTTACCATTTTGATGACTTACCGCAAACACACACCAACCCATACACACACACATAATATTCCACTGGTAACCTCTGTCCACACTCTCGCTATAATAAACACTGTGTCATTTCCCTTCTTTGGACACTTATCTCCTCATAAACATCCACACTTTCTCCCAAATACGTACATTTAATAAACCCTCATTCACTTTTTCAATTACTACCCGCACACACACAAACACTCCCTCCCTCCAGGCCATCGAGCGCCACCTGATCCGCAAATCCAACGGCGGTCTGACGTTCATCGGCGAATGGAAGAATGGCCACCTGGAGAGGAAGATGGGCCACCTGGCCTGCTTCGCCGGAGGCATGTTTGCTCTGGGCGCTGACGGCTCGCCCGACGACAAGGCCGGACACTACCTGCAGCTGGGTGCTGAGATTGCACACACCTGCCACGAGTCATACGACCGGACAGGTAAACAAACACTAATACACACAGGCACATAAATACTCACAGTATGAATAAAAAATGTCTGTAATGTTGTCAAATAACTGTCTTAAAGGACCATTGTGTAATATTTAGTGGCATCTAGTAGAACAGACTTGGCAGAAATGGAATATAATATTCATAAGTGTTTTAGTCAGTCTATAATCACCTGAAAATAAGAATCATGTTGACGTTACCTCAGAATGAGCCCTTTATATCGACATAGGGAGCAGGTCCTCTTTCACGGAGGCTGCCATGTTGCACCACCGTGTTTGTACAGTAGCCCAGAATGGACAAACCAAACACTGACTGTTTTTCATGAGTTTGGCGGCCACCGTAGGTTCTCCTACATGCTTGGAAGGGAAGGGCTATTTAGTTGGCTGCCACCTCACTGCTAGATGCCACTAAATCTTACACACTGGTCCTTAAAACATTAACCAACAAAGAGACAACAAACTTACAATACCCTACTGAGGAATTTTTTAGAGTTGATTGGCTGGTCATGTTTTTGCAGGTATTACATTTTCAGTTGGCTGAAAGTGCAAATACATCATCCATTCCAATGAGACCTTTGAAAATAGTAGCCTGGATGTTTTCTGGCGAGGATCAATAGTTGTCAGCGAAGAAAAGCCAGTGTGTGATCTTGCATCATGATTATGTGTGTGTGTGTGTGTGTGTGTGTGTGTGTGTGTGTGTGTGTGTGTGTGTGTGTGTGCGCGCACACGTGTCAGAAATTGTGAGGTTTCTCAAAGAAAGAGGAGAGGTTGCCGTAGCAACAAATGAAGATAGAGTGACTGAGAGGAAGGGTGGTGGAGAGAGAGAGAAAGAACTTTCTGGTTAGGTGGCAGAGAGTTTGATAGCAGCGGTCAGGCTGTCTAGAGTTGGCCTGTTAGTTCTTAATGAGCAGTCATTCACAGCAACCATTGACTGTGTGTGTGTGTGTGTGTGTGTGTGTGTGTGTGTGTGTGTGTGTGTGTGTGTGTTTGTGTAAATGTGGCAGTGTGTTGTAATCCTGTCAGAGACAGTCCTGTCACTACCTCATCAGCTTCTCAGTAATTTTCCACGTTTAGACTCCTAATGTCTATCACACTTAATTGGCAGAAAACACTAGTTGTAAAAAACACGGAAAGCCAGAAAAATCAATGTTGGTTGGAAGCTTTTTATTGGTCTCACAAACACACACACACACACACACACAAATACACACACACACACACACACAAATACACACACACACACACACACACACACACACACATTCACATCAGCTTTGACCTGTAATCACCAGCAACTGAACTATTAAGACAAATAAGGCGCTAAAGATAATGTTCTTCTCCTCTCTCCTCTTTTCATCTCTTAATCATTCTTTCCCTCTTTGCCACCCTCCCTCCCTATCTGTCTTTCTCTCACCGGTCACCTTTTTCATTTACTCCTCCTTTTACATCTTTCTCTACTCCCTCCTCCCCCGTCTCTCCGTTTGCTCCCTTTCTCTCTTTCTTCTCTTTCTTTTCCTCATCATCCTCAAATCCCTCCCCGCCTCCCTCCCTTCCTTCCTGTTCTTCATGTCTGTCTTCCTTTACAAACTCCCCCTGTTTCTCTTCTTCCTCGCTTCTCTTCTTTTCCCTTTTTCCTCACCTCTCACCCTCTCCGCGCCCTCTTAATCTTCACTGTCACCTCTCTCCGTCCACCTACACCTTTCTCTCCTTCCTCAAGTGTTGAAGCTCGGCCCGGAGGCATTTAAGTTCGACAGCGGCCTGGAGGCGGTGGCCGTACGGCAGAATGAGAAGTACTACATCCTGCGGCCGGAGGTCATCGAGACCTACTGGTACATGTGGAGGTTCACCCACGATCCCAAGTATCGGCAGTGGGGCTGGGAAGCAGCACAGGTACGGTACAGACATTTGCTAAAACTATTTTAACAAAAGTAAATAAGTCCCATGTTCATTTTGAGTTTAATGATGGTGAGCAACTTTCAAGAGGACCGGCGGTGTCTGCTGAACCCTGCACTGCTCTGTGCAGCGTGAAGCACGTTAGGTGAAGCTTTCAGAGGAGATGGAAGAAGACCGACACTCTTAGACAGTTTAAATTAAAACCTGGGTGTATGATAATGAGCAGCAAAGTATAAAAAGTATTTTTATCTTTTATCTTGATGTTAAAGGACATGTGAAGATCCTCTGTCTGCGAGTCCGACTTTCTCTTCCCCCACTCTGCTTTTCTACATTTTTTTAAACTAAGCATGATATTTATTAGAAATTTTGGATCTAGTTTTTGAAGAGGCAGCGAGGTCCAAAGTAGAGAGCACTCATGTGAATACCTGGATGAATGGGTTAAGATATTACAGTCAGTGAAGTACAGCTTTGGGTGAGTACGGCACTGAACTCTGACACACTTGCAAGAACATAAGTGTGATTTGTGGTATTTGCTAGATCATCAGAAAGGAAAGAATATTATTAGCAGTTCATACTCTGCAAACCTTTGAATTATTGTAGTTGTAGATAAAGATTAAAAATGTATTTCTTTGTACTATAAAACTCAGCTTTCATTGTAAGGGGGATGGTTGTCATCTAATCTTTTGGTAGATAATTTCACAGGGTTTTCTCCAAGGATTGTTTAATTAATTAGATTTCAGTAGTAGGATAAGGTCAAAACTTCTGAATATGTGTTTAAATATTATCTGCTTCAAGTCCAGTGGAAAGTGAAAGTATTTAAACAGTGAGTTTATCTTATATTACTGGAGCTGAAACTTTGATTTAATATGGACTTTTTCTTCTGTAGATAAGTGTGAGTCAGAAGGTCAAACTCTGCGTTATATGAGTCTTCATGTGTCTCTCTGCTAAAAGCATGACAACCGCAAAACAGAGAACTTTTTTTTCTATTTCCCCAATGCTTTATGCTTCTAACTGATCACTGACAACGTGTGGCAGAGAGTTGTTTTAAGCTTTATTTGAGCTCATGAAAGAGTGCAAGCGATACCCAGCTCCACACAGTGAAGTGAAGGCAGAAGTACCTTCTATAGGTATCTCCCAGATTCTCCCAGATGCTTCGTCTCTTCAGGTCTTTGTATCCTGTAGACTGTGGCAGTGTTGTTAAGGGCACATATAGATTTCTCTCTGTAAAGATCACATTCGTGAATGTCTGTCAACCTGCAGGCACTGTAGAAATCCACTATGTGTATGTTTGCATATATTTGAAACACGTAGGTGGATGTCAGAACTTGAGTTTTTAAGGTGCTATTACTTATTTATTCCTCTTTTTGTTTTAATATGAAAGGAGAACAGAAATGAAAGCCCTCGCTATCCTTTTCACTCCCCTGCTCCACTTCTTCTGACAGGATTAAAGAGCTTGTGTTCTATACAGCAGTCAACGTGTCGTCTCTTTCTAAATCTCAACCGGTCTGCTTGCCTTTTTCTTTTCTTTTTTTCACCCCACTCTATTCATACTTTCCTTTTCCTGCCAATCTTCAAGTCACCTCTTTTCTCAAGTTTTAAAAACTGAAACTACTTCTCTTTGTTTTCTTCTGAATAAGTGCATAGTTGCTCATTGAGTGTGTGTGTGTGATGTGTTATTGTACTCAGTATGAGTGACACTAAAGAGAGCTGGAGCTGAACAGCTTATCTTTGCCTGTCTTGCATTATTTAATATCGCTTACATACATACTAATGCATATGACACTTCCTGTATTCTGTGTGATTTAATTTTGCTTTTATAGTTTTATTCTAATTCTTCTGTTCTTTAAAAACGGAGAAAATAAATATTTTTTCCTCATCTTCCTTTGCATGCACCTGTTGTACACACTGATTCCTCAGCTTGGAGTTACTTTCCTGCAGTAATTACAGACACTGTAAACATGTATGTGACCAGTGTGTGCAGTAGTGCAGTGCACTAGGTTCAAACATCACCATTCAAGAATCAAGAACCCTGAATTCTCTGAAAATCTTTGGTTCTTATAAATTGGAACTGTCTCTACATCCTCTCTAATACATACTTACTGTATACAGTATGTGCTGTACTAATCTTTATTATACTGCTTTATGCTGTTACAGTGCAGGGAATCAACATACTTCACCGTTTTATACTGACAGCAAATGATACCATACATGCCCACGTCAATCAAACTGCAACTTTCTGTAAGACACCAACACCAATTTAACTTGAAAAAAATAAAAGAAAGATGTTTTTTTAAATATTTAAAATTGTATTTTTTGTTTCCTGAGATCTTTCTGGAGCTGTCTTGCCCCCAACCAGAATTTATGTTGATTTTTTTTTCCCAGCTGTAAGCAGGTCCCCCATTTCTATTTCCATTGCATTGTGTAAGAAAAGTGTACATTTACACCACACTCATAAGTGTTTTTCAGTCTGCATACTGAGCATATTTTTATGTTGTTTTATTAAAGCCTGCTTGGAATCAGTGTGTAGTATGGATTTAAGACAAAGCTTGTATCCGACGATGTGCGTTCTCTTTGCCTGCCATCATTGAAGGCTCCACATACTTTCCACTTTCTCTTTTTCTTGTCTCTTTGTATTTTTCCATCTCTTCCATTTTTCCTCTTCTCCTTATTTTATTGTTCTTCATTTCTTTCACACACACAGACACACACACACACACACACACACGCAGCTTCTTCCTCACACAACACCCGAGGGTTCTTTGTTCACACGAAGCTCAACATCCTTCTGTCTTCCTTTCTTTATTCCCACACTTTCACATTCACACACTTCTCACAAACACCTGCGGTCTTCTCTGTCTCCTCATACATTCACTCCTTCCCATATTGCCCAGCTGCTTCCATCTGGTCCACCAAACCTGCCTCTGTTTGTCACACTTCCTCTTTTCCTCTTCGTGTGTTTGTGCTTGTGTGTGTCTCTTGTATGTGTGTTTGTGTGTGTGTGTGTGTGTGTGTGTGTGTGTGTGTGTGTGTGTGTGTGTGTGTGTGTGTGTGTGTTCAACTTCACACATGTGTGTCAGAGTGTGTGAAGGTAAAGCACATCTGCTGTAATGAGAAATGTGTCCTCACTTAGCAGCTGCAGACACACCGCTCCTCCTCCTCCTACAGGTAGACTTTTTATCAGATCATTTATACATCACAGATGGTCGTGTGTGTATGTGTGTGTGCGCGTGCGTGTGTGTACAGATTTATATGTACAGTTACAAATTTGCTGGGTATATCCCATTACCAAGATAAGACTGTTGACCATTTGTTCGACTGCAAACATGCATTTGAATATATGTTTTCAGCAGCCAGACATGATGTAGGATACAATCAGCTTGGTGTGTGTGTGTGTGTGTGTGTGTGTGTGTGTGTGTGTGTGTGTGTGTGTGTGTGTGTGTGTGTGTGTGTGTGTGTGTGTGTGTGTGTGTGTGTGTGTGTTGCTCGGGCTGTTGTGGGCACTGCAGTGTAGATCCAGAAGGGCAAATGTACAGCAGGCGCAGCAGTCCATGAATAACAGGAATTATGGTCCAAATTCCTTACGAAGGAACTTTGCTGACAGCATAATGGTCACTCGAGGACAGGATGAAGGGAGAATATGTGTGTGAGTGTGTGTGAGTATGTGAGAGAGAGAGAGAGAGACAAGGACGGGTATAATGCGTTCAATTACATGCGTTAATAGCAGAAGTCGATAAGGTATACGCAGAAGTGTAATACAGCCAGATTTTTTCATAGAGGCACCACTTTCACTGTAACAAGTCTTCATTGCAAATCAATAGAGCACACAGGTAATAGCACAGTGTCACTATCAGCAGCTGGATGATCGCTGCATTTTTCATGAAGTAATGGCGGCTCATGTGTGAGTGTGCAGAAGAGGGAAACACCTGCTCACAATTATGAGTTGTTTTCAATTATAACATGAATTTTTAACAATTTGGATTTTTCTGAGATTGCTGTTCCACTGATTTGCACAAACTATTTTGGAGAAAAAACTAAATATTGAGGAGCATAATCATAATAGTGTGATCAGTTTAATTATCTGGATCAGCTGGTTTTGATGTTGAAATCATAATGAATCAACACACTCAGCTCCACTATGTATGTTCATGTGACAAATTCTAAAATATCATCATCAGCTGGTTACATTATTTATTAATGCTTAAATCATGTAATGGCAATGCTGTCCTTTTTTATGTTAGGGTTTAAATCTGTACATATACATATATATATATATATACGGAGTCTCCAGTTGCTGTAATTGCAGCATTTGTTGCCATAGTAACACAGAGGAGACTAAAGTCTATTTTTCTGACTAACAACACTGGATGCAACAAGCCAGTCACTTTGTAGTTTCAGTTACTTATTCTGGATGTTTCATGAGGTGTTGAATCATCGCTCCGCTGTTATCCGACTGCTTGTCCCAACATTTACATCTGTCATGTTTGTAGAATCAGAGATAAATCCTCAAAAGCCAAAGTGAACGGACAAAGGGGGGATTTACTTCACAATTCAAACCACCTACAGTTGAGTCTTAAATGTTTCATGGAAAGACCAGACACTTAGAGATAATCAAATCCATCTCCGACGTCCAAAGAAATCACATTCAAGCTCTGTATAGATGGAGCTTAAAACATACACAGATGACACATTCAAATGCTGTTGTTTCCTAAATCACAGACAGCTAGTAAAAAAAAAAAAAAAAAAAAAGAGCTAAGACATGTTTAGAATACAACATCTCAGACTAGCTAATCAGCCCCTATTTTTCCCCCCATTCATTGTAGAGCAACAGCAGACAAAGGTGACAAAGACAAGCTGATCAACAGCGTGTAAAGACAACCCCTGTGAGACCGCCACAGGCTCTGCCTCTCTAAAAGGGAATCTTTTACTTTGCCATTACGCGGCAGCTCCCTCAGATTCAGCATAACATGAAACAAATGAGTGTGTACCCTCATTATGAAGCCGCTCCGTGTGGAGGGACAAAAGCAGAATGAAATGTAAATGCAGGGGGAGGCAGGTGGTAATCTTCTTTTCCTCTGGTTTTCTACAGTTGCTGTTTCCTGTATGCGTCTCCCCAGGACTCGTTCTAATCTGTCACAAGCAAAGAAATTAATTATAGCATGCTTTTGTAAGCTTATTAAAATTGTGCTCTTCTTCCCCCCCTCCATCACCTTTTTTCTCTGCCCCTTGTGCCTCTCCTCCTATTCTTCCCTCTCTCCGTTCCCTTCACTCCTGCCCTTTCCTTTCACCTCTCTTTCTCCCACCTGCCCCTCCCGTCTTCTCTCCTCCTATCTTCTTTCTTCTCATCCTCCTCTCTTCCTTCCCTCACTGTCTCCTCCAGGCCATTGATAAGTACTGCAGGGTGAGCGGAGGTTTCTCAGGGGTGAAGGACGTCTACTCTTCCAACCCAACCTACGACGACGTGCAGCAGAGCTTCTTCCTGGCCGAGACCCTCAAGTAAGCCAACGCTGATATGTTGATTCATCGGCTCGATCTATGAATCATCAGCACGCTTCTTAATTAATTAATCACTTTTGTAATTAATGCCATGATTCGGTGGGTGGGTGGTGGGTTTGGCTGATTTAAAGGGCTTGTCAGCGAAAATGATATAAACGATTATTTGCTCAACCCATTTTTCTAAAAAATAAATGAGCAGAAAACTCTGCAAACATAAAGCCAACAACATGTCAGTCAGAGACCCACATGAGGTTCTTTTTAAGGATAAGCTTTGTTCAAGTCTGTCTTATAAGAACACTCAGGTTTTACACGCTGTAATCACTCCTCCTGTTCATACTGGCCATTTGAAGATGCCTCCAAATGCACAATGGAAGTGATGATTTTGTGTAAAAAGTTTATCCGAAGGTAATATGAGGCTTCAGCCATCTGACTTGTCTAATAAAGTGGAAACTTTTGTTACTGTCCTTCCACTAGAACTGCACAGGAACATACTGTCCACCAAGACACACAAATAATTCTTCACTTTGGTATCCACTTTATTAGACTCAGATGGCTGAAGTGACATATTAGCTTCAGATAAACTTTTAAATACATTTTTTCTCAGAACGAGGACTGGGGATCTTGTCTTCCATCACTTACATTGTAAGAGCATTTGGAGGGAATCTTCTAATGGTCAGTAAGAAGAAGGAAAAACTCATTTCATTGTTCATTTGGGCTCCTGACTGTTGTTTTGGGAATAGACTTGGAAAAACTGTGAACTTATCCTTTAAGTTCAGCTGAAGCTTATGAGTCTGAATCCTTCAAAATCTGTCTATCTGTCTAACAGTCTTGTTAGTTTAAAATTCCGTTTGTTTCTCCCCGGTCAGTGTTTCCTTGCTGAGCGGCAGCAGAGAAACACTGAATTGATAGTTTAGTAGGACAGCCTCATGAACTTCAACGCAGTGAGGACAGAACATTTTTCATGCTTCAATAATTCTACATTCACACTCCATAGAAGAATGAAGGCATATAACATGTTAATCTGACTGGATACTTCAGTGGACAGGCATCAAGCTTTGTACGCAGTCACACAACATTACAAGGCAGCTCTCATCTCTCTGTGGTACATCATCATCACTTAAGGATGAAGGGAGGAAAGGTTCTGAGTGCAGACTGTGACCCAGAGGGAAATGTGAAGCCTAATGCGGCTCTCTGATTCCCCCTGCTGGCAGCTCTGTGAACGTTTTTCTCCTCTTGGTAATACAGTTTATACTAGTTAGATTGACCAGAGTGAATACAGTGTGTAAAGACGTTACTGTCAATCAAACAGTCCGACAGATCAAAGATAACAATAAAACACAGCAACCCGGGCTGATTTCAGGGTGTCAAAAGGGAGCTGCTTAGAATTTTTTTACTTTAATGTGTCTGAAATTAACACCCACAAAGCCTCAAATGCCAGTAAAATGTGTCTTTGGTGTATATGTCTAAAAGGTCAGCTGCCACGCTGGCTGCTAACTTTCTGAGATGATGACATTTGAATGTCTCAGTGTTATGCAGCCTTTGGTGTCTATTTGTTCTCAGTCTTTGTCCCCACTGGCTGCAAGCCAATCACGTCAAAACAAAGCAGCAGCTCTTTGTCACACAGGCTGCTCATTGGCTACAAGTTACAACACTCTGCACAAAGACTTAGCATTTGAACTTCTGTATGTCAGCTGTGGGGATCGTAAGTTAGGCTCAGCTAACATCAGTTAAAGACTGTTGTTAAAATATGAAACTCTCTGACTTCAGCAGTCTGTTTGTCAGATTTATTTAAATGTTAAATATATTTCACAATGAATTACACACCCTGCTAGAAATGAATGTAGAGTTTAAATAAAAGGTGTAAATGTCCTGATTACACTTAATACTGTGCACAAAATGCATAAAACAGGTAGATTTTTCTATTCTTCCCCAAATTTTGATGTTTTAGCCGATACAAACTAAGCTGACACTGTGGCCAGTTGACCAGACTTATTAAGAAAATGGTAAATAATTGCATTTATATCGCTTTTGTCCAAAGCACTTCAGTGTTTTGCCCATCATTCACACTCATACACTGAAGGCAGCTACCATGCAGAGTGCTGGCCTGAGCATGGACAGCAATTTGGGGTTCTTTATCTTGCTCAAGGATGCTTCCACATGCAGACAGGAGGAGGTTGGGATCAACCCGCCAACCCTGTGATTAGTGGACGACCCACTCTACCTGCTGAGCCAAAGCCGCCCAGCTGTAACGCAAACGTGCACTGTAGTTTTCAGTGAATTTGTGGCTTCAATACGCATGTGTTTAGCTCTTGATTTACTAAAGGAGCAGCTTATTGCACATTCAGCTTCTCGACTGCGCCTGCGAGTCCAGGTTCATCCTGCAAGTGAAGCAGAGCTCATAAGTGCAGTTTAGCGATGGGATTTCTATAAAATCACAAGCCCAGAAAAGAAAAAAATAGGTAGTCTACTTGATTATAAAACGTTTACTTTTGCTGCGGTTTGAGTCCACTTGAGAAAAACTGTTACTATTACTCAAGATATTACTCATAAAAGTAAAATGTTATTATCTTTATGTTAGTTATTGATGCTGTAAGAAGCATTAAACATGTTCATGGGAAACAAAAAGAAGATGGAGTGACATAAGATGAATCAAAGAGACACAAAATATGCACAAGCCACCACAACAGGTAGAGAGAGAGAGAGGTGGAGGTGGTGTTGATGAGGCTGATGTTAATAAGGAGTTAAACACTTATGTGTGCAGTTGCTAACTTTTAGTGATTTCACAGTTCATTGATGGTCAAGTTTAAATGCAGGTTTAATGAACACAAAGCACAACTGTCCTTGTCTACTGTTTGTTTGCTGTGACAGCTCTGAGATATTAATGAAACTAGTGCAGTGCCTGTTCACAATGGGTCCATTGCTCGGCCTCCAGCTGCTGCTTCAACCCATAGAAAAATGAATAGAGTTGATGTAAGGGGTGAATGAGTATATACACCAACAACATGATGGAAACTAACATACATACATAGATGTTATAAATTATAAGTACTCTAATGAGTAGTAGAAATAAATGTTCTTTTCTCATTTTAAGTAAAATAAAGGCTGCATTTAAAAATAAAATAATGTGCATCCTAAAATAAAGTGGATCGATCATATTGGGCTCTTAGATCGTTTATTTTCTGTGCCTTCAGCTCATATTCGAGTGAGTATGTTTGCTCCAAAGATTTGTGCTTTGTCTGTTGTGTCGCTTCACATGAGACAAACTGGTTTTGAGCTGCCTGTGGGCAGCATTTCCTTCGTTTTACGTGTCCATAATTGTGTATTGGGCTGTGAGCGCTTCCAAAACGCGGGTGACCTACACTCAACAATGTACCTGAACGCCTCCTGTGTAGACACAACAGTTCACGCACTGCTGCTGCTGATGATCTGCTAAATGTGCTGCTCACGCTATGTTTGCCTGCAAGATTTGTGCTTTGTCTGTAGCGGTGCTTCACAATCACCTCATCTCAGAACGTATGACACAAACTGGTTTTGAACTGCCTGTGGGAGATATTTGCTCTGTTTTACGCACGTTACTACAGTCATTGTGTGTTGAGCTCTGAGTGCTTCTAAAACACAGGTGACCTACGCTCAACAATGTACCTTAACACCTCCCGTGTTGTCACATCTTCTAACGCTATGCTTTCTGTCTAGACACAGGTTATGAGTGTCCATTTTTGATTAAAAAAAAATTCTGTTTTCACTGTCTATTTTTCTCTTTTTAGAGCACTTTTTTCTGACTCTTGTCATGCCTCGTCTCTGCTCTCTCTGACATGCTGGTATCAGAGCACCTGAAGCTAAACTATTTTTACACTTGGTTTTCAAAAGCAGAAATTTTTCCTCACAAAACTGACCGTTGCCATTTGTGTGACCTCTTAGTAAATCTGATGCTGTACATTTTCTTAAACAAACATTGAAGAAATGATTTGTGGTTTTGCATGGCAGTGAAGACTGGTTTTGTGTTATCTATTCACAAAAACACCTCTCTTCTTTCTCATCTTTTCCTTCCTTTCCCAATCCTTCCCATCCTCACCCCCTTTCCCTCCCTCCGTTAACCATGGTACCCCCCCTCTCCCCTCCACCCACCCACCACCCCCACCATCCACCCACCCACTCCTCAGGTATCTGTACCTGTTGTTCTCCAGCGACGACCTGATGCCGTTGGAAAACTGGGTCTTCAACACGGAGGCTCACCCACTTCCTGTCCTCCACCTGGGTAACATCACCCTGCCCGGCAGCGAGCCGGCTCAGCGGTAGACAGACAGGCCCTCTTCCTCCACCACAGCACCAGGAGGGCACCACCTGTCTTCTCGCCTGCCTTCCCACCCGAAAACCCACCCATGAACACTGGACAAACTTACATTCAAATCTAAAGACTCTCTACTGCTTTTGGACTGCAGACATGAACCAGAGGAGATGGAGAGAGAGCATCTTGCACACACAGACCACTGCAGAGCGGAGAGGACTTTTGAAACACTGTTGAATCTCCCTCTCTTCTTCGTTTTACTCTTTGACTCTCTCTGTCTTCTCTGCTTAAATCAGAAGGACAGCGGGTGTGCTGCTCAGCCTCACAACTGGCTTGAATGAACTCTTTGCTCTGAAGGACTGAGCTCCAAACCGGAGGCTTGATAATAGTTTTTGTTATTATTTTTAGTGTTTATTTGAGATTTGACCAAACTTTCCCCCCCATACAGACTCAAGCCAAGACATTGAGAGTACATATGGGGTTTTGTTGAAGGATCACGCACTCAGACAGTGTGACGGATTATTTTTCAGGCAGACATACTTGAGGACTTTACAGGGTCTGTTGATAAGGTGTGTTTTTTTTCGTTTATCTACTGGACAAATCGTAAAATGGGGATACAGGGTTGAATCAAAGCCCTCCGCTTCTCCCTGACCCAACACCCCCCCCACCCCCTCCCCTCCCCATCCTCTTCCTGTTTAATCTTCATCAGATGAACTTTGACCTGGAACTCTTAGCAGCTCGTCAAATCAAAAGAGCGAGGGAGGGTACAGTCCCCACCTCCCCATCTAATCCTCCTTTTTTCAGAAAAGTGGACCATTGTAAGTGGAACAGTAATTACACAGGGACAGCGGCAGACCTCCCCACCTTGACATTTTTCCAGTTTCTCTCCCACTTAGAGACGTCACAGAGCCACAACATTTTCCCAAACCATTATGCTGCTACTCAATTGGATGCTGCTTTTTTATCTCTCTCCTCCACCTTTTTCTCATGGCACAGTTTTTGTCCTTTCCTCACCTCACCTCTCCTCTCCTCTGTTTTTGGCTCTCATTTTCCTCCTTTTCATAAACTCACTCCAAATCATTTTTTTTTTTTTGGGATACGCATTGTGAGACGAGGCTGGAACCCAACCAGGCTCGTCTATGAGTGTGCGGTGGTTGAAATAACCCCTGCTGTAAATCATTTGTTCGTGCACTTTGTATGGGAAGACTAATGAAGAGGAGAGTAAAGCTGTAGCACTGAAAGCGCTGAATAAACGAAGACCTTCCTGTGTCTCCCTGCTCCCATGCCACATTTTCTCTGTACAACCTCATATCATCTGTTGGACTCCTAAATGTAAGTTTCACAAACTCAGTGTGGTGTTTGAATTTTCATCATTTTTCTCCACGACTTGTTCCACAATTTGTCATTTTTTCTGCTTTTAATTTTTGATGCCTTCTCCTCCTCCCTCCATCTTGACCTCTACCTCTCCTGTCTATCAGAAAGAGTCTAAAAACTTGGAGGCTTTTTGTCTCAGGGTCTCCACACAGCTCTGAAAACTCTTGTAAAGTGTGAAACTTTAATTTTTGAAGATCTTCGGGTCGATAATATCTTGAGAATCCCCTTCGCTTGGGAATTCCAAAAAAACTTCAGATACACATTTGGCTGTTAAATCTACAATTTGTCCCCCTTGTCTGAATTTGGTAGGTGAACAATCCTGACCAGCTATTGTAAGATTTTTTTTTTTTTTGACCTTGTTCATCATATTGTCCAACTACTAAATGCCAACATATCAAACAATCATCAGACATTAAAATCTTCAAATCTATCAAGAAACTGAGATTTGGGGAAAAGTCTGGAATTCTGAAATGAAGCAAATCTACAAAAATTGAACTTCAAAGTCTTTTACAGAGTCTTAATAATTTCTTCTCTCTGCAATGATTTGATCAGCACGAACATTCAACTCTATCGATGGCAGACACAGGAGCTTCCTCCTTCCGTATGGTGTGACATATCGAGAACTCGGCCTTCTTGACAGAAGTCGTTGTCCACTCACCACGCAGTCTGCTCAGCTCCCAGCATGGTTTCGCCTCCAGTTATCGCTCCTGACACAACTGTCTCAGCCTGAGAGGTTTATTACTCGAGTTGCACAGATTGCACTGTCTATAAAAACATGTTTTGTTAGCAAACAGACGACTGTCCCCGGTGACATTCAGTACAAATACTCTGAACACTGAACATTGGCTAAAGAGGTTACACCATCATTTCTATGTTGCCTACTGAGAATGATTTTCATGTTAAAATCTTTTTGTTTTACTGGCCCAAAGTGGGGCTACTGAATCTGTCAGGATAATTTCAGGTGAATTCCCAACCCCATTAAAAACCCTAAATTTAGCAACTCCGACAGCATATTAGAACCAGGCCTGCTCCTCCTGTTTTATTCAGTTTTCACACACTTGAAGTGAAGAGTAATCATTCAGATTTAAAAGATAACAGCAGAATTAGCAGCTATTTTCCACTTTTATGTGGACATGTGACCTCAAAAAATATGATTTTAATCATCCAGCATCAAATTAAAACAAGTGCAACTAACATTTTCTGTGAGTCATGTTAAATCTGTAGGTAAATTTTTAACCAGGAGAGAGCCGCAGCAGCAGAGGGGAGGACATCATGTGGAGTAAAGACTAATTATACATTAACCGAACCAACCAGCGTAACATCTCTTCTGTTGTAATGCAGGACTTTAAAGAGTCCCGTTATGACCACAGATTTCATTATAAAATCTACTAATCTACTTGGTTGTTAAAACCAGTGTCAACATTTGTCTATGATACCCTAAAACAAGTCTGTCTAATCCACCATCATTTAGTCATGATTTCCAACCATTCTCTCTATAAAAAAACACATGTAGTTTATTAAAATACAGACATTTGGCTTAATGATCGGGTCAGTAATCCTGTGTGAGAGAGTCTGTGTTAAATGCCAGGATATTTTCTCTCAGTGTGTCTGTGAGCTCATTAATAAGCCTGTTGGCTGCCAGTGTGTATGAAATGAATCCCCAGTGTGTCCAAAACTACGTATCAGCTTACTGGTTTAGGTGGAGGAGAAGGAAACTGAGAAGGGTTTGACTACTAAAGATCATTTTTTATGCAGGCATTAAAGCTGAAGAGCAGGAATTGCACTAAACCAGGAAGATATTTTTTGTCTGTTTTTGACTTTGATTCTTTTCAAGCCTTATTGTCAAATTCGATGCTTCAGCCAATACTGTGCTCTTTCACTTTGTAATATATCGTTATGATATATATTCATTTTCAGTGTTTTTCTTTGCATAAACATTGTCTGACTTGCAGAAGTGTGATGGTGTAAAACTGAAGTTAACATCGGCTACAAGAGCAAAAGATAACTGATCAGAACTTCAAAATGACCGTTTGTTTACTGTCCAGCCACACAACTCACAAGTTCTTCATACGTGTCGATGTGCTAACAGCTATATCCTCGTGTCCTGCTCAAACATAAATTTAGTTGACAAAAAATGTCATAGGCTAAATTTAAATTTGCCCTTGTTGGCTAGAAAATCAGCTGCTCATCTTTCAATAAAGCCATAGTGTGTATGCAGGGGGGAAAGTGTGACGCTACTGCTAAGCAACAGCTCAGCATACATGCATCTGTTTTTAGCAGGAGATGATCATCATCACTGACTGCAGGGATGGAAATGGGTAAGAGGTCAAATGGAAGCGACTGAGATATTGTGAAGCTGTAGCTGCTGTCGTGACTCTTTACCTTTGCCTCAAAATGCTGCTTATGTAGAATAACATGAGCAGCATTTTGACTAATACAGGAAGAAGTGAAATTAATGCCAAACGAGCACAAAATGTTGAGTCTAACATGAAGATGAGGCGAAAATAAATATTTAAACTTCAATCTGAAATATTTAGCTTCTGATTGTTAAAGCAGTGTAGGAAGCCATTACAAACTATTTTCAATTGCCAACTGTTTCATTTGAACTTGTTAGAGACCAAACCTCTGGCTAATGGTCAGGTCAAGATTTGGTTGAGCTCATGTTAATTCAAACAACCTTCAACCAGTCTCCGTTCAATACACGTTTTATTTCCTCCACTCTTCTTCCCATCATCCATCCAGTATCATCTCTACCTCCCTCTTTCATCTGAACTCTAGTGGCAGGTGTCATTAACAGCCCATTGACGCAGTACAGTCTTGCCTCTCAGCCTCTGTCCCCCAGTCTCTGACATCACACTGACATCATCACCACCTGTATCTGATAGGGAGGGAGCCCAGGAAAAAAAAAAAAACAACCTGAGCTGCCATTGAGTCGCTGGGAGCGATGTGGATTTTGAAAATTGAGTGTTCTGTATTTGTATTTTTACTGAACTAAAAAAAGTGAAATTAAAGTATCTGTAAATATGTTTAAAACTGAGACACAAATTCAATAAAGATGTTATGAAAAGTGATCAGAAATGAAGAGTATGATTTCATTTTTTAATTGCTTATGAAGCTTTTTGTTGCAGTTGCTTTGACAGTGGACTCTGATGAGATTTGCTTTTAACTTTGTTTTGCTTGAGTTCAAGTTTAAAGCCAAGTGCACATCAATAAATGACTTTTCTCAGGAGTCACACTTATCTTTATTTTGTATAAATCTCCTCTATTTTGGTTTCAATAGTTAAAAATACTTTATCTTGTTTTTGCTTTTCTCAAAATAAATGTTTTAGCCACACTAGCAGCGTTGTTGTACGGATGGCAGTGTCGTCAGTCTGTTGGATGGATTACCATGAACCTCCTCACTCAGGATGAATTGTTACAACCTTCTTGGTCCTCTGGCTTTTCATCAAGTGAAAATATGAATTTGTCCAGCCTCTACTGTTTGTGTTTAGTGCTAATTAGTAAATATTATGCAAGCTAACATCCTAAACTAAGATGGGTGATAAATACCTGCTAAACATCAGCGTGTACAGGACTTAACACACTGGTGAAGTGACGAATAAATGACACAAAAATGCAAAATACTGTGGCAGCGATATGAATTTGCGACAGAAACATGAATTTACGAAAGAATTTGAGACAGCTCATTCTTCCGAAAAAATGATGGATTCAACATCATCCAGTTATAATGATCTCTGACCTGCATTCAGCGTCTCTGTCCACAGAAGCAGTCGTCTGTCAGCTGCAGCTCCTGGGTAGCTGAGAGGACAGCAGCCAGTGAGACTGTCTTCACCAGTCTGACTGACAGAAGAAATTTACTCAACCAAAATTGTTTTCATGTCAGCTCCACGGGAAGAAATTGATAGTGTTTGTTTGATTTTATATCCCACCCACCGTAGTGGAGTAAGTGGGAATCTGCCTGTAGTGAAACAGAAGGACTGGGAGCCTTGATCGATGTAGATACAATAAATAAGTTCAAAACACATAAACAGCAGGATGTTGATTGTGTGATTTAAACAGCTGTCTGCAGATTATGCTTCTCTAAATGCAACAGAAACAGACTTGGAGAGTAAAAAAACACAGGGGGTCTCCGTATCCTTTGTCATACAATACAGGTTGATGAGAAATACAAACAATCAACAAGTCCACCATAGTCAGTAGGAGTTTTCATGACGTCCGTTTCACACAATGTGATTGGTCGATGCCTTTATTCTCGATACAAAAGCTCAGAAAAATTATTCCAAATAAGAATTGTCGCTTTTTCACTGCGTAATATTTGCTTTCTGTGTGAAAGTACTCATGACAAAAACAACAGTTTGAAAAAATGTGTGAAGTAATCGCACGAAAAAAAATGCCCCCGGTGTGTAAAGGCCTTTAGAAGTGTCATTGTTAGCTAAATGCTAACATCAGCATGCTCAGGCGCTAGCCTGCAGCATCACACAAGGTATAAATGCAGCATATTTACTTACCACACTCACTGTTCTTTGACTCAGGTGTTGAAGTACACCTGTGGAATCAACATTACGTACTGGGGAGATAATTTGTGGGAAAAACAACACATTCTAGGTGTTTTTCCCTCCAGAATTGTGTTTTTATCAGGGTGGGAAATGCCAGCTCTTTCACACATAGTGACTTGCCATATTCAGAGAGATTAAGTCAATATTTAGCAACTTTTTACTGCCAGGCTAACCTTTTTATAGTATTGGAGGCAAATGGCACTGGCTGAGATATTTAATAGCTATTAAAAGCTATTAAATATCAGCCTGCATCAGCCTACACTTAATCAGTTTTTTTTTCAATTTTCCACATGTAATATGCTGTATAATGAAAAGCATAAGGTCACTTCACAATTAAGTGATAGTGCTTTCTTGCCTTAGATAATAGAAAGATATCCATGGGAATCCACCATAACATGGTGTCTATGAGCGTACACATCATAGTGGTTTAAAATGGAGGAATTACAAGAGGACAGGGCTACATGAATGAAAAAAAGCAATTTTCTATTTTGATGGTGGTATAGCTTCTAATAGAAAATGACACACCAGAGGCTTTCATTAAATAAAATAAAACTATATCATTTCTTGAGAGGAGACAGACAATGATAGTTCACATGTTAATCTAAATTAAATTTCCACATTCTTCAATTTCTTTCGGTTCTTTCCATTTCACAGTCCTGCTACATGAAGGGGCTGATTTTTAGCCATGCTAGCAGCATAGCTCTAGAGATGGCAATGGCAGTCTGTCCATCAGTTGGTCCACCACTTTGATCCAGACTGAAATATCTCACTGATTATTGGAATGATTGCTGTGAAATTTTGTACAGACATTCATTGTCACCTGAGAATTCCCCAACCTTCCTTTTAGCGCCACCAGCAGGTTGACATTTTAACGTAACTATAATAACCACACGTATAAGCATCTTGAAATCTCATCGATGTTGTGTACATGCTGAGCCGGCAGAGCTGCTCTGTGGTGTTTTTTTTTTTTTTTTAAGTCTCTCTCCACTCAAAAATATATATATGTAATAGATATATGTTTGAAACTAGAAGGCTGTTTTCACATTCATCTGCTGAAAATGGAAAGTTTCTCTGTTTCCCTGAAAAATCTGATTTTAAGGGGTGGGCCTACGAGCATTATTTGTGACATCACAACTAGTTTGGAAGCCAATCATGGCTTACTATTGAAATGACATACTGTACATTTGCATATTCAGAAGTTTTTAATGAGGGAGAAGGAGTAGAATTTTAAGTTTTTTTTAATGCGATAATACTTTTTTATGGAAAAAAAACATATTAGACACACAATATTGTTATTATTCAAATTGAGTATTTTTATGTCTTAATAGCTGACTGGAGGGGATCCTTAAAAACTGCCAGATCTGTAGTATGTTTCACTGCACTGTGAACAGACGATGTGATGGTCTAATCCCTGTGAGACGCCTCCCTGATGCTTTGAATTTCATTTATTAATGAAGGCAAATATTTGGCCTGACAGGTTCTTGTGTACATCTTGCTGCATGCGTGTGTGTGTGTGTGTGCGTTTGTGGTTGTCCTACCAGAAGGTGTTATTTTATATTCATGAGAGAATATAAAATAACACCTGAGAATGTTCTGTGGGTATTTTTTTTCCTCTCGACCCACAACACTAAAAATGAAACCAAGGTGACATCTGTTGGTAACCTTTAGTTCCACCGCAAACACCTGATCTTTCACACCAAACATCATCTCTGCTCTCCAACACAACAGCATATTGAGTCTCGCAACACACAGCTTGTTTGAGAGATGCATTAATCATAATGCAACTTTCACAACAACAAATTTCACGTTTCAAGTTTCTTAATTTGTTTGGTGTTTGGTGTGTTCTCTTCAGATCACCAATTTATTTCAGTGTTATCTTGCTGTATTTCATGATCTTTTTTTTTTTTTTTTTTTTTTTTTAAATGTCTTCATGCCCTGTTGTAGTTTAATTTGTGAGTGTGTGGTTGAGCAAATGGCAGAACAGTGACGGTGAATGTGAGCAGAGGAAAAGGTTAGCAGTAAGTTGTCTCTTAAACAGAGAACATAAGAGAAATAAGTTGTTGTATTTGTGTTCTTCTCGGCTGAATTCAATCCCTTTGCTGTTGCAGTGACCTGGATCCACTGAAACTGTAAAAGCTTTGTCTTATTTTAAATCTGTCTTCATATCAAGTAGATTTTAGGTTTACGGGAGACCGGGCACTGTTTTAACATTTTAAATTATTCATTATCAAGGTTGTATATTCATGTTTTTCATTTTGAAAATTTTAATTGTATGCAATTATATTATAATTTATATTCTCATACATATGTTATTTTTTAATTAAACATTCATCATTTTAAATTAAAAATTATAATTTAATATAAAAATAGAATCTGTTTATATAACTTATAGAGATACCATGCTAATATTATGTTATACCACATAATATGCATACAATACTACACTGGCTTGTGGAGTAATGACTGGCAGTAACAGATCTAGTACTAACATGTGTTTCAGTTAATCCAAGGTAATATGAAATCATTTTTTGTATTCAGAACCAATACAGGTGTTTCCAACAATCACAAGAAATTTCTCGTAGCTAAACATAAATGTCAGCAAATTAAACCAGTTACTTTCTCAACAACAATTAGCTTCTCGCCATGTTTGTACCCAAATGAGAGATGTGACATGGTGATGCAGAACATTAAATACTCGGTTTGCTGTCAATCAATGTCGTCCTGCCTCTGTAATCCTCTTCATACGCATGTTCGCTGTGTTAACGCGGTGAAGCTGATTTTTAGACATTTTAGCCTGCTGACACAGAGCTGTTCTGTTTATAAAATTACTCATACCCTTGTTTTATTTGGCCCTGCTGAGGCCAACAATGAATGGCCTCAGTATGTTCCGACAGAGAATAGAGGAGACAGGAGGAGGGGAAAGAGAGGTTTTACCATAATCCTGGATTAGCTGAACTGTTTACATGAAGAAAGAAAGCAAGAAAGGAACAATCAGTCCTAAAAGTGAGAGGGGAGTGATGTGGTGATGACTCAGGGGCAGTTTCCAAAAGTCTGAATTAAATTGTGATATTTTGGGATTTTTTTGTTTCTGTGCTGCACCATCAAACACTGATGCCACCAAGTCCTCCGACCTTATAGGTAGTTTTTCATCACCTTCCAAGACAACCCATATGAGCATTTTAACATTTGGTGCCAGTGCAACAAGCCATTGACGAAAATGATTCATATCACCTTTTTCTGATTACTATCTGGTTAAGGTTTGATTTACAAGTAAAAAAAAAAAAAATGGTCATGGCCATGATTCAAGAAAACAACACTGACCTATGATGATAATTTTCTGATGCAGAAACATTGCCTGCTAGTGCTGCCACCAGTGGCTGGAAGCTGTGTTACAACAAAACCAATGTTGCAGTGCTGAGTGCATTGCTTCAGCATACCAATCAATGACCGGGGAAGAAATGATGTGCTACATTGGATTTTACTCAGCAGGCTTTTATGAGCTGGAAATAAATTGAATCATGTGTGTTACATGAAAGCTAGTGCAGACAACCAGGCTAAATTTCAGAATTGCTGTACTGCTTACGCTGCAAAACATTTTTGTCCCAGACTGTTTTCGTCTGTTTTTTGCCCCTGGTTTCCTCTTACGCTCTTGGATACTGGTACGGATATCTGTCATCGACTTGTCTCCAAGCTGCTCCAACTACAAGAGCATCTTCATTTTGGCTACAATGGAATCACGCATGCACAAGTATGGATTCTCAGCTATTGGTTTCTGTCTCCAGTTAAAAAACAGAATAGTCTGCTCTAGTCTTAAATCGGTGATAGAGAGAAACAAAGCACACATGTTTTAAATATTAAACTGTGGCAGATTGTAACTTTAGACTGTCTAATTTTTCTATGTACCACATTGTAATGACACAACTGAGTCACAGACCTGTTTCCATTGTGTTCTTGATGTTTGAAGTTTTTAAATATAGGGGAAAAAATGGATTGAGTCCATCTATTCTGGCGACAGATCCTTCTCTGTTTCTTTGTCATCCAGACGGACAGAGAGAGGTTATTGGAAAGAGAGATTGTTTGGTGGTTGCTGAAGTAAATACAAGTCTGCCGACACACAGACAAATCTTCTAAACATTGGTAACATGGTGCTGAGATCAATAAAATCTTTGTCATCTTTCTCGTGTATCTCTTTCCCTCCATCCCCCATGAAGTCTGGCCTGTGGACGATGATGTATTGACCTAACTACTGTCAACAGATTTCCTCCTCTTTGAGACAGAGCAAAAAATCAAAACTGCCCAAAACTGTTTTTAAATCTTAAATAGATACTTATACTGACGCATCTAATTGATTGCTAAGACATTATCTTTACTTGCATGCGGGATGGAAGGACTCTTCCCCACATACACAAATTCCATCTGTAGAACATTCTGTTATCTTTTTCACTGAAAAGAGGAACACCACGTAAAGTACACGTCTGTTTATTCAAATTTGAGTCAGTCCCAAAGCTTCTTTTTATTATTTACTTACACATAATAAATCATTTGGGAAGTGAGCTCTTGGATTCTGCAGGCCAGCATGACTTAAATCACTATTACAGAGAGAAAGAAAAGGAAACTTTTTTCTTCTCATGGGTTTCTTTTAAGAATATAGTAAAAGTGCAGCAGCAAGCTACATCCATGGAGCAGAATTTGACCTTTAAATGAGGTTTGACCATGTAATAATGAGTAAATCAGGAAGGGGGAGGAAGGTAGTAACGTGTCCTCTGATAAGCAACAACAACTAAATGATGTCAGAGGAAGTGCAGGGCTTTTAACCGTCCAAATGAGTCACTCTGAAAAGATTAGCACATGCTTTCGTCAACAGGCGTAGTGGAACCTTTAATGGCACTCTAGTGTGTGTGTGTCTGTTTGCTTACATTGGTACAATGAGTGCATCCAGGTACATGCAAATCAATTTTGTTTGTGTGTCTCAGTGTGTGTTTAATGTGTTAATGGCCAGGGCTGCTTACCCATCCGTGGCCTCGACACGTTGAGCCCCTTCTCAGATGGCACAGCGCCCAAGAGAAGCAGGTGGCCGAGCTCTTGCTGCACAACAGGATCAACACACGCACACACACAAACACACACACATTGCATGGTTCAGGTAGACTGAGCCATGTACTCAGTCACAGAAACTGCACACCTTACAAACCCCCTGCAATTCATCCCTAAACAAGAGTACCCTGATAACATTCATCATCACCTAAGAGATACTTTATTCAGAGTCCTTATATGTGCCAGAGGGTGTAGTTCCATACATACTGTATATTTTCACAGTCAGGTAGCAGATGGCTCAGCACAGTCAGCAAAAAATAATAACACCTAATACATAGACACATTAATATTTTGTTCTGTCAACAGAGATCCTGAATTTCCAGTAAATACATGGAGGTTCAGTGGAAAATTGGCTGAACTACTATATCTGGCCCAGATACCTCAGATACCTGAAAAAGATTGTCGTTTGTGTGGTTTAGTTCATGAAGTAAAGTAAAACGAGCTGCATAGATACATTTATTTCATAAAAATAAATTGTGAGAACAGTCTAAAGGCAAAAGTGTTTTTAGACTGTTTTTCAATGACCGCACCTGAAGGAGGAGCAAAAACACCATTATAAAGAGGGGCGAGATACAGTCTATCATATGGACAGGGATAATATCTGCACACTTTGAGACAGTCTCTCAAAGGAATTCATGCTGTTGAACTTGGTTTTACACCAAGCAGGTAGTTCTGGGTCTGAGAAGTGAAGCCAATGCAAAAGTGCCTTGAACCTGATTTGGTTGTACTAAAGGAAGTTGGATGTTCAGTTTTTCCAGTAAGTACATTTTGTTTTAATGGTTTAAGCCCATTTTTTGCTAGCGAAAATTAGCAGTAGCATTATCACAGTTAAACATAGACTGTAAATGCGCTGTGCTAACCAAGATAGCAAATAGCGTTAGGATCAGCCCCACCCTTTTGACCAAATATGGTCACTTCTCATCACTTCTAGCTTCAAAAAAACCAAGATGATGACAGTCAAAATGCCAAACTCACATTTTGGCTACAGGCTTCAAAACTAGGGTCCACAAACCAATGGGTGACGTCATGGCGGCTACATCCATTATTTTTATACAGTTTATGTTTTACACACAAAAGTTACTGAGGTAGTTGTGTGAAGAATGAAAATAGAGTTTGAGAGGGGTTCAAACCCTGCCGGCTTTCACACCTTTGCACACCTGTCCAATCACTGCATGTTGGATCGTCAGATGTAGAACCCTCCAATGCTGATGCTGGAAAGCTGTTAGGTGAGCAGGTGTGTGACACTATTAGATGATCTGACAAGCACTTTGTTTGACGCATTCCCTAAACCAAACCCTTAATCAAGTATAATCAGAACTGACTGCTGGTGTAGTCAGCACATGCAAAAGCACGGGATAGTAGCCCCCTCGTATTCGTACATTGGTTTTAGTTGAAATCAATTCAGGTCAATACAAAGTTCTCACAAGTATGGCAAAACCAATTGTGTTTAAAATTCTGGAAAACTAGGCCCTCTGATAGCCAAGTGGTTAAGGTTCATACCGTATAACAGCAATGTCTTGTTCATCATCTCTCTTTCTCCCTGCATTAAGATTAAGATTTTCTGTCTGGATTGCTATTGTCTATCAAATAAAGACAAAAATGCCCCCCCCAAAAAAAGTTTAAAAAAAAGAGAAAAAAAATCTGGCAAACTAAGCAGCACTTTCCAAATGAAATTCCAATGACTCCGTTTCATTCCAGGTTGTTTCATTCCTTACAGGAACTAGGGTGACCAGATGAGAAGGGGTGAAATTCGAGAGTTGGCGGTGGCCGTGGTCATGTGGCCTCATTGGGCGAGGCCTCCAGTACATTACATTCAGAGGCGAATTCACAAAAGGATTGTGTGGTTTTTGCGCCACTAAACCTGCGCAAATGAGACACAAAAAACCTTGTAATTCACAAAGCACCCACAAAGGGTGGAATGCACCTCAAGCTGTACTGCCAAGCAAATAGTCTTGGTGCTCCTTTGCTATTTGCATGTATGTAAATTAGATAATATGCATACATGTGGTGCAAAATTGCAAAATTTCTATGCAAATGAGCCTCAATGCAAACAGTCCAATTCACAAAGACCAGGTCCAGCACTAATAGCCATGCGCAGTTAGAGTGAAATTATTAGGGTCCTCAGAGAGTTGGTGGTATGTGAAACTCACTCACTCTCTCTCTCTCTTTCTTCAAATCTCAAGCTTGTCAGGCATTGAATTATATTGAACTGAACGGAATGATATCAAGGGCAAAATCAATCAAGTTGGTATGGAGTGGTAGGCTTATCTTGGACTTTCGGCTTCTTAAAAAAAAAAAGTCCTGACAGCTCTGATGGAGCTCAGGATTCATCCATAAGTGCTGCTTTTTTACAAACAATTTCACCATATAAAGCTTGAATCTGTGTGTAACAGCTGATCTGTGTAGATGTGTCACAGAACACAGAACATTAATTACTGTCAGATCCTGACCGATCCGGTGTTGATGAAGTTACTGCTGCTCTGCCACGTACATAAATGCACACAGCCTCTTTCTCAGTTTGGAGACGCACTTATTGTTTCAGCTGCTGTGTGATGCTGCAGCCAGCTGTGACACACAGCCAGCTGTGGACAACAAACAGAACATCAATGCTGATGTTTCTGCGAAATCCCAGATACATTCAGTGACACCTGAACGACATTATTGTAAGATTCAGACATCAATCTAACACGTTTCAGACCTGCCTGAGTCACATTAGCTGTATTAGCTGTATTTTGACATTTGACATTTCAGTAGATCACGTATAAATGCAAAATACTAGAGAGGTAAAAGAAACAAAATACTTGAAAGTTGGTTTGTGGCTGTAGAGAACTCTGTGTGTGTGCATCTCTGTTAGATAAAGACATGCAATTTGAGGCTATTGTGCTCTCTGCAGTTTATTATGGACTAGTCTGTGTGCTGAAATGTGGAGAAAAGTCTGAAACACTGGAAACAGCCCTGCTCTCTCAATCAGAGGCAAAACAAGGGCAAATTGCACTCAGCTGCAAAATTTTATGCAATATCTTTTGTGAATCAGACCTTGAGACGGGGCAGATAGCGGTTGCAAACAATGCACAATTCACATTGCTGAATTTGCCCTTCAGTATCAACGAACAGTAAAACACGTGAAAGTCAAAACTCAATGCTAAAATGAAGTCAACTGTCTATCATTAGGAAAAAGGAATACAATGACTGTGTTGTATTTAACAGTGTATAAATCATTATCCGTTACAAAAAATAAATTTGATTTTATTCGTTTCATCAGTGCGGTGCTTATCACATCTGCCTGCATGACGCGCATGTCAGATCACCACTTATCCATGGCTACCTGCAGCTACACTTCCCCTGTCCTCGTGACTGAAACTTCTCTATCTTTATCCCACGACACTGGGCTCCATGTCAGCCATGGATGGTTTAATTTCCCTCCGTAAATGTTTTAATTTGACAACACCATAGCTTTATGTCACCTCTGTGCATAGTTGTTTATCAATTCGCAGCACTACTGTACACAGCTTAAAAAAAAAAAAAAAATCCAACAGCCATAATTCATGTAGGCTATGGACATAACAGTGGCCGTCTGTGGGCAACACCAAAAGAATGTGTCACAATGATTAGTATTTAATGTTTTATTTGGCTATAACTAATCAAAACTCGTGTTTAGTCTATTTTTCAGGACAAACAGGTAAGGATTCGGGACAACTGCTCGTGATTCGGGACTGTCCTGAATTTTTCAGGACGTCTGGTCACCGTAACTGGAACATATAATGTGGGGAGAGGAAGTGTTACAATCACACCTGTGTTGGGTAATAACTCTTAGTGTAGCACATTTCCTAGCTGGCAATCTCTCCCAGTTGTAGACGAGTGGTTCTTCAGAAACACATAATGAACTGTCTGTAACTCCCCACTGTGTAATTTCAGTGTAGGTGCTTTTCCTGTCAACAGTAACTGCGTAGTCCACCATGCCCTCACTCTCAGTCTCTAGTTATCATTATTTGCTCTGTCCAGCCCCATACTCCTCCACTGCCTCTTATTACACAGTCCCTCCATTATGATACCAAATCATTAAAAGGTCATTGCACCAAAATTACAGACACACATGTTTTTTTGACTTACTTAACCTCTAGAGGTATCTAGGCATGCAGAAAGTTTCAGTTATATCTCATGAGTTTTTGAAGATATCAGACTCTTAAAGGGGCCGTTATATACTCTCACCTTTTAGACATCTGATTAGGGGGGCCTGTGTTGAGGCAGTTGTAACTTTCAAAAACTGACGAGCCAATACTCACACACCTTTCACGTCATGATTAGTCAGCTTTGTGGAGGTGAGAAAGGAGCCAGGGTTTGAACTTCTCTTTCAGCTCTCTTTTTCATTCTTGACACAACTATTTTTGTCAGTTTTTGTACTTAAGGAGTGCAAAACTAAGACTACCATACAGGAGAGACTCTCTGAAAATATGCACTGAATCCCTGTATTAAAACAATATCATGTCTTCCCGTTGTCTGTAACATCAGTTCTGAAAAACAATAAACACTTTTTGTTTCTGACATGGTCTGACAGCACGTCATACAAACCAGTTCTGATTCACCATAAACTAACCCTAATGGTGTGTTTGGATAGAACGCAAAGCAAAGTTTTGTGTCATTTGCTCAAGTTTGACCGCTGGACCGTTTGTGTTTATTTGCCCCAAACTCTCAATGTACCAATGACTATATGAGCTTTAAGCTAGCAAGCAATGGACACACTGACTATGTTTATGGGAGTGTGCCTGTGTGTTTGTGTTCAGTTCAGCCTCTGACTGAACTCAGAACTCACCAAACACTCCAGTTCTGTCATTTAACTCCAATGTCTTTCCTTTTCCCTCTCACCTCTGTATGTTTATGAAGCAGACTGATAAAGCCCTGTGACAGGCACAAATACTTTGCTCTAGATGAAAGATTTTCAACTCACATGGATGCGTCTTTGCGTCAATTCACGGTGTCCTGTGCAAATCCGTGTCCAAGTACCAGTTCCTACTCATGCTTGAAATAAAACAAGAATGTGGGAATATATTCCCAAACAGAAGAGACATAAAGTGTACTCTAAGTATTTTCGTAAATACTGGGTTCCAACAGGATACAGTGCTTAAAATCTTTTGAACTTCAGATGGAGGGGTTACTGAAGAACATATGGACATAAATAAGTAAATATGGTAAATATATGGGTTACATTCCCAAAAGTATGACAGGGGTACTCACCAATCCTGGGGTACAGTTTTGGTACAAATTAGGGGTGTTGTGATATACTGGTATTGATTATAACCATGATATTTAAAAAATTAAATGTTGATATGTTAATAATACACATATGATATTGTGTAAATAATCCAGTGCCTCTCAAAACCCCTTAACATTCCGATGGCCCGTGGATGGGCTGTCACATTGTTAAGTACACAACTATGCTATGTACACAACTCCTGTCTTTAACTGGATACTCATGCAACACATCTTTGGAAAGCTAAGATTCTTGTGATTCGATTGATGCAAATCATTACAAGATACAATCACAACAGCGTGTACAACCAATGCCTCTGTCAGACTGCCAACAAACAGACAAACAATTACAAACTTCACTCTTCTCACCTATGAAGCCTCATATTACTCCACTGACTGATACAACTCCAACAAAAACAGGCTTGTTACATTGGCAAAGGTCCAGTCGATCCAATCCAGTAAAATATTTAGTCCAAAACACATCATTACATCAATAAATATCCATGAACAGCTGTTGCATCATTTCAAATTAGCCGGCGGATGTCCTAATCTTCCAATGTATTCTCTCTCCGACCTTTCGATAGACACCTCGCTTGACCCAGTAGGAGCTTCCATATCCTGTCTATAGCCTACAATAGCCAACGAGAGTCCATGTTGAAAACCTGGTGACCTGGGAGAGCCTGCCCCTCTTCTTTTGTGTACAGACGGAGCCAATAGGAACAGAATCTGCCAATGACTGGCGTTTCAAATAGCCAATGAAATTCTAAAAATGACCATATGCTGCTTTATTGCTTTTTATAAAGCCACAACATGGAAATTATGTAAATATAGTATGCTGTGATTTACTTTTTATATGAGCTGCTTTTCAGCTTTAGCACTTCTTTTGACCTAAGGAAGTTTAGTTTCAACAGGGGAACAAAGCACTATAATATGTTTACGCTTCAGTTACTCTGAAGCAGGGGCTATTTGGTGTCTCTAAATGGCCTTTTTTTGGAATACATGCTTAGAAAAACGTGTAAAATATTTGTTTTCTGTGGTATTGTTATTAGATTTGAACTTAGGTAAGGCTCCATGCTGTGATCCCATTGTGTTTTCCAGCTAATAAGTCACAGCTATAGGTCATCTGCAGGCATCTGTTTGCAAAAAAAATATTCAGGCAGAAATAAAAACCTTATACTTCAGTGTGTTCAAACTTCTTTCAAACTCTGCACAGTTATGGTTTCTGACTCTCTCTCCACCTCCCTACACTCATATTTTGAGTATAATTCATTTGCCAGAAAAGAGGCAAAACACAATAAACAAAGTTAAAGATGATTTGACTGATAGCATTTTTTTTTTTCAAAGTTCTATAGATACTGCGATAATATTGTTATCATGAAGAATCTCAACCAGGAATTATAGCCAAGAGTATGTCCTAGGCTTAATAAGCTAGTACAGTAATTATGTGGTAAGTGTCATAGAGCTGTCTAGTGTTATATACTTTTTGCTTTTATGAAAGACTGAGTAGAGAGTTTCATGTTTCCAATATACTGATAACAAGTGGAAAAAACAACACTATGATCCTATGACATCCTGCAACATCAAAACTACCTGCAGACTCACCAGTAGCGCATCTGGAGAACTGTAGCACTGATTTTAATGGTTAGCAGGCTAATTTGCTAGCTAACAAGTTATGCTAACAACAAAGTGCATACCTGTTTGTACTATCATGCAAGATAGAATGTTACTAGAACTCCACTTACTGAAACACCATGAGCCGAAGAACCTGTCAGGCAGTTTACAGTCTAACACACAGCAAGTCATATTATTTGTAGTCTGATACTGGCATTAAAAGTCACCAAAAGCAGGAACAACAGCTGCAGCCAGAGCTCTGATTCATTTCTCGGTTAGCTGAAGTGCACGGCTAGCCAGCCAGAGGAACCTGACCCACCTGTCACTCAAAGCAGACATGCCAGTTCGGTCCAATCACAAAGAGCAAGTGTGAAATATTGATGTACTTTGTGAAATGTCATGTTTCATGAAACATTGTGTTTTCTGAAATGTTGTTGTTGTTGTTTGACCCACAGGGCCACCGTAGAAATGGGTCTAAACTGAAATGAAGTAGGCATGTTCCTCCAGCACTGATGTAGCCTGTAATGGGTAGGTTGGAGTACAAAACAAACTTTATACCTTTCGCAAGTGCACAGCTACTTGAGAAGGAGGAGGAAAAACTATAACAAATACGAACTACTATAACATAATAAGTGTAAATGTAATAATATAACACAGATCAAATGTTTTACCAAAATCACTTTGTAGGTTCCACATAGTGTTATTTATCCCAAACTTATAGTATAATTTATTTTATACTTTCCCCAAAAATGCCCAATTGTTACTTCCTCATTCCCCATAGTTGTGCTTTCTTCCATTGTAACCACATTTAACTAACAGTGGAAATCAGTAATTCTTGTATTGGTAATTCATACAACAAAATAAGATAGTAAATCATGGTCTGTATCATAAAGTGTTACTTACTTGGATGAGAAATGTAACTTTTCAATCCTTTAAGCAACACCAAAATTGCAATTGCCTGCAATTACACACTATGAACAAATACAGGTTGATTTGACAACAGCAAGAATCCAATACAACATTTTCATTTTTTGACATATTTGTCATTTGAAAAGGTTAACAGCTGACAGTTATAGTACCAGTCAAAAGTCTGGGCACAATTTCCAATTCAAGTGAATGGGAACGTGTGTTCAAACTTTTGACTGGTACTGTATGCCTGTACTGTAGCTTAACTGACTTGTTGCAGTTAACAATGACCAGAACATTTTTACTTTCTGCTGCACAGATTCTATGTCAGACCACATCCACCTGTTTCTACTTGCCACCTTCATGCTGTCTTCTCATGTTGGGAAAAACTTACAGGACCTCTTGCACATTTCATGCACAGGAACATGCACATGCAAGGAAACTGATGCAAAAGTGCCTTTAACCTGCATTCTCTCTAATGGCCAGCAGGGCGCGACTCCATTGGCTCCAAATAGAAGTCCATTTGTATAGAAATCTATATCTGGGAAAATGACCCTACTTCTCACTTGATTTATTACCTCAGTAAACAGTTTCCTAATGACTTTATGGTCTCAATCACTAGTCCTCTTTAACACAGAATGATGTTCATTTTGTAAATTATGGCTCCATTTAGAGTAAAATAGACAATAAAGCAGGATATTCTTTAGGACGTGGCTACCTCGTGGTTGACAAGTCGCTACCACAGTTGTGCCTGAGGTTGGACCCTGGGGAGCTCCTCCCAAGCTCCATGCTCTCATCCAAATATGGTAACTTCTCATCACTTCTGGCTCCATAAAACCAAGATGGCAAAATGCCAAATGCTTCAAAACGGGAGTTCACAAACCAATGGGCGATATCATAGTAGCTACGTCCATTATTTCTATACAGTCTATGCTGCACATGATGGAAGCCATTAAAATAATAACTCTACCTTCAGCCTCATTAACCGTTACAGTAGATTTACAGTAATTATTTCAGGGGTGTGTTAGCTTCTTACTACTCGCAAAATCAGACATGAAGAATTTTTTTGTTATGTTTTGTTTTTTTAATAAATGTGCATGATGCCATCAGGGAAAGGAAAATCTTCATGCTACAGAATACAATTATATTTTAGAGGATAGTGTGCTTTACACTTTGTGGCAACAGTTTGGGGAAGACCCTTTTCAAAGGACATAAAGAAATGGGTCTTCCCAAGAAAGTTTTTCCCAGTTTGGTGTGGAAGAAAATGAAATTTGGAATGAACTGGCCAACTGTATGTATATATAGCAAATGCCTGCAGCCAGGTTCCTTAATCTTGTGGAAAGTCTTCCCAGGAGAGTGGAGGCTGTTATGTCAGCAGATTTTCGCTCAAGATGTTCAACAATCACACATGGGCGCAATATTTGGGTGTCCACATACTTTTGACCATACATATATCAGCAGAGCTAACAAGAATTTTTTCATTTCAGAGTTCTCTGATGATTCAAGACTGCAAATGATAATCTAAACATATATATTTAAAAAATGAAAAAAAAAAACAAAAACAGTAAAGCTGAGTCGAGGCTGTCTTGTTTTTTTAAGCTGGTAGTTTCACCTCTCACTTTTCACTTTGTTAGGAGGGTTTTTTCCTAAAATTTTTAGATTCTACTAGGGGGCAGCGAATGTCAGAGCATTATTATTCATTATTGTTAAGAATAAAACTCTGGAGCTGCAGCCATGGCCCTAGACTCCCCAAATGGGTACAGACGGAGGCTCATTCATGTGTAAAGAGTCCACTGTCAGCACTTCTCTTTTTTTTCATTAATTGTCCCAGTTTGTTATGATCATAATTTCATCTCCTCTTTTAATGATAATGTGTTCCATGAATGGAAAGAAAAAGGGCTGAAGGTCATCAGAGATTTGTTCATCGGACAAGAATTTTGATCTTTTGCTAATCTTGAAGTTACATTGGCCTGCCCAAATCTTTTTCATTTCATGACCTTACAAAATTTTTGTTTACCGTAAAAATATTACCCTAATTTTCCTAGTTTATCAATGAGCAGTTTCTGTCAGTTTTCAAGAAGGCAATATCTCAATTGGTATCATTTCTCTCAACTTGTCCATCTTAAATTGGCATGAAACACAGAGTTAGGTTTAAGAAATATCTCAGTGTGTATGAGACGGAGGTTTGATTTTCAGTAAGTGTTTGAGCTCGATGCATCCATTTCAAAGTAATTCATCATTATTTTCCCCCCCAGAAAAGACCTCTCACCTCTTTTTAACTCATCCATGCTTGGTTAAATGTTGGGAGGACATTTTTTACTGGTTTATAGAGGTAGATTATGAACTGGCTTTTTTGGCTACTCACAGATCACAAAGATCACAGCCAAAAGATTTATCTTGAAGAATTGGAAATCCACTTTTCCGCCTGCTTTCAAACCCTGGCTGGATGAACTGACTTCCTCACTAAACTTGGATAAAATTCATCATGACGTAACTGGCTCTGGTGAAAAGATTTAAGGGCCATTTTTAAGTGGCCTGGATAAGGATATGGACTCTCTAAAAACAAGTCACTATCTTTCCTTTATCTCACCATATTCTGCAAAGATTGTGAATATCAAAGGCAAATGCATTAATTTGTGAGCTTCAGATGTGCTGGTAGGCAGATTTTGTTGTCTTCAGAGGGAGCCAAGCTAGCTGTTTCCTCCTTTCCAGTCTTTATGCTCAGCTAAGCTAACAGGCTGCTTGCTGTGGTGTTATATTTATCAAACAGATATGAGGGTGGTTGTTATGTCCTGTGTTGTGTGTTCTGTGTACCTGCCCTTTGTTTCAGGGAGCTGAGACCAATCATTGGTCCCGTCCAACTGGTGGCAGCTGAGCAACCTACAAAAATGCCCTTCCTCCATCTTCTTGGCTCTCTCTCAGCCAGCAGTCTCCTCCACACCACATTGTTATTTGTTTTCCTTTCTTTGCTTAATTAATAAACTGAAATTTGTTTTATATAATTCAGTTTTCCTCGTTCATGTTACTTCCCCCCTGAGCCAGGGTCGTAACAGTGGCATTGTTCGAACATTCTGACAGTATCAATTCGCCCGCTGCACATGAGGGCGTCTCTTATCTTCCAGGCTATGCGTGGTGTGCGTTACTGTGTCCGATTGTAGTTTGTTGTAGTGGTTGTGAGGAGAATTGCGAGAAGACCTGGATGGCAATAGCAATCATGAGTGTTTTTAAGATTGAGGAGAAACAATTAACATATCAACAGCAAGAGAAGAAAACGGCTCTACATTGTCGTGTGCCTCCATGTGCTAATTCGTCAAGATTAGCTTTCATCAGTCTCCTGTTGATCCTGAGGTACGGACTCAGTGGCTCATTAAGATCCATAGAGACAACTTCAATCAGGGGGCAGAGAAGACTCAACAAAGGAGTCTAAGTACTCATGCAGAATGACCCCTTTCAAAATGTTACATATTATTAAATCATCATTACGGATGGATTAATCTGTAAGCAGCATTTAAATCTAGATAGCTGAGATGAAGCTATTTTAAACGTACTTATATGTGCATAATATGTTATTATCTGATCATATGTTTTGTATGTAGAATCTAAATCTAACCAGGAACGATAGTAACGGAGAAGAAGTGTAGCATAAAATGGAAATACTAAATAATAAATTGTGACTTGAGTAAATGTACTTATTTTCTACTATGAGACAGTCTACATGTGAGCTACATAATTTCATTTACCACTAAAAAGCATCTTAGTACATAACATGACTTCTTTGCTACAGGAGATCTGTCTTCAACATTCTATCTTAAAACCTGGCACAATAACATCAGAAGTTCTGCATCTAGTGTGAACAGTGTTCACATGGAGTTGAGTTTGTAGTTGATGTAGTCTGCTGCAGCCTTCTCTCAGGACCCCTGCAGAGAAGCCATGTACTTCTCATGGATGTCAAAGTCATTCAGCAGGTCAGTTGTGAGTTTTCTACACCGGCTCCCCCACAAACAGTCTTATGGCTTTTGTGTAGTTCTGTGGAAACAAACACATATTTTCATTATCGATTAATCTGTCAATTATTTTCTCAATTAATGCATTAGTTGTTTGATCATAAAATGTCAGAAAGTAGTAAATTGGTCTGTCACTTCTTCTCGAAGCTCAAGGCAACGTCCTCAAATGTCTTGTTTTGTCCAAGCCAATGCTGAAGTGCCAAAAACTGCAGTTCCTCGAATGGCCACTTGAGGCTGGCTCCAAAAGTGAGTCAATCCCCATAGACCCCCATGTTAAAATGTCCAACTTTACAGCAGAAATAAACATGTTTACAGCCTGGTACAAAAAACGGTTTTGGTCTCTGTAGCTAATTTCCCCTTCCATGACAACTGTATGGGGGTGAATTTTTTTATAACTCAACCCTTTAAATTTTATTAAGCTGTAAAGTTATGCATAATTAAGGACGTGGCTGCTTTGAGTGCCTGCCTCAGCTCCACCTCTTTGCCCATTTTGGATTAGCCGGGAGTTAGATGGAGTCAGGCACTGCCAAGATGGCAGTACTTTGAGCTTCAAAACCGATCTTCAGAAATCAATGGGTGACATTACGGTGGCTACGTCCATATTTTTTACAGTCTGTGGTCCCGACCAACAGTCCACAACCCAATATTTACTACCTTAAAGGTCTAAGGACATCAGAAAATATTCACATTTTAGAAGCTGGAATCTTTCCTCTTAAAAAAATGACTCGATTAATCACTTATCAGAATAGTTGAAGATTAATTTTATAGTTGGCAACTACTGGTTAATCATTGCAGCTCTACACTCTTTTAATATGTTAATGTAACTGTCACTTTGTGCTGTCAAGCTGCTCTAGTCTCATTCAAATATTCTTTTCTGCAGCAACAAACCCCCTCAGGCATCATTTAAATTTCATCATATCTAATCCAGTATGATGAGGCACTGTGAGACTGTCAGTGTTGAGCATCTACACTAAGATAGATGAGATAGCCAAAAAGTGTTTAACTACTTCCAGGTTTTTCAAAGGAATGTGCTGTCATATCAATAAAAAATCACTAACATGTATCCTCATGAATTATTTAATCCAGCTTTGAAGATTTTATCATTTATACTAGTTGATTCTTGTATCTGTGGGGTCAGTAATATTCAGAGTCTATTTGTCTGCCTATTTTCATGTAATTAGCTGTCAGACGTCCAGTCTTGTCTGGGGTAAAGCGGTGGTAGATGTCGGCTGACAGGGTGATCAGGTCACCCTTGCTCATAGCAATTCTGATCCATCTAACCTCCTTGTCCCTGATATTGAAGTAGGCCCCGCTGTCTCGGATGTACCAGATCTCATTGTCCAAGGTCAAATGTTCCCCTAAGAACATCTTCAGGTGAGTGGACAGAAATGAGAAGACTAATGGTTTTCTTCATTTAATTATAAGTCTTCATATCCAGTACATATGGTAACTGTCATTGTCTTCACCACAGACTGCTGTCATAAACCTCTGTAGAGCATAATTTTACTTCACTCCAGTTTGCCAACAAAGTGACAGTATCTCAGAATTTCCTCAGAGTTAGGCAGTGTGTCTTTGTGAATAGTGATGGAGTCCATATGGTCATATGTAGTATAGTAGCCTTGGTCCTTTCGGATCTGCTGCAGCTCTGAGTCTGTTTCATAGTTATCAGCATTCAGCTGCAACAACAGCACAACAGCTCTGATCAGGAAACAAACTGTTGAAACTCACTTAAATTTGTTTGGTAATTTAATAATTTGTTACACGTCACAACAGTAAATTCCATTCAAGCAGTTTGCCCCTGATAGTGCTTTTTATGTACAGTACGTAATGAGAATACATTAGAGTGTAGCAGTCACCCATTTGTGGGACTTGCTATCATTTCCCTGTTCCAAATTCGTGTATCCCTGTTCCAAATTCGTATTGTATGTCGAAATCCATCTGGGTTGATTAGAGGGTTATTCAGATTACCTGTTGTGCAGGATGTGGGGACTGGCTTCCAAATAGTAATTGAGAGCAGCTGGGTGCATTCCCCTCTTGGCCAATCAAGGTGTGACGACGCCCTTTTTCTGGGGTTTAAGAGAGGAGAGAAACTGCACACTCTGGTCACTCAGTTCTTTCCTCAACTGGTTGCAGACCTCATTTGTAGAGATAGTCAGACAGAAACTCTGGTCTGTTCAGGCCCTTTTGAGTCTTCTTTCTGGTCTTTTGCCTTTCTGATTTGAGGGTACCTTTGAGGAACACTACAAAATAAATCTTTCAACCAATTGACCTGCGTTGGGTCTCTCCTAGTGTTATTTGTGCAAGAGGTTGTGCTTGCTGCACAATAGCCAGACACCTTCAAGCTTTATTTTGTTTATTTATTATACATATTAAAGAGGCATTTGTTTATACCTATCAAAGTAGATACTTATCGCATTTTTTCATTATAATTATCGAAGAGGCATTTTTGTCATTAATACTGTTGAGGAGGCATTTGTTTAGTGAGGGGACGTTTCCCATTGTACAGAACGTTATGAGGTTCTGTAAGTGAATATTATTTGTTTTTGGTTTTTCTTTTTTTAATGTGGCTGGGAGCTGGTTCTCAGGCTTCTTCCTGATCAGTTGTGTTCAGGGAGAATCAGTACCACCACAAGAGGCACAAACTGGGGCTTAACTGGCAGTAAAAAAATCCACTAAAAATTGTAACTCACTTTCTAATTTGTGTGTTTATTTCCACGTCCCCAAGCTTAAACACAGGTTTTTACTCATAACATTTCCTTCCAACAACTAAACTATAAGCTTAACAACTTAAGAACTACACACTAAACGTTGACATATGTGTCGTACTTTTTCAGTTTTGACGTTCTCATTAGTTATGTAACACAAAGAAGTGTTAAATGAAGCTTTGTAACTTAAAGGTGCAGTGTGTAGAATTTAGTGGCATCTAGTGGAACGGACTGGGAAGAAATGGAATTTAATATTCATAAGTATATTTTAATTAGTGTGTTTTAGTTACCTTAGAATGAGCACTTTATATATACATAGGGAGCAGGTCCTCTTCCATGGAGCCCACCATGTTGCACTGCTATGTTTCTATAGGAGCCCAGAATGGACAAACCAAACACTGGCTCTAGAGAGGGCCTTTCATGTTTTTTTTGCAAGTTTCGCAGCCTAGGTTCTCCTACATGCTTGGAAGGGGAGGGGGGTGGGGGGGTATTCAGTTGGTTGCAATCTGCAACCTCAACGCTAGATGCCACTAAATCCTAAACCTTGTTCCTTTAATATTGTACATATACATAAAGCACAATTTTGACTTTAGCTATTCAGAATATAAATGTTTATCATGGTTAAGCTTTTATATAGAAACTTTAAGGCAGCAGCTTGCTGTGGCTGTAATTTACCTTCCAGTTCAAAACTCCAATCAAATACCAGGGAAACAGGCTGATTCGGGTTCAGTTTGTGTGGCTTCATCAGAGCTGTCAATGTACCAAGCCTCTATCCCCATTCGGTTTTTGGAACATTGTAAGGAAATTAAAATAGATAAGTCTGAGTAGTCTATAATGTTAGTGTCTTAATTTACTCAAACCTACATTCAAACATAGTTTGTACAACAGTTAATACTGAACAGCATGCAGATAAATGAAAGTGAACATACAGCAAAGAACAACAGCCACCACAGCCAGTTTCTGGTTTCTTCATGAAAGCAGGTAACATTTATGTTACCTACTTCAGATGTTGATGATATAGAGTTACAGAACCTATCCTAGCCACATCAAATCCCCAGAAAATAATTAGCACAGAACTGGCTTGAAACTGATGAACAACTGAACTGTCTTCCTTCCTACTCTGAGCTTGTGAGGTTTCTCATATTTCCTCACAGACCTGTGGCAGCTAGCTCGGATGCTCACTGTCCCTGTTCGTTGATCTTTGTTTGATACTGGGGACGATATCACCTTATCATCAACACACCTAAAACTTGGTCATATTTGTCAAATTGTTGTCAAATTATCCAATGTTAGATAGCAAAGTAAGCTGGTTAGCAAGATAGCTAATCCTCTGTGGCTGTTTATGTTAGTTAGCTATCAAGCTAGCAAGTTAACTTACCTTTGTATTTATTCATGTAACTGGAGACATAAAGTTACATCTTGAAGCTTCTCTCACTTATTCCTTGGTGCTGATGTTGCAGCTTGAATGATGTGGTGAACATCATTGTTCGTTATCTTTGGAATATCTTGAAGACATCGCATGTAGAAAGTCATTTTGTTGTCTACAAACTGACCAGCATCGGAAAGCGAAAATGCTTGTGCTCACCATCCTCAAACCAGAAATCGTACAACGTCATCTTACGCAACTAGCCAATGCTGCCAAGTATTTCCATTACCATGATTATTGTTGTTTTCAGAGGGCACCATGAACACAGAGCGACAGTCAGTACTAGTGGCCTGTAAGAGCCCAGTATAACTGTTATGTCCTGTGTGCTTTTACAAACTTCTCTGCCTTTTAAAAAAGAATGTAACTGTTAACAGCCAGTAGATAACACTTAATACAAAGTTCTTGGACTCCAGAAATCAATCAATCAATCAATTTCATCAGGAAAAATTCATGAACTATGCCATATGCCACAAACACAAGCTGTATTTAAGTTATTTCCAAGCATCTGTCTCAATCTGTGAGCAACCTACTTCTGTTTAAAGTGTTTAAATTGTTTTTGAAATTATTTCTTTTTCCAGAGTCCAACAAAGCTACAATATACAGACCACTGTTCACTGAATAGAATCCAAGGCAATCATGGCATGAAGTAATTTAACTATATTTTAGCACTAATAGTGGGATATCAGGAAGCGCTGATGATTATTGTGATCATGAATACTATTTACTGTGATATTTAACAGTTGAAATATAAATTAAAGCTGCAAGCAGCAATGATCACCCCTCGCACCTTTGCACATGTCGTCGTGGGCCACAGTCAAAAGGCTTTTATTGTGTGTCTTCAGGTCTGGGCTCTTACTGGATGTTGCATGTTAAATTTGAAATATGAAGTTAAATTTTACTTCTTGTGTCCACTATGTGGCGCTAGAGAGCACCCACAATTATACATGATGTCGCTGTATATCATGTGTAGACCGCACCATGTGAATTCCATGTAAAGCGGATGATGTTTCTCATATCAGCCTGACTTCCTGTTGTCAGTAGGTGGCGCTATGACTATGACTCAGTATTTACATGTAGATGTTTTCAGGCCAGAACTCTTATTAAGCATGAGAAACGTGATTTAGGTTAGCCGATGTACATTGAAGTTACAACAACTTCCTGCTTCATGGCGAAACATCGAAGTTTGCTGCACTGCCAGGGCGTTCGATGAAAATTCAAGATTTTGATAACTTTTCATCACAAAGGACTTTAGATGACACTGACCAAATTTGAAGTCGCTCGGGTTAATTTTCTAGGAGGAGTTTGTTAAAATACAATGCCTACAAATGGCAAAAACTGCACAAAAATTGCACAGTATAGTCAAAATGGCTGACTTCCTGTTGGACTTAGGGTTTTTTATGCGTCTGGATGATACATGTGCCTTACAAATTTTGTTCATCCACGTCAAATTTAAAAGTGAGGGCTTTTAATTTGAAATTTTCTAGGGAGCACCCTTGAGCCATTTTGGAACACCCAAGCCAAAGACCCATATCAGATATCAAGTTGCGCCACTTCTGACGAATGTGCAAAGTTTTGTGAGTTTTCAAGCATTCCTAGCACCTCAAAAATGCCCAAAGTAATTGGGGGGCGCTATACAGCTGCTGTGCAACACCAAAGCCCATTTATGATAATAAATCAAACTACTTACTAATTCAAACAAGTGTGCAAAGTTTTGTGAGTTTGTGTGCATCCAAAAGGCCTCAAATATGTGTTTGTGAAATGAAAATTGACACACAAAATCCAAAATGGCTGACTTCCTGTTGGGCAAAAACATTCCAAAAAAGAAATTTCCAGGTATAATGATGAGAGCAGTGATCTTACCGAATTTTATGAACATCAAAGAAACTTTTTCCAAAATGGACCCGCGTTTGGTTGTGCTATGGATCCCGCTGACCATGCCCAAGCCCAATCACTATTAAAGACACAATTTCCCCCCACTTCTTACGAATGTGCAAAGTTTTGTGAGTTTTCGAGCAAATTTAGCCCTTCAAAAATGCAATTCATTGCAGAGAAGAGGAAGAGGAAGAGGAAGAGGAAGAAGAATGCCTTCAGATAAAATAGGGCCTTCATGCTGCTGGGTGCTCAGGCTCTAATAAGTTTGTCAAAATATGTAACAGCAATGCTGTTTTTAAATTATCCCAAACATTTCTTTGCCAATCACTGCAATTTCTTCTCTGCTCATATATGGTAATATATGTCATGTCAGTATGAAGGTAAAATTGACCAATATAATACTAATATTAGTCGGACTCACTGAGGGTAATACTGGGTTAATCAATGAGCAGGATAGCAAAATTTCATCTGTGTGTGATAACTGATTAAATGTTTTGATAATTTAAGAAAAATGCCAAACATTTTCCAGTTCCAGCCTCTGAAATGTGAATATTTGCAGCTTTTGTCTGTTCTGTGTTTTTGTAAGTTGAATATGTTTGGATTTTGAACTTGAAAGCAATTTAATGATATCATCATGGGCTCTGAGAAAAATAGTAATTTTTAACTATTTTTTGACATTTTATTGAAACACTGAATCAAATGTATTATTATTGGAAGAGGGACCAAGTGTTCTCACATCCAGGCAAATTATTCAGGTGCAAGACAATTGTTTTTTATTTTAGGATACAAAGGAGTGAGATCTGCACGCTGTTAAGCTCCCAATAAATAATTTCATTCTCTTTTTCAAGGCCTCAAAAAAGAGAATAAAATGATTAACAGTGTGCAGACCTCACTCCTTTGTACTCTCAAATGTAGAGAGATTCATGAATAGTCAGAATTTGTAGGTGTTTCTGGATCATTGTACTTTGATGACAGTATCAAAGCTGCATGTCTTATTTGTAAATGACAGATTAATATCAGCTTTCAATAAGAGTATGATGCACACACACACACACACACACACACAGAGGGAATCCCCTCCCTGCACTACTAGTTTCCTTTCAGCGCTGCTGACTCACCGACAATGATTTAATGTATAACCCACTCCCATGGGGACTCCCCCGCAACACCCACACACAACCAGCACAGTACAGCTGACATGGCCCTCTACGCTGTCAGTCAGCGGTTTCGTCTCACCTTGTTTTCTCACCACTGATACAGCAGAGAAAAGTAAAAAGCTCTTTTGTGAGAAACTGTAACTCAACTCACATCTGTTCCCTGTAAACCTCAACTGTCATCATCCCTGACTCATTTATTGATATGTGTTGAGTGTTTGTTATCCATCTAATCTCGTTTTCCAATCAAACTGAAAGTGCCCGTCAAGATTCAGCTTTAGAGAACATGACATTCTAACAAAACTCTGAACAAAACTTCTAAAAGAATTTAGCCTTGGGGGAAAACTTAGGTGACGACATATTTAACTCTCAGATTAAACAGGCAGGTTTGACAGATTCATGTGAACACTTCTTAAAGGACCAGTTAACACAGAGATAAATGTGAGCTCAGTGAAATATAAAAAACGACGTAAAAGTATTATCTAAATAATGACTGTGAGCCCAAAACCAAGAAAAATAATTCCATAAATAAAAAACTATTTAAAAACACGAAAACTCAAAGCTGCAGGCGTGTAATCATTGTAACTCCAAAAATGGAAGTATCTCATTGTTTCGCTGGTTTTACTGTACGTGTGTTGTCTTCCTTTGTTGTCAGTCCTCGGTTTTGTTTTCAGTTCAGTTTTCTGTTTTCTCTCTGCTGAGCCTGTTGTCGTGGGGGCAGGCTTACAGCCTGTAGACCACCTAGCAAGTGAGAGGGCAGTGTGAAACAACTAACAACCAAAACAACAATGGTGTGGTGAAACGGAAGCGCTTATGTAACTGTACTGTTCCTAACTGCTCTAACATTAAACAGAAACATGCTTACCTACGATTTCATGACTTTTTCATCTCCGTTGCTCTGGCACTCTGGCCCATACTTAACACAGTTTGTTGTTAATCATTTAAATATTTTAGAAATAAAATTTGCCTGTGCTTAGCCACTTACACACCTGACATCATATCCAACATAGCATGAACTAGTAACATTAACATTAGCTTGATGCAGTCGTTGATTTTAGCAAGCCGGATGAGTGGAATTTTTAAATGGCTACAAGGTCCAAAAAACATTTGAGAGGGAAGTGACAACACTGGCCCTGACAGGTCAGACGAACCTTTCAATGCTGAAGAGGAGTCGGAGTTGGCACTTGAACTGAGTGAGAGAGAGAGAGATAGAGAGAAAAGAGCCAAACAGCTGTTTCTACAGCTGTTGATTTTGAATCATTTTTATGAGTGCTTGGATAATTAAATGTATCCTTTGATTTTGAGACACTAGCCTTATGTTGTTGTTATTTAGCCATTTGAGCTGTTGCATGGTTAGATCAGTGAATTTTATTTTATGAAAAAAATTGCCCCCTTGCAATTTTTAACAGCCCCCCATCATCCTGGCGCCAGGCCTGAGTAGTAGTAGTAGTAGTAGTAGTAGTAGTAGTAGTAGCAGTAGTAGTAGTAGTAGTAGTAGTAATAGTAGTAGTAGTAGTAGTAGTAGTTGTGCAAATGGTATCTTTTCAGAATTTCAAGCTGAAATCACTTATTCAAGATTAAAGATCCTTTTATTGTCATTCAGCAAAACATCAGTGATGCAAAGCAGAACGAATTTACAAGCATGGTCCTGTCAAACTGTCATATTTGTTAAACTGTCATAATCTATATATTTACATGGTTAAACAAGTAGAAGGCCAAAGTAGCTTTGTGTGTTAACAGTTTAGTCTCAGATGTAAACAAAAGAGAGAAGGATGAAATTCTATGGATCAACATTTCAACACATCTTGTCTTTCTCAGGAAGTTTAACTAGTCAAAATAAATCAGCTGAGAACAGCACATGTCCATCTGTGTAAACCAACCATGTGTATGTCTTTGGCAGGAACTGAGTGATGAATCATTGAATATTTCATTGATGGAGTTACAGTTGGATTTAAGTTAATCCAACATTCTAAACAACAAAATATCCTCCACAACATGAATGACAGAGCTTTAAAGTGACACTGTAATATTTATCAGTCAGACCAGCTATAATCATCTGAGCAGGCTGGAAATCTATTAACAGGCAGCTAACAGACAGTGTTGAAGTCCATATAATTGGAGGATAAATGATTACATGACTGCTTCAGCTGTTACATATGTTTCAGCTTTCTGGTTTTCATTTATGGAATTATTTTTCCTGCTTTGTTAATGTTTTTTTTATGTTAACATTTCATTGAGTTCATATTGATGCTATATATGAAACTTCCTGTTTCAGTGCAAAAAGACAAATTGAAGTCATCTTTTGTGAACATTTGAGCGGAGGACACTAAGAACAAACACCAAAATATAAATTTAATTAACTATTTTAAAATAGTTATAAAAAAAAACACTGGTCTTGGTTGTGGTCAGAAAGTGAGAATGAGGGTAAAAACAAGTGAGAGACAGGGAGTGAGTAAAGTCAAATGTACCCATTGATAATGAATTGTGATATCACAGCATTGTATTTGTACTGCTGACAATCATGTTTCACTAATTCCACTCCATTGATTGTGCTTTAATTTTTCAATAACCTGCTAAAATGTCAAATTTTAGCTGTTCAACAATTTCTGAATGCTCTATTTTGAAATAAACATCTGTATTACAAGGAAAAACACCTTTCAATGTTACAGGGAATTCTGTTGTCTATGTTTTTTAATTTCCAAAGAATCACTACCGTTACAACCCCTCAGTGGTTTCCTTGCGTCTTTCACAATAACACATCTCAGGCTTAGTGAGGAGTGTCACAGGGGGGTTCTGCAATGCAGAAGTTCTGTTTTTCAACATACAGTGTGTATGTCTGTGTGTGTGTGTGAGAGAGAGAGAGAGAAAACAGAAAGAGATATGGTGAATTATGTTTTTATGTGTTCTAGTGAAATACTGAATTAAATGTCTTCCATGGAAAGTTCCCAGTGCTGTGTCAGTGGCATTCACCCAGATTACATCTGCCAAGAAAGTTTCTTGTGTAGTAGAAAAGCCTATCAGGACCATCAGCAGACTGCAAGATTTTTACCGCTCTAACCCAATGCAACAGACTCCACAATGAACAACTAATTACAGTTGTACACAAGCACAAGGTTGTTTGATGACAACTCATACAGGATGTTCAGATAACTGATAAAAATCAGACTTACAATGATTATGGCTGTGCTCAGTACATGATAATGTCTGGTGACCTGTGCAGACCACTGTGCACTACATAATCCCAACCCACACTGTCTAGTCGCTTCCACTGGAGAACTTATGATTCAAGAGGTCATTAGTCACTTGAACTAGACTAATAAAAAATGAATTCACTGTTTGTTCTTTAAAGCAGCCTGGAGCCTGGAGTGTAGTTTGTGGTGCTGATATTTTGTCCACCTTACAACTCACAACTGTGTGTTTTTAGTGTTATATGGATACCTCCATCATTTGAACTTTTCATGATTGAATTTAGAAAGTATTTTGAGTCTATCCAACTTATAAATAATAAGAAATGTGCACATACACTTAGTATGCTCTATTTTTTGTTAAGAATCTGATTTTGTCTACCTTTTGTTAATTTATAATCTCATATTTTTATTGTTATTACTTATGTCCTGTTACCACGTTAAATGTATCAACCAATTGAAAGTGAAGTCATGCCTGTTATGTTATCTTTATTTCATTATGATGCCTAAGTGTTTTCTGTTATTGTTTTAATGTCACATGCTGTAAGTGATGGTTTGTATAAATAAAGAGATGAAAAAAGTGGTATATGGATACAATTTTCATTAATGATAACCATTAATCTACCATGTCAACCATGTGTTGAAGATAATCAGGGGTCATACCTACTTTAAAGATCTAGTTGGTCACTGGTATTGACACTGTTGGTCCTTTGAGCTCCTGGTGGAACTTAGAATTATTAATTCAGTTCAATTCAATGGGCTGTCTTGGCAAAGCATCAAAATACAATTTGTCCAAATACAGTATTTGTAAAAAAACAACAACAACAACAAAAACCAACAAAAAAACCCCAATAATATGAACATTAATACATTAAGATTGATGTATATGTGTGTGTGTGTGTGTGTGTGTGTGTGTGTGTGTGTGTGTGTGTGTGTGTGTGTGTGTGTGTGTGTGTGTGTGTGTGTGTGTGTGTGTGTCTAGGTCATTCACTGTCCCTCAGGTTGTGGCATGTTGATACATATTTGGCAGCAAGATACGCCCTGTCTCCTTCTCTAAGGAGTGTTTTTAATTTTAAGAGGCCATTAAGCTCTTTGAAATCTGAAATTACAGAGTTGAACTTGTTAAAGTTTAACGTCACTAAGAGGTACGTGTCATGTGTCTGTGAGTGTTTTTGTTTTTTTAACGAAACTTTACTTACTATTTATATATTATATATATATATATATATATATTGGGGCAATACAAAATATTCATTATGTGTCACAAGAAAATGTAAAAGTGTGACTGAATCAGAGCTGTAAGTACCTGCCTGTGGACCTAGATACAGAGAACGTCGCCTGCCTGGAGACGCTCTTGGTTACCTGGCAACGCAAAAACCTCGTTGACCAATCAGACACTTCGCTCGGCGCATTGGTACAACCAAACTGAACGATTGCACGATCTGTGTGATCTGCTGATGATTAATGCTAGACCTTTGGGTAAATATATCAAGTTAATGTCTTTACTTTAATTTTTGCACCTTCACATACTAGTCATGTAGTACTTCATAAACGTAAAAGCCACGCTACGTGGACAGAGGGACTGTGTCGTGCTTCGGCTGTGCATCAGTTTCAGTGGGTCGTTCTTCGGCTGTATAAATGAGGCGTGTCTTCTGAGGGGAGAGTGGTTCAAAGACCGGTGTAAAAGCGGTGCCGTGTGTCTCTTTCTGGCAGTGGATTATGTTGGTGGTGTCTGCACGAATGTCAAGTTAACATCTTCTTTTTGGACGTTGAATGCTTTCGGAATATACGCCTTTGGAAATGTATGTACTACTTTCACCAGTTTGGAAGACTTTAACATAAAAACGTTGATTAGTTGTTTTTTTTTTTTTTTCCCTGAAACGTGTGTTAGGCAACCGTGCTAAAATTACGGTGGGATTCAGTTCAACCGAAGTTCAGCTCAGCATAACTAACGTTTGCTAGTTTGTCAACGTAACGGTAATTCATGGTAGCGTCTTGTACTTGTTTAAAATGTTAACGTTAGTCAGTACCTTGGTGGGTAAATTAGAGCAAAAACTCATATTGCCTCGTCACTGGTAGCTAACGTTAAATTGATAAGTCAGCCGGAACGCTTTCTGTACCGGTGATGTTTCGACAAAATGCGTGTAATGTTAATTTGCAGTTTTTCTAAAGGTTAATGTCGGACGTGGTTATGTATTTAGGAAAACTCGGTGTTTAGTGCACTTTAAGCGAGCTTGGTGTTTGTCTCTCAGCGGTTCTGGAATAAAAAGCGAAGCTCGCACGGTGAGCTGTTCTAGAAACCTCACGGGCTCTGTCCTTTGCTGCGTGTGTGTGTGTGTGTGTGTGTGTGTGTGTGTGTGTGTGTGTGTGTGTGTGTGTGTGTGTGCGCGCGCGCGCGCGTAACGGAGAGTGAGCAGGTTGTCTCGTGCTGAAAGGGGCCATGTTGCTGCTACTGTTTCATCAGATCTTTTTAAAAGCTACAGAGCCAATTGTTGTAATCGCATGTATTTGTGATTTATATTGAACTTAGAGTTTCACAATCTCCATAACAACTGTACTACTGCCATATGTTTACAATGCCATTCGCACAGCTCTACTACAAATACTTTCAGATATAATGCGAGTTTGCACATATGTTGACATTTTTTTAGTGTGATTTTACTATTTCCTACTATATTATATTACTATATATTTTAATATATTTTGCCTCACTGTCTATTTTTATGTTTATGCAATATGTGCCCCCCCCCCCCCCCCCCCAACACACACACACACTCCCACACAGCAGCCCTCCTTTAATGGCATGTGCCTGCACAATGTGTAATGACAAAAATTGCATTTGAGTTGAACAAGGTCAAATCTCCTCTTTAGTACTTTGTATTGTTGTGAAGGGAAATGGCTTTAAAATGGTTTAAATGTAAAGTTTGCTTGGTTTGTGTCACAGTTGGAGCCCTATCTAAAATCTCTTTTTCCCTCCCATCTTAGTAAATCTGAACTTTGTGAGAAGATGGATAACAAGGAAGCAAAGAGTTGTGCCAGCAGTGTCCTCTCCTGGGAGCAGGTGAGCCGGCTGAATGAAGTCCTGACAGAGGTTGTGCCTGTTCATGGCCGGGGGAACTTCCCTACTTTAGAGGTGCGATTGAAAGACATTGTGGCGCGGGTGCGCTCCCGTCTGGAGCAGAGTGGTATCAGAGTAAAGGACGTACGGCTCAACGGCTCGACAGCCAGCCATGTGCTGGTGCAGGATATCGGCTGGAGCTACAAGGATCTGGACGTCATCTTCCGGGTGGACCTGCCGCATGAAGCAGAGTTCAGGCTCATTAAGGACGTGGTGCTGGGTACCCTGCTGGACTTTCTGCCTGAGGGTGTGAACAAAGAGAAAATCACACCCATGACTCTCAAAGAGGCCTATGTCCAGAAGCTGGTGAAGGTTAACACAGAGCAGGACCGCTGGAGTCTCATCTCCCTCTCCAACAACAACGGCCGCAATGTGGAGCTGAAGTTTGTGGATTCGATACGCCGGCAGTTTGAGTTCAGTGTGGACTCCTTTCAGATTGTGCTGGACTCTGTACTTGCCTATTATGAACTGGCAAAGACACCCATGTCGCAGGCCTTTCACCCTACTGTGAGTGGGGAGAGCATGTATGGAGACTTCAGCATGGCACTTAGCCACCTGCGGAACAAGCTCATCGCCACCAAGCGGCCCGAGGAGATCCGAGGTGGCGGCCTGCTGAAATACTGCAATCTTCTGGTGCGGGACTTTCGACCTGCCAGCGAGGAGGAGTTCAAGGGCCTGGAGCGGTACATGTGTTCACGCTTCTTCATTGACTTCCCTGACATCGGTGAGCAGCAGCGCAAAGTTGAAGCCTACCTCCAGAGCCACTTTATAGGTGAGGAGAAGAGCAAGTACGACTACCTCATGATCCTGCGGCGAGTGGTCAACGAGAGCACAGTGTGCCTCATGGGCCACGAGCGACGGCAGACCCTCCACCTCATCTCACTGATGGCCTTCCGAGTGCTGGCAGAGCAGAATGCCATCCCCGATGCGTCCTGTGTCACCTGCTACTATCAGCCAGCGCCCTATGTCCGAGACCACAACTTCAGCAACTACTATGTGGCTAACCAGAACATTCCAACATGGCTGCCGTGTAACTGACAAAACAAACAAGTGGAAGGACGTACAAGAGAGGACTGCCGCTGCTGCTTTTGAGCAGAGAGAAGGAATAAAATAAAAACAAAAACTCCCAAAAAATTTAATATTAAGGCAATAAATGATTTGTTCCTCACAAGGCACAAATGACTATATTTAAGTGGACAAGTGTTTTGCTTTGTTTTTTGGAATCCTTTCTCATTCCTTATCTACAGAGGCGTCTAGGTCATTGAATAGAAAGTGATATTTTTAAGTGTTATTTAGATTTTTTTTTTTTCTCATCTTTGTTTGTTTCCTTGTTTATCAGCCTTACTCTTAAAGAAGTTGTGTTTTGTGCCTTAACCTCCAGGTTTACCCCCCCCTCCTCCCCATAAGTTATAAGTAAGTAATGGGCTATGTTTTGAAGAAAGGGAAGAAAATGATATAGCCTTCAATTTGGTTTTCTCCTGTTATTTAAAAATGTAAAAAGGCAGAAAAAAAAAACATTAAAATATGTAAAAATGGTATTATTGGGGAAGAGGTAATGTAATAGGTGATGGCCAAAAAAAAAAAAAAAAGCAGAGCACAGGTGTTTAAAAGTTTAGTTCGCTGGGCAGGGAAGAGTGGTGGTACACTAATAACTTTAGTCATATCAGCAATGAAGGGCAAACGAGAAGAGTCAATTTGTTTTAATTCATTTTGACATGTAAATATCTCTCACAGGCATTTGTGCTCTCCATAATATGCCGGCAGTGCCTGTGATTTGTACTCAATGCAAGAGAAACTGTGTGTATTTTTATTTCATTTTCCACTGTGAATTTCAGTGTAGGACGAGCCCCCCCTCACCCACTTTATATCCATTTTGCTCAGTCCTGTACTGTTATGTCAAGACTGGCTTCGAGTGGAAATCTGCAGCGAGGCAGTTTAGGCTTCAGATAGACTGCCTCTGAGAAGTTTACTTTCCCTGTTTTTAAGTCCCTTCCGAAGCCTCACCAGTGACCACCAGATGTCACAGTCTTCTGGCTATTGTGGGAGGCTGACAAACAGGACAGAATGGACACGAGCCCATTGAGAGAATGTGGCTAGCCTCGTTGCCTGGAGAGAGAGCTGGCTGGGAGTCCTGGAGTGACAGGCTGACTGGACTGGCTGTCCATTCCTTAAAAGGAGCAGCACATGGTGGGCCCACAGGGTCATCCCTCACAACCATTGTAGGCTCGACAGCAGCCCTGAAATGGGATCCTCCTCTGACGCAGCTCAGCGACTGGCTCTCAACTACAGGCTGTCTATAATTATCCTTTTTCTTTTTTCCTGGGGGAGGTACTGTCAGGGCGGGGAACTAGGGACGGGTGTGCAAGCAGCAGCGCCGCCACCTTACATGTGTGGGAGCTGAATCACTTCCTGTACTCTCCTATCCAGTGCAGCGGACCACGCAGTGTTTGAACCCCATTTGTGGTCATGGAAGGATAGACACCAGGGAGCGCGAGTGGTATGTTAAGAGAAATGCCAGCATGTCTGCTAGAGGGATACCACTCCCCTTTCAGACTTGGATTCTGATTTATCACTGAAGCTACAAATGACTTGAGCCACAAGGCCATCACCCCCCCACCCACCCTCCACTAGTGGTGACAGCGTTGCCCCCAAACCTATGAATTTCTAATTTCAGCCAAGCCTATTATTAGCTGTTAATTTTGAACATTTGCAGTGTGGCATTACTAGCAGATGGGCTAAGCTGTGATTTAGACCCGTCATCTCTCCTCTCCTCTTTTGCTGACATCATAGCATCCATGTTTGAGAGGAGAAAAGTTGCTCTTAAATTTCTTATGCAAGTGGCAGCTGCTGTGCTTACCCCCCTCACCCCTCTGTTTCTCAGAAGCCTTCACCATTTCCTGCTCACTACATTGCTGCTGCTGCTCATCTCACTGTGGCTCGTGTTTGTACCAGATAACCAGAAATGTCTCTTATCTGGCTGGCTCACAGCTCCTGGCTGGTTAGAGAATTGTTAGAGGAAGGTCAGCTCGGCCTCTTCTGCAGGTCACACCCCGTGGTCAGGCCATGTTGTGCTGGCTCAGCTGCTGAGCTTTGGTATTGGAACTGCTTTAGTGTTTTTAACAACTGAGGTGCCACACACTGTCTCTCTCTGGACCAAAGTATGCTATAAAACCAGCAACTGAAGCACTCAAGTGCCTTTCACTTTTTGGAGAGTGAGTTAGCTTTTTAAAGGTTTTTTTAAATTGTGATCAGGAGGGAAAGGGTTAGCATAATTCTTTTCTTTTCAGCCCCTTTAAACCCTGTGAAACTGACTTGATACAACACGCTGTATTGGAAAGTAGTTTATGGGAGAATTCATACAGTCTTCGGTGGGGGAGCAAAATACTTTTGGTTTGAATTCAAAATGAGTTTATTTATTTTATTTTTCTTTTATCATATTTTTTCCCTTTAGTTTTTTTTTCTTTTAGTTTCAGTCCCAAACAATATTTTTCCTTGAAACCCATCTGTCTAGTCATTCCTGTAACAGTCTCAGTCGTTTCATTATACTCCTTTCTTGTCTTTTCCTGCCATCAGTATTGGCCTTGTCGTCATGTTGACTTCAGTCTCCCCCGAACGCCTTTTGAAATCCAACTGATTTATTCCGATTTTCTCATCATACTCTATGTATTTATACCGTCAATTTAAATGGGCTGCCTAGCTCTACCTGCTCCAAAGTAACCAGGCTAAATTTGTTGTGCTGACAGTTCTGTCCCCATCCAAACCAAAATACTACCTGAAGTTCACTGACGAGCTGTACTGTGGCACAGTAGCTGGAGGTCACCCAGTACAGACCCCATAATAACAGAAGCACTTTAAAGAGGCCTTGTTTTACTCCAAACCCAGCCACCTGAGAGGAATGTAAATAAGCTAATGTGGTCAATTGCTGAATGGAGTTGAGCTGGTTCTCAGGGATATAATGTGTTTTTGAGGGCTTTGTTTTTTTTTCCCTTTTTTTTTTTTTTTTTTTTTTTTTTTTTTTTGGGAAGGTGAATTGGTTTAAACTGCCCTTGACACTGAGACGTCTCCTCCTGATAGTTGCCTTAATTTAGTCTTTTCTTCACTCTGTATTGTAACTCTGACTCTCCCTCTTCACGCCCGTTCTACAGGTTCTTATTAGATCATGCCTTAAGTTGGAGGTAGCCAGCAGGCTTCAGCTTGCTACAGCATTACAGCAGCGCTGGGTTTTTATCTGTGCATCCATTTGTTCTGAGACTTTTATCATCACTCAATGAATAGCCCCCTCCAAGTTTAGTGCTGACAACTGGATTTATCTCCATACTCTTACCCTAAGATGATCTTTGCCTTGTTTAAAAGCCAAGGGACAAAACTTTGTCCAAGTGCTAAAAGCCCAAAAAAATGGCAGCCTCAAGTCTCTCAATCATTCCCCAGTTTGTTTATGTTCTCTGAGTGATGATAACTTGGTTTCTGGAGCTTGGAGGCACATTCAAAGCCAGCAGCCCGGCGATGCTGCCGCTCACAGTTGCAGGATGAAGTCTGCTGACCACGGTGAGGACTAGTCTCTTCTTGGGCTTCTTTTTGGCATCGCCCGCTAAAAGTAGTTGCGAGCGAGGTCAAAGAAAACGCAGCAAACAGAAGTTTGCGTTTTCTAGACTTAGTTTATGGTGAATGTAGCCTGGCATGTAAATCCTCTGCATGTTTGCTTCCGTTCACCTTAACCCTACCTTCACGTGTTTACGGTTATTGTGGCTTTTTTTTCTGACGACTGAAAACATGTGCCTGTTAACGAAAGCTTTACCGTCCCCATGATGATGAGAGTGGGGTACAGCAGGGCTCAGGCTAAATCACTTCCTTCGTCAGGGTTGATGTATGTATGAGATGTATGAACTTTTTTTGTGAAGAACAATGTGGAGAAAAAAAAAAGTGAGGATGAAGTGTATTTTGCCTTTTTTTTTCTTTTTTTTTTTTTCTTTCTTTCTCGCCCCCACTTTTTTTTCTGCTGTAAACTTGTCAGTGTTATGATCCTCCTGCTTCTCTCATTCACCTTGCCTTTGGTCGTCCCATTTGTTTGGGCCTTTGTTTATTAGTGCATGGTGTTTTTATTTATGACACCTGTAGATGTATTCTTTGCTCGAGGGGGTGCAGAGAAAGCAGAGGATTAGTTATTTAGTGGTTATGCTTGTCTTAAGTACAAGTCTTACATCATGGGAATGTGATGGAGGCCGTCTGGAAGTTCTCCTGCAGTTTCTATATGAAGAGTTGTGAATTTTTTTTTTTTTTTTGCAGCAGATTTGTGTTTACGTTAATGCGTGGAGGTGTGTGTGCTCGTTTGCATGTGTGTATGAGGGGATGCCTGTGGATACAACTTTAAAAAGTGGGGAGAAATATGAAATTTGTCGCACTATACATTATTTTTGAAATAGTTAATACATAAGAGCTTTTTTGTCAGCTTCGTGATTGTGACGATGATTTTGATGGTTACAACCATTGTACTATTTCATTTTTCAGCACTTTTACCTCACTTGAGTTTTTCCTTTTGAATGGAAATGTACATGTACATCAGGAAAATGTGTTTGAAGAGGAAATAATGAATAAAGACATTAAATGCAATATCTGCTTCAGCCTTTTTGTTGTTAAAATTTCACACAGCACATTCTGCTTTACAGATTTATCCCAAACTGGCATTTGAAAGATTTTTATGAGACTGTTTGTACAGATAATATTTTGTATGTCTGGCTTTTAATGCTGCACTGCCAGACTTGTACTGTTGGAACAGACAAAGAGTGAAAGATCATTCTTGTCCTTTGAAACAGTCTGGACTGTTTATGGAAGCCTCACAAAGCAGGATTATTGAGTCTGTATAGTGGTGATAATTTAAAAAAGTGCAAAACCTAACAATTTAGAGAAGATAAAATAGATTTTTATCGTGAAAGTTTTCATGTACACAGTAGAATGAAATTAATTCCTCCAGGATCACAGTGCAACAGTAAAAATAAAACAGTGCAGTATAAAGGACTGCATCACAGTGTGAAACAAGTACAAAGCAGTGCAGCAATATACAAGACAATAATACAACACAGTAAAACATCACAGATGTATATGCTAATAAAATACAGACTCAATAAAATGTCTCTATACAAACTGAGCTGCACAGAGCAGCAGGAGTGAAGGGCCGTAGTTTGCAGGAGCTGACCAGGAACTGTGAAATTAAAATCCAAATTTGATTGTTAACTTACTGCAAAGGTCATGAGGCCCACGGGCTCAGAGGGGCCCCTAAGCCAGAGCTTCTGTGAGACATTACTCTTATTAACATTTCTTGTTTGAGAATGAAAGGGCTCAGTCAGCAGTCCTGCTGTGAGCGGCGGTTGCTGGGACAGGGGCCTCTGTGTCCATCATCTCCTTTCATATGAATATAGTAACAGAAGATGTAGATAGCTACATAAAGTACTGTCCAGAAGATAGAACATTTCTTTTCAGGGGGGTTGAGCAGTGTTGATCTGGCTCAGTTGTGCATATAGAGGATTCATAATGGCAAATAAAGGTTTAGAAAATGTTTCATGTTTTTTGATATTCAACTAACTCACTGATGTCAAACTCAAATCTTTTATCCCACTTTGATATCTTTTTTTTTTTCTTTTTAATCTTCCATTTTGTTGTTTTTTGTGCCCTGATCCTGAAGAAACAATGTTTCATCTCAGGTGTAACTGAACTTGATCTTGAACTTAAAGGGTCAAGTAAAACAAAAAAACTGACATATTTTTTTACCTAAATGGAATCTTGTATGTGGCGCTCACCGCATTGAAAAATGACATTTTATAAATTCAACAGCAGGTTCACATTAGTCCACATTACTGTGAATGATCCACAAAACACAACAGTTTTCTCAGGGACAATTTCCTCAGTAGAGGGCACAGGGATCTTTGAGAATGTCAGGTGTTTTTTGTCCTTGAGGAACCAACCCTTTAAAGGTATAATATGTAACTATTCCACATTAAAATGTCTAAAAACAACTAGACCTATATTTTAGACAACAACTCCCATGATCCCATGCTACTTCACAACATCATCAAACTCCTTCTAGCTGCAGAAGTTACATATTGTGCATTTAAAGGATGGGTTCATTTTTTTTTTAAGTCTGTCTTTAAATACTGGATTCCTCCCTAAAGCAAATTGATTCAATATAAATTATTTATTAAGTCTTTACTTCTAAAACACACAGATCCACATGCAACATGCATCAGGAACCAGAATATTAGGTCATACATATGTCAGTCTTGTTTTGATATTGATAGACCTATCCTTTAATAAAATAACCTGCAGGTCGTGCCTCTCGGTACATCCTCTGTGTCACTGATGTCTGCATTAGGCCTGCACTCACTGACTAATATATTGAATCTACAGTAAAGGTGGTTTGCTGATACATTAACCTCATTGCATTGTAGTTAAAAAGACTATCAAATGTCTGAATGTACTGTCGGATTTTGGTAGCAACACATTTCTGATGGCTTTAGCCTCCAGCCTTTACAACTTTGACTTCCTAACATCTTCACTTCAGTCTAGTGGGCATCCTGATGGTGATTTTAACCAGAGATGTTTTCCATCTCCATCACTGGGGAAGCGGTTAGCATTCAAAACTTGAAGCCCTGTTCTTTCTGATCTGGAAAACTCTACCCATGCCAGTGTTTTTTATTGGGTAATAACTGCCTGGACGTTGCTTTTGTGAACATGATGCTTTAAGAGTATTTAAAAGCGTTTAAGTCTATTGACCTTCAGTCTCAACATGCATTTGCATCACTGCACGTCACCCTGAACCACCAGCTGCCATTCATAAAACACTGACTTATCTGCAGAGAATGACTCACTCTGTAGACTTAGGTGACGCAGCAACCTGCCCTCACCAACCTCTTTTTCCATTCCTCTCTGTCCACGTGTTGATGCTGCTTCACAGACCATATTAACCTTTACATGCTTCACTCCATGGCTCCTCCACTCCCTCCACTTCCTCTCCACTGTGGTTTATGGTTTCATGTGAATAAAACTGCAAAAACCATATAAATTCTTATCTTCAATCTCTCTTCATGGTTAAATACTGTAAATAGTTGCTTTTTGTAAAATTAAAATTAAAAATTCTTGTATTTGGGTAAAATTCTTTAAATACAGTGCACCAAGCATGTTTCAATGTCTCTTTAACAGTACAGCAGCTGCACTACTCACCTGAAAACACTGTTTTCCCAACCAGCAGTTATTATTATAACTTGCAAAGCAGCACCTGGCCCCTCAGTGCTCCCAACTGTCTGGCAAAGCTGCAGTGCTTCAGCCATGCAGCCACTCCTCCCATCTCAAGCGTGGTTTATGAAACTAGCCTTCAGGGCCACAACATGCAATGACTCAACTGGTTCACACCCAAACACCAGAGGATCATCGTGCTGCTTAGTTTTGTACCCAGATCATTTTAGTCCAAGTGTGGTAAGATTTTTGTTGAGTTTAGAATTGGGAAGATTTGCTTAAAAGTAATAAACTGATGCAGTGACACAAGCAAATGATCAACCAAAATGAAATAAAACAGGACATTGGAACAGAAAGGGATGTCTATAGAAAAGCTTGCTGATATAAATGGGTTTTAAGGCGTTGTTTAAAACAGTCCAAGGATTCAGCCGATCTAACAGATTGTGGAAGATGATTCCACATGAGGTGGGGCTAAGAATACAAATGTGCGATCACCTTTTGATTTGCAGTTTGTGCGGGGGATAGATAGAAGGCCAAGATTTGAGGATCAAAGAGGTCGTGGATTGGGGAAAAAGGAGCTCAGAAATATGGTGAGGGGCGAGGTCATGGAGTGCTTTATATGTAATCAGCAGGATCTTGTAGTTTATTCTGAATTTCACTGGAAGCCAATGGAGGGATGCAAGAACAGGGGTAATGTGGGAACTACGGCTAGTTCTGGTTAGAAGTCTAGCTGCTGTATTTTGGATTAACTGTAAATTTTTTAGAGAAGACTGACTGAGGCAGGTGTAGAGGGAGTTACAGTAGTCTAACTGAGAGAAAATGAATGTGTGGATTAATTTTTCAAGAACAGTAGGAGGCAATACAGGTCTTATTTTTGCAAAATTTCTTAACTGAAGAAAACAGGACTGGAAAAGCTTATTAACATGATGGTCAAATGTCATATACTGGTCAAAGATGGTACTAAGATTCTTAGCAGTGGATTTAATGTTTGGGTGAAGTGGGCCAATAAACTGAGTAGCAGCAGTGACAAAGATTTCAGTACTAATTAAAAGAACTTCAGTTTTATCAGGGTTTAGATGGAGAAAATTTTGAGTCATCCACTCTTTGGTAGTAGCTAAACAATCATGGAGGGAGGACAGTTGATTCAAGTTATTGGGTTTGGCAGAGAAATAGATCTGATTATCATCGGCATAACAGTGATATGACATTTCATGAAAGTGGCTGAACTGACCCAAAAGGAGCATGTACAATGAAAACCGGATTGGACCAAGGATGGAACCCTGAGGGACTCCACACTGGAGGGGAGCTAAGGAGGATACATGATTATTAACACAGACATTAAAAAATCTATTTGTTAAGTATGAATTAAACCAGTTTAAAGCTGTACCAGAAATGCCCACCCAGTTATGAAATTAGTGCAGTGCCTGTTCGGAACGGGCTGATTTCTCAATACCTAGAGAGAGTTGTGGCCATCCCCTAAATGCCTCTCATGCAGACTATCAGTAGACACTACAATTTACCGATGCTCCCTATACGCCTCACATGCTTACAATCAGTAGATGCTACAATTTCCCAATGTTCCCTAATCACCTCACATGCAGAATATCTGGAGACTACAATTTTGAGTTGAGGTGAAGTTGATCGAATGAACTGTAGTGCCTGTTCAAAACGTGCCTGAGACATTCTGCATTATGTAATGAACACACATACAAAGTTCCCATGCCTGAGGAATGGGAATTTAAGGGGAGTTTAACTCTAAACTTTTTCAATTCTTCTCTACAGTAGTTCTCATCACTACAGATGTAATCCCACCTCTGACCACAGTGTGAGTTGCAAGAGTGACGCTGTCTGTATTTCTGCTCGTTGAATCCACAAGCAGAAGAAGAAGCAGAAGCAATGTTGTTAGTGAGGTATTTTTATATATTTCTGAACATGCCTTAGACATCCAACACTAAGTCTTGAACGTAAATGCCAAGTTTCATTCACAGCACACAGTTCAATAGTAAAGCTTAAGTCTCTTAAATGTTTTCAAGTCATTAACACTATGGATGTAATCCCACCTCCGACTACAATATGGATCACAGTGGCAGAGTGGCGCTGTCCGTATTTCCACTCATTGACTCCACGGGCAGAAGAGGAAGTAAATCAACGTTGTCTATGAGGTATTTTTTATATATTTCTTAAGAACCACTCATCCAAACAACTTCACCCTCGACATTACACTTCCTTGATTCTCCAGCAATACATCCGCCAGGCATGAGGTAGATCAGATGAACGGTTTTCGAAATATGTGAAGGACAAACATACATGCATACAGACAGACAGAGATTCCTTGATTTATACAGAGAGATTAAACTTCTTCCACACTGCATGGCTGTATCTTATAGTTCTGCTTGTTCCACAGATATGTTGCTGGAACCATAATGTGGTGCATGAGTTTGTAAAGATGGAGCCACTGGTGAGTTCATCAGAGTTTAAGAGGTTAAATCTCACTGTCACAAGGCACTAGAAATATTCCTTTCTATTGTTGTCCATATCTTAGGGCTTAGTTACTTTTAAATGGTTGGTTTAGGAGATATAGACTAAACTGCAGCACTTATCTGTTATCACCTTGTGTAAATTGTTCAGAAGAAAAGACTTATATGATAAGTCATTTTCTTTGTTGCTTTGAATACCAACTTAGAAAGACACACTTCCTTGTGATTGTTATTTGCTTACATTTTAACCGACAGTTGCTCTGAATCAGGTGAGAATTATCGTAAGATTTTTACTTCCTTAATGCAATCAGAGTCACGGTTTCACCTGATTTCATTATTTACAATCTAATTTCATAATACTTAAAATATGAAGCACTTTGAGTGACAAACAGATGTTAATTGTCTGTTTTTTTTTTAAAATAAAACATTTCAAGCTTTATTATTTCTGACATCAAAGCAAAATGTTGAGGCAGTATAGTAACTCAACAGTGACTTCAAATACCTGTTCCATCAGTACTTGGAGACTTAGTCTGAGTGTTCAGGTGAGGGATGAGCTGCTAATTTCACATCTGGAAACACATCGACACAACTGCTAAAAAGTGAAGGGGACCTTCTGCCCAGACTCTCGATTCTGCCACACACACACACACATACAATGTCACTGCTGAGGCTCTAAATGCAATTAAGATGTGCAGGAAACCAAGCATCCTGTCAAGCAGCACTGAAGCCACAGACTCAAGCTCACATAGTTAAAATCATCAATTTATAACTATTCCTACTTTAAACAGGAAAACGTTAACATTTCTCAGTTTCTATGAGCTTGTCAAGACAGATCAAATTGCTGTTTTTATCATTATAAATACAAAAACCAACAAAACAGAGCAGTTTGTATACAGTATATAGTAGGTATTTACACATATTTACCCACAACTCATTTTCTTTTCTTTTTATTGAGTTGTCACCTTTTGAGCTGTCACTCTTAGGTGTCTTGTTTCTTGAGTTTCAGAGGCAGAAACACAGAGCGAGATGACAACTGGTCTCCATGAGGGAGTTTCATGCCCACAACAAAACCACACAAACCTCCTCCTCTGTACACAAAAACAGACACAGATCCCCCACCCCCACCCCACCCACCCTCCCCCCAGCAGTGTTTGGCCAGGTCAAACAATGCATGATTTCTGGAAAAATACTGATAGAAGTATACTGGGGACAGAGAGACAATGGACAGTTAACACAGAGCAGAGAATTCACCTACCTGCCTCTGGTCTCTAACAGCTGCTGAAATGGTTCTTCTTTTATGAGTTTTTATTGTCTGACTGTGGTCATTTTATGTTTTTTACCACCTGTTTTATGTCATCAGTGTTGAATCTTGAATCTAAATCTTTTTCAGCAAGGGTGGAGGGGAACTAAGGACAAGTAGTCCTAACTGAGTGGCTTTAGTGTACCTGTACTATGCTGAGTATCCTGTAAACTCAGAGATTACGTCAATGCTTTAATTTTTGATGAAGTACCATGCTGTGGTAGTACCATGCAGAGTGGTTTTGGCTGGTGTAAGATCATTTTCTGTTTCAGTTTACTTTATAAAGAAACGATGCTGAGAGATCTGTTGTTTTCATATTGAAACAGTTACAGTCAGACATTTGTCCTTTCAGCCATTAACTTAGAGTAGTCTCTATAAAAGTGCTTCTGCTGTACTTTTACTTATAAGATCGGTTCGCTCAAATATCTTAAAAACTGTTCTCACTTACCTCTAGTTGTATTCCGGTGTGCCGATATTTGGTTTTATGTGCCCAGATTTTGAGATATCTGTTGCCATAAATGTTTGTACCAAATTTCATGGTAATCCATCAAATAGTTCATGAGATATTTAAGGCTATAACAAACTGATGGACCAACAGAGCGACTTACCAGCCGTTATTACGATTCCTAGAGTCATGCCGCTAGCATGGCTAAAAAACATATTTTTCACTCATCTCTTGTTAAGTTTATTTACAGAAAAAAAAGTTTTCAGAGAAGCTACTTTAAAGCCCCAATGGAAACTGTAGACAGTGGGTCTGTGGGTTACTCAGAGTAAAGTCTGACACATTCTGGAAAGAGATGATGCCTTCATTTCCATTTTATTGAGTTCATTTGTCTTGTTTGTAGTTTGGGTGAACTAAGCCTTTAAGTATTTTTTAGCACAAGTAATCTTACTTATGCTTGACTGATATTTAAATCAGGTAACTGAATATGATACTTAAGTTTATCTACAATACATATTAAAATACTTTGTGTACATATTAAGCATTCTTTAATCCAAAACCTACTGTGTTGACCTGCAGTCTGGTCGCATCTACTGAGAGAACTTAAAATATTTCTTATTGTCATGGGACTTTATTGAGAACATTCCTCCGCAAAGTCTACAGAAATAACTTTGTGGCTTTCAAAGATCAAAGTTAGTGACTCACGTTTAGCTATCTGCTTGGGCACCAGTGATATTTACTGGTGGGAGGCGATTTTTGTTTCTGCTTCACATCGCCCACTGCTGTGCGTCTGCGTGGGGCAGAATAAAGTTAGCATGATTAGTCATTACTAGAATTGCTTTTGTCTCAGGAATAATTAAATTGCGATGCTATTGTGAGTCAAAGTATTCTAAAAGGTTGTGAGAAGCAGAAACACAGTGGAGTATTTCAGCAGGGTGTTGTGTTTTGAAACACTTGAACAGGCACTAAATGTTTTGCAGCTGCTGAGCCTTCACATTGACCTCGCAGCTGAAGAGTTTATTGCCACCAGTTAAATGGAACGCATTTGTGTGGTAATTAATGTTGAAAAATGCTTTCATATCCTTGCTGTTCCTTCCTGTTTTCAGTGCGACTGTGCGGGGTCCTTGGGGTCAGGGCAGATTAATTAGTACTTGGCTTGATTAAGGCTGATGCACTGTAGATCCCTGAGAAACCTCATTAGTATCCATGCGAAACATCCAAGAGTAATGAGCTGTGGCACTGATAGCATCTGTTTTCTGGGATGATGATTTTGCTGATTATTTGTCGTGTGTGTTTTGTTCATTTGTGTGTTTGTGTGTGAGAGTTGGTGAATTATGGTGCAGACAGGGGAGCATGTTGACAAACCTGCCTACTCATGTCTGGTTGTCCTGGCAGAGGATAAGCTGCTGAGACACTGGGGTGTCTTTTGGCTGAGCAGGACAAGCACATGTTCACCTAACAATTGTGTTTCTGCCCATTCTGGTGCCCTGAGCTACTCATCCACTGGCGCACTTGAGAGCTTTGATCTTCTCAAAGCCAAATCACTTTCATGATAGGTTAGTTTGATTTGGTTTGTTTGTGATTGTCATTCATGATCCATCAGTTAGTTAAACCCACATGAGAAGTTTTGTTAGATGTCACATACATACATATTCTACCATTCTTCCAAAAGATATTCCCTCATCTGGTGTTGTGATGGTGGTGGAGGAGAGTGCTGTGCAACATATCCATCCAAAATCTCCCATAGATGGTCAGTTCTGGTCAACATCTGGTGACAGTGAAAGCCATAGCGTGTGATTTCCATACTCCAGTGTTTTTGTTTCTGCTTATGTTTCTCCATTTATTTATTCAGGTTTTTCCTTCATTTTTCTCCAGTCTTCATGTGCATGATTGGAACTCATAGTTGTGTGAGTGAACCGTGGAGCCACAAAATAAATAAGCAGGAGCCAGCAGTTTCAATTAATGACATGACAGTGAGCGCAAGACTACAGTGCAGCACATCAGTGTGAAGCAGTGCTTAACGTCGGTTCAAGCTCATCTCACAAATTTCATATTATCTCGTGTTGTTTCACTCCCCAGAGCAGAAATCCTTCAAAGCATGATAGTTTTTAGTAGTTTCAGCCCATTAACAACACATTGCATTTACTTAACATTACTGCCGCCCATTTACCAGTTTACATTCCTACCACCCAGACAGCCCCTGGTTGTTTTTCAAATCTCATGTCTTTGATTTTAATGATGTTTAATGATGTTATAGATTTATATTATGTACCTGTACTAATAAATATGTTCAGATGGATGCAGTGAGTTCAAGCAAACAACTCGAGTTGCACTGCTACATTCACACATGACAAGCTTTTTGCAACGTGTATTCAAAACAGTTACAAGTTGGAGCTTTGTATACTGTAAGCTTTCAAAATGCCTGGCTCTCCCTCTGCTCTGAGAGTATATTCACAGCTATCATTGCTGCAGCTTGCTTAGCTTTAATCAGCCCCGCCACCACCAACAGCATATACCCACAGACTCTGACTCTGGTCTCTGGATATCTTTTATCACAACAGCCAGATCTCTCTCTCTCTCTCTGTGCATGCTTAAATGTATACTTTAGAGGCTCATGAAGTCAGAGCCGACATTAACGATACTGCTGTGCTCTGTTCTTATGTAACTAAACTTCTAGGTTAAGTGACTTGACCGAATTTAGTATCTGACCAAATCTCGTATCCAAATAATTAATTTCAATCCCCAATTAATGCTGAAATGTGAAAGTTTGTGTGTTATATCCCTTTAAAGTTGCACTAATCATATTGTAAGTGTGTGGCTGGAAAGTGATGAGTGTCAAACCCTCACAAACTGAAACTCCACATTCACTGTGTGTGCTTATGGTGTTGAGATATGTAAAGTACACTCCTCTGCCAACAGGACAAATAAAATCTAAAGTACAAACTAGCCTGCGATATAAAGACTCACAGACCAGCTGGCCTGTTTTCTGGGTGAGTCGTGAGGTCAAACCCTTTCAATAGGCATTTCTTGCCATTAGGAGCTGCCATAATTTAAAGCTGCTTACTCTAAACTTCTCTGGAGTCATAAAACAAATGTAAACATTATGAGACATTTGTTTTATGAAGATATGATGTCCTTTATGCTGCTATAAATCTTTGATGTGCTTGTCAAATGCAGAAGAAAACAAGATAACAATATCATCTCAATTCACTAAACATAGTACTACACTATATAGCTAAAAGTATGTGGACAAATGTGATCGTTGTACATTTCATTCTGAAACTATGTGCATTAATCTGCTGCTATAACAGCCTCCACTCTGCTGGGAAATCTTTCAACAAGATTTACAAACTTGGCTGTAAGGTAAGTTTTACTAAAGTTAAGTCAGATACATAAAATATATAGCATCTTGGATTCAATACCTTACAATCTGTGTTACATTACATGAAAACACTAACAACACTAAGATCCCCCAATGGAAAGGATAAGGATTTAAAGCAACACCTAAGAACAATCCATCATAGCCTGAAGGACCCAATAAACTTCCTCCTTGTGTGGCGGATGCCTGGACTTTAACCTGTGAAGGAAACAAACGTGAGAAGTTGAGCAGCTCATGTAAACCTTCCACCCTTGTCAGGAATTGTGCAAGCTGCGCAAATATGAAAAGCCTCTTCACTACCACCATGCAGAGGGGTGCCACCTACAGGAGTACAACAAGGTCCCGAGAAACAGGTGGAGATTAAGTGGGGGGCTGTGGCTGAAACAGAGAAAGAAAAAAAAAGAAAGAGAGAGGACTCAGCACTTCTCATGTACCTTTTCATGCACTGGTGGTTTGTTTCCCAGAAAGACTTGCATCAAACCCCTCCAGCACACGCACACATCCTCTACTTGTCAATCTATATATAACATAAACCTCACAGATCCTGTGCCAAGCATGATGGATGGGCGTGCCTGCATATTCATCTCCTAAGGATTTATGTATATCTTACTACCAGACTCACTTGACAGAGCGTATGTGAGCTCGGCGTCCAACATATTTCCAGCAGTGAGGCCAGCGCAGCATGTGTTTGGCTGTAAATGCTGAAGAACTTCAGCATCTGTCTCACTGCGCCTGTGTCGTCTCCTCTAAACTCTGTGAATGGTTGTCGGCAGAGAGCTCGCCTCTGTACTTTTAATGTACTCTGACATGCTGTTCCCATTATATTGCTTTCAGATAGAACTCTATTCTTTCAGGGTGTCTGATCCTCTTCCAGGCAATTATGAAAATGCACTTTCTTCTGTGCGCTCTGTCCAACAGCCCATCCCTCTGCCTGGACTGCAGAGCGAAGAGGAGGTTAGATAAGGTCACAATTGCCTTAAAACTATCTGGCTATCATTACCTCACCATGACAAAGAACATGTTTGTTTTAATCCATCAAGAAGTGAATTTTCTTGTAAATTTGAACTGCGCAGTTTATGTAATAACTGACTCACATCACCAGTCTAACTTGTGAAGTGGGATCGTAGTGGAGAAGACTGTTGCATCTTCTCTAAGTGTGATGATTTGATGACAAGCATCTTGGCAACCTTAACATCTCAATGATTTGTTTCCTCCTGTTTTTTATTTTTGTGGCAGTTGTATTTGCTGAGTTCAGGTGCAAGTTCAGTACCAAGATCAGACAGGAAATATGAGCTAACAACTGGCTTTCACAGTCTCTTTCTTTCTTTATTCTTTTTCAGGTTTCGACAACTACCTCTGAAAATACATTGAACTGAGTGACAGAGCTGAGTTCTGTTCTATTTTGGCACTGGGAACATTTTGAAAAAGTAAATCAGAGAAGCTAAACTTAAAATAAGAAAAGTGTTGTTGTTGTGTGGTGTAAGCTAAATCGATGCCAACCATCAACCTCGTTCACAGTTCTTTAGTTAATTTGATAGACATCTAGACATCTGTCACTTTTAGCCAGAGGAAGCTGAAATGACTGCGCATTTTTTTTTTCTCACTTAGTCTGTTAGTAAGATTGAACCTTTCAGTTGAGCTGTTCTGCATAGCTGCACTTTTACTTTAGTAAAATAGCAATACAGTTGAACTGCATTAAGATAGCTGCTGTCATGTTCTCGAAATGTTGAAATGTTCTGCATGATTCATTTGTGACCAATCAGTGATGTGAAGTGTTCTCCAAACTTTGATCCAACCAAATCTTCCATCTTCTCATGGATTACTTTCATCACAGTTTTAGGAAACCAATATGTCATAAGAGATGTATTACTTTCTCAGGCAAAATCAAAGATTCTTTTTTTTGAATCTAGTAAAAGTGTTTTCTGGTAGATGGAAATAATCAAGGCAATTTGATAAAGTACTTTTTTTTTTTTTACAAGTAAACTCAAAAACCCACCCAAACTACATGAGTTAAGTTCCCCAGATGTCATTCAGTGTATTTGTTCTTAACAGAGAGGGAAGCGTCTGCATTAGTCTATTAAACTGCAGGTTTCTTGGGCAGGTCAGCTGATCAGGGCACTGAGGGACTTCCTGTCGTACAGCTGGTGAAGTCACTGTGTGTTGGACATTGTTGGTCATTCACTGTTTCACAGGAAGTAACTGTACATCAGCACTCTCCCTTCTCTCAGTCTGGGGCGGCTGTAGCTCACATTAACTGGCTTTTAATCACAGCTCCTCCTGTCCAAGTGTTGAAGTGTCCTTGACCAAGACACTAAACTGCTCCCACAACATGTAAATCATTTTGGACAAATGAGTCTGCCACATCAATGTTATGTAATTTTAGCTGTTGCTGTAAAAGACCTTAAGAATAACAGTGAGTCCCCAGAGCCCCAAAACCTCAGGAATTTACATAATGGAAAACAAAACCTGTACTGGGGAAAGAGTTTGCACCGCTGATTAACTTTGCATGCTCACAAATATGATGCTTTACAGCTAAAAGACCAGTTACTTTTAATGGTTGTGCTTATTGTGATGAAGAAATGTCTCACACAGATGCAACAGTATAACAGTATTTATTTATTTAATATATCAGACTGCAGATGTGATAGTACAATCAACTCAGTGTCGGTTTGTGGTCTCTTTAAATTTTATTTAAATTATTTTTTAATTTTTTAATTTTAATTTTTTTTTAAATTAAATTATTAATCTTATAATTAATTAAATTTAATAATTAAATTAAAATACAATAATTCAATAAAATATTACATTACATTACATTTAGTTATCAAATTAAATTAAATTAAATTAAATTAAATTAAATTAAATTAAATTAAATTAAATTAAATTGGTACATTTACAGCAGTGCTGAAAAAACTGAGCTCTGAAAATCACCTTCTTGGTGTGATTTATAATTCTGACAAAGTGAATCAGGCCTGTGAACTGTATTTTTCCAAGACCTGTGCAAACTCTTCCATCCGGTGTTACTGAATTGTTTCGACATGTTGGTGAGATGATTAACTTGAGCGCCATCTAAATGTGGGCGGCAAAAGCCTTTGTGAGTCCCAATTATAATATACAGGGGAAAATATGAATCAGCTCCATATGTATTATTAATATAAGTTATACAGGGCCATTTTTCAAGGGTGGGGTCCCCCTGCCTCACAGGCGCTGTGGGGTTCCAGCAGTGTGTGACAGTAGCAGGCAGTGTAATAGTGATAATTTGCTGTTTGAATTATTAGGTTGACAGCTGTGGCAACAACAACTAAAAAACAAAAATTGTATTATTACAGTTACAATAATCTGGAAAATATATATTTATTACAGTAATTTGGTCAAGAGGGGCACTTCAGCCAAAGAGGGTAAAAAGACAACAGATTGAGTCACTTTAGCCACTACGTGTTCACATCCCTGTTGTTGCATGTGGTCCCATAACCTTTAGTAGTTAAACAGGGTATTTGTCGTCTTTTCTAATTATTTTGAGTAAGACTACACTGGGGAAGGAGGTTGTATATTTATAATTGGTAGTCTGTTATATTTATAGGCTGCAAAAAGCTCATCTGCAGAGATATATACACACACACACACACACACACACACACACACAATATATATATATATATATATATATATATATATATATATATATATATATATATATATACAGTAGCTTGACAGGGATAATGTGTTTATATTCCTCAGTGTCTCAGCTAGTATCTATATACCACAGCTGTTGTACTGGAGCTTCTTATTATCAGAACAACTGCTTATCTGCACTATTGATATTGTGTGCTGCACGAGTGCAACGTGCCTGAGTATCCTGAATGAATACAGGTCTGCACGTGGACACAGTCAGTATTCATACACTAACACGATGCATATCTTAATATAACTATAGTAATAGGACTTTTATAAAGCACTTGTCCAAAACAATTTACAAATGGTTTCACAAAAAGAAATAAAACCAAGAAAAACAGATAGAAGCCATCAGTGCTCTCTGTACAGTACATCAGCTCAGCCCGTCCCCCTAGTGGCCACATGTCCTCACTGCGCTCTGACCCCGTCCTGCCCCTTCATCATTAGACAGCATTCAGAGAGGCAGACCCAGAGCGTGCGCACAGTTCTAATCAGGCCAGCACATGCTCAGTTTGAAACACTGCCACATAGCTGGGCTGTGATATAAGACAGACTGGACAACTCAGTTGACCAAGGCACATTCACACACAGAGATGCCAGCAGAGAGCCGGTTCAACTCTCAACTCATGTGTTCCATGAAATTGTTTTTTGTGATAAAATATTGCCTCCAGATGCAGCTTAAAATCAATTAATTTTGTTTATTTTCCATAAGTAATCTGGAGTGGTGAAGTGGACTGTAGTCTTCAGGACTGAGTGGAGGTTATTTTGGGGGCTATTTTTGCTATGTTACTAATCCTCCATCTTGGGGATGGAGGCCAAAATGTAGTTTCACTACTTTCTAGGGCATATATAGATCCCTAGCCAGAGTCCCTGCTTAAAACCAGAGGGGACAGAACCTTTGCAGCCAGGGCCCTGAGGCTCTGGGATGATATACCAGAAGAAACATCTTTAGGATTTCTTCTTAAAACATACTTTTACCAGAAAGCTTATCCTGATTTTACAAGTTTTTAAAAAAAATCTTATCACTGAAATTTTTTTTTATTATAACATCTAATCCATTTGATTAGATTATTTGATTATTCCTCAAAGTAACAACAAAAATGTCCCACTTTTTCACAACTTTCTGACTCTTTTAAATGATTGATCAATTCATTTAGAAAATAATTGGCAGATTCTTTGATAATGAAAATAATTGTTTGCTGCAGTCCAAGATTAAATTTTGTACCTGAATTTAGAATTTGTTGATTTAAATTTGCTCTCGTGTGAAGCGCTAAAGATTATTATAATAATATGATATTCTTTGCTGAAGTGTGAAGACATCAGGTAAAATGTGTGACATTAACGAGTGAAGTGTCTGGTTCCTTCTAAATGATCAGAATCACAAGTTTAAAGGAAGAACAGAAATCTTATTCTCTGTTATTGCGCTCTCGTGTCCAACCAGTGAGCTATGCATCACATTTTCCTCTGGTTTTTGTGCTATTTGCCTGTGTAGACATTCAAATTTGTTCTGACTCTGTGTGTATTCTCCTTCCCTTTATTATATAAAAGACTGGATAGCTCAGACAAATACAGGCCGGTTTTTGGGTTCACAAATGCTTGCAGTGTGGTTACCAGTGGTTAAAAGGGACAAACCACCGCATTGGATGGGTGACAGTGAATAAAACGCACAACCAAAGAAAATGACTCATTCCTCTACAGCAGTATCTGTGTTTAAATCAGAGTATAAAACAGGAGGGAAACATATCAGCAGGGGAAGAGGTAATGACATTGGAAACAACTCAACCTCTCAGCGTTCCCTAGGAGGTCTCATTAGTGCACCCGCACACATTTTATGGGAACAATTGTGATCTTGACCCAACACACGCTTGACAAACAGGTCACATTGTCACACGTTCACTTCAACATTCCCCTCTTGCTGTGTGTACTGCTACTAATTACTAATATGGACAGTTTTTAATTATTCTTGATCTGGAGACCTGGATCTCAGACCTGGTTTTATTGATCAAGGGGTCACTCAGCACTGTCTCATAGCTTCGAAGGCAATGCTGAGATCTGATGGATATGAGCACATGTTGGTCATGAAAACTCTGACTGCATCCACACATGGGTGCTGACTGTATGTTTAGAAGTTTATTATTTTTTATCTTCGTTCATTGAAGTCTGTGTTTGATCCGATGTTGCTGTTTGGCTCATCGTTATTAATCTGATCATCTTTCATTTGAATATGTGCAGATGTGTGAACCTTCTGTTGTACAAGGAGTCTGCAGATGAATCATTCTGATTCATAGTTTTCCCTTTCTATCACACACCCTGCAGGAACCCATGCTGGTGTGAGAGGTTAGAGTGGATTATGGGAAACATTATCATGTAAAACAGCTGCACACCAGTATACTGAAAATGACCTAAAGGCTCAGATTAGTAATCAGGCTCTGGGGATGCATTAACGTGAGGCATGCTTGGAGGAATTTGGTTTGACTTCTGGAGTGCTTGCACCTTCAGTCACTTTGTTTGACCAGATGAACTCTAGTGGTCCAGCTTTAAGAAATAGTTGACATTCTGGGATATAGCAGTCAGCAGCCAGCTAACTTAGCTTAGCATAAAGACTGGAAACAGGTTAACAACTAGCATGACTCTATCCAAATGAAACAAAATCCACCTACAGTACTAGCACTATTGTTTAATCTGCACAAAAAACCAAATGGCAAAAATTTGTTTGTTTTTTTATGGGGGGTTATGTGTCAGACTATTTCCTGGCCAAGAGCAGTAGGTTATTTTTTTTACATGACTTGCAGACAAGTTAGATAAACCCTCTCACTTTTGAGAAGTTATGAACTCATAGAAAAGTTGCTCTTTCTGTAGTTTGTCCTCTTCGTGTTCTTGTGATTTATCAACTATTTTTAGAAGCAGTCTAGTGTAGTAACCTGATCCACACAAGAGTTTAACTGGCAGTGTTAAGCTTGCCTAAACAAACTGGATTAAACTGGTAAATTGTTGTTTAAACTGCACTAGATGAGTTAGGCATGAACACAGTATTAGTCCTCTTCCTTGCAGATTTAGGGGGAATGTTCCTGTAGGAGTTTGTAAGAAATACTGAATTTTTCCTGGACTTCTAAACCAACATGCCTTGAAATGCCATGCAAAACGCTTATGTTTTTAAAGAAAGGTTAGAACCAAAAACAAGTTTAAAGTGACATTTACCTAATTCAAATGACATTTACATATGATTTAAGGATACAATTGTTGTTGCTGGGCAGCCTCACTGAACAGACATGGCCTTGTTCAGTGGGTCATTTTGTGTGTCTTGGATGTTTCAGAAAAATGTCTCTAAAAAGGTAAAGTTCTATTGTTTGACAGCCCGGGCACAGAATGACTTTCTCAAACTGCTTTACTCTGAACCTCACAGTTTCTCTCAGTCTCTCCTCCACTGCAGGCTGCTGCCCAGAAGACAGCAGAGCAGAGCAGTTTATCATGCTGGTTATATGTAGTTAACAGCTGTACTGAACTGCAGTCCATTCACTTTATACCAGCAATACATCGTACACTGAAGACCATTTGAGAATAACTTTTACACAGTTCCGCTTGTCCTCTCACAGAGTGCAAGTGGAAATGGGAAGGTGGAGCCATACACCACCTGAACAACATGTGTGTTGCGTAAGACTGGCATACAAAACAAACACATACTCGTGTTCCCTCACACACAGGATATCCGTGTGAAATATGGACATGAGTCCACTGAACTGAGCTCACTCTTTGTTGACACTGATTATGTTACATGCTTATCTTGCGCTATGGGGGATTTTGTGTTGCTAATTGTATTATCTTTCAATATTAATGGGTTTATTGTATATATGACTTTTCTGTATATTGTTTGGACCCAAATGTTTTATCTAATTGTGTCGATAAAATAACTAACTAGATACCACTGCAACACTGGACAGATGTATTGTACATGATCAGGCTGTATTGTGCTGTAACTACATCCCTCAAAGTAATTGTGTTTACATTTACGTTGCAACAGGTAATCCAGGTAACAGCTATTTCATCTTGTCTCAATCCTGAATAGGAGGCTTCTTCTGTGCAGTTACTGTGTTTAATGCTACATGCTTTCATTCACTGTGATAAAGCAGCAATTACAGTGAGCAGAAGTCTGTGTTAGATGTGTGTTACTGAAAAGGAGCTGATTACCGAACTTTTCTTTTTTTCTCAGATTAGTAATCAGGCTCTGGGGATGCATTAACATGAGGCATGCTTAGAGGAATTTGGTTTGACCTCTGGAGTGCTTGCACCTTCAGTCACTTTGTTTGACCAGATGAACTCTAGTGGTCCAGCTTTAAGAAATAGTTCCCATTCTGGGATTCTGGGAAAAGCTAGGGCTGCAGCCAATCTGAATGCTCCATTTGCAATGTTACCTCTACGTCCCCATCAAACTGATGTCAGATCATTCATGCATGCCAACAAATGGCAGTGCGGTCCATAGCCTTTGTTGCTAACGTTGTTCCATGGGTTGTCTACTCGCATATTTCAGATTGTATATCAGCTTGAACATGTGCGGATGTATATTAGAAGTTTATGTTTTGAGTAAAGAATGAGAAAACAAAGTGAAATCCTGCTGCTATTGTAGCAGAGCTAAAACAGCCTGTTTCAGACAGAGGCTGATCTGAGGGGCTGCATAAAGGGTCAATATGAGCTAAATAGGGAGTTTTTTAAAGCTGTAAATCATGCAAAAATATAGATCTGTAAACATGTATAATGCATCCCCTTTAATGTTGTATTCACTGTCAAAAAATCTCCACTAGCATCAGAAACCTGTAGAACACACAACGAGCCCATGCTGATCAATCACAGTGCTTGCACAGTATCTCCCTGGCTGTCCTTGCCCTGTCGTGGTTATTTGAAGAGGAGCCCGTCGGCTGTGACAGCTACATACAAAGGCCAAAAGCTTCACCGTTTTTCTTTTTTTTTTTTTATTGTCCCAGGATTTTATGTTGTTTAAATTTGAGACTTGAATGTTGTTGCCTTCAAGTCTCACAGGTAAGTCCAAGTCAAGTTTCAAGTGTAAAACTCTGCAGTACTTCTTCTGATCCTCTCATGATGTTAGTTAATGGTCCCTGTCTATGTGTCTGATAAAGACAGAGAAAAAGTATGTTGTATTGTCATATATCAGATATAGTTATGTTTCAATTCAGTTATAAATAAGGCATTTCAGTCCTCAGACTGTATTTGAACACTGGCCAAAGGTCACTGATGATTTACTGTGTTACTCTGCTCCGTCTGCTCTATGTTTCCACTCGCTAATCCCTGCCTGTCATGGAGGGAGGTCCATAAAAGATGGATTTTCTCGTCTTCTCACCACAGCTTTTCATTTACAGAGCGGACAGCAGCATCCTTCCACCCTCACCCCCTGCTCAGCGCTTTAATCCAGCTAGAACGAATAAAGAGATTAAAAAGCAGAAGATGAGACATGATGAAAGAGGGTCACTGTGGTCAGCAGGATGTGGGCAGGTGAGACGGGAAATGTTGAGGACAGGGGAGGGGGCAGGAGGTTTTTAATCAGGACAAGACCACTTCTTCACTTCCTAGAACATGATGCTGTTTTCTGTGGAGGGAATGTGAGACTGGTGGAAAAAAAACACTCCCAGTGAAACACCTGGTGTTTATCCTTTTTATTCAGCCACTTACGTGTCTCTGTCTTTGCTGTGTCCTCAAAGGGAAAACACATAACGGCTCTGGATTTGATGTCTGCATGCTTTGCAGATAAATTGTTGACACAGTTTGCAAACCAGAAATACATTTAGAAAGATATTTTTGTTTCTAACTGCACTTTGTTCATGACATGATGTAGCTTGTAGCAACTGGTTTTATATTCTGTTATCCCTAAAAATGTAGAAATTTGTGTGGGACAATATTCCTCACAAATACTGGTGAATTTCTATATTTTTATATATATTATTGTTCACAACAAATCCCATGAAAAGACTAAAACCAACAATAATTTGATCCCTCTAAGAAGTACTGCCTTTGTAGCCAGAGCCTTATATAGTATATTCCTCTGTGCCACAGAGCACCATTGTTAAAAATACATCAGTGAGCCACACCATTACACTGGTGACATGTTCCTTCATTACAATAAATACGAGCATTATAATTTATTTTGAATCAGTTCCTCAACACTGTCCTGCTGCTGGAAATGCTCACTAGAGCACCGAATGTGTACTAATTCACGACTGAAAATAGTTCCCAACAAATGCTACATTTATTTCTGAGTAACGTTATCTAAAAAGTACAGTGCCCAGTAGTTTAAGGAAATTACTCAGGCTTTCTAAAAAAGTTAAGTGAATATATTTGTGACCCGTTGCAACATTAAAATGATGCTTAGACATGAACACATTAGTAGTTATTATCCTATAATATAAAACTAACATGGGCCAATCTCTGTATAATGATTACTCTTACCTTTGATTCTTAAGATTTTGCTGATAATATCTTAATGCTGATTAACTGTAGTATTTTCATTCTGTGGTACTTGCACGTTTGTAAAGGATCTGAATACTATTTTCACCACTGGAAAAATCAGTAGCTGTACTAGACTTAGAATTCATAATTTTATGGTTTTGTGATGAAACACCCACATCATGTTGCCCTTGTTGATTATCATCACTCTGATTCTAGATAGAGTCTCAAGGGAGTTTTCTCTTGGATTTTAAACTCATGGGATAACAGAGGGAAGTGTTTTGATATTTCATTCAGTAAGATTGAAAAGTAAGAAAAAGAACATTTAAAGAAAACTTTAACATACTAACTTGAACCTTATCCTGAAGAAGTTTTTCTTTTCTATTTTGACCAGTGAATTTAAGGGAAAGTTGAATCATGACAACCACGTAATTCTGCCCTACTTCATTTATTACTCACGTTTTATTTCTTCTCACTGGAGACATCACTCCTAAAATATTAAAAAGCTTGAACTCATAGCCATGGGAAGATTTTTGAAATATATAATTGAAAGTATCCATCTAACATTTTATAAGAGAACTCTGATTTAAGGAGTATTTAATCTTCACAGACGTTTGGCTGCAGTACAGGTTTAAGCTCTCCAACACGTAATACTTGAATGTCTGGACGTGAGCCTTGAGCTAGATTTTCATCTACAATATTTCGCTGGATACTTTTTTCAATCATCACCGATTGGCTGTAAGTGAAGGATCTCATTTTCCCTTTGTAACAAATTTCAGCACATTCCCTTAACAGTGTTATAAGTATACACACACACAACATTTCGGAAATAATTAACTTTGACTTGTGATTTTTCTTTGTATTCTCTCAACTAAGAATTGAGTTTGATGTCGCAGTTGATTTGACTCATTATTAAAACCAATAATTTTCTATAGTGTCAAACTTGTGGCAAATGATAGATATGAGCTTTATTGTCTTTGTATTAATCATGAATTAAGGATGTTGACCTTTCTACAACACTTCCAACTTTTTTCTAATAGGACAATTGGAGCCTCCAATTACCAAAGTAACTGAAAAATAAAACATCTTTACAGAGGAAAATCATTTTAATCAGTGTGTAAAAAAACAAGAATTCAAGAAATCCAACAGTGACATCACTGGTGTTCACACTTCCTGTACTTATGGACTGTAAATCTTATGAACAACCAACTTCCATTCACCAATTTGAAATCATAAAAAAGATAATATACATTTCCAAGAACTCAAAATTTGGCTCATCATTCATATACATTCTGACATGATCACAGTTGTGACAATTAAGTGTATGCTAATGATTTCACTGATCTAAAGCTGCTTTTCTGGTTTCTTCATAAACAGTCGAAGGGAGAACAGTGAGTGACATTTCATAGTCATATTTATGACATTTTAAACAACTCTGCATCATGTTCAGTCTTCAAATCTTCTTTTTCTAAAAGCAGGTTGAAAAAGTTGGTCAGTTAAGGAAAACTCATTTGTTTCATTCATGCAATTTTGCTTTGAATTACCTAACCGCGCTGGATGTTTTTCTTCCATTCGTTTTAGAAAAATAAGATATAAAGACACTGAACGTTGATTACAGGATCAACATCTGTTTAACTGCATTTTATTTACAGGGTGATTGATTGATCTGGTCCTTGATGGATCCTTGAGCAACGATCTGGTGATTGATCCTTGAGTAACTGACATGGCACATCTCCCCGTTTAAATATACAAACTCCAACAACATGTAAGTTACAATTTAAGAAGCCTCAAGTTTCAAACTGAACTCGTACGATACGGTACTGTACGATAGTGTCACCTGACCTGTCTGACTGTGTCGGGATTTTGAATCACTGATACAGTATCTCTTGTTAGTGAGGACTTGAACTTATTTAAATAGGTATGGATTCCTGACAGTGTGTGGAAGACCAGCCAACTGGAGAAGACTTGGTGAAGACAAAACTACATGCAGGTGACATTTCTTCGATGGTGACGTTAGTTAGACAGAGTCTACGTCTATTTTGATAGTGTTACCTCTCGGGGTACCAGACAGATGGGGTTTGCTACATAATAACTGCTTCGAAGGTTTAGACAATCACAGGAATGTTTTCAAAGTTCAGTTCAGTACATTTGATTTGCAATTAGATAAAGTAAACCCACCAGTCTGGAAGTCCAAGTTAAATTAAACTATTTGTGCATTTTGAAAACACCAAATGAAGTGGAGCCAACTGTGCAAATAAAAAGGAAAATTAGTGACTGAGGAACAAAACGCTCATTTTAACAAACAAACAGGCACAAAAATGTTAAGCTCTATTGGCAAGGGCAAAAGAAAAGTCAGCTAATTGTACTTTTCTTCCTCATCGAGGGTGCCAACTGCCGTAAGGAAGTGATTCTCATCCTTTTTTGGCATTTGAACAGTTCAACCAAAGAATAAACATCAGAGGAAGCAAAGCAGCTGAAAACCAGTTTCACAAGACATAAATTACAATTGTGGAAGCAATTACATGATGATACGTTAGTGCAGTAAGAGAATGTTGTTTGTAGTCCCCTTTATCACGTTCTGACCTCTGGGTTGAGACCTCTGGCATAAAGCTATAAAATGCATCCTGCAGACAGCAAGGACCTTCAGCCTGACAAGTAGGCTAGCTATACTCAAGCAGGCAGTACCATAGAAGAAGAGAACTTTATGACTGACCTTGCCAGAGAGGCAACAACCTATAATTATATTAATAATCAATTATTGCATTCATTTTTAAATTTAATCAACTAACTAATAGAAAAATGCCCACCATAAGTTTCCAGAGGTGATGTCTTCTAATTGCTTGTTTTGTGTGATGAAGAGTCCCAAATCCAAAAAGTATTCAGTTTATAAGAATATAAAACAAAAAAAGTAGCAAATCCTCACATTTGAGAAACTGGGACCAGTGAATGATTGGTATTTTTGCTTGTCAAATAACTTGAACGATTAATTGATTTTTAAAAATATTGCAGCTGAAATTTCTGTTGACTAAATGATTTATCGACTAATTGTCTCAGTACTGCTATCCTAGATTATGTTCACCAGCTTGGCAGAAACATATCTGCGCTGCTGTGTTCCAGATTAGACTTGCCAGTAGGACCACAACCTACCGGTGGGAAATTACAAACTTCATGCGATTGAAAACTGAGGTTTCTGAGATGCAGATATCTGACATCAACTCTTGAAAAACATTTTCAGTGCATCACCTTAAATCCACCCACACACTTTGTGTGAATTTAAAGCTTATGTTGGTAAATGGATACACATACATTTGAGATGTAAAGTTAATATTCTATGCTACCTAGCTAGCTAACAGAGCGACATTCCTGACGTTAGCTGTTGCATGAGGAGCATTGTTTTTGTCTATCAAAGACAAAAGTTGTTATTTCAACCTACCAGGTGGGAATTTACAACTTTCAACTGAGTGTAATGCAGCATTAGTCTTTACTTGATCCAGAGTTTCCGCAGGGCAACGTGGTACAACATAGAATGAAATGGTGTGGAAAACAAGACAGACGTCATCTCCCCAAGTCTTACTCCAGCATATGAAAAAGTCTTGCAATATTGTGAGACATGGGCGAGGACGTCTGATATGACCGCACAATGAAAATGGCTTTGAGGAACTGTCAGGCTTGACATGATACTTCATATTTAGGGGTGTTTGAAGAAACTGCTGAATAAGAACTCTTGGTGTAAGGCATAATCCAGAAACCATACGAGATCCACAAATAGTTTGTGGTGGGTGAGATTCGACCGCTTACCACGCCACATGCTTCTAAACGTGGGCTGCGTCGGTTAATTTTGTCCTTTTGGAAGGACAAAAGGAGATTTTCCCCACTATGGTTCAGATCCTTAAGAGAATGGTAGCAGTTCAGACCACACAGGCAACATAATGTCCATAAATGGCTTCCATTTGACAGGCCGTCACCACCTTGTCACCTCGACAGAGACGTTTGAATGGTCTCCTGTCACAGACTGGAAGACTGGGAGGGATGGAACGGTCCATTCATCTGTGATGGAGAAGAAGAAAAAAGTCACAAATCAAAAGATGCAAAGTTGCCTAGATAGGGCATAATCCACAGGGAATACACCTATATGCCTATGCTTTTTATGTGAAAGTGTTGAGTTTCATTGATGGTAACTTGCTAGAAAAACAGCTAAATAAAAGCAGTTGGATTTATTTAGTGAATAAAAACAGTATTTCTGTTACTGAAAATAAACTCAAAGAAGCATGGCGTGACATGACTCTGCTGTTGTAGTGATGGAATTAGTGCTGCTAAAATTGCATTATCCTGAACTTATTAAGACAACATGGAAGCCTGGAAGAAGTGTTGAGTTTGCAGGAACAGCAAACAGCATCAACAGCAAATTTAAACTGGAGCAGATCAGGAAACAGGGAGGCTTCTTACTAAAATAAAATAATACATAATAAAAAAAGCAAAACAGGGTGAATTATAAATCTGTCTGTCTCTTAAAAAGTATAAACCTGTTTTGAATAAAGGCCTAGTTCTCTCTGTGGTTGAGGCAAACAAAGGCCCTGGTCACTATTTGGGTATTTCAGCAAATGGATTAACTGTTGGATGGATTAAACAGGACACAGCCCCTGGGCCAATCACTAACAAAAATGTCTCAGCAGTGACATCATTTGTCTCCCACAGGTTGATAACTTATTCATGGCGGTTGACCCTGAGGGCTGAGGGGCAGCAAATAGTGCTGAGCATCAAGAGTGGACACTCTTGATGTGGACTGCCCATGAATGCATCATTCTGGCAGACTTACAACTGCTATATTACAATTGTGGCACCGTATCATTGACTGTAACCATGACAACCAAATTGACTGCAGGCAAAAGCATTATGAAAGAAAGTTATTATTTAACAAACAAAGCAAGAGGTGGGCTTGGGGAGGTTTTACTTTTTCTCTGTTTGATGAAACACCATCTCAGCGGTTTGTACCTTTGAATGAGAGGCCTCCAGAAAGCTGATTGTGTTCTTTTATCTTTTCAACACACTTTCCAGGAATGCTACAATTATCTGAAGTGAGTGGAAATTCAAGCTCTCCTGTAATTCTCTCACGCTGCTTATCAGTGTTACAGGTGTTACTATATCACAGTGAAATACCATGGGACTCTGTGTGTGTGTGTGTGTGTGTGTGTGTGTGTGTGTGTGTGTGTGTGTGTGTGTATTTGGGATGTGCAGAGAGCCCAGTATTTGTATTTGTATCTATGTTTGTTGAGGCAGCAAAATTATTTATATTTGTATTCGAATAAAAGTGGAAATAGGTGTAAAAATCCAGTTTTTGTTTTTATTACGCTTTTAATTTTAGGGTATTAAAGTGTTAAAGTGTTTATGAATAAACTATCTTACGAAGAAGGTCCCCACACTGGGTCTTGAACTCGAGTCTCCCAGATCATAGAGGACTGCGCTGACTGAATTAAAACCAAGTGCATCGCAAAGGTGCAGACAGACCTCTACCTATATATACACCCATAACACAAAGACAGCACAGCGTGAAACATGTAGAGAAGAACTTCAAAGGTGTTTCTTGCTTTGCACTTTTCATTTATTGTTTATTTTTTACAACCTAACTTTGTGGAAAGGAGAAGGGGAACAACAGATTACGGAGAGTCCCTTGAAAGCACTTCGCTTGTGTCAGTAGCTCAGCTTTATCTCTGGGGAACATCCCCAACTCCGGGAGTGATGTCCAAATTAGGAAATCTGCGTCATGTAGCAGGTGGATGTGACTCCCTTAGTTGAGACCTGCTGATAGACATAAAAGCGGAGCAGAGGAAAGAGGCTGAGATAGCGATGTAACCAACCTGCGTGCTGGTATTTGACATGTTTGTTTTTTTCTTCCCAAAAACAAATAATTTTTAAAATATTTGTACAAAATAACTGACTATTTGTGCTTTGCCAAATAACGTATTTGGATTCGGGCACACTCTTAGTAAGCAGCAATTTTCCCTTTAAGAAGCTTTAAAGGGAAACTTTTCAACCTGGACCTTATTTTCCCATCTTTTTGTGTCTAAGTGGCTAATGGGGACAACAATTTTTGAAATTGGTCCATTATTGAGTGAGAGTGCAGCAGCCGGCAGCTGCAAAACAGGCTGCAATGTAATCTGACGGGACAATAGTGCCCTGTCAATGTACGTCCAATAAAAGCCACTGACAGGCTCAGATTCTTCTTATAAGTGTCTGACAACATTATGAAGGGACCATATGGAGAAATAAAATGTTTTTCTTTACCTTTCGCTTGATCCAGTCTGTTTGTTATTATGTTTATACAAGTCTCACCCAAGGACAAGTCTCATTCTGAATCTCACAAGAGTTGAGTTGTTGTCGAAATCAGCTAAATATTCAGCCATGACTTTGAACTGAAAATTGAAGGAATTCAAGTATCTCGGGGTCTTGTTAATGAGTGAGGGTAAGATGGAGCATGAGGTTAACAGGCAGATTGGTGCAGCATTAGCAGTAATGCGGGTATTGTACTGAACTGTTGTGGTGAAGAAAAACCCGAAGGCAAAGCTCTCAATTTACAAGTCGGTCTATGTCCCAACCCTCACCTATGGTCATGAGCTTTGGGTAGTGACTGAAAGAATGAGATCACGGATACAAGCGGCTGAAATGAGTTTCCTCCGGAGAGTGTCTGGGCTCAGCCTGAGAGATAAGGTGAGGAGCTTGGATATCCAGGAGGAGCTCAGAGTAGAGCCGCTAATTCTTCGCATCAAAAGGAGCCAGCTGAGGTGGTTTAGGGACCTGGTTAGGATGTCTCCTGAGCGCCTCCCTCTGGAGGTGTTCCAGGCACGTTAAACTGGTAGGACACCCCGGGGCAGACCCAGAACATGCTAGAGGGACTACATATCTCTTCTGACCTAGGAACGGCTTGGAGGAGGAGCTGGAGGGCACTGCCAAGGTGAAGGATGTCTAGGTTTCCTTACTCAGTCTGATGCCACCGCGACCTGGTTCCGGATAAGCGGCGGAAAATGGATGGATGGATGGATGGATGGATGGATGGACTTTGAAAATCTTTTAGATAACACCAAGCTATGCTTTCTGTACTCCAACGCAACAAACTCCTCCTGGCACTCCTCTAGAGATAAATCTGTCATGGCTGAATATTAAGCTGATTTCAACAACAACTCAACTCTCGCAAGATTTCAGAACGAGACTTCTCCTCCAGCGAGACAAACAGACTAGATCAAGAGGAAGGTAAAGAAAAACATTTTATATGGTCCTTTCCATAATGTTGTTAGACAATCTGAGCCTGTCAGTGGCAAAAACAAGCACTTTTAGTGGACATACATTGATGGGGCACTTTTGTCCCATCAGATTACATTGCAGCCCATTTTGCAGCTGCCGGCTGAAGTGCACTTGCTCAATACTGGACCAATTTCAAAAACTGTTGTCCCCATTAGTCACTTAGACACAAAAAGATGGGAAAATAGGGTCCGAGTTGAAAAATACCTAAGTTTCCCTTTAAGGTTGTTAAAATCATTGTATTACACTCTATCTGCCAGTATCATATAGGCTACAGTCCATATTTTAAGTTAGTTTGTGTACGATATGGTGTGTGTTCTGGGAGATTGATCTGCCTGCGTCTTACATCCAGCCCTAATTAAGCCCTTGACAGAGTTTCATCCTAAGAACCTATTAGATTAGATTTCACTGAACAAAAAGAATAATTATTTCCTGGACTCTACTTGCACTGCAATTCAGCCCGGCACACCAAAGTGTTTCTGTATAACAGCAACACCCAGGTGATGATATGAAAGTCATTACACAATTCACTGGCTGGCTGCAGTGCTGAAAAGGGGAAATGCACTGTGCTCCAGCTTTAAAGGAGGTCAGCCCACTGTTTTCACACATTGACGGTTAAATTCCCTGACAGAGACCGAGAATGATCTAATAATAAGTTCCTGATAAGTACGACAGGGGGACTAGCATCTCAAGAATACTGGCACAGAGAGAAACAGAGAGAGCATAACATCTGACTACAACAGGAACACTTATTACTACTACTACTAGAACATGTAAAATTGTATCCTAACATATTGCAAAACAATTCATTACCACATTTTTGTCCCACCCCTACTCAGCACATTCTGTTAGGACTGTTTTGTTCTGCCTCTGTATTCTATCATACTGGATTTGAAATGTAACAATGACTGTGAAGTTTAGGTGTTAACTTTTGCTGTGGCCGCTGGCCAGAGAGAGCTGTCCAACCCACTAAAATATGCGTTAATCAACCACCCGAATCGTAAGCCCACAACTTTTTTTTTTTTACCGATCGTGTTTACTTAACACTAGTGGGCTTAGGGAGCTGTGGCCAGGGATCAACGCACTGTGGCTGGGGAGCAACGCGTTGTGGTTTTGTTGTGAAATGTGCGTTTATTACCACCTTTGGACAATCAATAGAAAAAACAAAAGGGGTAACCTATGTTCTGCTATCGCTCTGGAGCTTGTTTTCTGGTCCTTTGTTCAAGAAATAATGTTGTTTTAACTGTGTGTGTGCTTGTTGCGGGGGTGTTTTGTAGTGAAATGTGTGGTGGTTGATGGAACTAGCTAGCTGTCTCATTAGCCAGAGAGCTAATATCTAGGGCCTACATGGTGTTTCTACTTAGATAGCACTGTTTTTGTTGTGGTAGATGCCATTTGTTGGCATTAGCGGGAGAAAGGCAAGGCAAGAGCATGCGAAAACGTCACATTCGTTGGATTTTCGCAGAAAATCTGGGCCGGGTCCTTCACACAGAAATCAGTCCACAGGCTGATATACCCAACTGACAAGCGGAAGGTCTCATTTTTTAAGTTCTGTTACAACCTGTTCACTCATTGGCAATAAAAAATATTAATGAATGTAAATTGCTTCATAAGTCTTACATATAGAACATTTACAAAAACTCCTTATTTAACTCATACTGACCATTAACACAGCCCCTTAGTTCAGCCTCTGTCTGAAACAGGCTGTTTTAGCTCCTGTCTCTTTTAGACCCCCCTGATTGGTTAAGCTCCAGAAGCCACCCCTCGACAGAGTTCCGTCAGCTCTGGAGGCTACATCAACAAACCATGAAACAAACGCTAGTAGTAGGATTTCACTACTTGAAATATAAATTTCCCAAACACATCTGTACATGTTTGAGCTGAAATCCGATCAGACCCATGAGTGTGGACAACGCAAACAACACATAGAAAAACCTTAGCAACAACCTTATCAACGAAGGCTATAAACAGCCATCAGGTAGAAAAAAAAGCTGCAAACAAAGCCTTCAAAGCAGGTTGAAGCCTGGGTATTTAAATTGCAGGAAGCATTTCTACATACATTAACCTCAAGTTCTGGAACTTTGACCATTTTTAGTATAGATATAACAGTATATAAATAACAAAAAATCAGAATATGTCCACCAAGAACAAAACAAAGAAAAAAAGATAATTTGTTTCAAATTCCAGAAGTTTTCCACTTATCAACTGAATATTGTGGTGGGTCTTAAATATGACCAATATCCCAAGCTTAACTGTATGCAACACCACCAAATGTTAGGAAAAAGCATTGAGAAGAACCCTGAAAATGTTGCCCTCATCTCAGTGACGCACAGAAAACAGGATGCATCTTTTGGAACCCACAAGAGTTCCAGCATCATTTAAAGAAAGAAATTCAGGGGTCAAAGGTCTAGTCTTGTTATTTTAGTAAAGCACCCACTGCTAAGACAATGCAGATGGTTCATCTCCAGCTCTTTCCAAACTGGATGAATATTATATACAAAAAGTTAATCTTACCATAATTTAGCACAGTATTTCTGCTTACTAAGTATTTAAAAGGGTCAGATGACCTGGCAATTACGAGATATAGCTTTGGCTTCCACCTGACATTTACACATTTGAAAATGAGACAATCTAAAAAGTGAGAGACTGAATCCAGACAAAGGAATGTTAAGAGGTTAGAGAATTAAACCTCTTTCCATGTAATGTTACTGTCACATCAGCAAGTTTCCACTTCAAAATGAGAACTTTCAGGATTTTAGAACTGAGTTGATGGGATTTGAAAAAGATTGTCACAAACTGTCACAGATAAACATGCAAACCTTGATGTAATGTAAAATGTAAAAAATGTAAAACTTAATGTAATGTAAAACTTAAACGAGCATGAAGTTTATGTGCCAACAATTCCACTTGTGTTTGTGTCTGAGTGTGTTATGGATCTGTGTGTGTGTGTGTGTGTGTGTGTGTGTGTGTGTGTGTGTTTTGCTGCTTACCCGTGCGTCGTACTCAAGGACAAAAGGAGGGATGTCTATCTGCTCAGGCTTGATCCAGGTGAAGAGCTGAGGCAGGTTGTCCAGGTAGCGGACCTTGTCCTTCATCCCTGACACACTAAAGGTGGTGAAGAACCACGTTGAGACCTGGTGTGAGTCAGTAAAAAATGATGAAAGTGAGAGGAAACAAGAAAGGAAAACTTCATCAGTTATAGATGGTGTATATACGATTACGTTATCAAGATATAAACAAAAGCAGGATTGAACGTCCCTTTCGAAAGAAAACAACAGAGCTAGATGAGGTCTAATGAAATTTTAATGATCTCCAAAGGGGGGTTTGGCCATTGGAGCAAAAAGTGCTGTAATTCCAGCAAACAACAAAGAAAAAGATATAAACCAGAATGCACTGTGAGAGCGCATACCTCCGCCAAGACTGTACAATCCTCTGGATTTGTTATTTTAAGTGCAGAAAAATATTTAAATGTTTTGATTTTGCATCTGGATCAGGATTAGCATCTACATACAGATGTGGCCGAAAATATTGGTACCCTTCCACCTTTAAAAAAGAAAAAAAAAAATTCTCAGTATTAACTGAAACTTTGCTTTTGATTTACAACTTAACATATTATTTAATACAATAAAACAAATGAAAATGGCATGTCCAAAAATATTGGTCCCCTTAACTTAATATTTTGAAGCACAGCCTTTGGAGGCAATAACTTCAGTCAAGTGCTTTCTGTAACTCTGAATAAGGTTTCTACACTTCTCCACTGGTAGTTCGGCCCACTCTTCTTAGGCAAATTGCTCCAGTTCTCTCAGGTTTGAAGGGTGCCGTCTCCCAACTGCAAGTTTCAGCTCTTTCCACAGCTGTTAAATGGGATTCAGATCAGGACTCATAACAGGCCACTTCAGAATGGTCCAACGTTTTTTCCTAATCTACTCTTGGGTGCTTTTTGATGTATGTTTGGGGTCATTATCCTGCTGGAAGACCCATGACCTGCGACTAAGACACAGCTTTCTGACACTGGGCTGTATGTTTCTCTCCAAAATGCCTTGATAGTCTTCTGATTTCATTGTGCTACACAGATTCAAGGCAGCCAGTGCCTGAGGCAGCAAAGCAACCCCAAAACATCACTGAGCCTCCTCCATGTTTAATGGTAGGCATGGTGTTCTTTTCTTCATTTTTCTTAAACATAGGTGTTTCTGTAAACATGGGGTTGGTGTGATTTACTTAAAAGCTCTAATTTTGTTTCATCTGTCCAAAGCACATTCTCCTAGAAGGACTACAGCTTGTCAGCATGCATTTTGGCAAAGTCCAGTCTGGCTTTTTTGTGTCTCCCTCTTAGAAGTGGTGTCTTCCTGGGACTTCTACCATGGAGCCCATTTTCATTCAGACAGTGATGGATGGTGCGACTTGAAACTATATAACCTTGAACTTGATGATCAGCTTGGATCTGTGTTGAAGTTTTCCTTGGTTCTTTCTCGACCATTTGCGCAATCCTTCTGTTCAATCTTGGGCCAATTTTCCTCTTGCGACCACGTCCAGAGATGTTGGCTACGGTTTCCTGGGCCTTAAACTTCTAATAATATTGGCAACAGTGGTCACATGAACATCAAGCTCTTTGGAGATGGTCGTGTAACCTTTACATTGACCATGCTTGGCTATTACCTTTTTTCTAATGTCTTCAGACCACTCTCTAGTTTTCTTTGTTTTCCATGTTCAGTATGATGCACAGTGGCACAAAACAGCAGAGTGAGTAATTTTCTCCTTTTAAACTGGCTGCATGAGTGATTATAAGATTTAAAACACCTGTGATCCTAATTAAAACACAATAGTCTGCTTTAAGTATCACTACAAATCAATTATTTCTTACCACTTCTAAAGGGTACCAATAAGGTTGTCCAGGCAGATTTAGAATGTTTTTGTAGAATCAGCATGAATTCAGTTATTTTCACAACTTTTTTGCTTTGTTCCACTGCAAACCAAACATAGAAATGGACTGATGATAAAATATCTTTTAATTTCAACACTGTTCAGGGCAAACAGTGTATTATTTTAATAAAATGGGTCACTGGGTCAATTCGGCCACGTCTGTACTTACAGTGATGGGCCATCACAAAATACTGATTTTCAGTGGAACATCTCTTTAAATGGATCTCATACCGCAGCAGACTCACTATTGAACACTTACATCAGTGTCACCACCAGATCTTCATAACTTTTGTGTCCAAGTTTAAGGAGTTTTTATTCTACGGTGTCATTGTCCCATTAATACAGAAATGTTGTTCTTGTACATAGTTCTGGAGTTTTTGGAACTCAAATTTATCATCATTTGCACATCTTTGATATGATGAAAATTTAGTTAGTGGACCTCTGACACTTGTATTTAAGTATATACAGCAATAAATTAAGTAAAAATGTATGATCAACTACCACTACCACTACTTCTTCTTACTGCCTGAATATAAAGTAAGCAAATATCAATCATTTTCAATATATGACAAGACAGAATCTTACCTTTGAGCGAAATGTTGGATGCACAAAGTAGAAGGCCTTCAAATTCTTTTTAAACCTGCCATAGATAAAACAGAAGACCTCAGGAAGAATATTTTATAGCAATGTTATGACAATGACTCACTAATTCTTTAATATAACACAAGAAAAACTGAAGAATGAGAAATTGTGTGAAACTGAGGACTATAACTAAGATGAAGAGAAAATGATACTCTATAAGCACTCTGAAAGAGAAGATAAGTGTGAAGTCACTGTAATTGAGTCCAATGGTGTGAGGTGCTCTCCCAAAAAACACAACTTTAGCATGGAAACATTTATCACATACACACACACAAAAGCAAACATTATCCTTCCCTTTCAACTTCTCATGCAGCACACCGACCTGTAGTGTATGTAACCTGCTTAAGGCCAATGTACTTGGCAATTAACATCTTGAATGATTGTCTTCCAAGAACATTATATGATATCCTGCAGAACGTATGCACAGACAGATGTGGATACCTGGTGAAAGATGACTTTTAGTATGTGCATTCACCTTTTCTCTTGTCCATTCAACATTGATGATAACTATCATTAGTGTTGACTGTCGAGGTCTTATCTTTGTTCCAAACTAAACAGAAATGCAAAAACATACCAATTCCCATTCAAAAGCTACCAGTATAGAAAAATCAATGTTTGAGGGCTCCAATGAACTGTATACAAGTTGAATCATTAGTGTCACATCACTCAGTGCTTAAGATATTCATTTATATGAAAATCACTGATTAAAGATTTGTAAACTGCAAACATTTAGAACACAAAAAAGTTTCCAAATTGTACACAGCTGACACAGATAAACATGACAACTTCATGGCCCTATTTAGGAATGTAGACATCCTTTGGAAAGACAAACAGGGTACTCCCATGCCAGTGAGTCTTTACTTTGCCATTCAAATGTCCTTGATAAACTGACTGAATCCTGATCAACCTCACATGCTGATCTGTAGCAGAAAGAAAAAGATTTTCCGTTTAAAGACCACCTAACACATCTGCATTTGATCAAACCATCTATTCTGTATAAGGCAGCCTCTGCACCTGGGGCTTTAATACAACACGTCAGTGTATCCAGCAATCAGTTAACAATACTATTAATCATCTCCCAAAAGAAGAGACAGTCTGTCTGTAGGTTCATCTAGAGTTACAAAATCTCAGCAACTATTAGATAGATAGATTTACCTGTCAATTGGTAAAGACATTCATGGTCCCCAGAGAATCATTTGAGGTTTTGATGTAACCCTGATTTTTCTACTAGTGCCACCATGACGTCACAACTGCCAACATTTGTCCCACATTTATTTCTTGATATTACCTAAAGCAATAGATGGATTACCTCCTGGCCTTTCTCCCAGCTCCACTCTCAGATCAAATTGTCAAATTAGTAAAAAAGGTGCCCAGGAATATGAATTATACAATTCGTGCAAATAATGATCCCCAGATTTTTTATTTAGTCATCTGAGTTCTCAAGTGTTTTTGTAATACTCTGTATTGGACAATTTATTTGATCGGACAGATGTATAAATGGACAATATAAATTACAGCAGCTGCCTGCAAAAGTACTGTATTTACTATGCTGCACTGACCAGAACTTATCAGATATCAGAACCATCTTAAAGCTACAGGATGTAAGTTTTTCCTAATATTTTTAGTTGAAATATTCTCCAAAGCATATGTTAATGCTCACTGAACAGCCTGGCAACAGTACAGACATATTCCCTTCTCAGGTTTTTAAGAGTCTTGCCCTTCTAACCTGTCAGAGGAGGCCAAAGTCAAGGGTGGGAGCTCAGGGCTGTCAATCAATATGTGAATGCATTTCTTGCCTACTACTACTCCTCTCGTACCCATGCTCCAAGCTAGCATTAACCATTGAAGGCCTCGCTATGGTTCACCCACAAGCTCCTGATACCTGTATTAGTTGAATCGAGGAGCTTGTTTACTTCCAGTCCAGGAAGAAATCAATACATCTGGTTTCCAAAACTTGCAGGTTGTAGCTTTAACTGAGGTCCTAAACTTGTCCTTAATAGTGATCCATAACAGCGTGCAAAGGAAACTCATTTTAGTAACTTGTCTCCATGATCTCATACCCAGAGGTGAGGATTAGAATAGACAGGTAAATTGAGAGCCACAACAGACTGGTTCAATGAGGCCAAATCCACAGATGGTGCACCAATCTGCCTGTCAATCTCGTGAATCTTACAGATGAAAAGGACCTGAAGACACTTGAACTTCTTCACTTGGGGCAGTAACTCAGTCCCAACCAGCAAGGAGCAATCCAAGGTTTTCTGGTAAAGTCAGACAACCTCAGAATTAGAGGTGCTGACCCTCATCCCAACCACTTCACCCTCGGCTGCAAACCGCCCCAGTGCGTGCTGAAGGTCACAGTCCAACGAAGCAACAAAACCACATCATTGGCAAAAAGCAGAGATGCAATCCTGAGGTCACCAAACCGGTATAAGCCGGTTAAGCTGATGATTCCCTGATCGGAGCACCCGCTCAGCTTCCCTATTTTAAAGATGGGAGCCACCAACCTGGAGTCAACCATGGCAACCCCAAAACATCAAGAGCTTCAGGGTGAATCTCATCCACTCCTGACATCAACAAACCTGAAGTACCCTAAACTGTAATTAAAAACTGATCACTACAAAAATATCAGTAGTTATTTTCAAATATCAGTAACTGGCAAGCTTTTATAAACAGGTCATAATTTACTCAGCATTGGCAGTGCAGACTTGGCTGTTCATGTCATGGCAGTACATTGTGTTGACAATAATCCGCCACATTTGCAGCAGTTTGCGTTGTCATGCCACACACACACGTAGTGGTGGTCTGGAAAGGGTAGGATGCATCTGTTCATACAATATAATACAAAACAGTCAGCCAAGAGAGGGAGGACTTGATCTTTTAGTGGACAAACTAACTCAGGAGAATCAGGAGTACTAAGGCATGACGTGTGGCTGCTGCTTTGGTCCCCTAAGGGGACAAAAATAATGATCAACCTCACAAGCTCATCTGTCTCCTGGAGAAAGTGATTAACATTTCCCAACTTAGCCAGATAGAATTGGAAACTTTTTGTTTTTATGTTTGGCTTCAGTCTGCTGGTTAGGTTGTCTGGAGCCAAAATGCATCTGTAGCAAATCAATAGCTCGACATGCCAGGCCAGAGTTAGTGGTTCCATTGCCTGCGCAGATCAACACTGCCTGGCTAACCAAAAAAAAAAAAAAAAAAACAGTAACTGCTTGAGGAGGGAAACTGAGAAAAGTTGCTTCAAAATTAGTCACGCATCCTGACAAACGAGTTAGGGTGTAAGTATAAAACTATACGCCTTTAATAACATTATAGATGGAAGTTGTATTTATATGAAATATGAACCCTTAACATGATCTGAAACACATAAAGCAGTTTGTGCTGCTTACCCTGTAGAACAGAATAAGCTCAACAATTACCAGAAGAATGGGTTTGATTCCTACCGGGGCTGTCGGTACTGTAAGGAGTCTTATATACTTTATATAACCATCCTCCAAAAAAATGTATTAAAAATAAATCATGGAATAAAGTAACAGACTGCTCACAAAAACATAGAGAGCTCCCAAGCCTAGGTCTCTATCTAAGGACATTTTTTTCTCTCTTTTCAAATGAATGCCAAAAAAGGCAAAAAACCCACCCCAAAAAAAAACAACTTAAAAAAACAACTTCATTAAAACACCAAAACATTTAATTCAGATGGTTGGTTTGTGTCAAACCAGTCCAAACTGCAGTCTACCAGTCCATCTTCTCATTACTAAGATTATATATGCCAAGGCTCAACGTTTGCAGAGGGTTTGTAGAACTGTAAATAACCCTGACATTTTAAGGTAATCAGCATTATGCCGTGAGCTACAACTTTCTGTTATGAGTCAGCAAAGTGTTCTTAAACAGTCACAGTTATCGTTCATGACTGAATGGGATTTCCTTGTTCCGATGAAAGGGGAAGCTGAATGAAGGTGTTTTCATTCATTTCCAACAATGATTGTATGATGGGGCATTTTTTGTTGCATTCTTTTTGTTTCCTCTCCCAATTTATCACTGTGTGATTGAAATATAGCACATAACCAGCATGTGATTTTGGCAGCCTTTGGATGGCACATTTTTTTCATAAAATAAAGGACAAACATTGTGAATATGAGCCTTTATTTTGACCTCACTTAAAGAAAACTATTGAATACTACTTTATTTCTTGACTAGATTTTCCAGACAGAAAAGGGGTAAGAGAGGTGTGGCAAAAACCAACTGAATGAGCAGTCTCAGAAAGAAATGAATAAAGGAACATGGGGGTTGAAAGGTGCATAATGACTGCGTGGAGTTTCCCACTGACACAGGAAACTTGTTTAGTTGTGGTTACTAGAAACTAGAAAGAGATTAGAACTAGAGACGTTTATTAAGCCCTTGAGCCCTGGAGTTTCTCTGTAATTCCCCTTTAAATATCTTCAAAGTCAGAAAAATACAAAATGATTCTTTACAAACTATAACAGTATTTTGTATCTGTTTTGTGTCATATTTCCTTTGTGTATGAAATGTGCTTTGCAATAAACTTATCTTGCTTTAAACAGTATATTTGGCTCACAGTGAATGAAATATTAAAAGATAATTCCAGTTTATTTCAACTCAGGACAAATTTTTCCTCATTTTGGCAAAAATTGCAATTGGTTATGAATGTTGATTGGTTATTGAGGATATTATCAAGTAATTGCTGTGATCTGGGAACACATAAGCACAACAGAGCACCAAACATGCATGGTCAGATAACTGGAAGGGTTGTAAAAAGGCCACAGCTTACCAGCAGTTTGTCTAGTATAATCTAAAACACTTTATTTAGAGGTAAAACTGAAAGAAAGTGCACCTGAAATGTTGGTAATAATCCCTCATTGCACAGAAAAATGAGTGTGTCTGATGGATGGTTACTACAGTTTGGATAATAATTATAGCATTAGCCTTTGTTTTCTCTTTCAAATGTGTTTGTTTAAAACCTTTTGTGATCATCTGACTGCTTGTGACTCATTTGGTATCTGGAAAATGTAACTCTTAGAGTATAATTAAAAAAAAACAAAACTCAGCAGGTTTGAACAGTAGTCCCATCAGTGGGTTTGTGAGGACTGAAAATGATCACTTTAGATAAGACAGAACTGTAGGTCTACTCTTATGGCGGGCTGTAAACGTAACTGTCTGATTTCATTTGGAGGATGTGGCTCTTATTTAGCTTGATGAAAACCCTCACCCTCATGTGAGGTGAACCTCACAGCAGATTACAAAAGAGAGAGATGCATGATCACGGATACAATATCTGACTCCATGTGTACAGTTTTTGTTGTTATAATGTTGTAAATGCATTGTGATGACAAACAACCTCCAGCGTATTTTATAATTTTATAAGTTTCTCAGTAGACTCTCTGATTTAGATTCAGCTCCTTCATCTGGACTGCATCTGTTGGGTGTTTGAACAGCAATTCTAACATCAACATGTTTATCTTAAGATGAGGAAGACCAAAGTCTGTCTTGAAATGCATGGTACTGACATTATCGTGTATTTATCAAGAATAAGCTAACTTGCCCATATGTGATTCAGATTTAATTTAAAGTGAGTAAATCTTCTGTGTGAGCAGGCTAATGCTGTTTTAGTTTCTATGTTCTTCAGCACTTATTTATTAACAGATGTGAAGAGATGAACCATTGAAGGCATCTTCAACTTAAACGCTTTCACAATCAAACATAATGACTAACATGACTTTTCTAAGTATGAAAGACTTGTCCAAAACTAGTTGAGAAAAAAGATCTGCTTTCAAACCTTTCCCATCATTTTAGGTCTAAGTGACTAATGGGACAACAATTTTTGAAATTGGTCCAGTATTGAGCGAAAGTGCTTCAGCCAGTGACTGGAAACAGGCTGCAATATAATCATATGGGCAATTACGCACCATCAATGTACGCCCACTAGAAGTGCTTGTTTTTGCCACTGACAGACTCAGATTGTTATTATAAGTGTATGACAATGAAAGTAATGTTAAACACAGGAACTAGCCACCCGTAGCAGTATTATGGCTAACTGCAAAGGGATATATCTCCAGGGCAGTTTGCAGGCTAAACTAACCTCGCTGTGCTTATTCATCTGTGCATGCCAGTTTGTTTACATGTATTGAGGATGACTTTCACCGTGTTTTTTGGCTAACTGCAAAAGGATGTATATTTGGGACAGCCTGCACTTTGGTTTGTTTATGTCTGAGGCGGTGGACAGCTCAGCGTTTGATCATAGACTAGAGAAGTAATGTTAGTCACCAAGTTGTGTGTTGAAATCACATTTTTCTTATCATGTGAGACTGAACATTTGGTTTAGCCAGCCTAATTTTTTTCATCCAGTTAATTTTGATGACACTATTGATAAACGCAGTAAATCCGTTTGTAGTAGTTACACAGCTGTGATTACACTGTAAACACTTCCAGATCTTCTGAGTCTGGCAGCAACAGGTCCCACGCTGTAGAAGTCCTCCTCTTCACTTGTCAGGACGGCAGTGACTACAGGAACACCAACAGTTTCTCTGGAGTAACCGTTACTATACGTTGTTTTTCCTGACGATCCTGCTGCCTTTCTGCCTCCATTCTTTGTTTTTCCTCTTTCACTTCCACAGGATAATCCGTCACTTCTGTTTTCTTTTAAAGAAAAATGTGATTTTAACACGTAACTGTGTGACTAACGTTACTTACTTAACGTTACGCTTAGCTATCCACAGCCTCAGACGTAAACAAACCGACGTGCAGGCTGCCGCAGATATAGATCCCTTTGCAGGTAGGCATAATGCTGCTATAGATGGCTAGTCCCTGTGTTTAACGTTACTTTCATTGTCAGACACTTAAAATAACAATATGAGCCTGTCAGTGGCAAAAACAAGCACTTTTAGTGGATGTACACTGAAGTGCACAATTGCCCCATATGATTATATTGAAGCCCGTTTTGTGGTTGCCGGCTGAAAGGCTCTCGCTCAATACTAGACCAATTTAAAATATTGCTGTCCCCATTGCTCACTTAGACCTAAAATGATGGGAAAATAGGGTCCAGATTGAAAAATCCCCAAGTTTCCCTTTAATCAGAGGGTTCAAATTTTGAAAGCAGATCCTTTTTCTCACCTAGCTCTGGACATGTCTTTTGTACTTAGTCATTGTTAGTCATTATGTTTGATTGTGAAAGCGTTCCTGAAGTTTGTCTTTAAGGCTGAGTCACAGCCAATACTTCACCTGGAGAAAATGCTCCAAATTAGGGTTTCCTGTTCCAAATATGGCCGCCAGATTTCCAAAAACCACAACGAAAAAAACAGCTTTTCACAGCTCGTTTTGCTTTTCCCAAAGCCTAAACACTGTAGCCTTGGTAGTGTCATACTGTAGCATGAACAATGTATTTGAACTTCAATCTGCAGAACTCAGCATAGCCAGAGGAGAACCAAGGCAAGAACCAAATGAAGGCCAAACAAGGGTCAAATGAGAGCCAAGCCTCACAGAAAATGTTGCGTTCTGTAAACATTATCATATCCAGCAGCAGACACCGAGGAGGCATGAGAGCATTCTCATACTGCACTTTTACGTTTAATTAAGTTGTTGCACCAGGCTAGACTTGATGTCTTATTACTATAAACAGAGAAACAACGAAAACGCCAGGGAGATGTTGAATCCTGTCAGACTGTTGATCCATCTGGAGAATGTTTCTATGACATTGTATATCTGTACTAAAAATAAAAAACCTTCACGCTCTATGTTCGATATGCAGTTCTGGCTATTAAATACCGGAGACATGGCTGGCCAGTGGAATTAGACAAATGACGTTAATTCTAGTGCAAACATACAGCACAGAACATTAAAGTCGGTGCCCTTGGGTGGCTGGGAGGTTAAAGCAGTAACAGCTTCAGTGTCTTCTTATTGGATCTGAAAGGATTCCAGTGATGTAGAGTCACTGGTGCAAAATATTGCACATCCTAGCATGCATTTGGTGTAAGGATTAGATGTTTGACTCTGACCCATCTGTGCACCCCTCCCAGAGGTAGTTATTAAGTATAGCAGTTACTGGCTCAGGTCATTCAGGAGTGTAAAATGTCACACTGACTTGGCGTCAACGATGTCGTAGAGGTTCTTGAGGAAGTCGGAGTTCAGGTGGTTGTGCTCGCCGGTCAGTGTGTGGAAGTAAACCATCACATACTCCTTCACTGTGATGTGGTCCATCACATGTATGAAATACAGCAGGGCCTGCACACACACGCACACACAGACAAAACAAGTTTTCTTTTAAAGTTTCATTGGAATTTCATCTGGTATCAGAGTCTTTGGAGCCCTTTCTAAACCACACTCTTTGGGGACAAGGAACATGTCACCAAGTGCAGCAGTGTGGCTCATTGATGTGTTTTTACTAGTTTTTGAACAACAACAGAGGTCTACGGCACAGAGGAATACAATAGATCAGACTCTGGATAAACACAAAATACTTTTAAGTAGAATGAGTTCATTGTTGGTTTATTTCTGCACATGAGATTTGTTGACAATAAGAAAAATATTGATAATATCCAGTCTTATCCTTTAAATAACTACTGTGAGGGTTTTAGACTATTTGTTTTTGGCAAAGTTCTTGCTTAAATTCTAGAAAATCATGTTTATATTTCTCAACTACACCTTTAAAACTACACAGCAGCAGGTTTGGTCTCTTTCATGTTTTTTATATTAAGTTTTATTTCGTTTTGGTGCAAGTTTTAGTGTTTTTGGTAGAGTGTGGTAAATCTTGAATATAACAACCTAATTTCTGCATATTCTGTATTTGTCCACAATAGGTAGTGTGTATCACAAACGAATAATACATTTGTTTACCTTAATTTCTCAGTAAACAAAAGCTAAGCTACACTTTTTTTACTCTGAACATATTTAAAGTGTAATATGTGTAAATTAATATATTTAAAGTGTGAGGGTAATATGCCACATTCGCAAACACACACATTGCATTAAGACATGAAACACAGTACTTGCATATTGTAGCTTTAAAACTATTTGTTATCTAAGACTAATATTAAGATGCACACAAATACACAGATCAAGTCTGACTGCAACTTCATCTGAATCTTTTTATTTTGAAACTGATATAATTTAATCTCTCAGTGAGTGCAGTGCGTTACCTTTTCAATGTCAATAAGGGTCACTGGGATGTTTCGTCCAACCACAACCATCACTGTTCTGCCACACATATCCACACCTAGAGAAACACACACAGACACATAGTAAAGGTCAAGCGCCCACTGAATCAGACTCCTCTCACACAGAAACACTGGCAAATGAACTGAGAGTGTTGATTGCAGAGCTGAGCAACAAAACCCTGGTAACTGGAGAGCCTCTCGACAAGCACGCACTGCCTCAATGTTTCTCTAAATCAAGCGGTAAGGGATTATTTTGGTTGTCACTGCAAATGATTACACTCTTCTGCTTATTTTTCACAATTATACAATTACAATAATCAATTAAGCATTTAAGTCATTTATCAAGGTAAAATGTCAAACATTCTCTGATTGCAACCTTTCAAATGTATCATCCTTTTGTATCATAAATTGAATGCATTTGAGTTTTGATTTGTTGGTTGGACAAAATAAGAAATTTTAGGACATCAACTTGGACTCTGAGAACTTGCACTAAATATTTCCCCCAAACCTGTCCCAGCAAAGTAACAACATGACTTTGGAAAACACTGAGAAGTTTTTGGCATTACGTATTCTTTTCAGAACTGTGTTTTGTTTAAACCATTTTTGATACTATTCACCAAGCCCAACATACCCAAGTTACTGTTTTTCACCATGTGGTTGTCTTTTTCCTGAATACAATCCTTTCATTCCTGTACCACAGCTATACAAACAAACAAATCCTTTTCATGGAAAAACAGCAGTGTGCCAGTGCTTTTGTACATTCATACCAATATGATTTTAACACTAGTTTAACAGCCACATCATCATGTTTTCAAAAGTTTGAAATTTTAAATGAAAAGTAAAATTAACCATGAAACTTTCTGTAAATGTTCAATAAAATAACAGCCCAGTTTGAACAAAAACTGTTCATCACCCCACATCACTTGATATAAAAATATAAAACTAATCTTTTGTCCTGTAATGTAGTTTCATGAAATCAATATTTGAATATTTTTTTTATCTCAAGGGAGAGCACAAACCAGAAGTATACCTGTGACCAGTGATACACTGGGTCAACTGAGGGCTCTGGTCATGATCATCATAACACAACAATTAATCTCAAGTAAAAACAGAAATCAGCTTTCAACATTCATTTCTGTTTTTCTTTTTTTATTTAAAGTCCCTTTCCTCATGCAAGTAGTATCAGTTCTCTCCTGTTTACTGTGTTTCATTTTTAATTAACAGAATTAAGAGATGAATTCAAGAATGCAGCATGTCAGTCCATGTCAGTGTTAAGTGTTGTGTGTTTTTACGAACAAGTCTTTTATTATTTTAATATTCATACTGAAGTAAAGCAAAGTATTTCCATAAGGCATTTGCAGGCTTTATTTTATGGCGATTATAAGGATATCTCTTTCCTGGACCATCTAATTGGGACATAATGTGCTCCGATCCTCTGAATTTATCTCTCCAACTCTCCTGGGTCTCGAAAACTGTGTCTCTCAGTCTCTACTTGCCTGGCCTCTCCACCTGGCCTTGCCACCGCATCTCCTCTTTCCCCCTCCCCATCTCCACTCCAGTAACGGCCTGCTGTACACTCACCACACACACATTCACACATATTCTCTGGACAGAGACAATGGTGATCTTCTGACTTTACTTTGTGCATTGTCTGTGTGGGACTTTCGAGCAAGTGATTATTACTGGGTGAGTACACCTAACAATGTGTTTTGCCCGCTGGACATTGCTTATGGATGCACTTGCTCTACAGTTGTACAACAGTTGAACAGGACATGAACTTTTCGTGGTATTTACCCAGAGACTTACCCCACCTTCAAAGCCTTCTGGCTTTAAATAACTACTTTGAGTTCAATGACAGATCTCGTTCGGATTTAACGTATGAAACGTTGAAAATATTGTCATGTAATGTTGCTAAGCAGACATGGTTGATTGTTCTATTATTACTTACATCTGGTAATATACAACCTAACTCTGGCCCTGAGTTGCAGTGTACATTGATTTTAAATCTCTGTCTGGTCTAAACATTGTTAGTCTCAATGTGTGCAGCTTGTTATCCAAAATGGATATGACTATATCCATTTTACTATATCCATTTTATATCAATTGATATGATATATTGTAATATCTGAAACTAAACTGAAAAAATCAGTTATTGATAAAGATATTGACATGGATGGATACAATGTTTATCGTGCTGACAGAGCAAAGAAAGGTGGGGGCATTGCTATTTATGTAAAACCTTGTCAGGGTAGTTCTGTCTACATCAATCTGCAGGCAGTTGGAATTTCTGGCATTGACTGTGGAAATTGCTAAGGGGCTCTGTATAACTGTTGTTGGGTGTTATAGGCCTCCATCTGCTTTAAATGATGCATTGCAGTCTTTGATTCACCTTTTATCCAGATTAAATTATTTTAGCTGGTGATTTTAACTGGGATTAGTTTAAGCCAGTATCTGACGAATTTAAATCTTTTTGTAATTCCGTCAATCTTACCCTGTTGATTAAATCACCCGCTTGTCCAAATCTTAAATGCCCTGAGAAGTCCACCTGAATTGACTTGATTCTCACTGATGCTCCTCATAAATTTTCAGCTGTTGCTGTTTTTTGCAATGACCTAAGTGACCATTGTGTTGTTGCTGCTACCAGGAACACTAAGGTCCCTGAACTTAAACCGTGCATCATTTACAAGAAGAATCTTAAACATGTTAATAAACAGGGGTTTTCATCATGATTGAATGACACATGCCCCATTCAAGAGAAACAGAGTGGAGGGGCATGATAACTGGATGATGCTGATAACTGAGCATAACTTGGCTTGGGCTAACAGGTTCTACTACTGATTGGCTTATTTTTAGACAACTATGAAACAGACAGCCAATTCAGAATATCAGAAATGACCCTGGAGGTTTTGGAAAACCATAAAATTCCTTTCTGTGAGCAAAACCTCTCAAGCTGCACCTTCCTTTGTTATGAAGGATTCTGTTGCTGTTCATGACAAAATAGAGATATTGCATTGTTTTAACGAGCATTTTATATCTACTGGCTCTCTCTTAGACTCTGCTGGTTCTGTGTTTGTGAAATTGTGTACTGATGTTCCAGTGTATACTGGTCAGTCTTTTAAATTTGTACCTTTCTCTTTACAGGAAGTTCACAAAGCCCTAAAAGCTTTAGATCCTCGAAAACCCTCAGGACCTAATTTTATTGATTCTTACTTTTTGAATTTGGCTGCTGATTTTGTACCAGAGCCTCTTGCATATCTTTTAACCTTACAGTGGAAAATAAGGAAATTCCGAGGATATGGAAATTGGCTTTTGTCCTCCTTTTATTTACAGGGGGGGACCCAACTATTTTAAATAGCTATAGGCCAATATCTAAATTATCAGTACTGGCTAAAATTCTTGAAGCTCTTGTGAGTGATCAACTTAAGGAGGTTTTATACAACAATGATATTTTATCAACATATCAATCAGGCTTAAAGAAACAGCACCATCACAGCTGCATTGATCTTCAGTGCAGCTGTGATGGTGCTGTTTTAGTGCTGTAAACAATATTTCTGTTGCACTTGACAAGAGGCAACATTGTGCATCACTCTTTATAGGTCTGTCCAAAGCTTTCGACACAGTGGACCATGATATTTTAAAACTTAGACTTCTTAACTCAGGACTCTCTGAGCAAGCAGTTGCTTGGTTCTCAAACTACCTTAGAAATAGGTCTCAGTGCATTACATATGACGGTCTATGTTGTGCTATTGTATGTGTTGATAAGGGTGTACCACAGGGCTCTGTATAAGCTCCACTTTTATTCACTATTCATATTAATAATCTGGGTCAAAAAGTGTTGCTAATTTCCATTTTTATACAGATTACACTGTATGATGTTATGATACTGCTGTGTGTCAACTCTTGTACAGGCCATTGAATACCTGCAAAATACTTTTATTGTTGTAAAAAATACCCTACTTAAGCTCAAACTTGTTTGTAATGCAGATAAGATCAAATTCATGTTGTTTACCAACTCTAGGAATAGATCACAAAATATCCCTTTGGTAGACACTCTTGAGGGAAGTGAAATAGAGGTTGTTAACTCTTATAAATACCTGGGTATTTTGATTGATGACTGTCTCACTTTTAAGCCACATGTACAGTGCCTGGTGAAAAAGCTGAGGCTAAAACTGGGTTTTTAATTTTTGAAATAAGTTGTGTTTTTCTTTTAGTGTAAAAAAAGAGACTTGTTGACGCCACTTTTTTACCTGTGTCGGACTATGGTGATCTTTTATATATGCATACCTCTGCTCAGTGTCTTCATATGGTTGACACAGCTTACCATGTTTCCTTGAGGTTCATTACCAATTGTAAAGTACTGACTCACCACTGTGAGTAATACTCTTGGGTAGGATGGCCTGCTCTGGCCACCCGTAGACGTGGTACATGGTCTGCTCACACTACCTATGTGTTTTTATCATTCAGAAAAGTGCTAGACAGTACTCTTTGCATTCTCAATACTTCTTATGCTTTCAGTCCCAAATGCCTGTAATGAAATAGGAAAAAGGGCATTTATGTATTCTGCACCCTCGGCATGGAATACATTGCAGAATGACTTAAAACTCAATGAATTTATCTCATTTAACATATTTAAATCCAAAATGAAGGATTTAGAGGCAGATTCCCTAAAATATAAATGTTTTTAATTTACCTGGTGACGCAACTGATTCCTAGAAATTTCTCATTTGAAATGTGAGTGTCCTGATGCTTGTTTTTATTTTCTTTTTTATATTTGTCTCTTTTTGTGTTTTCTGTCTGCCTGTCCTGGCCAGGTCTCCCTTGTAAAAGATAGAAAAAAGTGGGGGTCAATAAGTTCAGAAGGGTTTGAACATATCCCTGCTTGACATCCATTTTTGGCCCCTGGCCATAGTTTGACAAAGCAGGTTATACAATGCAGCAGGAGTTCTCTAATATTACTTCAAATCTATGACCATGATCATATGAGGCAACAATGGGGCCAGAATGTATCACAATACTGCCTCTTACTGGAGATGACAGTGAACTGCATGTATTGAAAAAAAAGATGGAGATGCATATACTGGCCTTTTTTTTAAATCCTGCAAACCAATAACGAGAAACTGGATGACTGTACTCCACCAGTGATGTGTTTAATGAGGTAAAAGAAAAAAATTCTTTCAGGAACATCCAACACATGCAGGCAGCCTTGCACACAACACGCACTGTAAATGCATTCCTTTTGTTGCTTTGTTTCATTTTACATTTACATTACAGAGGTGAGAGATTCACACTGGAAAATGGAAAGTTCTAATATATGACTTCTCTCTCTCTCCTTTCCTCTCTCTCTCTGTCCATCACACACACATTAACACATACCCGTTTGATACAAAGCTTTCAGTGCAGCGATGTCTGACAGATCTTCTGCTCTCGCTCGACACAGCCAGCGATTGTAACTGCAGGAGGGAAACAAACAGAACTGGTTTTAATTTGTGGTTCATGGTTACATGGCTGCAGCAAACAATATATTACAGACTGCACATGCAACTGGAATACTATAACTGCTGCCTCTGAAGAAACTTCACTAGAGCAAAACGTCAAAAGTCAATCTGGTCAAATTTTAAATCAGTTAGGCTCCTTGTGGGTTAGCAATTAATGTGTGAGAGCTGTAGATTATCTCTGCTATGACAAGAAGAAATGCAGGTTTATCATGCAGTCAAACTGTACAGTAAAATCATTTTTTTTGTCAAACAGCTAGTAATAATCATTAGAAGTAATAATTATGATTGGCATTCCCCTCACCCTCTCTCCAGGCATCCTGTCTGTCTCTACTGTCAGCTTTTAAATAAAGGCAAAAATGCTAAAGCTAGTGTTGCTAGCGAAAAGCCAATGCTAATGTTGGTAATGCTAGTATTCATCAAATAAGACTCAGTTTGAGAGTTTGGTTGGACACTTGCTTCCTCTGGTGCTGCTTCTGCATGGCCGCCTCTGACATTTGGCCCTGCAGAATCAGTTTGCGTTGTTTGTCCACGTCGCCCTCCATCCGGGCGAAAGCATGATTCCCCACCTGACCCAGATCCGACTCCAAACTCTCCTCTTCAGAATCATCTACACAAACATACAGATGATAACTGGTTATCTACTTATAATTTACTTTAATGGTTTCATAATGGTAACTTATCTGCAAGCATGTCATTATTTGTGTGTATGTTTGTGAAAAAGCTGGCACTGAGGTCCTAAACTCAGAGGACAGACTTCAGACTCAGGTTCAAGTCTGTTTCTCTGCTTGTTTCCCTACAACCACATGTTGTAGTATGCATGCCCATGCATTTTATCTACATCCAAATAGGCATGTGTGTCTGTCAGTGTGTACACATCAGCTTGTTGTTATTGGGTTTCACTTGCAGACAGCCTGCTTGCTTTGGATCAACACCCCAAAGCCACATCTTGTTTCCTTGAAGTGTCACGCCAACAGACATCAGACTGGAGGTCAATGGAGCCAACATGCTCAACATAGAAACCACAAACACATGCTAAAACATGGGCTGGTGTAACTTTCACAATCCTTTTCACCAAAAACTAACATTTAGACAAGTGCAAGCAAAAACATAGGTTGGTTGACTAGAGGTCACATAAAATACAGTTTACAGTACATGAGGGTTTTAGGCCTGAAAGGGAGTTTGAACTGAAGTCGCCAGTTGTCAAAATGTCCCAGTTTTTTCCTCTTTTCAGATCAGTTTTGATTGTCTTACAATACATGTATTGCATGATAAATATTTTTTCCCCACTTAAATTACAGTGACTTAAATTTCTGGTTCAGTGATTTTTAATAATCATTTGCATTTGCCATTAGCATATCCAGAATTTCAAAAGATGCTTCCAATATTAATTTGAATTTCAGCTGTCTCCCTATAGAACAATAGTCTGTTCATGGTTGGATTGTTTCCTCTGTCCTTGGCCAGGCCAAAATTCATAATGTGCAATAATGACCATTTTGAACTTAAAAAGGATTCAAGAAGAGCATTTTTCATCTTGTCAGGAAGGACAAACCTCAAAATTAGCATTTGGAGCATCATGGAAAACTAAAACTCTTAAATGAAACCAGACAAGTGAAATTATCAGGACTTCAGCTTTTTAAGGCAGGATATAAGCAGCTTTCGTTGCACATTTTATACACTACCTCCTCCAAAATAACATCAACAACTGTCACATTAGCTAAGATGATGCTGACAGCTGGATATCTGAAATCAGATGATTCTATAAACCATAGGTTTGCAAACCATACTGGACCTCAATTCTGTCTTTATTTGTTACCATATATTACTTTTAAATAAAATCCATAAAATGCTTTGTAACACTGTCCTTGTTGTTGAATAGAAGTACTCACACAAATTTCATGTCAACAACATGAGAAAAAACATTGTATCCTAATACAACCTGTGAGTTCAGAACAACAAAAAACCCCCAACCAAAAAACAAAAACACCTGCTCTGTATTAGTCAGGCTGAAACTCTGTAATATGCAGATGATACTGTGTGGAACACATGAAGTCCTCCAGGAAGGCAGGGCTCGCTGAATGAGTGAGTGTGTGTGTGAAGGTATTAGTGTGGGTTAAGGATCCACGCAGCCAGATGTTCCAATGACACAGTTTAGAAATATTCTGCTACACTATTCTTCCATGTCCTCTGACTGGCTCTCTGAATGACTAAGCTCCAACACACTGTCCTCATCAAAATTTCATCCTTGTCCTGGCCTTCATTTTTCTATATTTGTTGCTTTGGCTGACATGTTGACTTGCTGAGTGGTTGACTAATTGATTGACTGTGTCACTGGAGACTGATGACTGCCTCGTTGCTTAAATGGCTGTTTGGCTGACCAAGTGTATGGTTTCTTGACTGATTAACTGGTTGATTGACAGGCTTACTGACTGGTGTCCCTCTTTACCAGCAGAGAAGGAACAGCCCATTTGAAATGCCTTTTAGTTTCAGGCCAAAATTAAACTAATGGAAAAAATAGTTCCCTTTCGTCTGTGTGAAATGAGTGAGGACAGAGATGAAGAGAAACAAAAAATATTAAATTGTGCCTGTATGCGTTTATTTTGCTCACTCTGCTTTTACATCTAGAAAGGCACCTCAATTGATCTTGGACTATGTACTATTAACACAAGAAGAGAGCCTGATTCCAAAATTAAATGTCAACCACTTGAAAAAATATGATGCCTACTCTTATAAATAGACTGCCCACATCAAAGTGAAACGCATTGAATGCTCGTTCATTTTATCACATTATGCATAAACAGATTTGTGTTGAACTTGTGTACCTTCCAGGGTGCCTGGTTTCTCTGCGATGCGGATCTGTCTCTCAGGGACGACGGGTTCACCCTCAGAGTTGCCAATGTCAGCTGGGATGAGGGGCAGACAGGCCCTCTCCTCTTCCTCAGAGCGAGGGTAGTACAGAGGCAGTAACTTCTTGTACACCGGCTGGGGGAACACACACACACACACACACACACGTGACACAGTATTCATGTTTACATCTGTGGACTTTGAACTCTTAGTACATGCTAAACAGGACATTCACTTTACCCTGGAAATAATCAGAAAGTTTGAGGATTCAGAAACGTTTTAAAACACAAAAAGTTATAACATGTAAAATAAAGAAGAAATATTGAAGATTCTGCACTATTTCTAGGTCAGCAATCAAACTTAAGCAAATTTGACCAACTTAACTCCTTTGTTCAAGTAACTCAACTTGCAGCCAGTGTTCACCTGTTATAAATATGGCTGTGCCTCAAGTTTCTAGCAGATCATTGATTACTAAGTAGCATTGTGATAGTGGGAAACGTGGCATCAGAACTAAGTGAAAGTGTCAGAAGTCAAATTGTTACTCTACGCAAAGGGGGGCTTTCTCAGCTTCAAATCATGGCTAGACTAAGTTTCTAAGGGGACAGTGCGTGGAATTCTAAAATGCTTTGCAGAAACTGGATCAGTTGTAACCAAAGCACAATCAGGCAGACCACGAGTGACGACACCATCAGAAGACCAATACATCGAGCTTAGTTCCCTGAGAGATAGAAAAGCAACTTTATCACAGATAGAGAATTTGCTAAATAAAGAACGCAAGACTCTAATCAGCAAAAGTACTGTCAAAAGAAGGCTGTCTTGTAATGGTCTCAGAGGACAAGTAGCAGTTTCATGAAAACATGAAACTGAAGCATGAAACATGGTGGTAGGAATATTCAAGTCTGGGGGTGTTTTGCCTACTCTGGAGATGAACACCTGCACTGAATTGACTACACACTGACCAAGGAGAAGTACCACTCCGTTCTTCAGAGACATGGTACACTCTCTGGTTTGCATCTTTGTGGAGAAGGATTCATACTCCAGCAGGATAATGACCCCAAACACACCTCAAAGCTTTGCAAGAACAACTTGAAGACCAAAGAAGACCATGGAGTCCTGACTGTCATGCACCTTCCTCCACAGTCACCTGACCTCAACCCCACTGAACATTTATGGGGGCACTTGAAGACTGAGAAAGACAAGTACTCTGTGACATCAAAAGAAGCTCTTTGGAACACGATCAAATCATGCTGGGATAACATGGGTCATCAGGTTTTGTACAAACTTGTGGAGTCCATGCCTGCTCAAGTGCATGTTGTCATTAAAGCAAAACGGGGACATACCAAATACTAAGATGTAAATTTTTTTCAAAGATTCAACTTTTCACTCACATTGTTAAGATGATATTATCATTTGTAATGAAAAAGATAGTATTATATTTGAAACAAATGAAAAATAGAAGTATCTTGACTTGTGGTCTCAGACTTTCAGGATTTTTGTTAACAGGTTAAGTAGCTTTGCTCCCCAGAAATCATGTCACATACTGACACATTAATATAAATCAATTGTAAAATCTGGGCACTTGTACTCTTGATAAACAGACTGGTTATAGACTATTACCACTGTTTGATGTGTTGTCATTGTTTTATTGTTTTTGAAAGACATTAAAACCTGGACACAAAAGTTATAAATCCTATCTAGTAAGCTTTTCTGAACACACCTTCACAGTTACTCAAACTTTAAAGCAAAACTAGTTTTCAATGTTGTTTAAGGGAAATCATCACAGACATGGGCTGAAGTCATACAAACCTCCTCTGTGTCTGACACTGCAAACACCACCGCCTCGATGCTGTTCCCATGATTCTCCAGGAACCTGCGCACTGTTCCTATTAACACACAAACAAAACACACACTCTTGTTACCTTAGAACAAGATTAACACATGTATTAGATTTAAGAATTAAGGGACTGATGCCTTGGTGTTCAGACTTAGTGCTGCAACTTATGGTTATTGTCATTATCTTTTTTTTTTATTACGAAAAAATTTACAAAAATTGTGAGAAATGCCCATCGCTAGTTCTAATAGTATAAGATGATGCCCTCAAATTACTTGTTTTGTCTGACCAAACCATTGGGAATCATTTACACTTAGTCATTTACATTTCAGTTGAGCTGAACCTGTCCTTGCTTTGACAGGTCAATCAGGTCCAACTTAGCGCGCAGCTTTGTTTTAAATCCCTTCCAGTTGCAGTTTAGCTGTCCCTGTAGTCAGATGCTAAGTGTCACAGCAACAGCTGCCTATTGTGTCTTTCCTGGACATATCGTTAATGTGGCCTGATGCATCACTGCCAGAGATGGCTTAGCTTATTGGATCTGTGATGCATTTGAAACATAGATGTTTTAATTGTTTCCATCATCAGATTATGATCTTATCAGGCCGTCATGTGCTTACGTGAGCAGGTCATTTACGTTGAATGCCAGCCAGAGATAAAGGATTGTAGTGTGTGTTATAATTAAATGTGCAGCTGTCTGCCTGTATAATTCGTTGACCTAATTTGGAGTATATTTAGCCATGAGTTGTGTGTGCACGTGTGTGTGTGTGTGTAATCGAGGAACTCCAGTGAAGTGCTGTGTTATTACTTAGATTTCAAAACAATTATATGTGAGTATGTGGGACTGCATGTGATTGTGTGTGTACCAAAAAAGAAAGTGTGATGTATGAGTTGATAAAGCTCTATCAATGTGCTTTTTTTTTTTTTTAACAAGTTATGTATGTTTGTGAACACAGACTGTAAAAAATATGGATGCAGCCACTGTGACATCACCCATTTGTTTCTGAAGAGCGATTTTGAAGCTCAAAGTGGGCAGTTCCGGCTGTTGCCATCTTGGCAGTGCTTGACTCTGCGTCACTCCCGGCTGATCCAAAATGGGCAAAGAGGTGGAGCTGAGGCGGCCCAATGAAGCCTGGTTTCTGAAACAAGCCACCTAATGGCTGGCGACCTGTCACTCAGAGCAGCCATGTTCTTAATTATGCATAACCTAAGAGTTTAATAAAATTTAAACAGGTGAGTTTAAAAAAATTCACCCTCTGTACAGTTGTCATGGAAGGGGAAATTAGCTATAGAGACCAAAACAGGCTGTAAACATGTTTATTTCTGCTGTAAAGTTGGGCATTTTAACATGAGGGTCTATGGGGAATGACTTGCTTTTGGAGCCAGCCTCAAGTGGCCATTTGAGGAACTGCAGTTTTTGGCACTTCCACATTGGCTTCATTTCTCAGCCCCAGAGGTTGCTGCTTGTTTGTACCTAACTAATAAAAAGCTGTGTATGTCTGTGTGTGTCTTACTGAAAGCGATGTGTGTGGCGTCCTCCAGTGGGTAACCTCTTTTGGTCGTGCTCACGACACAGAAGCCAACAGACGACATCGACTGCTCTCTGTGGCAAAAAGAAAAACATCATCACATACTGCCCACCACATTTACAGCACACACCAGTGACTGGTTAGAAAGGTTACTCACACACGTAAACGCTCTGTCTCTCATTCAAAACAAGACAACTGCAAAGATAATAATATATAAAATTATTTGATATGAAAATAAAATTTTCATACTCTGAAATAGAGAGAGATTTACCTGTCAGTGATAAGCTTAATCAGCATTGTGTGAACTCATTTGGCAAGGGCCTGAATGTAACAGATATGTAAAAGTTCTGAACTGCAGGTTTAGGAATGGTGTTATATTTTTTGATTCTATGACTTTTAAAAATTCCTGTAGCGAAATCGTAGACCAGGTTCAGAGCTACAGAATTAAAGAGTGGTATAATCAGAAGGAAACCTTTACCACATCAAATACGAGATGTGAACAAAAACATCTTAGTTGGTATGAGAGGCCTTAATAGCTTCTATGAGGTGGTCTGAGACTATGTCTCTAAAGGTTTAAATGAACAAACCCTGTATTTTTCACTTCTGAATTACTGCCTTTTACACTGTTACAGCTGTAATGAGGTAATATATTTCGTGATGTTTCAGATATTACCATCAACCGCAAAGACAGATGCAGCTTTTCTCCAAACAGTGTTTTTGAGATGTTTATTACAGCAGTCTTTCAAACGCATTTTTGAGAATAACTTGAAAGCTCTGAGTGGCTTTCATTAATTCATTGTTTATTTGCACCCGTCAGACAGAAATAGTGTTTATCAAACAAATTCAGGGCGAAGAAGTAAAAGCTGAAAAATGTTGCCACGACAGCTTAACTCTACAGAAAATTCACTGATTTTACATTACAAACAGAGCATGTAGCTTTGCCAGATGAATACACAATTAGGAATAGTGAGAAGTGCTGTATGTTTATACAAGTCTTTGTTTAAGATTGACTGACTGAGTGACTGATGGCTGCTTCTTACATGGCCAGCTGCAAGATGTTTCTGTAGCAGCTGAACAGCGAGCTCTCCGCTGCCGTCCTGTACTTTGCTTTGTACTTTGGTCCCACCGTGTGGACGATGAACCTCGCTGCCAGGTTGAAGCCTTTGGTCAGCTTCGCCTCCCCTGTCCGACATCCTGCATAGAAACATGCAAACAAAACTTATTTATTATTTAGTACAAAGATGATAAAGAAAAAGAAAAATAGTTGTGACCATATCTGCTGTTGACCCAGAAGTTATGGTCTTATGTAGGCAAGAAAAAGATGTTTTTTCCAACAGAAATTAGAATTCTGAAGTAATGATGCCAGATTTTTAAAGGGTCGGTTCTCTAAAATTAGTATAATGTACACTCTTCTGAAGCCAATTTGATTTACTGATCTAGTTTTAGAGACTTTTTAATTCAGTTTTTCCACAGAGCCCCACTTGTATTTCTGTGGTAGAGCAGCTGTGGAGCCTTTCTCAAAAGAGGATATACTGTATATCAAAACGGCATTTTACAACCCTTTTTTATTAAATTCCAGCTGAGCAGCTGAGTATCATGCGCCTGGTTATGTCTATGTAAAGCCACCGGTGAATATGCTGACATTTGTCCTGGGCCTCCAGGTTTAAGCCCCTCAGCATCTCTGAGCTGACAAGTTCAAACTGAACTTTTCTTTTCAACCAAACTGTTTTTCCTTTCAACTCTACCTTTGAGTTTGAGCAGTTCGTCTCTCAGCTCGGGTCCTGCAAGCTGATGGATGCTGTCAGATACCGGGTTCTTGTCGTTTAGCGACTCATTGCTAGTGTTGGTGATGGCGGTGCAGTTCAGCAGGGCGATGTCACCGGTGCTGTTGGGGAAAGAAAAACAAATACTCACTACAGTAGTATTATTCAATTTCAGATGGATTTATAGATGAGTGACATGTTGGCTGGCTAAAAAAATTAAATGATCGCTATTATTTTTGTCATACCATTTTATTCTGAAGGTCTTCATGTTATATTGCTACTTGTATGCACTCCCATAATGCTGTATTTAATATTTATCAAGCATACATCCCTATTTGCTATAAACCACATAAATATTTTATTTCTACTTGAGAATTTACTGTGGTAAAATCTCCAAATTTCATCACAGGGGTTCATTCAAGTTTTATCAAACCTCAAAACATGTGATTATTTACTGGTTATTTGTATTTAGTGACCACGCACGTACCCAAAAGTCTGCACACATTTATCCAAACAACCTTGAAGATTTAACTGCTTCAGTAAAGTAAGTTCTCCACTCTGAGGCCCTTTAGGGTTTGTTTTGAAAGAACAATGAGGAACTAGTCAAGCATGTGTTGAAAGCATTTGGTCACAAGACAAGTTCAGCCTCCAGGACTGAGAGGGAAGAGATTTTTTTTTTTATTTTTACATCATGCCTCTTAGGTTAATAAAAGATGAGTTGCAAGAAAATAACGTTGGCAGCCACATCCTCTCAGATCCTGTTTTACTGAGTCTGATCTTCATCTATTTGGTGAATAACACTCTTTGTGAAGTAAAATGGCAATAACTACTCTATGTAAACTGTCCTGACATAGAAGCTTTATATACGCTGGGATACATCAACCATAATATTTCAGTTTGCCCGCCCATGTTCTCTGATGTCTTTTATCATGTGAACAAAAGTCTTTGCACATGGTTTCTGACCATTATCATCCATTTCTGCAGAGGTTTTCTATTGGAAAACTGTCTGCCCTTTTCCAGAGAAAATAAGACGTGTATGGATTATGTTTATTTGAAGAAATCCAACTAATTACTCAACTGTTAGATAAGCTACCTTCAGAGGGTGTGAAAGTAAAAATAAGCCAGATTAAATGCCTTAAAAAATAAAAACCAACCAAACAAACAACAAGACAGTTCAGGATTGTGTCCATATCAGGCGTCAGTACAAACTGGAGGTGACGGTTTTGTTTAGTGTTTCTGACATTTGAATAAAATGTATTCATCTGATTGCATGAAGAGAAAGAAAGAGAGTGCAATAAAGAGAACAATTAGGCATGAGGGATAGACAAACTTTTCTTGGTTCAGTATTAGGAGGCTTCACTTGAAGACAGCACCTAGTAATAAAAGCCTCTCATATTTTCATACATATATAATGTCACATCCTGTGCTGATGATGCTGACTGGCAGCATCATTCATATTTAAAGTTTTAGTATCTCACGCCACACCTTTCATCATCCTCTAGGTAAATAGTTTCCAAGCTGGGGGTTAGAAAACCTCTAAGGTGTTGCAAAATGATTTGGAGGGGCTACATAATGACTAACAGGATGAGAAAAAGACAAAAACATGATTCTGTTACACAAAATTATTAACTTTTTCTGAATGTATGTCTTCTTTTTCTTGTGAAAAATACTACTACCACCAGATAGATTTCTGTCTTTTAATGAAAACATGATCACAAGGAAAATGACACTTTAGTGGAACTATGAACAACTCATGAGCACATGCAAACTGTAGACACGGCTTCATTTTAAACAGTCACAGGATAAAAAGGTACAAACTGCTCGAGGGTCAATTCTTCTCGGAGCTGTGGTCATGTTAGTGTGGCAGGAATGTGAGCGATCCTGATGACTGAGCAGGGGAGAGCCACTATAACAACAAGGCTCTTACAGAGAAGCTTCTGCCAAGTCAGACTCCGGATGGTCATGTGTTCCTCCACAAAGAGGATTTATGAGGTGATCTGGACTCTGGTCTGGTCTCAGTGAGCACATGGAGACACACAGGCAGCGTTCACGCTACACACACCAACGGCTGCTCGAAGCTGATGAGTTTGTATTACTGCTCCAAAGTTTTGTAGGAAATAACTCACATCTGATACTACTGTGAACTGACAGCGACACCAAAAGCCCGTGTGTGTGTAACGTGACAATAAACACTGCAGCAACCACTTCTGTATCTACACTGTCCTGCTGGTTTTCAGCACTTTTAGTTTGAGCTGACACTTTACTTTGTGTCCATTGCTGTTCGTCTTTGTCCAAAATGATTAGAGCTGCAACGAATAGTCAAATAATTGATTAGTTTCCAACTATTGAATTAATCACCAACTATTAAGATAATCAATCAATTGTTTTAAGTCATTTTTTTTTAGAAGAAAGTTTCCAAATTTTATGCTTCCAGCTTCTCAAATGTGAATATTTTCTGGTTTCATTAGTTTTCTATGACAGTAAACTGAATATCTTGTGGACAAAGCAAAACATGTGAGGGTGTCCCCTTGAGCTGTGGGAAATATTTATCACCATTTTTCACTGTTTTATGGACCAAACAACTGACTGATTAATCAAGAAAATAACTGACAGATTATTCGATGAAAATAATCATTAGTTGTAACCTTAAAAATTATAACTCAATTTATCAGGTGAGTGAAGTAATAAGTACATTTCTAATCAGGGCAAAAACTGACTACAAAAAAAACTTACAAACTTGCTTCATCTTCCTGCCGTTCCCACTGATTAAAAAAAGCATCTGCTCTGAGTCCCCTGAGGACAAAATAATAACAACACACTGTGTTGATGCTGCAGTGTGAACATTGCTTTAGCAGTGTAATGGACAAGAACAAAAAAACATGCGGTGTAGCGGTCAGATCAAACATGATATTTGATTGAAAGTGAACAAATTCAGTTTCACTGCAAAAAGAATCACCAGTCTGGATCATTTTATACACTCTCTCCATCATCTCTAATGAGCTGGATTTAGTATCAACAACAAATGCTTACTTCAAAAGCGATGATTTAAAACTGCACTGCTATGAAAGAAGACAGAAAGACAGAAAGTCTAAAGTTCAAACGAGCTGCAAATATTTTTCTGATGGTATGAAATGAAAGTATGGGTATATTTTAATGAGCACGACACCAGTGTGATGCTAATTCTGTAAAATGTTGACTTTGAGACTGAAATCTGAATAAATACTGCATTCTAAAAGTCCAGATGCCTTTGACTTACAGCTGCTTAACTACCCAGAAACCTGGATGACTGAGTATATCCACAGGCATGCTGCGCTCTTCAGTAAGTGGAAAATCAAATTCTTCACTCCATATAAAAAGAGGATTTATGGCTTCATCAAAGGCGTGCATAGTTCAGGAAAGAAAATCCACTGAAACAGTTAATTTGAGAATCCAATTTGTGTTTTTCAAATAAAGCTCAGGAGATGTGAAGAGGAGAAAGTTTTTTTTTTAATTAACTTCTGCCAAAACAATGCTCACTGTTCTCAGTGATTGGCTACTTTACACCCAAATGAAGTGATTGAAATGTGTGAAAAGAGGACTGTATGATCTGCATTGTTTAATTCTGATGATATGAGTGAGTGAAAAGCAGGACTGAGGTCAGCTGACACTTTTTTAAAAGTACCCGATAATCCCAAAGTATGCTGGGGAGGTCAAACATAATCATGCAGGCACAAATGCAACAGAACTATTTTAATTAATAATGCCAAGTTTAGAACAATTACTGTGACTTAGTGAAGTATTGGGCACGTTTTAGAATAGTGTTTAAATGACACAATAACACTAGGTCAAAACCTAGTATATGGCTGGACCGTGTATGTGTTAAAATTGTGGCCAGTTTATTACAGGGATAGTCAGTGATAGTGTCTATGATGTGAATTCCTGTATATTAAATGTTCCTCTGCAATTTTCTGTAGTGGTCCCAGTAATATTTGCTGGTTCAGTGTACTGAAGTAGCATCACATGATATGGTTAAGCGACGTTTGAGTCAAAAAAAAAAAAAAAGGTTATAAATGCAGTGGAGATTATGAATGAATGTTTTGACAGCATTTTGGGTGCAAATTCAGGAGGCTTATCTCCGCCCAGTTACTGTAGTTACAGTCAAATCAAGCGCACCTGCAGAGCAGCTGCCCCACGCTGAACTGATATCTCAGCTACAGGAGTCGCATGTTTTACCTGCAAGACTCATGTGTTAATGCTGTCAGAGAAATAAAAAGCTTGCGTCATAGTATTAGTTCAGTTATAAAATCCAAACGCACTGCAGAGCGTCTCAGTGCTGTCAGCCGGAGAGAGTCGATGACACTGGATGCTGCTGCGCATTTGTTTAAACAGGAGTTTAGCCGACTTCATTGTATTTGATATCGGAGCTGAGAGCATCAGAGCTCAGAGCAGGAAACACAGTCACTCTGCGTCACGCTGCTGCTGTCCTCCACTTCCATCATCTTGTGCTGATTCATTTCGAAAGAGCAACGGCCAATGAGGAAACTCCAACAGTCTGCTGGCCGACCAATGTTGTAACTTCATCACTCACTCACTCATGGACAACTGTGGTTATAGGGCTGGTCAAGCCAAAAAATGAGACTAAGAGGAACTGCAATAATCATATAATAGCAATAGTTATCTATAGTTTTGAACCACTTGTAGAGCTATGGATCAATGTTTTTATGAGTGGGTCCCTTTTTTTTTTGTTTTTTTTCATAGCTGTGTTGAAGGAAGAACGTCAGCATACAATTGATTACACAATAGTTTGGCTTATTAAGATTCTTTCTATTTGAATGATTACATGATGCTCAGTAGGAGGAGACAATCCAAAGCTGACATTGTGATCTGTTTGAAGAAAGGAGTTTTTACCCAACCGCAACAGAGGAAACATATATGAGTGACTCACAAGAGGATGATTTTGCGGTTGATGTCCGGTCTAAAGGGGAAGGGTGAGGGGAAGGCCTGCTGGCTGAGCAGGCTGTCGCTCTGGTCCTGCAGAGTCTCCTCGAAATCCTCACCGAGCTGCTGCTGCCATGTAGGGAGAGTCTGGATGTCCACAAACTGGGAGCGAGCACCCAGAGGATCCATCCCCTTTTGGCACTAAAGGCTCACGCCGGATCTCCAAACAGCTGTGCTGCAAGCAGAGGAGAGAGAGAAAGATTATATATTTATAGCTTGGTGCATAATGGCAACTCTGGAAATAAGTCCTCCCTCTTTGATTCTGCTGGACTCTCACCAAAACCTGATATCTGCCACTTATGTTTTAGAATGCTGAGATAATATGACCAATCAAACTCTGTAGGCCTTTTACACAGGAGACATCAGACTAGTAGGAAAAGCACAAGCGTCACCTCCTCATAACATTAACAGTGGTTCTGTTCTATTCAAGCGCAAAAATCTATCAAACCAGTCATCTAACAAACCTGAAAATATAAATATCGTCCATCTTACCATACCATTCATCAGGCTACCATCAGTCTTACTGCAGCCACATAAATCAGCAGCAAACTTAACGAAACCCTGCATGTGATTACATTATGAGCAGACTGGAGAAGATGAGTTTCATGCTTTATTAAACACAAGCGTGACAGCCGTCTCTCTGCTCAAGGATGCAGCGGAGGCTGAAACTAAACTGAGGTTAACAACTTTTTCATGAGCAGAACAGAAAACAGAGAGAAGTTCTGTGTAACTCAGCAGGATGTGTCAAACTAATGACATGATTGGTTCTTTTAGTAACGCTGACATGATTAGTTGATTAATCAATCAATCTGTCAATCGATAGAATCTTATTTAACAGCAATTTAGATTCATAGGTTGAGTCACTTATTAAGCAGAAGTCTCAAACGCTTGTTGTTTCCAGCTTCTCATATATGAAGATTTCCTGCTTTTCTCTGTTATATATCACTGGACATGTAACATCTTTGGGTTGGACTAGGGCTGGGCCATATGGATAAAATCAAATATCAATATATTTGTGAGCAAATACCTTGATATCGATATTGCCATAATATTGTAGAAATTAATATTGGTGCTTTCACAAAATATTTACACAATGAAATTTTTGATAAATAATCATCAGCAATGTGGATAAAATGACTAAGTGGGTAAAGAGAAATAATAGAGCAGCTAGAACAGCGATGACATCACTTTTCTGTAATGCAGCCTTTAAAACCAGGAAAAGACAACACTTATATCACGATGTTATGATATCCAAAATCTAAGATGATATCTAGTCTCATATCACGATATTGATATAATATCAATATATTGCAAAGCCCTAGTTTGGACTGTTGATTAGACAAAATTAGTGCTGAAACAAGGAGTCAACTAATTAATCGATTAGTCCATCGACAGAAAATTAATAAGCAACACTTCTGATAACTGATTAATTGTCAATTATCAAATAAATCCTTTACTAACCATAGCTTCTCAAATGTGAAGATTCGCTTTATCAGAGTAAATTGAGTATATTTGGGGTTTGGACTGTTGGTCGGACAAAATAAACAATCTGAAGACATCACCTTGAGCTTTTGAAGACTGAAATGGTCTTTTTTAAAGGGAATAATATAATATAGACAGATTAATAAACAATGAAGATAATCGTTAGGTCAAAATCTTTAAACTGAGGACAGCACGATGCTTTCCTAAATATCTGAGTTTTGCTTAACTTATAAATGACAAGATGATTTCACCACTATGTCACTGCTACATTACTAGAAACACTGTATATTATTCAGTTGGCGTTAAGTGAAACACGGGATGATTTGGAGAAAGTAGGAGGCAGAAGCATATTTGGTCCTAAAAAAAACAGTCGTGCTACTGTCAAAACTGTATTTCCCTTGATAAATTGACTCTCCTGTCTTCCTACACCTACTCAGCAGGGTCCCACAGAGGAAAGCTCCCTATATAAATCGGTAAAATCGGTAGAACTGTTATTTTGGACAGTCAGTGAGCCTCTGAGCCATAAAATCAGCACTTTACCCACCTAACTGTTAGCCAGTTGTATTTCCCGCAGGCAGAGGTGATGTCCACGGCAAAGCAAGGAAATAAATCTTCACACGACCATTTATAGACTCAAGAGTTATTATCCTTCATCGGAGCTTTCATGTTAGCAAGTAAAGTAACCACAAAACCGCTCAAAAATGAAGTTTAAAAGTGCAAATTGAACCAGGTTTACACATTTAGCCAGCATGCTAGCTGCTTATTGGTGCAACGTCAAGCTAGCTGCAATAATCAGAGTAACATCCGGCTATGAATTTCAAATTAAAATTCCACTTTTTATTTATTTATTTATTTAACAGAGAGGCTCATATGTGTTCATAGATCAAAAATAAAATGTAATAACATGATGCTTTTTTTAGACATAAGCACATTGTTTCTTCTGAACACTTCTATTCATGGTTCCGATTGTTTATTTTTCTTACACAAATACAGTAGTCATGCATCTATTTTACACATCCTGTCTATCAAGCTACCTGGCCTAACTGTAACAAATTGCATAATATTTCTATATTTTGATCATATGTTGAACCTATCAGAGATTATGTTTATGTTTCGATTATAGAGATAGTATTTTGCTTTTTTTATTGAAACATACAGTAGTTACTTAGTTACTCTGCTTAGAAAGAAAGAAGTCAAATGTAATCAGTATGTGATCTGGATGAAACAGAAAATGAGTGATCTTTTGTTTAATAAAACAAAAAAAACAAAAAAAAAACAGGTGAATGACTCACAATGACTGAAAGGATGGATACCTTTGTGGAAAGACTGTACTTGGGATAAAAGCTGCAATTTGTATTAAAGTATATATTTTCATTTTACACAATATGCAAATTAACTGTAACTTTCCTAAAATAATAATAATATTTTTTTCAGGTGACATTAATTACACAACTAATAATGTTTTGAGAAGAAATAAGTTGACATTTTGCTATGAAGGTTGTTTCTTACAATAGTTTATTCGGGACACCAGTCGGTAATCCTTGTACATTAAATGTGTTGGTAGTTTTTTTGCAGCTGCTCTTCCTCCACTTTGATGTTTGTAAAGTCCTGCCCTCATACCAAACTCACACACGCTTTAATTTGTAGCAAGTTTCCGGTGCTGTCCTTGCTGTTTCTACTGCACTTGACGCTTGTCTTCTTTTCCTAATCAGCTGACTAATAGTAATAATAAGCGAAAAACACTTCCGCTATGGTTGTTTAGGGACGTGTGAGAAGTCACGGCATTTTTCTGAACCGCAAAATCACTTACGGTGATCTGACACCTCTTACCGGCAGTAAAATGAATAAAATATGTCAAATATATTATCTCTAGCGAAATATGAGGAATTTATTTTCCAAGAATCGATAGAGTTTATAAAAAAGTCTCTGAGTGTTTTCTGCTTCTTCTGGCTCGCAGACAAAAGCAATAGATTGAGAGCGATCGAGCCCCTAAAAAAATGACAAAGCTGTCAGTTTCATGTACTTTTGTCCAAAAAATGCAGTTGAATATAGTTGTAATGATAATTGTATGTTTTACTCGTACATACACAATAGCAGTTCATGGTGACAACAAGAAGCCATCCTTTCTTTTACTGTTTGTATAGATGTGTGATCGATGTGTTATGCCTGAAACACTTCGAGCTCAACACAACATAGGACGACACAACTAGCTAAGAGCCGCCTTTCAGAGGTAAGAGCATAAACTAACTGAACATAAAACGAGCTGCAACAAAGATAGGAAAGCCAACTTCTTATAAAACATATACAGACGCATATCTATATAATACATCTGATTTTATGAGCCACATTTACTCAGAAACGTCTCCACGTGGGTTCAGGAACCACAGATGTACTCGTTTTGTATTAAAGTTGTAGCTGGGCGGGCGGGGTTAGTCGCGAACTGAGTTGATTCCTCCGTCAAACGACACGAACCCCGCCCACTCGGGCATTATAGTGTAACAAAACAAACACTCTTCCGACAAACGTTGACTAGCTTGCTGTAACTAGCTAAAATATACAGAAAAGAAGTTTGTAGTTGGATTATAATTTATTTAATAGCATGTTAGCATATTAGCCACAAGATGGACTATAATCATTTAATATACCTCTACGAGTATTACAGTCAGACCACAGGAGATATAACTATAAAGTCAATATGGTTTAACGTTACCAAAGACACATAGTAAAGCATTAAGATATCATGAGGCAGCACACTAAGGTCGGTGACTATTAACTCACTTTTAAGTGTGTTATACTCTTTTTATTTATTCATTTTCATGTCTTTAACCTTTATTTAACCAGGAAAAGCCTTAAGAGATTAAAAAATCTCTTTTAAAGAGCGACCTGGCCAAAGCAGGCAGCAACACAATAAACAGAGTTGCAGACATAAAAAACATAGGGCAATAAGAGTCAGTCAAAACATCTGCAGCCAGATGTGTCTGCCTCTATCATTTAGAAGTCATTTAGAATGACTTTAAATGCATCCAGTGAAACCAGCTCCTGAAGATTCAGGTGATTTAGCAACTGATTTCAAGCAGAGGGAGCAGCATACGAAGCAGCATAGGAATAAGTCTTGGGGAGGCAATAACTCCTCATACTTTTCTGCTTAACATAAATCTGTAGGTAAGATGGAAACGGACCAAGAATAGCCTTTATAAATAAGACTATGCCAATGGGTAAGTCTACGGGTGGACAAAGCAGACCATCCAACCCGAGCATACAAAGAGCAATGATGAGTAAGGGCTTTAAGATTTGTAATAAACCTCATTGCTCCATAGTACAGCACAGACATAAAGGTGGCAGCAACATGTCTCCTTTTGGCCTGGAAGGGAAAGCAGGACTTGTTTCTAAAATAAAAACCCAGTTTCAACTTCAGGTTTTTCACAAATTTCTGAATGTGAGGCTTAAAAGAGAGACGATCATCTAGAACGATTCCTGGATATTCTTATTGAGATACAGACTCAATCTCAGAGCCCTGGAAAGTGGTGATGGATTGAAAGTTCAGTGGCTTTGATTTTGCATTTGAAAACATCCTGAGTTTTGTGTAGTCAGCAGTTTGTGTTTCTGTGTTTAACTAGCTGTGTCAGTAAAGCACAGTTCTTAACAAATGTGCAATTTGCAGAATGTACCAATTATCAAGTCTATTCAAAAACCATAATATATATTCTATAATTACCAAAATGTGTGGATACTTATGTGCACTTTTAGTCTCTTTAGGTTTGGTCCATGTGTGGTTTGGGAAAAATCACTGAGTTCCAATTAAGTCAAACACTTCTGCCACAGCATATGATAATATTTTAGACAATAATTTGCCTCTGACATTGTGACAATAGTTTGGTGAAGACTCTTTACTCTTTCAACATGACAGAGACCTTCTATCATCCTAACAAGTCTCTGCAATGTTCTTGTTTAACAGGGATCAGCGTCACCTTGAGGCTGCTGGTCATGGGTTTGACCAAACAGTACCTGCGCTACGCTGCCAGCGCAGTGTTCGGAATCATCGGCGGTCAGAAAGCCAACATCTCTTATGTGACCCTGCGTGGGGGGGAGAGGGGGCGCTACGTTGCCGTGGCTGCATGTGAACATGTCTTCATCTGGGACATCCGCAAAGCAGAGAAGGTGAGAAGAAGATGTGATTAGGACAGAAGTGGAATGAAAGACAGGACCGGGTGTCGGGCAAAAACATTTGTAGCAACTTTCGGAAGTCCTCGCAACTCAGATTATCTTTAATTCTGTCTTTTCTGTCTCTTTGTCTAGGTCCTGATCCTGCAGGGACAGAAACACGAGGTGACCTTTCTCTGCGCCTCACCTGATGGCGTCCATATCGCCGTGGGTTACGAGGACGGCGCTGTGCGGATTTTCAGCCTCCTGAACGGCGAGAGCAACGTCTCCTTTAACGGCCATAAGTCCGCTGTCACCGTCATACACTATGACACGCTGGGAGCACGGCTCGTCACTGGTTCCAAGGTAAATCAGGAGGGTTTGGACTCGGTCATAGTTTGGGTTTGTGTTTTAAAACGTTCACATGTTTAAATCTACACATGGGGATGGTGTGTTGAGGAGACGGCAGCCTTTGAGATCAAGATGAGAATGTAGTTACACAGATTATAAAATCAGTAGAGGCTAGAATGGGTTTCAAATGGTTCAGTTTATTCCAACCTGGATTCTGGGCAAGCGATTTTGAATATAGCCTGTTTGTCATTGCATGTATTTATCATGTTATTACCTTTTCCTCCCCCTTCAGGACACAGATGTGATTGTGTGGGACATCATCAATGAGTGTGGTCTGTACAGGCTGAAAGGCCATAAAGACATCATCACACAGGCCTTGTTCCTCAAAGACAAGAACCTCCTGGTCACCAGGTAACACATACTGTTAGATCCTTAAAGCAAACAACAGATTTCTGCCTCTAAAAATCCTGCACTGTTAAACTTGTTATTATAGTTTTACATACACATACATACATGCGTGATCAGTAGGGAGGAGAAGAGGAAATTTCATTCTTAAGCCAAAAAGCAAATGTCCTGGGACCGTATTTAACCTGCTGCCAGACGTTGATGTTGCAGCTCATTGCTCACTAACAGAAATCCAGAAAACTAAATTGATGGCGTGCAATCAAATGTCAAATGTCATGTGTCTGAATTCAGACAATTAGAAGTCTTGCATTATGTATCACTTTCAGCAGCTGTTGCAAAAAATATTCCATATTAAAGAGCTCTTGCCATATTTTGCAGAGCTCCATATTCAGAGATGGAAGTTAGAGCTTTACTTGCACCATCTGTCTGTTTGACCTCATTCAATTTTAGCAAATGAGCACATTACTACTCAGACTTCCATTTGAATTTTATACTAATTTGGGATGATGATATTTCTCATCTGTCGTCACTAAGCATGCTATTACTTTGTATGTGTGGTATTTGTGGCGTTATGTTTCAAACATCATTGTTTCTAAGCAGATACATATAAATTACATAAAAACATCAAATCAAGACCTGCAGTGTTACTAACACAGCTCGTCCCTCTGTGTTCTCTGCTCCTGTGCAGCTCCAAGGACAGCTTTGTGAAGTGGTGGGATCTGGACACACAGCATTGCTTCAAGACTATGGTGGGCCACCGCAGTGAGGTGAGTGGCTACTTACTCTATAAACATTAACATAAAGAAGAGGATGCTTTGTCTGAGGAAGGGTAACAAAAGTTATCTTACTGAAAATGAACAGGATTGTTTACCTGACTGATGTTAAGTGGTGAAGTTAACCTGGATTAGTTAAGCCTTGTTTGTATAACGGGGCTCAGAGGGATATTTCTTAAAGGTGACTCAGAAAAGCAGGTCTGTCTTGAATGAGCCTAAAAAACCAAAGTGATCTGGCTTAATGAAACACCCCTCATGTTACTGAATTTATTGTAAATGCAACCAGTCACTTCTCACACTTTCTAAAACAGAGCTGACATAGTTAAAGTTGCCTGAGTTTTGTCTAAAAAAAAGGTCATTATATTATGTTATATGTGCTGTTGACATTAGGCAGAGGAGAAGGATTGATTCATTTCACTGAATGTTGGTTGATGATTAGTTCACTCTGACTGAGACACAGCGTAATCAGCAGGACTGTACATCTTTAAATTTAAGAGGAATTACTAAAAATGTGAAGTGTGTTTTTTATCTGGACCAGCAGGTTTTTCTATGTGACACTCACACATTTCTACACATCTTCATGGGTTTTAGTTTGTTATAACAAAAAGTGAAATAAATCATGTACTGGACAGTTACATTACAGCTATGTGTGTGTGTGTGTGTGTGTGTGTGTGTGTGTGTGTGTGTGTGTGTGTGTGTGTGTGTGTGTGTGTGTGTGTGTGTGTGTGTGTGTGTGTTAGGTGTGGGGCATGGCGCTGTTGAACCAGGAGAACAGGCTGTTAACAGGTTCAGCAGACAGTGAACTTCGAGCCTGGGACATCAGCTACCTGCAGGAGGTGAGGAAGAACTCAGCTGGACACTTTGTTCTCAACATACAGCAGGATTTGGTGTATATTGAGAACAAAGGTCTGGTTTATTCTCTTTCTGATTTATTTGGAATAAAAAAGAAGAGTCGCTGTCATTTATGGAGACTTTGTCAAAAGTCACATAGAAAGGAAAATGTTTATGTGACAAAAACCAAGCAAGACATATTTCAAAAGTTCTGATAAAACAGATCTCTGTGAGGTTTAAAAGCCAAAAATCCCACCATCAGATGAACTGAATATTAATTCAAACCCTAATTATTAGCCTGTAACAAGGACACCGCTCACATTATAACACTGTAACTGTCTATAACAGGCAGCAGGTGTTGTGCAGTGTAGTCTGTTGATGTTGAACTCTGTCTGTCTTCTTGGGTCCTGCTCAGGAAAAAGCTGAAGGTGAGCCCAAGGTGAAGAAGGGGAAAACTCTGCTGGATGACGACGACGATGATGAAGAGAATGACGAAGAGGTGGATGAGAGTCCTGAAGAGGTATGAGAAATGTCATCAATGCAATGTGTTTTTGGTATATCTGAGACCTTAGTGAAGGAAAAGAAAAGAATGTGCAGTGATTTCTTATGGTTCATGTAAACGGAAGGTGTGTCAAATCTCTTCTGCTTCTCCTCGGCTTTAAACTTTGTCTTCTCTCTCTTTTCCTCAGCGGATCTTGAGTTGTAAGAAAGCGGGCTCCATCCTCAGAGAGGCCAGAGACAGAGTGGTGTCACTGACAACAGACAAGAAGGCCAGAATCATCGCCTGCCACGTGAGTGTTGAAGCGTCTTCGGGTGTGTGAAATAGCAGCAACACACAACGCAGGGAAAGTCAGGATTCCCTCGAGAAACTCAGGAAAAATCCGAATTATTTTCCGCTTGACATAGAAAACAACACAAACATCACACCGACAATGAGAAATCTAAAACTCACATATTTGGTGCGGTTTCTGCTCATTTTTCCTTCGTCCACAAGCATCAGACCACAGATTGACAGCACCAGCGCACAGAAAAGCTTTATAGACCCATTTGTTTGTATTCCGACCACATGACAAGACTGTTTGATGAGATTCACGATTTGTTGGCTAGTTTGTCTTTCCTTAATGTTTTTTGGATTAGTAAAACTGTGAACTGACAAGTTATTTCCTCTCATGCAAGGACAGACACAATAAACATGCTTGATGGCGTTCAGCTGGCTGTCAGCTGTAGTCATTGCGGTGTCTTCAAATGTGCCTCTTCAAGGGTTTGGCTAGCCATTTTTTTTATATTTTTCTTATTGTCAACAACAACAGAGCCAAACCAACAATAAACTCATCCTGGTGCCGTGCGTGTATTCATCGTATTCCTCTCTCCAAATACTGTTAAAATATGTCATTGAGCCACACTGCTGCACTGGGTGACATGTTCCTTCGCCCCTGAAGAGAACAGCACTCTTTAGAGCAGTTTCTAAACAAGCCGTGATAACCGCTCTCTTCAGGGATGAAGGAACATGTCAGCCAGTGCAGCAGCGCAGCTCATTGATGTGTTTTTAATAGTGACTTTGCATATACACACAATACTCGTAAGAAGGATGAGTTCGTTGTCGGTTCGGCTCCGCAAATGAGATTTGTCGACAACAAGAAAAACATAGATGATCGCCAGCCACATCCTTTAAGTATTAACGATAAGACAAGACATGAGGCCAGCCGATAGAGCCGTGTCGGTTAATTGAAGTCGGCTTTGGATTCAACGCAGCCCGTGTTTATCATCAAATGCATGATTGATATTTTATACACAGGCAATAAATGCTTTATGTCAAACATCAGACATCTGTCACCCCACTCATCAGGGCAATGATTCAGTCCTGGAGCTCTTCACTGTGCTGTCAGAGGAGGAAGTGCAGAAGAAAATGACAAAGAAGCTGAAGAAAGCTAAAAAGAAGGCAGCCAAGTAAGAACATGAAAGATCTGTATTTCTGTTTAGTCTCATGTCCTTTATTACTGTTCATTACTGTATGTAAATGTATAACAGCACATTACTTTTAATACTTCTACTGTCCATCTGTCTGTATCGCCTCTACTGCTGATACCAACAAAATATCTTCTACTGCTACTTGATTATCTGCTAAGTTGTGCTAATAATACTGCTGCCTCTCTTACTTCTACTACTACTGTTATGCCTTCTACTACTAATTTAAGTACTTAATCAACCAAAGCAGCTACTTCTGCCCCTGCTGTGCTATATTATTAATATTATTATAGCCATACTGGTGTGAAAGTGTGAGCATGTTGTGTGCCCCCTGCTGTAGGACTCAGGATGATACAGGTGAGGAGGCAGAGGAGCCGGTTGTGGAGAGGATGCTGAAGGACGAGATCATCAGACTGACCAACATCAAGGCCTCTGCCAAGATCAGGTCAGTAATATTTTAAATTAAACAACATTAGGCCCTCAAAAGCACAATCATTCCTCCAAACTAGACTCATAAAGCCACTAGCTGCATACTAACTCCCCAACCTCCTCACACACATGTTCTCTGTCCTCTCAGATGGGTGGAGTGTCTGTCATGTGCGGGCGGCGAGCTGAAGGTGGCGCTGTTGCTGCAGAACAACACCATTGAGACCTACAGCCTGAAGACCACAGACAAAACCCCCACAGCCAATAAGACGGCTCGCCTCACCCTCGGCGGCCACCGCACCGACGTCCGCACGCTGGCCTTCAGCTCCGACAACCTGGCCGTCCTGTCCGCCTCCGGAGACACAGTCAAAGTGTGGAACAGGTGAAACTGCTTCAAAGTGTTTTTATCGGTTTTGTCACATTCTTCACAAGAGACGTCGCTGGCATTGATTGGCTGTCTAACACGATGACCCCATCCCACGTCCACAGGTCGACTCTGCAGGTGATTCGCACCATGGCCTGTGAATACGCCCTCTGCTCCCTCTTTGTGCCTGGAGACAGACAGATCATTCTGGGAACTAAGGTATTCATGGCTGTAGACGTTTTGACCTGTTAAGAGAAATTTGTCTGGGTTCATTCAATGTGTTCACTGACTCTTGTTTTCCTGTCAGAGTGGTAAGCTGCAGATCTTTGAGTTGGCCTCAGGAAGCCTCCTGGAGACCATAGATGCCCATAACGGAGCCCTGTGGTCCCTCTGCCTGGCTCCAGACCAGGTATACCTGAGTGCATACAGCCCTCTGTCTGTCTTTGCCTCACCATGTTACACCTTTGCATTATTCAGATCTTCTAACTGTATGCACTGGCTATTTCCTGTGGTTTTTTTCATTTGTCGTGTGCATGTGTGTGTCATTCCTCTAGAGGGGGATCGTGACAGGAGGTGCAGACAAGACCGTGAAGTTCTGGGAGTTTGAGCTGATCAAAGACCAGGGGACCAGCCAGAAGTAGGTCACCACCTCCTTCCATGTTCAGAAGTCTGTGTGGTTCATTTAGGATGATCTTGGACAGAGACTCAGTGGATCTCAAAGTCTTACTTGGTTACAACAGAGATCTTTCCAGATTTTTCCTTACAGGAGAAATCTTTATTAAATTGTTTTTCATGCTAAAAAGAGTCTTTACTACATGTTTTATTGATATGAATAGTTGGGGTAGCCCTCACATAACTGACCCCAGCGCGTCAGTTATGTGAGTGAATACTTAGTCTAACTAACTACTACTGTATGTGATATCGTGTCAGATAATAGTGTGTGTTTGTGTGATGCAGGAGGCTGACAGTGAAACACATGCGCACTCTGCAGCTGGAGGAAGACGTCCTGTGTGTGAAGTTCTCTCCTGATCACAGACTGCTGGCCGTCTCTTTGTTAGACTGCACCGTCAAAGTCTTCTATACAGACACACTGAAGGTGAACACTCACACATAAACCTTCAGTGCACAACATGAGGACTGCCTGTTCTACTTCATAAATAGTGTCATAGATTCTGTTTATACTGTATTAAACATTTCTACCTCTTGCCGTTTCAGTTCTTCCTGTCTCTGTATGGACACAAGCTGCCTGTACTTTGTCTGGACATCTCACATGTGAGTACTCTTAACCTGCAGAAACTGAAAGCTATCAGCTGCTGTTAGGCATTAATAAAGGTGGTAACAATTGTGTATCTGCAGGTCTTGAAAAGTATTTAAAAGCACTGAATTCAGTTCTCTCAAAAAAGGCCTTAGAAGGTATTAAAATGTATAAAAAAAAAGGTTTAGAATATTTTCTCTTGTCTGACATAGACGGTAACATTAGTTATAACTTTTTTCTATGTGGTTGCGGACTGTTGGACGATGTTATTGTGCTACAGGAAACACTGTTTAGGAAGCTCATCATCTTATAATAAGCAAGTGTCAACTTCAGCAAAAACAAAAAGTTATTTTTTAATTGGTCAATACATCCATACATTTACTGGCACTTATTTGGTTTAAGATCACATTAATTGATGCAGTTACATTATTAGGAATTATTGTTATATACAGCTGTGAATTACTGAGAAAACAGTGATATTAATGTCAGTTTGATATGATTGTGAAATCTGTGTAATGTGAGCTGACAATACAGCTGTGTCGTCTATCTTTCATAGTGTTGTTCTTAGTCTCCTGGATATGTGAGAGAATTACACTTATTTACAAATGCAGCTAGATTTTTCTTGGATAATGTCCGATGTCAACAATTGAACAGGAAGACGAATTGTTGGGTTGAAGTCAAAAGTCACTGAGAGCAGCAGGAAGCGTTTTATTTGTTGAGGGAAAAGTTTCACAATGTTTAACAAAAACTTGTTAACTTAATCTTGAGCAGGGGTCAAAGGAATCTCTCGTACCTGCGACTCTAAACCTGGTTGATCATCTTTGAATTGAACTCTGTTACAAACAGAGAGTCATGTAAATCACAAGAAAACTGATCATTGACCCTCAAGTCCTGCCTCCCCGACTCTGACCTCGTGTTTCTTTTAAACCAGGACAACACACTCATCGCCACTGGCTCCGCTGATAGAAACGTGAAAATCTGGGGTTTGGACTTCGGCGACTGTCACCGCTCCATGTTTGCTCATGACGACAGGTAACACCCAACAACACAGACTCACACCAAACAGCCTCGGGGTGTTTGGAACAGTTTTTATCAAATGTATGATGATGAAATCATTTTGCAGGCTGTTGAGTTTCCAGCTCTGACTTCATCTGTTGTGGTCAGGGACTCTGATCCATGTCCTGTTAACTCGGCCTGCCCTGTGATCTCACACCAGCTGCTCTTTCATCTCACAGCTCATCTGTGTTCTCATGGATCATCTCACCTTCTGTCCTTGGTGTTTTTTCTTTTCCTCTCTCTGTATTTATTTTTCTCTAATTGTCTGCGTTGCTTGTTTTGTCATTTTTACTATGTTTTATCCATCAGCTGGAATAACTTCCTCTCCCTTCTCTCACTGTTTTTTTTGTTCTCTGCAGCGTCATGTTCCTCCAGTTTGTCCCCAAGACTCACCTGTTCTTCACAGCAGGAAAGGACAAGAAGATCAAACAGTGGGACGCTGACAAGTTTGAGCTTATCCAGACGCTCGAGGTGATTGTTTTCTCCTTATCCTTGATGTTTGGAGTCCAGTGGCTTAGCCCATGTGTACTCTGGGAGCGTTGCTTCACATCTTAAACGCCGTAATGCAAAAAGGGCCGCACCTCACTTGTCAGCTGTATAGCAGATTTGTCATAATAGATTAGATACATTTGAACGCATGCTGGCTAAATCATAATGGTTAATCGTAAGGTGACCCTGAATGTCTTCACAAAAACAGTCAGTGTGACATTCGGCTGTCTTCTCTGCCTCAAAGGGTCACCATCGGGAGGTTTGGTGTCTGACCATCAGCCCCAACGGTGACCATATTGTGTCGTCATCCCATGACAAGTCCCTGCGCCTGTGGGAGAGGACCAGGGAGCCCATCATCCTGGAGGAGGAGCGTGAAATGGTGAGGTGGAGGACAGGGTTGACAAATGATTTGACAGTTAATCAGATAAATAAACTCAAAGACAATTCCTTCAGGTCTGTAAATCACCCTGTTTTTTGTTCTCACAGGAGCGAGAAGCAGAGTTTGAGGAGAGCATGGCCAAAGGAGATATGCCTGTGGTGAGCGCTCAGTTTCCAATTTCCGGACCTCATCGGCGTCTTTATACTTTCCACCAGACATTACCTGTGTTTGAATAATGAAGCTTCACACTGCCCTGTTTCAAGCAAGGCAGCATTGAGATTGTGGTGGTGTGGATGGGTCAAATCCAGATTTGACATGAGCATTACTTTATTATGCTCAGATGTCCAAGTTTTTTCATGCCGCCTAAATAACAGTTTGACATGGCGTCATTCTCACCAGGACACACGAGCTAAATGAAAGAAAATTACAAAAAACAAAAGCTGTACGTCTGTTGTATGAGATGGATTTAAGTGAGGCATTGACTTGTTTCAATCTGTTGGTTGTTTGTACAGGTGCCTGGAGAGACTCAAGGAGAAGCAGCACCAGCTGGCAAGAAGACCGTTGAAACAGTCAAAGCTGTGAGTTCACTTCACCTCTTATAGTCAGAAGCAATGGTTTTGTTGTCTGCTGTTTCTGTGACTGACATTCTTCACCGTCCTGTGCCACAAACTCCTTCAGTCTTCATAGACGACCTATGAATGAGAAGTTCTCCGTGTTCTTCGCTGATGTCCTTGCTGTTATGTGATTTTCTATACAGGCAGAGCGGATCATGGAGGCTCTGGAGCTTTACAAAGATGAAGAAAGGAAGATGGAAGAGCATAAATATGCTTGTAGGAGAGAGGGCAAAGAGGTAGATACATTATCCAGATATCCTACTTTCTACAACCTCTGTGTGACACTAATACACTGCTGCTCCCCGTCCTAGAGGCATGGGGTGTGGAGCAAACATCTTAGTTAAGTAATGCCGGGCAGATGCTGAATGAGGGGACTTATCCAGCAGCTGCAACTGCACTGATAAAACATCACAGATTAATCTTATCTTACTGTGATGTTGCAACTTGTACTCCCAAAACATATGAATGATTTAAAAAACTTTGGATGGATTTCCGTTGTTTATGGAAGCAAAATCAAAAACTTTCTTTCAGTGTGATCAGTTTATGTAATTTTAAGTATGGTTTATTTAATAAATTTGACAAACGGCTGATGTTTTGCAGCTACCTCCGCCGAATCCCAACCCTATTCTTGTGGCCTTTGGAAATGTTTCAGTAAGTGATGAAGAATATACGAAAGATCGAATGTATTGCATGAGTTTTCAGTTGTAGGTAACTCTGTCTCTGTCCTTCTTGCAGCCGTCTCGCTACGTTTTAGATGTCATAAAGAAGGTCAGATCCAGGTGAGGTGTGAGTCCAGAGTGACTGGACTAAATGTACCGTGTCTCTCTGACTTCATTCAGCTGCTAACTAACATTTGCAGTGCATTTTGTATATGAATACACTCAATGGGTTTTTCTTTGTGTGTGTTGTGATGATCAGCGAGCTGGAGGTGTCTCTGTTGGTGTTACCGTTCCCTTACGTCCCCGAGCTGCTGACGCTATTTAACAGCTTCATCCAGCAGGGCCTGGAGGTGGAGCTGGTCTGCCGCTGCCTTTTCTTCCTGCTCAAGTAAGTTCAACCCGGGTGTGTAAAAGACAAAGGTGATTTGTGTTCAGTAGTGCAAAGAAATGATGAGAAATACATGGACAGCTTTGGTGGTCAGACATAGAATGAACAGAAGAAAACTGTTGAAAATGGAAAAAGTTGATACATTTTAAGAAGCTTTTTCACCTATCATACCACCTAAAAGCTTGTATGTTTTGTTGGTTATCAGCTCCTCGTTGAGAACAATAAAGAAAGCTTTGGCATTAAAAACTGCAGAGTTTCAGCTGACTCCTGTCTGGTTACAAGCATGCACAGCCATCAGTGAATGTATGAGGCATGTGTTTGACTGAGAAATACAGTTATCTTATTAACATAACAACATAATTCATTGACAAAAAAACTAAAACATAGAAGGAAATAAAATCTTATTTCACAGTTCAGGTTATTTCTGCATGGTATAATATATTAGAGAATATGATTTAATGAATCATTTAATTTAATCCAATTTAAGGAATTTGAAGATGCAGGATTAAAGAGGCTTCTATTTCTTTAAATAATAAGACCTTGTTGATGTCCATAAAAAGAAAAGGGCTGAAGATTCAGCTGCTTCACAGTGGCTACAGGACTGTTAACATTTATATTCATAGCGCAGTGATCTGGTCATTCAGTGTTTGAGAACAGAAATATTGATCAATAAATCTTGTCCACTGTTTTTCCAGAGTTGGTAGAGCAAATATTATTATTATTATATAAACCTGCACAAGTTGCCATGGAATCATCTGCTGTATACAGTTTCGGACTGAGCTGACATCATTGTTTCTTTCTCTCTAGGATCCATTTTGGCCAGATCTCCAGTAACCAGATGCTGCTGTCTGTCATAGATGAGCTACGGACCAATACTCTATCAAAAGTTCGCGAAATTAGAGTAAGTAACATCTGGAAAAAGCTGTTCATCTTTTAGACCAGACCAGAGAACAACATCTTCATCACACCTCTACTTTTCCTCTTTCAGGACTTGATGGGCTTCAACAGCGCCGCCCTGCAGTTCCTCCAGCGGGAGATCGAGAGCAAAGAGGATGTGATGTTCTTCAGCGACGCCACGGGGCAACTCCAGGAGAAGAAGAAGAAGAGGAGGAAGAGGGAGCGAGCCATCCTCACCATCGCTTGAATCAAAATGGACATTTTTGACTGTTTGTGTATAAACATCCACTCCCCCCATCTCCTCCCAGCTGTGTTCCAGGAGGATCACGCTGTCGGTTTCTGAATGTTATGAGATCCTGATAGGATGTAACACATGTTCAATAACATGCTTCGTTTCACAAACTGTGTCTCGAGTTTTTCTCACTGTATGTCAAGTTTTATAGGGGCTTTCAAGATAAAAATAAATTCTCCACTGCAGAGAGAAATGTGGTGTGTGTGTATATACAGCAGTTCTCTCTGCAGCTTTAGGTCTCTTATAAAACACATCCATGCATGGTTAAGCTTTACATAGATACATGTCATGTTTCAAGCTGTACTAGTACTCCCTCAATGATCACCACACATGGAGGATAGGTATGATTTAAGCTAGTTTCTGTCCTAGGGGCCTAAAGGGAGTATTTCAGGTCTGGAGCCAAAACAGGTAAAGAGTGTTAGGACATGGCGGGGGTTTTGAAACCTGTCAGAGAACACCTGAGCTCTAGACCACCAGGTTGCGACCGCTCTGTCCCACACAGCAAGTCTCGAGCTAGTCTTAAGAAAAAGCTCTCCTGTTCCCTGTTGGCCTCGCTGCAACCAGCCACCACTGAAATCAGGGAGATGTGGCTTGACTTTACAGCCCTTGTAACTTAGCCTGAATTTATAGGCCTAAGGCCTCGTAGATGTGGTAAAAATATTTCATAGCAGGGGAGAAAATGTTGCTTCTCAGTTTTCAGCTCTTTCTCTCACTCAAATGCGAACAGCATACGTTATGGAGTGTCTAGCCCTCTAATCCTGCGACCTTTAAAAAAGTTTCACACCCACATCAGACACTTAATGTTCCACAAGTGTGTTTATTTCCTGACCGTGGGGCACTGTGGAATAATGAAATGAACCCTTTAAAACACCTCTCGCTCACTGTTCATGTTTTAATCTCATGGTGGACAAAAAACAAATTAACTCTGTATTTACAGGGCTGTAAAAAAAGGGGGCCAGCAGCACTTTATAGGGCTGGATTTGGTCTCAAGGCTGTAAATGTCACACCTCCCAAAATTAAAAATTCTTCAGTAAAATCCCAGACTGCACTCTCACACTCTTGCACAACACTGACACCGTATTAGCACCCAACAGCAGTTAAATTAATCATAAACTGTGTTTGAAAAGGGAAAACGCAACGATGAAGTGGAGAACTTGAATCTACAACTGTGTTTCACCGTAATTTGTGCTAAATGTGAAAATAACTATGTGGCATTTCAGTGAACACATATTGAGTTGTAGATCAGTAGGAGATAATAGTTCAGCATTTTTCAATGGCTCATGCAATATCTGGATATAAAATCCCACAGCAGTATTTTCTGGGTGTGTTGTGCTCAGTAACAGCCTGACGCAGTGTAAATGAAACATTAACAGCATTTCTCCCATCTGTGCTGTTCCTGCAAACAGTCCTGACTTTATTGTTCATCTGAGCTTTTTTTCTTTTTTCTTTTTTTTTTTTTTTTTTACAGCTTTTTTCTCTGAAGGTTAGTGTACCTGCGAGCAAATTACTGCATAGCTTTACTTTGATCAAGAACAGGTCTGTTAATTACATTTCAGTCTCATGGGTGTAACTTTGCCACAAAGTAGGTACACAGTGAGTGGTCATGTCAGGCCTCAGAATTAATTGTGTTTGACAGATACTTCAGTCATATAGTGAACCTAAAATACCATAAACTGTATATTTACAGTATATAGCAGCTCGACTCAGAAACAAATTACTTTGAACCTTTTTTATATCAAGACAATACTGGTCAATCTACATGTGTAATTGAGGCCTGTATGATCATCATGTATGCTGCAGGTGTTGGATTACGAGATCACCACATCATTTCTCAATTATTAAAGTAAGTGTGGTCGATGCACTTGGAGGTTCAACGCTGTCAGCAAATCTAATCAAGAAAAAGTCACCAGAAAAGCGTGAATAATCTCATAATGCAATCACCAAACATGTAAAATAAAACATGGTTTGTTCACACTTTACTTCCTCTGGAGTCTAGGATTCCTTGGCTTCTCTTTATCTTGTCTCATGTGGCTTTTTACCCAAATTAATTTTTTAAAACCAAAAAAATAATGACAGCAGTGCATGTGGCCCCAGTGGGTCAGAGGAGAGAGGAGTGCACTTATTTCACACGAACTGTTCCATTTTTCTACAAAAACCTGCTCCCCTATGCTGTCATAATCACTTGGAAGATGCTATAAAATACTCTGCCAATACAAAAATTCTAAACACGAGGGCTTTAAAAGATAATTACTTGGCAGGTTTGTTTTTTGTGGCTGTAAAATCAGCCCTTTTCTAAACCCTTGCAGCAAGAAGGACATGGTTTTCTTTCCATTTCTGTGTGGAGGTTTTGTATCATTTAAATATTTGCCTGGGCTGGAGTGGAGATCTCTATGTGAGGTGGAGACACTTAAATTTAGATGGTTGTCTGTCAGCAGTGTGCTGATATCGTTTGATGTTTTGCCCTGTTCCTTTTTGTGAAGAGTTTCCATATTGACTCCACATTTGCAGGCTTTAATTCCCTTAAATTTTGACTCAGTCTTAAAAGTTTTAAATACATTTAAATGCCACGTTGTCAGTAGATGTTGGAAGTGTGCTATTGTTCAGATAAGCCCAGTCATACAGATGTTTTGTTAAAAGGTTGTTTCATTTTTGGTCTTATTTCAAGGGTGAAAAGACAATAAACTGTTTACAACTCTGAATAGTCTGTCTTTCAGTCACTAGATGGCAGTCTTGACTTTTACTAAAACTGGCGCCAGGTTGTCTTTTCTGGTATCTGGGCTCATATCCTGTTCCATGTTTGGAGCTTACAGGCCTCCTGCCACCTGCTGCAGCGCTCAGCCCATAATGGTTGAGAGTCGGACACAGTCCAGCACTGGCTGCCGTCCACAAGTCAGAGATACTCTGGGCAGAGTTAGTCATCTCTGCACTAATATCCACACATGGCATCACTGGCACTTTTAGTGCTGATCAGCGCTGAGCCACGAGCCACACTTTTCTACAGCCGCCATGTTTGTTAGTTAAAGGAGCACTCCTACAATGAAATTAAAGCATCAAATACTCACCACCTGTAAGTGGCTCTAGGAGGTTAGAAGCTCCTTTGCTTAGAGAGGGTATTTGATACTAAAAAGCAGAGCATTCCTTTAAAGTAAGGATCTAGATCTTCCTTCAAACTTTACACATTAAGAACAAACATGAAGATTTTTTTTTATTTTTGTTGCCCTGCTCTTATTGCAGTAGTGTTATCATAATGCACTTTCCAGAAATCACCTGCCAATCAAACAGTGCCATCTTTTACTTGTATTTTCTATAATTTCTGTCATAACTCATGCTAACTATCTGGTTCATTTACTATCTGGTTCATTTTCTGTATATTCCAAACAGACTGAACATGTAAAGCACGTCACTTCCTGTGTTACAGATTACTTACTTGCAGGAGCTACCAGGCAACAACTGTTAGTGTCTAGAATGTGCGATGCCTCTATACCGAGTATAGTGTGTTATTTTACAGCCAGTATTTGCATTACACTTTGATGGACAGGTGATAGTATTACTTTATGTGGTCGACACTGCTATAGTCTGTCATCATATGGTCTGCATGACATTATATACTGCAGGATATGATCAACCCCTAGCTGCTGACTTGATTTGGTGGTGTCTATAGCTGGTGAATGTGATATGAGCTATAAATGTGTATGACCCATACTTGAGATAGATATTGTTGGCAGTGACAGGCCTCCTGTTACAGCTGCAGTATTCTTCTGTTCAACAGTTTGCACTCTGAATGCAACTCTGAAACTGAAGTGAACAACACAGAAGAGAGCTATGTGTCTATACTATTTTTATACATGTAGTTGTAATTATATAATATATATTATGCAATTAACATGAAACATGTCCGGTATCTAATTTTGTATTTTTAGTTCACAATTCATTTTACAATTCACTACATTTAGGGTATGCCATGTTAGAATACAGAGTGTAAATTAATTAATATTACATGAAAAAATTAAGGAAAAATTACTGTTATATATGTATATATCTATATATATATATATATATATATAGATATATATATAACAGTAAAATTATCTTGTAGCACAGCAGGAAGTGATGTTTGTAGTTTACTGTTAAAAATCTAAAGAGTGAATAATATTAATGGCTTGTTTAAAATGTTAATCAAAAAGCTTGCTGTTGGTTCAAATGTCACTTTTTGTAGCTTAAATCATAATTACTTTGAGTCTACATTTTTTGAATAATTCAGACTGACCAAATAGACAAATAACATTTCAAGGATAAGAATGGTGATATTCTCTATTTTCCTTACTATCAGCCACAAACCCTCTTTTTTTCACTTGGTTGGCAGTAGTTTGGGTTTTCAATTTTTATGTTTTTCATTAGATAAGGTGGTTGCTTTGACTGATAAACTGATGGACCTTATAATATATATATTGTTATATGATGATGTGATAGCCTTTGCACAGTTTGTGGACTTTCTTGAGCACCAGATGTGTATTAACCTGCAGCTGAAAATATTGCCCTATAAATGCACCATTTCCTCCCGTCTGAAAGAACTTGTTAAAAACAACAGTGTCCAGCTGTTTAAAGAAATTAGTATGCATTTTTAAAATTTAACCTATATATATTTGTGATCCATTTTTTCAGAATTGAAGTCTTCAGCAGGACTGAATAGTCTTGGGGCTGAGAGGTACACACAGGGTAGAGAAGTCAGACAGTACTGAGAGACAAACTAACGCTTTGTCTTTTCATGGGATTTGTTGACAACAAGAAAGAAGAATATCAGCAGACTTATCCTTTAAATGGTTTAAACCAATGCACGAAACCTGGTTCATGTTGATCTTACAGTTACAGTAATTCTAGACATTTAAAAGTTGTCATAAATTATTCTATAAAATGCCAAATGTTTTTGCGGGTTTTATGAGCATTGGCAATTTGATGTCAATGTGAAATTACCTAAAAAAAATATTTCACCTTCCTCATTCAGTAAAGACTTTGTGTCTGACCTTCTAAACGTATGAAACCTTGTTGAATCCACAAAGGAAGAAAATCTATAGCAACAATAACACCACTTTTCTTTGTTCCCTAGAAATGTTGAATGTATATGGTTTTGAGGGAAATATACAGTATTTCTTAAAAATTTTACCAACGTTACGAGCCTAGTTTTACATTTCCAATAATTATTTCCTAGTAATTTATGCAAATTGAATTTACAGCTCTACCTTTGACATTTCGCTGTAGCTGTGAGAAAGCCTTGCGACTCCAAATGTGATTGGTTTCATGTGTTAATTTTATCTCAGGCAATACATCTTCCTACGTGGCAGCAACAAATATATTTCTTCTAACCCTTAAAATTTATTTCATTGAACTAGCCAAGCAGCTCATCAAAATAGCTTCTTGTGTCCAGGAATATTTCCCAGCAGCACATTTTGGTTTGCCTGTCTGCGATGACCTCAGCACCGTCAAAATGGCGTCCAGTTAGACAGCAGAACAGCTTCAACCGACAGGCAGGCCGTCCATCAGTCTGCCAGGCCACCAGTCATCCCACCGACGGGCCTCGTGTTAAATCTGTGTCCAGCACTCATGAATAAGCCCATACCTGAGCTGAGATATGAGGTGGCGGGTCATTCTGATGAGATGCAGTTGTAATGTGGCTGCTGCAGCAGCAGCAGCAGCAGGGTGGGAGGGGTGGGCGGTGGCTGCTGGGCGTTCAGGCAGGCCGGTGAGTGATGAGGTGATGGTGCATGTAAAGCCGGCCAACAGAGCTGACTGGCCACTAACTGAACTGAGCTGAACTGCATAGCTGCACACATACAGCTATGAATGTTTCCTTTCTTAGTGTTTTCTCTGCTTTTTTCCACCCCTCGGCTGTCCTCAAAGACTTTTCACACTCCGTTCCTTGATGTTTGTTGGTGTGACTGCTCTTCTCTTGTCTGTTTGTGGAGTTGAAATTGCTTAAATTGATAATTTTTCTGGGCTGAAAATAAATAAAACCTTTTGGAAAATCAACAATTTTCATCATTATCATCCAAAAACGTTCAAGTCCAAGTCAAATCCATGATTTTCCAAAGGATTTTGATTCTGCATTGAGTGCTAGGACTGTAAAGTCTGGGTTTCCAGAAGTGCAAAGTAAATTAGTTTCCAGAGGTGCAATGAATCCCACAATAAATCTATCAAATTAATCAATAAAAATAATCTCATCTACTCCTGTATAACCGTTCTTTTCCATGTCAAGGTTTTAATAGCGCTCTTGGCTGAAAAAGTCCTCACTGCACGTGTTGAGGGGGTCAGCAGCTCACCTCCTCTCATCTCAGCGGAAGAGGGAAACATGTTTTAATAACCAGAGTCTGCAGAGATCAGGGGAGAGGAAACCATTTTTTTCCTCCCGCCCTGCACCGAGGTCAGCCCTCTATGGGCTGTTACGAAGCCACACACACACACACATACACATATGTACAACACACGTAGGCTCGTAACACTAGAGCACACACACACAGGCATGAAGTTAAGACCAGGCACATAGACCCACATTTTTAGAAAAGCGTAAAATAGACCAAATATATTCGCTTAGGCACGAGACAGCCTAAAAGCCACAAACACATTAGACATATTATCTTATACAAGCCTGCACACACACACACACACACACACTTACAGCCACCGATACCCCTTTTAAGAGCTCTCCCCAGAAATCCACATAGCTGATGTAATTAGTGATTTTAGAGCTCTGCACTTCATATTACAAGTCATAAACAGACATTCAATACTGGGCTTTGAGAGAGCTGTTTATTCTGGAGTTTTATAGTCCACGCAGGACCCTTCTGTGTTTATTCTCCGAGAACAATAATGCCACTATGCTTCTGGTCTGGAATGCTATTCATTTGTCCAATTAAACACAGAAAATAAATACAAAATCGAGCTGACTTGTTCTGCCCCGATTTTGCTCCAAAAACACTTTAACAACGGCACTGGCCTGGGATATTTACAGGGTGGTGTTGGCTGACCGATGAAATGACATGGAGCTGAATGTTTGCTCAAGGCTTAATCTCTGTTATTATCTTAATACACTGTGGCGTAAATGTGGATAAGCAAAGCAAAACACAGATTGTCTGCTAAACTGAAAAGCCTAGAGGAATTGTAGTCTGTTATTCAACTTTAAATTAAGCTTTTTATACTTTTTGGAAAATGGGCCGGTAAAGCCAATACACGTTTGTGCATTGAGAACTAAATCCAGTAAGAATCTAAAATGTCCAGTTTGTAGGAGATCGTTAAAAGGCAAGAGAGAGTGAATTTGTAGAAGTGAACTGAAGTCAGCTTTGAGTAATGTGGATGTTGCTGGAAATTAGTTCAGTGACTTTTTAAATCAAATGTGGCACAATTTGCTGAAAATCACAGTTTGTATAACAACAAATTGAAGGGAGCAAAGCTTTTTTATGTAACATAAAGTTACTGCGTGGTCACTGTTAGAGCCATGATTTATGAGCAGGACTGACCCACAATCCTCCTGACAGACATGCAATTTCCTGTGTGAGAAAACACTAACTTAATCCATACAGCAAAGAAAGCCACGGACAGAAACTATTTGTACATGAATAATAGTCCAACCACTAGCAGAGAACGCCAGACGAGACAGTTGGACTGTCATTGCTTAAGAGTTTCAAGTCATATTTTCCTTTAAAAACCTCTGACTATTTACTTTTATGGTATTTCCTGTGAAAATCCATAAACACCGACAGCACAATTGGCCTGCAAAGTTTACTTATTTCATGTAATTCCACAAATCTAGAGGCACACATCATAAATATTCTACACCCACATCCAAACACTTGAGCACTTTTGCGCCTGAAACCGAGTCAAATGTTTCATCCAACTACTGACATTATCATAAATCTTGCAGTAAATTATTATCATAAATCCTCCAGTAAATTACTTGTTCATAATTTTTTAGTTTTTGAGCGGTGTGGTTTTAAAATGATGCTAGTTTGGATCATTAGTAGTTCACACGATTACAATGGTGCTTTATGTGAAAACAAATATGGACAGTGTCTTCACAAGGACAAATCAGCAATTAAATACTTCTTTTTAAAATTCCTCTATTCATTATTTTCCCATGTGACACAAACACATTTGAACTCATCTTATAACTGGTGTATCTGCACATTTTTGAGCAATTCACTAGATGCAAATCACTGGATCCACACCCAAGGCCCGAATAAGATGATAGAAATCATATTTACCTGAAACAAATCAAGTTGTGTGTTATTTTTGTCACAGTTGTTGCTAAAAAGGTGATCATGTGTTTGTTAAAAATTTAATGTTTATTACAGTAGGCTAAAAAGCAGAAAATGAAATGGAAATTCATGGCAAGCAGGAAAAAGTACTAATCAACATTGTTGTCTTTGTATCAAAAAATACTTTTAAACACGTATTAAATGCTTGATTGTTCCTTTAAAGCCCCTAAAAACTTGGTCTGAAATTGTACAAATATACATAACTAAATAAACAAATTTAAAAAATCTGATTAATACAATTTGATTGACAGTCATTCCAACATAAGCAAACAACCCCAAAAATGTGTTTCAGAGTTTTATTCAATTGTTGCTAAATGCTGATTTGTGGTCAGAAATTTGTGACATCACCTTTTTCCAAGTCCTGCCCTCTTCAAACAAGTGAAAAAAACACAAATACTGAAAACTCTCATGTGTCATAAACAATCTTTGGTAGAAAATGCAGTGTTCATACAGTTTCCCATCGTTCATAGCAGGACATTGGGAATTCAGGGCATTTAAGTTCACAAGTTTTCTAAAACCCACCTGCCAACAAAAATCAGATATGCTTCACTCTCTGTTTCAAAGTCTACGCCAATGTTGTAGTTCCTTGGTTTGGCAGAAACCAAAACACTCAGCCAATTACCTCTTTCAGCGGGGAGGTCCGATCAAGCTGTTGACCCAAACATCCTCCAGGGCTTTAAGACAGACATGCTCAGTAGTCCATCCCTGAAGCCATGTCCGTGGCTCTGTGTTTGGTCTAGCATTGGATCAAGGTGTCAAAACTACTGTGGACTCAGTCAGAGGAAACGAGGAATAATCAGACAAAATGAGAAACAATCTGAAGAATGTCTGTGAAGTCTGGCTGGTGGTAAAGCCGTACATCTGGATGAGTTATGACACTCAAGGTAAAAGGTCAATGACTGTTTTAAGCCTTTAGCAAGTCTACGGTTGTTAAACCTGGAGCAGGAAGCAGGCTTGTGGAAGGACGGTTGCCAGTTCAAAACTCATGATGGAGTGAGAAAATATGGAAAGTTCAACTCTCTCGTCCCTCAGCAACTGCACCCGAGGTGAATGTGTGCAATTTTAAAGGTTCAGACACACAAAATGAATGTAAGAGCTGAGAGAGAACATGACCTTTGGTTGTCTGTAATCAATAAACTCAGACTGCTTAAACCCTCCAGCAGTCACATCCTCTGCAAAAGTTAAACTTTGGTGTGTAACATTAAAGACAAAGAACCACAGTGTTGTTGCTGATAACATTAAATTGAAGCTCACTGAAAGCAAGTGGTGAAGAGAAGGAAGCCAAAAAACTGTCCAGCCATAACATTTTAGCAAGGTTAGCTATAGTTAGCCTAGTTTACCTACCCAGTTCAAATTATTATTGGGAATACTAGCTTACCTAAATAGCTATAGGCTAGTAGCTGATTTTCCAACATCATGAATGTAATGATCATGAATGACGGGGTCACTGATATTTAATTTTTTTTATCAACGTTTGACTCGACTGTTTGTTTTTCATTCTTGTTTGTCAGTAAACCAACAATTATTTTGGCACCGATAAGATTAGCTCTGGCTCCACAGCAGCTCTGCTTTTAATAAATCAAGACTTCACATGTATTCTCTCCCTCACTCACTCATTCACTATTCCCCACATAATACACACTCAATAGTTGACTCTATAGTGAGCAGTAAATGAGAGTTCTGCCAGGGGAAGTGTCAAATGAGAAGAGAGATGAGAGAGGCTGTGAGCCCGTCAGTGCGGAATATTTAAAACAATTCAGCCACTCAATTCACTGGAGGCTCTAATGTTGTTTAGTATTACACCCATCTGGCTTGGTACCATGGTTCATTCACTATTTGACTTTAGTCCCCCGATTGTACTGATGCAGTATTGAAAATGTAGGTGAAAACCTTAAATAGGTCATAACCTGATTTATTTATTTACACAGCTTGACCTGCTGAAACAAGTGTTTTATAAGCAGAACCACTAGAAGGGCTGTGTGAACACCGGGGCCTCACAGGGCATCTAGCGGCTGAGCAAAACTGTCTTTTTTGTGTGACTGCATAATCAATACAATCAATAATAAATACATTTTCAGATATTGTTTTGTAGGAATAAATTGTGTCTCATTAGACACCAAACCTGAGACAGGCAAATAATTTAATAATCATTCACCTAGTTAATATAATAATTTATGCTATGAAAATCCAACAGATAGACGATGTGTCCCTGATCATTCCTTATTTTTCTTACCTTCTTTTTTATTTTCTATCTTATTTGAATGTCCAAATCTAATGTAAATAATATAAAAATATGAATGGATTTTGCATGAATTTGCAAAATTCATTCATATTTTTAATTTTTATGTTTTTTCCTCAGTTTTTGTCTAATGAGTTTATTTAATGAGTTTATTCCTACAAAACCATATCTGAAAATGTATTTATTATTGATAGTATTGATTATGCTGTCACAAAAAAAAAGACATTACTTAGCCCTCTGCACTGCATCACTGCAATCAGGGGAGTAAAGTCAAATATGGAATGAAACCATGACACCAAGCCAGATGGGCGTAATATTAAACAATATCAGAGCCTCCAGTGAATTCAATGGCTGAATTGTTTCAAATATTCTTCACTGGCGGACTCACAGCCTCTCTCATCTCTTCTCAGGATTCACGGCTCGTCGTCTGTGACTCCAGAGTGAACCATGTTAAAACTTGTCATAATATCCCATGTGAGGAAAGGGTCTGAAATCTTTAAAGAGGGCAGAGTGTCTCTTAAAGGGAGGTGCATCAGAATGGGTGTCTAACATGTCAGAGTCGCCTTTGGCGCTGAGAAACTGACGCTTGACACGGGTAATGTGGCTATTCCCTTTAAAGTTTTTTTTTTCTTTGTGGGGGAAAAAGGAGGGATGAAAAATAGCTGAAAGGGTAACATAGATCCTGTCAACCCCCCCACACCCACCAACAGCACCACCAGTACCCAGAGACCACCCAGAAAGAATAGTGAGCTGTCAATCATTTCATGCAGGGGATAAACATTGCAGTATTTTGTTTCTTAGAGAGGTATTTCTTCTTACTTGCTTACTTTATTTCTCTTTAACTCATATAAGGAATACTGATACTGTATATTGATGTGGTGCACATAGATTTTGTGAGGTTTCTTTCTGTCCGTGAGTGCAAGGGTTCACGTTTTGTGGTTCTTAACATTTTTTCTGAAGATCTTTTAATATGAACAGTAAATGTAATACATTTTTCAACCCAATCTACTCAAATTCAGAGCGACAACCTGAATCCCACAGGCTTTTATACAGCCTTTCTTGTTTTAAGATTTAATTTCAGTGACTGTAGATAGCAATTCATCTGGATTTTTTTTTTCAGGATTCATTTTCATTCATTTCAATCATACAGACGTCTTTCTGTGCCTTATTTGACATTGAAAAACACCCCTCTGTGCATGTCTGTATGATGAATCGTGCCTCTCCTTTGCTCTGTTGCGTTAGTACTGCAGATTTATAGGCTATGTCATTAAATTACAGAGGTATTCTCAAGATAAACTTGATAAGGGCAGTGCTGGACGGCTGCCCAGCCATTGCTGTGATAAACACACCCACAGCAGGGTCAGGCGAGGGTGCAGAAGGAGTGTGTCTCCAGAGTTTGTGTTGACTCTCAGGGGCAAGTTGTCTGTCAGCACAGAGGCTTGAACTCGGGGCTCGCCGTAATCCCTCTGTCAATGACTGGACCTCCTGCCAGTAACACACACACACACATACACACCAACCACTGACAAACCAATCAACTGACCAACCCAGTCTTTTAACATCAGTCCAAACATAACCTGCTGCCTCAGTTCAGCCTCAGTCCAGACCACCACACAGCCTTCTGGCATCTGGCTAATCTAGGGAGATTTAAGAGTAGTTGATGTAAATGGCGTTCCTTTCATGTAATGACAGACAAAGTGATATACGATTACATATTGCAAAACACTGAGGACCACTCATGATTGAGTTGTGAGACGGGCTTTATGTGAACTTGAGAGGAGCTTTTGTCAAAGCGGATGCTGAAGCCTCAACATGATGCCTCTTTCTAAGCAGTTTCAACAAGTGGATCAACTGTGCAGCAACACAGGCAGATATGCTTTCATGTATATGTAAATGTAAGTAACAGAGAGAGTCTGCAGAAAACGACATAGTCCGATTAGCTTGTCAGAGCAGTGAGATGGGATATCCAGTGACACTATCTCTTGTCCCTTCTAGCGCTAAATACAACTCAACATCTACTAATTTAAAGGACCATACTGGTGGTTTGTACTATAAATTGCATATAATTTAAATTACAAGTTGATATGTATACCGTACTACTGACATGAAATAAAACCAGTGGCTGCTTGGAAGGAAGGAAAAACACATTCATCAGTCTGCAAAATGGTCAGCCGTGAAGTCTGCATGGTTTGAAGTTAATGGGCTAAAACAGTCAGAACCTGCGGTATGGTTTCTTTTAAGAGATGTTAGCAGATCATGCTTTCAGGTACCTATGACCTTATAAATCCAGCCCGTCCTCAAAAGAAAAACGACAGTATACGTCGAAAATTCAGCCAGCAAAACCGCTATTCGCTTCCCGTTTCCAACCGCAAGTGTCATGTTTCCAACAGTTTTTCAAAAGCTGTAACTATGATTGCCATGGTGTTTATTGTTGCCATGACGAAGGTTGCCTAACTTTAGGGAAGTAGTAACTTTAACCCACACCACGTTTCAAGTGATCATTTTAACCCAAACCTGATCTTTCCCTAACCCTAACCAAGTGGTTTTTGTGCCTAAACCTAATCAGATCTTAACCACAGCGCTGTCACACCATGAAACATCATTATTTTTTTAACAATGATTTGTAACAGTTTTGGAAAGCACCGATAGAGGCGGCATATTAGAAAATACTCCTATGGGTCGTTCTGGAGTGCACTGAATAATCAGACCTATGTGGTCGTTTAATTATGAGGATGTGTTGTATAAATCAACTTCTAGTGGTTAAAATTGTCCAGCTATATACCACTGAAGAAAGATTGCTGAAATTCTACAATTTGATCCTGAAAAATACACAAGGGTGTAATAATATTACAGTACGTGCATGGAATGTAAGCAGAGGTGTACTCAGCACGGTACAGTATTGTAAAGCAAACTGTAGGTTAAAGAAAATACATATTACAAAACAGAGAGGATCACGGTAATAGATTTCCTGCAAAACTCTTGATGGTTGTATTTATAAATTAATGGCTGTAAATACATGACTCAGTTTATACCTGTTGTGATTTAAATTTAGGCACTGACTAAGTGTATAATACCTCCCATTGTTTCTGAGTGCTAGGCTATTTGGTGAAATTCATGTAGATTTGTGAACATTACCTGCGTTTGTGATTAATGAACATCTGATTCCAAAACCATGAGCATGAATCTGCTGATATAACAGCCTCCACACTTCTCAGAAGGATTCCCACAAAATTTTGGATTCTGACTGTAGGGATTTGCTCCCATTCAGCCACAAGAGCATATCTGTGGTTGGCCACTGATGTTGCATGATAAGGCCTGGCTCACAGTCTGAGATCCAGTTCATTCCAAAGGTGTTGGACGGGGTTGAGGTCAGGGCTCAGGCCAGTCTGCCACACCACACTGGGAATACCGTTTCTTTATGGATCTGGCTTTGTGCACGTAGGCACTGTCATGTAGAAACAGAAATGAGTCTTGGACACTTTTGCCTAAAACATCATTATATGCTGCAGCATTATAGGCGGAGTTTGCCAATTTTACAAATCAGGTCTTGGAGAATACTGCTGCATATGTGAAAGAGGGGAGCTGTGCCAAGTCTGATGAATTGGGTTGGGGCTGAAGACCAAAGACTAAAAGTTTGAAAATGACAAAAAATATCTGTGAGTGACTTGTGTAGCCTGCTCCTCATCTCTGCTCGAGGCTACATTAGGCGCCACTAGCGTAAAACACCCAAATCTCTGAACTGCCGACGGTCAAGTTGCATCGTGGTGCTAATGTAGGTGCCGGGTTTTTGTCACAAAGAAGAAGAATGGGTGCAATAAAAAAGATGACATCTCAATTTTGATCATTTTTCAAAACTGTCCATTGTGAGTCCAGCTATGTTATAGAAGTGCAAAGTAAAATACCCTGTTCAAATAAATCAAATTGTTCCACTGTCAAAAATACATTTTTTAAAAAGTTTTCCCCTCATAAAACAAGTTTCCTTGAGTTGAGGACTCCACACACATGCACGCACACACACACATGAACACATCTCTGTGGCCTCTGACTAATCCTATCAGAGTAATGCTATCAAAACACATGCTCCCACACAGTGCTGCAAACACACATAAACATACACACACACACACACTGACACTAATCTTTCTATCCTCATCTAATAACACCTCTGACTTGGGCAGTATTGGAGACTCCAGGGGGGTCCAAGCTCACAAATATCTCTGTCAAAGACTTTACCTCCAGCCAGACCAACACAATTCACACACACATGAAAGCCCCTAGAAGAAGAAGAGAGGCACTGACTGCTTCATATTAGTGTTTAATTAAGTTAAAAGACCTCTCTCCACCTCTCTCGCTCCACAGTCCAATAACTCAATTGAAGTCGTCTATTCTTTCATGGCTTTGAGCTGGCGTTCCTACAGCCTGGGATCACAGGCCATAAAAAGCAGATTGTGGCATTACTGCCGCGGCCCTGTCAGCCGCCTCTGGCCATAGCTGATGTCTCACTCATGTGATTAACTCAATAAAACTATTACGCAGACCTCCCTCTATCCACAAACTTTTCTCTCACTTTGTCTTTGGTGCCCCCTCTTTTTGTTTTCTTTTCATAATACCTGCTCTCTCATCTCCAATCAGCCCTCTCCTCTCTGACAGCATCAAATCTTTACTTTCTGTGGTTCAGGTTTTACCCTCTGGCCAAAAGTTCAGCTGCTCTACTGCCAAGACAAGCAGGTAGGGCTCTTTTATCTCAACTGCCTTCCTAAATGTTGAAACAGGAAGCAGGCAGCCAGAAAATCTGATTTGCTTCTCAAATCTGATCTTTTAGGCTGACTGTCCAACTTGTAATACACAGAACAATATACAGTGGAACATCTAGTGGTTATTTTATATGCCATAGCTATCCTCAGCTTTTCAGCAGCTGACATCAACTGTATAATGACACAATTAGGTTATCTGGACATTTCTACAAGATATTTGAGATAATGTTCACACATCTGAGTCTTCAAATCTCAAGAAGTTTTTCGTCACCTAAAACAATGGATGGCAGAAGCTTATATTTGCCATATAGTCTGTCACCACAATCTATCACAATCTTTTAATTTCTGGGTCACTTTTGAAGTCCCCCTCCACTCAAAAAATGTTTGAGCTTCACTGTACAGAATAATGTTTGTGCAGAGTTTGACACTGGAAGGCTGTTTTTACATCTATCTGCTGAAGGAGGAAAGTTTCTCTGCTGACTGAAAATCTGACTTTAGGGGTCCTACGAGCAGGATTTGTGACATCACAACTAGTTTGGAGCCGATCATGGTCCAGTATGCAATTTACACAAGTGTGATGTGAAAACTTGAAGCCTCCAGTGCACAAACACTGGGAATGGTAGGAGGTAGAAGATGCCTTGTGTCCAGCAGTGGAACTCCTAAAATGAAAAATATCTAAGTATTCTTAGATTATGGCTTTTTAATGTGGAAAAACCATATCAGACACAAATTATTATTCAAAGCAGAGTATTTTTTATATCTTTAATGTCTTAAAAGATATTGCTGCATTTTGATTACATTTACATATAAACAAGCATACACAGAAAAAATCATCCTGTAACTTCAATCAGTAACAAAGCATTTTAAATCCTCTACGGTTCTAATTTGTGTGTCTGACTGGCTTCTTCTACATAGCAACAGCTATGGGTATTGTAGTACTTTTGGCTGTCCACATTGGCAAAAGGATGGACTGAATGATGGATTTCTCATAAACGAACTTCAAATAATTGAAACTGGTGGTTATAACATATGATTGTTACATTATCCATGTTAATGCTAAGCAACACGGAGGATATTGTTAAAAGAAATTTTGAAATAGAAATGATGACAACTGAGCCATCTCTATGACAAATGAGCAAACACCATCTGCTGATGATGACCTTGAGATGTGTTGCTGGTAAATGGAACTTGAGTTAAGATAGAAATGTTGCTTATTGATAGCATTAGCTAATCAGCTACATCTGTCAGTCCCACAACCCTCATGTTGCAAGTCACAGCTTACTTTAAGAATCTCCCACTCAGTGACCCTTTTCAGATATACAATTTGACTATTTCAAGTCCAAAGTGGTAGCTGAACTTTCCACCTCTGACTCCTCTCCTCAACTGCATGTTTTTTCACCACCTCTCTGCTACCTTTTCTGCACCATCACTCTCTTCCTCTTCCTCCCGCTGACCAACTCTTTCATCCCCATCCTCCTCCACAATGACAGATCTCTGTTTACCACCTTCATAAATTACCGATGACCTTTTTTAGCGCTGAATAAACACGGCCAGGCCTGGTCTCCGAGGGTTGCCGCTGTGGTTCCGATTGGGTGTCAGGGAGGGAAAGAAAAGAAAGAAAACAGATGAAATCTCTTTGAAAAACCTTCTCTCTTCCACACTTGTTTCATCAGCCATGGGAGAAGAAAGGAGAGAGCTTTTCACCAGCTGCAGAGATAAGATAAGAAGCACGTGCGAAAGATCATTAGATATGAAGGCAGGGGATTCCTTCTCTCTTTTCATTCTCTCTTTACCTTCGTTTTTCCCTTTCTTGGGTCATTTTATCCCTCTTTATCTGTCAACATCTCTTTCGGTCTTGACTCTGACCCTATCTCACTCTATGCTGCTCTCATTCCTGTGTTCATTTTTAAACACCTACAGTACAGCAGGGGTTTTAACTTTTCTCAAGTAACATTTTATCTGGCTAACATGCTGCTGTATGGGCTATAAATCTTCCCCCGTGCTCACAGCGACTCCCACGGTTCGATTACACCGTTTTGGCAGCACATTTTATTTCATACTCCCAAATTACCGTGTCAAGAAGTCCAGTGAAAGTCCATGTTGATTCAAGCCCTCTGTATTTCATCGCAGGCCTTAGCTGAAAAAGCAAAAAGAACCGACAATATAACTGCTGTGCTGAGGGTTATGTTTAGCCTCAGATAAATCAAAGCTCTGGAAATGAAGCGATTTGAGATGAGGCTGCTCCTGAATTCTGGCAGCATGGGGTGTTGAGAGGGTTAAGGACCACTATCCGCTGGTGGTAGAGGTGGTGGGGGTCTCCCGGGCAGAGTGCCATCACCCGGTGGGGGACCTCGTACTGAAGCTACTTCATTCCCTGCTTGAATAGAATATAAATTTACACCCGTGGAGATTAACCACCCATATCGCATGAGAGCGTCGTGTGTCCGAATTGTAAAAATAAAGTGCGTGTGACACCACTGCTGCTTTCACTTCCTCTCGCTGCACACTTGTGGCACATTTTTGGTGGGTTGGGTAAGAGTATCTTGTTCAGCGCCCTAGAGATACTGGCAACGGATACATCTACTGGTTGCACAAATGGGACAGGCGGGAGGAGGGAGGGAACGAAAGAGAGAGGGAGAGGCGGAAGGTGTGAGTCGGGATGTCCAGTCCTAACGAGAGGCAGTAACTCATGTCAGGGAAGAGAGCTGTGAGTTATGACCTTTTAAGCCATGGTGGGGTTAAGTGTTTTCATTCCCAAACCAGCTGACACTCGACCTAAGGAGTGCGTAGACAGCTTGATGTGTCTGCGGGACAATTTACGGCCATGATCATTGTCTTTGTTATTTTTGCCCTCTGAACTCCTCGTTACCGCGTGCCTTCCACCCACCTCATCTCCAAACTGTGCATTTCTGGCTCGGTGGTCTGTAGCTTGATAGTCTCAGATCTTCCGTGACGTATATTCGTGTCAAGCTAGAAGTTGAAGTGGCACGACGAGAGAAGACGTGTAGAGATGCCGAGGTGGGAACTGGAGTGACCCGGGCCCTTGGCTGACATTTGGGATATTAATTAGCATAAGAGTGACCCTTTGACACTTGAACCCTCATTGGTAGGAGTGTGTTTCGCTTTGACGTAATGAACCGAGGAGTTAAGTTGTTTTCGATCTGATAACATGCTCATGTGTTGCGTGTAAAGCTCTTTTTTCGGTTCCCTCATCCATCCCCCCGGCACAAAATACAGTCAGTCGCACGCCCTGGCTGAGCTTCAGCTATTTGCTTGAGCGACACTTTTTCCATGAGCTGTCAATGTGGCTCGACACTCAGTCAGGACATCCAAATTTCCACCAGGCTCTCCTACAAAATATTGATCTCATCACTAAGTAAATAAACTTGGTGATGGATGGTAGAGGTAATTTTTCTTGTTGCTTGGACCCTCTACTTACTCTCTACTACTGTGCAAATCCATCTCTCTTTGAATGCATTATGTGGTGACCGTCTGACAGACTTAGGCAAAACACGACTTTAAGCCTTTCAAATATGTAGGAAAAACATGAAGCTTGGATGATTTGTGCTTATGTGGCAAGCAGTGTTTCCATTAAATGTGTCTGAGTGGCTGAGATCAGGGTAGAGGGTAACTAAGTTTACTGACCTCTTTATTTGTGGAATTCAATTCAGACTTCTTCCAGGCAGTCATGAATTGTATAATTCATATGAGTAACAAAAACAGATATAAAGTATATTAAGATAACTGGAAAATGTAATTCAAATACAACCATTATTTTTTATATATATATTTGCCTCTTTTAATGACTGGAGGTCACACAGTAGTTACTTAGCAATATGTAGTATATTCCAATAACTCTGCAAAGCACTCTACAGAACTGCAGTACTCACTCATTTCTTGTTTAGCAAGGTGCAGACTTTCCCCATGGAGGATCTGTTCAGCCATTATGCCAACATGCACCGCCTACAAGGAAGGAAAAGTCAAATCAAGTCAAGTCAGTTTTATTTATATAGCCCTATATAACAAATCTCAGGGGAGCATTACAGTCTGTACAGCAATCCAACATCCGCTGTCCTTAGACCCTCGATTCAAATAAAACAAAACTCCATGAAAAAAACAAAACAGCATCAGCATTTTAGACCTACAGATGTACGCAGATATGCCAGACAGTAAATGTTACAGCTGCAGTTCCTGTTATTTCCTCCATTTTTTAAATTTGTTTTTTCAACTGTTTTTTTTTTAATGTGTATTCTGAAGTTTTACTTTTAACATTCAAGTATTCTCAATGTGCCCATTTATTTTAAGTGTTAGCTTTTTAACCCTTTTAAACATGTTGTACATTCACCAACTTTAAGTGAGAATTACAAAGATCTCTTGGTGTTGGACTGAAGACCCCAGAGGACAGTGTAAATTAGCCCATCTGCTTGTATATTGTTGCTTTGTTTGGCTACAAATGTGGGAATGAACAAATAATATCATATTTCTATTTATATCTTATTTCTGATGCCCTTTCATAACATTATATTACTTTATCAAGTTAGTTAGTAGCCAGTCCAATAATGGACACAAAGTCAATTTTGTATAGTCCAATAAGCACTATTTCACTATTTCACAATAAGCAAAATTCAGTTAGTTGGGAAACAAGAAAAAGCTGAAATCTTTCCAGCTGTGGATTATGTTTCTTGGCCCACAACTCTGTTGAGTTTCCCTGGTCACTCAGCTCAACCCTGCCCCCTGACTGGCCATTTTATTTTTCCCCTAATTACTTTTCATAACTGTAACTCCCCCCAAAATCTAGCTCACACCTTCTCAAATGAGCCCACCTCTCAAAGCACAGAAGAACCCAAAACAGAACCCTGAAAATTAACATGACCCTACGCTTTTTTGACCAGTTTATGAGAATCAGCCTTTTAAGTATTCCCTTGATTGCTCTAGCTCTACAGGACACTAATGGACTTCCAGTGATGTGATTATGTTTATCACTGTGTGAATGCATGCGCAACACGTCTCTCTACACAGTCCCCTCTTCATTTCCCTCTTCGCCTTTGTTTTCATTTTTACCACTCAAACTCTGACTCTTCTCTTATCTACATTTTCTTGTAAATTTCTGTCAGATTATCACTCACTACAGCTCTCTTCACCAGTTACTGCTTCTCTACATCTCCATCTCCTACTCTCACTCCATTCCTCTCTCTTTCCACGAGAGTTTCTCTGAATATCTCTACATCTAAGAGATGCTGAGTGCTGAGCTCATAAATTTTGTCTGGTGTGAAACAGAAGATGGCTTCCCAGGACGGCTGGGAGGTTTTTCATCACTGGAGCCTTTTTAGTGCTGTCCACTGCCACCACCAACATGTCACCAAACCCATGATAGGCAACGTGTTTATGTGTTTGTATTTGGGACTTGGCGGTCTCAATGAAAGCAGTGAGAAAGACAGAAGTGAATAGTGGAAGAAAAAAATGCTAGAAAGAAAGGATGGGATGATGAGGAGAGGAGAGTTCATAAAGTTCATAAATTTGTTAAGTGGCTGAGGTGGTAGTTTGAAAAAAGAACAACAGCAACAACAACAATTCATGGGTTAATTTACTGACAAGATTAACATGCAGTTGATGGGAAGGTTTTCACGACAGGGTGCCAACAAATAAACACAATTCAGAGATGACACCTCCCCAGTAGGGCGGGCAAGGCGGAGGGACAGCGCCATTCCCTAAATTCCACAGGGGTGATCTGGTGTCAGATGGTCCCAGCCTTTCTGTCTTGGCCCCCACGGGACGGAAAGGTTATCCCGTTCTGGGAGAAACACGAATATAGAGGTACGATAAGGTTCTCTGAGACAGCTGTGGCCTAATCTCAAATCCACACCAGCCGTAACACGGCACTGGCAGATCACAGTCAGTCATCTGATAGCAGTGTGAAAATTAGACAATTCATTTTAAGATACATACAAATCAATTTGCTTGTGCAACTGGTGCCTGATTACATCTATCACGCTTAGTAATCTGAACAAACGAAAGGACCTGCAGATGGAAACGTATCACCAACCACTGATCAACCAGAAAATTAGATGTGTTATGTAACGCCTTTGACAGAAACGTTTCAAATTCATTGTATAAAGATAAAAGCAAAACATGATTTTATCAAATATGCTGAGTCTTTTGTGATCTAAGACATAATGTTATGTTTCTCTTCTGTTGACAATAAGAAAAAAGATTATGGTTTAAGAGCTCTGAACTGTCTCATACCTCTAGTCCTGATACTACCTGCTTATGGGGATCCATTTAAATCCACTCGTCACAAAATCCAGTGTCAGTAACATCCAAACACTGTGACAGGCCCAGTCCTGTTGGTGCCGAGTTCAATCTCAGGCAGACATATGGTAGTTTATGTGTTATGTTCTCTCAATTAAATATTACTGGTAGATAACACAAATCTTAACTTTTGTCACTGGTCTTTTACTGGCCTCATAGCAGTGTCTTCAATGATTAGATAAAATAAAAACTTGAAATTGTATCCACCAGTACACAAAAAACAAAAAACAAACAAACGAAAAAAGTATATATAAAATATATATCTATATGTGTGTGTGTGTATGTGTATTTATATATTTATATATACATATGTTATATAGTGTACAGTACAGTATATAGCCTGACCAAAGTAAAATTAACCTCTATTTTTATGTATTGAACACATGAACATATGGCGTATCCATTTCCTCATCCTCTTGTCTCTAGTCTGTGGTAATCTTCACATTTCATTCCACCAAATCTGCGTTTCAAAATTGTGCTTAACTCACACTTACTGTGTGTTACTTTTACACATACGACATACGAGATATTTAAAGCGTGGCCTCCAAAAGCAACTGGAGGCACTAATTTGAGAAACAAGAGGAAGCAGAACTTGATGCAGGCGAAGCTATGATCCTTCCCCTGGGATACAAAGTGTCCCGCTTCATCAGCTTGTCCTGTCCTGCGCCAAGCTAAATCTTTACCCTCTCTCCTCTCGTCTGTTACCATCTCAGCATGCTCTGGGCTTACTTGGAAACTGTGATCAAAATAACGTGCAAGAACAGATGGCGTCAGTACTAGACACATGCTCAAGACCATACAACAAATGGTTAAGAACCAACTAAGCAAATGTTGAAATCTCTCCCTGCATTGCTTTTCTCATGAATGAACTTTGAGAGTGGCAGGCAGGTGTGCAATTCAGCCATTAGGCTCACAAGTCCTCAAGAGATGATCAACACTCTTCCTAAGTAAAAGCCACTCAAACACCCACTTAGCATTTGTGTACATGAGAGTAGGAGTAAGAGACAGACATAGTGAGAGAAGACACAGACAGAGAAACGCAAACCAGTAAACATGGAGAACAGACAGAGGGGAAAAAACCCCAGTCAGCAAGCCACCCCAGAGTGTCTGTGAGTCTACCATGTGATTTATGTGTGGCTTGAGTTGTGGACAGCAGAGGGGGACATAGAGGACAAAGTGCAGGTCCCTGACTGCCACTTCCCAAAGTTTCCTGCCTATATTCAAATTCACATGGAATTTAAAAATGTCACAAATTTTTCCTTTATATTCGTCTCAGGTCTAATTTTTTTTTTTTTATCAGTACGAACAGCAAAAGCTGCATGGAGTCACAATTCTAAGGCGGTACATCTGAATTTGGCAGTGTTGCCCAAAATAGGACTTTAGCGATCATTAGCATTGTTATGGTGGTTTGGCTGAGCAGCTTTAACATTAAGGAATAAATGTCACAATAGTTGACAGAAGACAAAGAGCCATCTTGATTGGGAGAAATACCTTAATTTAGCCAACAATAGACTAAAATAAAATAATAGACTCATAGGCTCATATAAACAGTATTAATATTAATATTAAATTATTTCCAAAGATTAAATTGCATAATAGTCCACAGGAAGTCAATTTTATTTATATTTCCCAAAATCACAAATTTGCCTTTACCATCAGTACAGCATACAACAGCCTTCATCTTGTTGCAAAGTCAGTGTCAGAGTTAAAGTTTTGATGTAGGTTCCTTGGTTTGTCTGTTTACTCTCTAACTGATTGTTTATTTAATACTGATATATTTGTCTATTGACACCAACAGTTTTCAGATGGTAAAATCTATATCTGACTGTTGCAGTGATCTATTAGTGTGTCCTCCGGGGTTTCCTTCCCAGACTGAAGACAATCATGTCAGGGTAACTAGAAAATTTGTTAACAGTTTTGAAAACTATGAATACTAAAAAATAATGACACATTTGGACATCAATAAAAGTATTAACTGAAATGTTTTGTATTGCAGATTGAAAATGATGGATGTTGGGGATAATTTGAGTGTAAATTCGTAACTATTTTCTTTAATAAAAATAACATTTTTGTAGAGAGGGCAACAGGTAGGAGGTAGAGTAGACAACTTCCTTGTCAGACTGGGTGTGAGCAGGATCAAGGAGGCTGGTTGAATAACTCGCTTTGACCCATTTACTTCATGCCTAAAGGCAGGTTTTTTCCTACATAGTTGTTGGTGGAAATATATACACAGACACACAAACATGTAAGCTACAGCAGTGACAAGTCTAGGGGAGCACAACCAGTCCTCACATTTAAATTTATCCCGGAGGTTGAAGGAGTCGACGAGGCCTGAGGCTGTCAGAGTTGTCACCGTCCTCCTGCCCTTCTTCTTGGTCTCTTCTTCTTTTCCCCCTTCGCACTTTTTTCACTTGTCCAATTGTTCATCACCATCTGAGAGTCTCCATATCCTCTTCATCTCCTTGCATAGCAATGTCTCTTCTTCTCACATGGCATTTGGTGGATACTTTTATCCCAAGTTCCTTGCAGTATCATGGCTGTCTACAATTTAAGCTTGGTTGTCTTCAGAAGAAGATGGACCAGCGGGAACATGTTTGATGCAAAGATAGATTGGCTTTAAATCCTCCTAATTCCAAGCTAACCTCTAAGACTAAGTTTAGCATCTCACTATACTTTACCTCAATGAGATTTACATAAGCTGAGACATTATACTCCGTCTCTCCTGCTATCTTCTATTTCTCTTTCAGTACAATTCAAGAAAAAACACTTCGTCTTTACTATTTCTTCTCTATTATTTCCCTATTTTTTTTTTTTTAAAAAAACACCCAACAACAACAACAACAAGGATTTCAACCAGTTAATAGAGAGAATATCACAGTTTGATTTCTTTTCTGATTTTTTTCATCGGTCATCGTAACTGGTTTACCATCTAAATTCTAAGATAAATGAGTATTGATTATCTATCATTATAATTCAAGAATATCAAGAATTCACTTTGGATCTCTATATTGCCAAGCTATGTTTTGCTGCTGTGGGTGTCCTGAGTGACAGGTTAATGGTGACAGCTCGTCTTCATCGGGGCTTTAACTGTGAGCAGTCAGCAACAGTGGCACTTTTCTGTGCCAAGAACACACTGAGCATGCTGGGAGATGTAAATGATCTGTTGGCCAACCTGTCTGCTCTGTGACCCACGCCCAATAACCCCCAGCAGGCCACCACCGACCCCGTAACCTCAGCGATTGCTTATATGCATGTGAACACACACGCAATCACATCTAGTGCATACTGAGTAGAGGTTAATTCATACACACAAATATTAACACATGCACACAGGTTCACTGATATGTGAATTCTATGCACAATAAAATATTGTGCTTTAGAATCCTATTTTACTCATTTTGAGCTGACAACGTTTCAGCAAAAGTGTTTAAGTCTAGTCTCTCTCGTTCTCTCACTCACTCACACACACACACACACACACACACACACACACACACACCTGCTATAGTGCAGCAAACTGCTAACAGCCAAGGATCACAGTCCTTTTGTCAAACAGGGAAATTAGCGCTGGCTCTCACTCGTTAGAGACCCATTGTAGCATTAGCACATTGTCATGGCCACTGAGCCTCTTCACTTTAGCACCGTAGCACTTCAGCTCAAGCATTTTTCCCTCGGGGATCGGGGAACATTTGCTTATAAAATACAGTTTATTCTGTGCCTCCCAAGTCTGAGGCCTGTATTCAGTTTTATGTGACTGAATTTGTCAGTGTTGAGAAGAAAGACAGATAAAAAAGCTAGAATGATATGTTGGTGAACACGTTCACCTCTCTATCTTCACGTTATGAGTTAACAGTACTTCAGTCTTTCTTGGGAGTTAGCTTGAGTAATAAAAAAAGAGCGCCTCCTACAGACTCAAACTGATTGACAGCTGATATCTTGAAAGTGCAGGATACAATGTAAAATAATGGAATTGCTAAGCAGGGTTTTCCCCCACCTTAAAGGTGGTGGAGTTCTTGTAAGTAGACAAAGCTTTTGTTTACATTCAGTCATACTCACAAAAATTAACTGTGTGTATCGAACACGCCTGTTGAATGCTGTTGTTCTTATAAAACATGCAAAGACAATTTTTCTTAAAAGTTTGAAACCTGCATTGTTTACATTCACCTTAACTTGCCAGCAGTCTTCCTTCCTGTCTTTGTTAATTGATTGCTGTGTTTTTTGGCCACATTACGGCCACCTGTAGATCGGTGGAATAGCGTGAAACCTTTGGCGGGAACGTGTGCATCCTTGTGCGCTTGCACGAGAGCAAAAGGGACCCACCAGTAAAAAAACATTGCTCCATAACAATACTAGTGGTCAAAAACTCCATGGGATACCTTTAATTAGTAATTAGAAAGATTTCCTTGATTAAATGTTCCCACAATATGCTAGGCTCCTGGATAATTTAAAATATCTCAAAGTTTATGTTGTGGAAAACCACCTGCATGCTGAGCTGAGCTGGGCTTCACTGCAAGTTTGCTGATATATAACCAATTTAAAAATTTAATTTATACACACTGAATATGATGATCTGAACATGTGTTAGCAATGTAATACCAGTAACAGGGTCAATAGCCTCTGGCTGAGAATACCAGTTAGCTAACGTGTGTGTATGTGTATATGTGCATGTGGGAAGGTGTTGAGTATAATGTTCAGCATTAGTTTCAAGGTCACAGGCCCGGGTAACCCCCACCCAGCCATACACACACACACACATGCACACAGAGGATGGTAATAGCGGTGCTGACAGACATGTGCGACCAGCTGAGCTGGAAGCCTCAGCAGCAGTTGAAAGCTCCGAAAAGGCCGTCACTTTTAAACATCAGCGAACTTAAAGCAGCAAAGAGGGAGACATCTGTAAACAAGAGCCCGGAACAGACGAGGGATTACTGGAAATGTTGAGGACTTGCTGTCTATCTGTCTCTCTGCCTGACAAATGACCTGCTTATTATCTTCAATATGAACATAAAATATTTATTACCTCATAGAAGAAATGTATCTTTTTACTCGGTTATAGTTAATACATAAATACGATGTAAAAGAATCAAGTGTTTCAATCTTCCTTAATATAATTATTAAGATAAATTCCTGTAAAATACATACAAGAAACAAAACACATTAAAATTAAAATTGTCTTGTTTGATGAAAAATAATAAATTAATAAATATGCCCTTTAATGTAATGCACCAAAACTTTATTTGTGTTTAATTAAATGTTTAGAATAAAGCTACATGGTATTTGACCATTTGTAATGATATTACAATATAAGTTTGTTTTAGCTACACAGGGAATGTGAGTATTAACTAATTCTGCCTGATTTACATGGATGATTTGCTATTTTAATTTATTTGTTTCAGTATTAATGACTGTACACAACATTTTATACAAACAAACAAATGAATTAATAAATATGATACTTGTAAATATGATGTGGCAATTTTTAAAAAAGTTTTTTATTTATATAAATGTTAATTTTCAACATTTCCATAACTATGGATTTGTTCAATTTGATTGTACATTCATAATGATGATTTTAATGTATGAAATAATGTATAATGTATAAAATATGTTTTAAATATATTATAGAATAATATAAATAAATATATTATAAGCATATATTTTACTTAATTTATTACAGTATATTTAACATATAATTATATAAATAGAGTCTCAGATCTATCTATCTATCTGTTGGTCGGTCGGTCTGTCTGTCTGTCTGTCTGTCTGTCTGTCTGTCTGTCTATCTATCTATCTATCTATCTATCAATCTGTCTATCTATCTATCTATCTATCAATCTGTCTATCTATCTATCTGTCTATCTATCTATCTATCTATCTATCTATGACTGACACCCAGCAGCTTGTTTTTGGTACAGACTGGTGTGTTTGGAGAATCTGCTGGCTCTCTGTCTTGTACCTTGTAAGACGAGTGTGCGGGCTTGTCACGGTCACGCGCCAAATTCCACCTAGCATCCAGCACCTGGCTGTTGACAGTCATTGCTCTCCTGTCATTTTAATTGGTGCACACACACAAACACATACACACACACACACAGTCACACACCCACACAGATCAAAGTCTTTACTAGTGGTGAACAACACTATAAATACCTGCTGTGAATAGCATGAGACATGGCTGATGTATGATAATGTTCTCATTACGAAAGGCTTTGTATGTGCATGTGTGTACAGGCATGTGTGTGTTTATATGCGGGTTGGAAATGTGTGCACACCCTACTAGTGTGTATGTGTGTGTGTGTGTGTGTGTGTGTGTGTATGACCGCAGGAGTTTGAGTGTATCTGTGTGTGAAGTTGTTCATCTGTGTATGTGTGTGCATCTGTGTTAAGTTCTCCGTGTATGTGTGACTGTGTGAGTGTGAAGCCGACAGGTTTCACCACCTCGCTGATCCATGGACTCGGCTCGATTCTCTCCTCTGGAGAATCCAGTTCCTGGTCTACAGTTCCTGTAACTCCAAGATGATGGTAAACAACATTTAGGATGTTTATCACACTGGAAGTATTTGTGTATCTGAAACGAGACTACACTACACCTTGGAAGACAAACGCAACACTCGGCTCAACCTTTCTTTTTGGAAGTTAAGTTGATTTTTGGTGTTGGTTGGCTTTGTTAGGACATGAAGCAGCCTCTTCTCAGGATGTTCTATGAAATGAACTTGAACTTGAGGATCAGCCCTGCCATTATCTTTCTACAAACAACTGTACTTTTCATATGAATGTTGCATGAGAGCTCTAAATATTCTTACATAATTTAGTCCACTTTTAGTGAGGAATCAGTGCTCTGTCACATATGTTGACAACTGCTGCATTTCTATCACACTAACATGGTGATTTTCATTATTTGCAGTGATGACAGAAATTGGTGGAGAAACCACTGGCACAACATTCATTTTTCCAAGTTTCTGAAAATGACAAAAAAATGAATTGGCAAATGCGAAGATTAAGCCCAAACAAATGTTTTCTACATCTAAAGTAAAGGACTTTGTGCTCATCTGCTTCAGCGATTACAGACACTTGGGAAAAACGTAGTATATAAATCACGATGAGCATTACTATTATAGTGTTCCATAGACATCTCCATCTGCACCAAGCATCACTGTTGTAATTATGGACACAAGACACAACTATTTGACAGCTATTCTGAATATAAGAAACTGGCAAAAAATAAAAAAATTCCAACTTAATTTGTCTTCCTGGTTGTGTTTTGTATAATAAAATGTTAATTTGTAATATCGCTCTTATTGACAAAATGTGTCATAGTCAATAAACTTCACCTTTTATTGTAACCTCCAAGCCTTCTGCTTTTCCAACATGTTACCAAGTGATTCATTTAAAGCCACGTTTTATGCTTCTCCTGGCTGTGCAAGATGCTGGACTAGCTAACTGCTCAAGTCTACTGTATAGATGATGGCTCTGTCAAATCATTTGGGATTTCTGATCCCAATAACTGACCCACTGATTGACTCTGTTATATCAGTTATATCATGTTAGTTAGTTGGTTAGTAGGAGGATACATCAGAAACAGATTTCCATATGACTGTTTTGTCATCATAGGGCATTACCCATTACAGAGGATTTTACCTTTTTTAAGTCAACCTCTCTGTTCCAAAGTTTTTCTAAAAAAAGGGTTGATTCTTTGTACCAGCTCTACTACTGCTGTTACCAACCATAATAATCCAAAAAAAGAAAACCAGAAAAAGTAGGGTAAACAAGGTTTGGGCCCATCCTGCAGGTTCCTGGCAGAGAGAGCTGGTTGTTCTGATCCGAGAGCAGCTGGAGAAACACAAGGTCACATGGGATCAGGCTTTCCCTCCAAACAGCTGGCCAAACAAACTCAGCCTGGCCAGACACACACTCACACACTCACACACATACACACACATAGACTCAAGCTTACAAAATTCACATAAACACACATTCTGTGAAAGCGTACAAAGGGTGTGAACATACTGTACATGCATGTTCTCATGCGCAAAAATCTCTGCTCACCAGTCAGAGCACAAAAGCCATGTTAGTACAACACACTCTGTGTGAAAAAGTTTCCAGACGTGTAGAAAATGATAAATGGGCATTCGTCACCCTCGCATCTCCCAAATGTCAACATTTAGGAGCAGAAAGTGAAAAAGCAACCACCGTGCATTTTAGGGTTTGATTTTCCAAAAGTTTAATTATGGCAGCAGAGATATTCCATATAAAAACACAAGAATCAAAGCCAAAGGATTTTCACATGACCAGTGATTTGTTGCAATATTTAGGCCAATTTATGAAGCAATCATTTTAATATTTGGGGTTTTTCATCCAGATTAAGTTGAATTTATTTGCTATTTGTTATTGAAAACATTTTGCTTTTTCATAGTTTTTTTTTTCTGTTTTCTGTTTTTCTGTCATTTTCTTGATCTCCTTGTCTATCAGTCTTGTCCCTCCATATCCCACAGGAAATTGGCTTTTTTATCATCTTTGATCGTCCTCATCCAGTGTAGGATTAATGGATGATGGCAACTCTGCCATCATCACATCACATCCATCAGCTCCAAAAAGTTGAATTTCTCTTTAGTTTTTTGTCTGTAAGTTGTGGAGAGTGAATCATCATCAATATAATGACCTTACATCAGGCATGTTTTATGGCTGCTGTTCAGAATGATTGCCTAAAAATGTTTTGACAGTTTTACTTAATGATCAGGAGAAGATATTTTGGGTTGTGAATATCTCAAAATAATTCTTCAATGATCACAAGAAAACATAAATATAGTGACACTCTGGGACTCTTTGGCCATCTGTACCTACCACATTTTCAAAATGGATGATTATGAACATATACATGATAATTAATGTATTTTTTATTTTTTTTATTTTTTTACCAATTTTCAATACAAATCTGCCCAAAATGCACTCCATTTATGACGAGTTACTGTTTAGCTTAAGAGCTGCTTTACTTTCTCATTACCAACTGCATGCTAATGTGTTAGCATGGATTAGTATATTTAGTGTGATACGTGTTAGTGCTAGAACCAAAAACCAATACAGTAATATATTATGTCAACACGTATAAATGTCTGGCTTTAAGTAGACCAACAGGTTTATCAGCTACTGGTTACTGTGCCTTGGGGTTACGAAATCAATTAGCAGTCATTAAATAATTGTAGCGTATTTGCTAAGTCCAGTTTCAAAATAAAAATATGTTAATGGCATATCTTTAATAGCTTACCAAACAGGAATGAGGGGTAGGGCAGTAGCAGCATTTGTTCAGTGACATTTGTGTGTGTTTGTTGGGAGCATATTTGCCGAGTTTATACATCATGTTTCCAAGCAGGATCATTAACGTGTAACAACATTGTTCACAGCTTATCAGAACATTTACGTCTCACCATGAGATGTCTGCGCCCAGACGGATCCCTGACAAAGATGAATTGAGCTGAAATGCCAGTAGGGAGAGAGGTGGTGGGGGGTAAAGAATGAGTAGGAGTGCTTGCCTCAAATAACCAAACTAAATTTAGGGGGGGCACTGTTTGCAGAGTAGATGAGTTGGGGGACAAAGGGTGGGAGGTGATTGGGTCATTGGACGATTTTTTGCATGTAAGCTCCTAGAGCCCTGGGCTTTATTTCTCTGGACTGATCTCTTGCTGGCAGCAACAACAAAGAAAACAGCTTTTGCAGATAAATGCTGTCTATGTGTGATGTGAAATGTGTCTCCTTTTACAGATTACAAGAGATAAACTGGAGGTTCACTTACACAAACATCTCCCAGAGGCATGCTAAATAATAGATTTGGTAGACCTAAACAGATGGTCCCAAAGAACCAGAGTTTCTCTTCTATTAAGCCCAGTGAAAGCACATAGCTATGAAGACTAGTTCTGTGAAAATGCAGCCATACTAAGTACCTCAGCGTGATTCTGCCCTGAAATATTTCTCAAATGTCCATGAAATTAGTGCTGTGAGGCCTTAAAACCTGCATGTATCACATTTTTGCACAATTTTATCATCTTTCAAATAACTCTGATACTAGTTTGTGTTTTTAGAAAAATGAGAAAACCTTGGAGAGAAATGCTGCTACAGCATCGTTTTTGATAATACCACTAGGACCCGCCAAGACAGAAAATTTCAAATCATACACATTTGGGCTTCACCAAAAAGACAATAACTTACATTCACATAGTAAAAATCTAATCCAGCCATAATAAAACATGTTTTGCTCAGCCCACTGAAGTTAAACTCAACCAATCAAAAAATTTCTCCAGAGCACCTCCGCCTCTGAGAAATGTGCAGTCAGTGACAATGTGAACTACAACTCTTTCCACAGCTAGAAAGCCACCAAACCAAAAGAGATTGAGTGGCATTTTCCTGTACACAGGATCTAATGTAACTAGCATTGTGGCTGGGGAGAGATTAAACCAGGATCTGCTCCATCGACAGTGAACTGTCTGTGCTGACGGAGCAGGAGACCTCAAAGAGAGCAGCATGTCAGCATGCAAGTCAATTTATAGCAATCGCCTCACCAGCTTTTCACTCAGTCACAGTTTCACTGTAACCCTATCTGTTCAGTCCAGTCCCCCGACACAGCACACACACACACACACACACACACACACACACACACACGCACACACACCTCACACACACCTCACACACCGCACACACCAGACACCCCAACCTTAACCATCACAACTAAATGCGTAACCCTAAACCTGAGTCTAACCTGAACCCTAAAACCATGTCTTAACCCTCCAACAGCCCTTTGAAGGTTTGTCCCAAAATGAAGACGGTGTCCTCACTGTCCAAAAATGTCCTCACTCCCAAATTGGTCCTCACAAAGCTACACATACAAGACACACACACACACACACACACACACACACAGACACAAAACACAAATGCACACTTTTCTGTGTATGAGGGGAAGTGGACACCATGGGCACATTTCAAGTGAGTGAAATCCAAACCTTATATTGTTCAAAATAAATAAAAATGGAAAATCATGTGTTTTAAAAATATAGGAAGTGCTCTAAATAGTCGTACAAACATTAATCTGGTTACGTTTCAAATAACAACACATTTATCTTTGGCTTGTTATGCATTTTGCAATTGAAATCCCTGAAAACGTGATCCGACAGATTTCAACCAATGATAATATTATTGTCCTAATTATTAGGATTTCTCATTCATGTGGATGTAAAAGTGGAGATTTAGGCTCATCTTTTCGGATGATGAATACTGCGTCACACAGTCAAAAACTGTTGTCAACAACTGTCTTGAAGGTCAAGAATAACCGTCAAGCTCAAATATGTGTGAGACGAATGCCAACAATGCAAAAACTAACCAATATATATTAATAAGCATATACTTATTATATGCATACTTACTTACACATACTTGTACTTCCATATTCAATTCAGGCAAAAAGTTCCCACTGAGAACTGTGTTCAGCTGAGACATTTTACAAGATGTGAGCAAAACAAAAAATCAAAACAAAACAAAACAAAAATTGTCTATCTAAAAGAAAGAAACACTGACTTACATGATCTACAATGAAATATTGGTCTTGTATATCAGTAGAACAGTAAATAGAGCCAATATTACAGTAAAGAGAAAATGATTCTACGATGATACAACTGATCATTAACATTTGGTGATTGGTAGTTTTGATTCAGGAAGCTGCAATTTGTGGGCTTTGGTTGAAAATCATCATGAATGGCAGCTTTCTCTCTGCTGTTATTGTAGCGTCTCCCACTCCTGCTCCCAGGAGCACCGAGAGCTTTCACCAAGTTTAAATGATTTACATTTTCATTGACACTGACGTTTGTTTTCTGTCAGTCTGTGCGTTTAAACGTCCAGCGACACCATGACATGCTTCCTGGGGCAAAGGTCAAAGAGTTTGAAACCCATTACAAGCTAAAGCTCCGGGCCTTATTTTCCCAAAGAGTCAAGCAAGTGACAGAACATGTTGATGGGAAAACATGTCTGTCAATTTCTACATTACTTAATAACAATCTAGACCAAATAATCTAGATATAACATGTTTGGTGTTTGGAATGGTAGTCAGATATTTTCTAACTTGTCCATTAAATTGAGAGTGACAGTGACAGGATCAAATGGCATCGTGAAAGGCAAATACTAAACCCCTTAAACCACCTATATTTCAAAATCCCTTTATATTAATATTACTTTTAAATATTCTACCAGTTCCTTAATTTAAAAGGTGAGTTGAGGAGCAGCAGAGTGTGTGTGAGCTGGCCTCTGTGCTGCAGAGGGAAGGTTTCAGCTTCCATCTGAGGAGTGACACGGACCCTGACAGGAACCCACACACACACACACACACACACACACATTCATACATTCAAAAATCTTACACATTTTTGTATTTGCAGTACTTCTTTCATGTACTTTATCATTGGCCACATTGACTGATTGTTTATTTCCTGCATTGCTACTACTGCATTATTTGCATCACTGCAAATTTTCACTGTTTTGTCAGGAAATTTATGTCTGTAAGAACCATGAGTCTACAGAATGTCAACTTTTCAGGAAAAACATTGTTTAAGGCTAGGTGTTGATGTTTTATTTTAATATTATTATTATTTACATAATCATAATTTAAAAATTAAAATGGAGTTTATCAGAAAAGCACTCATCCAAAAATCCAACCAAAAATGTATTATTAGTGATTAAGGATGTAACTTTTTGACACCGGAGAATTTTAGTTTAATGCGTAGATTTTTATGCAATTGTTGCATGAAAATTTAACAGTTGTTTAACTGTTATCAAAAATATTGCTAAATATTCCAAACAATGTCAAAAACATAGGTCTTGATTTTGAGGAGAGGAGAACACATTGTTCAGCAGCAACATCTGCAGTTTCTGTAGGGACTATTTCTTCAGCAGTGAGTTGTTCTAGTGAAAACAGTTCACAGTGAGGTCAGTGAATTATCCAAAGCAAACAAGACAGTGACCACCACTGACAAAAATTGCATCCACTTACATTTTATTGGGGTGGAGGCATAAATCCCAGAGGATATCTGTAAACCTGGGTCTAAAACCTGAACTCTTGTTGTTTCCCATCATGTGACAGTTAAACTAATGGCAGCTTAGGGCCAAGTCATATGTATTGGAATCATTTAAACTACGTGAAATAATGTGAATTTACAAACCTTATTTTTAAGTTGCATGAAAATATTTCACTTCTTGCAAAGTAATAAATATTATGTAGCCGTGACCAGAATTTAATTTAGGAAAATATTGTGAACATAGATGAGACATTCTTTGATGCTGCTGCCTCACTGTGTGACTCATATTAAGATGACTGTGTTTATACAAAAATGTTTCCCATCTCAGCCTCTCTCTTTCCACCTCTGTCTCTCTCACGCTCTCCTCTCCTTGTTTCTCCCTCTGGAAGTCTGAGCACTCATGGCTCATCCACAAAAGCTAGGGGGTTATATTTACTGCATGTAGACATGTGAAGGTCAGACGCGTAAAGTGCTCCTGATGGCTTTGCCAAATGGCAGCTCTCGCCTCTCGCCTCTCGCCGTCCTTGCCAGCCTCCTGCAAGGAGCAAATGTCATTTCCACCATCTGGGCTTGTATATGCCTCCATAGAAACAGTCATGGTGAGATGCAGAGCAATTTTGGGAGGTGACAAAGAGTAGTCTGTGTTGACATCTCAGGAGTGATAATAAAAGTAGGGCGACAGGTTCGAACAGCATCGTGCTTGCAGACTGTTGTGCGACGCAGGAGGAAAAAAAAAGAACAGGGAAGGAGACTCATTCTGAAGCTGGGAGCCGGGCTGTAAAGGGACGTCTGAGGCTCCCGAGTCGTGTCCAGTGAATAATTCACGTTGAAAAGTTTTTTCCTGCTTAATTTTCAGTCTGGCAGCCCTTTTCCTCTTCAAATAATTTAGAGCTTGTTCCTTGGGAACTTTGGGCACTGGGTATGAATCACCTGCTGTCCACCGAAGCCTTGCTCAAGAGCATAAATGTACAACCATCAGCGACGTCTCGCTGTGTGTGTAAATAACACCTTCATAACCGCTGTGTTCTCATGGAAACACCGTTAACACGATAGCTCCTTAGAATTCATTTCCACATGGCCTCCAAATGGACGGAAAGTTCCAGAGAAACTGAACTTTTGCTTCAGATTTTGATATTTATGTGTAACTGTTTCTTTTTTTATTATCATAATTTCATATTGTGATGGAGAGGTGCTGAAAATATTGGTGGAAATAGCGGAGTGATGAATGCAGGTCTCTTTAGCGCCACCTGCCACCAGACTTGTAAAAGTTATGAGATTCCACAGTTCATACTCACCTGCCGCAGAAAGTGTGTGGTCCGCCTGACCTCACAGGCCGAGGGGTCAAAGGTGAAAGACAACTTGACCTGAGAGCATGGAAGAGCCTTTAGCGAGCTTTCACCTATGTTTGCACAATGTTTGTAACACAATAATAAAATGACAAACTGAAAAATATCCATCCGTATTTTATTTTGCTACGCTCTTGTACATTCATTTTGTATATATAATTGTGTATATGCATAGCAAGTCAAGCAGAGGTGCAATTTGCACTTTGGGCGACTTGTAAGAGACGGGTTAAAAAAATTAATGATCTAAATCTAGATTCCTCCAGTTTGTAACAGTGGAGTTCTTCTTTAAAATGACTTTTATTACATTGGATTGCATATTTATTTTATGCTTTATTGTATAAAGTGCATATTTACAATGTTTTCCCATCAATACACTACAATGAAGATTCTGTAAGCATAAGTGTTTCCAAATTTAGGGCTGCCTCTTTAGACTACTTTTTTGTTGCACTGCAAAAATATCCTGCATATGAAGTAATTTTTGTCCTTAAAAGTCCTAGTTTTACTTTCCTCAGTACTTTAAGCTGAAGTACAGTCCTGATGAAAAATGTTCACAGTGTGCTCTGTGGAGTATTGGAGTTGATGTTTCTGAAAAGTTGCTGTTTAATTTTTCAAAGCTGTGAGCATATTAGACATAAAAATAAATTAATAAAACTGTCTACATGGTTTTGTACCTCTAGAGGTAATTAAGAAAATATGTCAATCAACCCTTTATTAGATGGAAATAAACAACTTCTGTTGTTGCTGTTGTTGGTCCCCACTTCGTCAGCACCTCTGTAAGAATAGAGTGTGAGTGTTCTACAAAGGGTATCACATCCTTATGAAGGACAGGCCACAGCAAGCATCTCCCACACTGCCTCTGACAAGGGATTTTATCACTGAATAAAGATGATTGAATGGTGAAGTTCCATAGTCTAGCTATGGACTGCAAGTGCATATACATCGATACCAACAGGCACCTTTGCTCATGTACTGTATGTACACATGCACATACACATACACATACACACATTCGGCTGATGGCTTAAACATCTGAAGTTCAGCTTTGGTTTTTACAGTCTTGGCTTGGCCGGCAGGATTCCTGAAATAGATATCGCAGAGCACAGAATTGGGTGAGACTACAATGTCAAAGGCAATCTTTCAGCTTCTCTGTTTTACTCCAATTATTGAATCAGATTTTATTACTAGTGGCTAGAAATGTTGGCGAGGTCACAAGATGCTGAGACATAGCTGTAAATATTTCCTTTGTAACCCAGAAAGTCGTTGTGTAACTGGTCATGGCCCTGAGTGGCTTGTTGACCTGTAAATCTATTATTGGGATGTATTTATAGTAAAAGTGGTAAATGTAAGACCTTCGCATCAACAACAACCTGGTGGGCTCAGCTTGCTGCACAATAAAGCCTGCCTGCTGTCATTGGCCTCACAGCAGGGCATTAAGTGGTGTCACTCACCAGCACTCAGTCCATTTAACAATGTCACAGCATCCGCCACAGCATCACAGTTTAGCTTCTTAATACAGCCGCTGTGGTGACACTGTGTCACCTCTTTGTGTGTTTTACATTGTGGCAGCAATGACCACGTAGCACCTTGTCCTCTTAATGTTGTCTCCTCCTCCTGCCTGCTCTGACAGCATCACACCCCACAGGCTACAGCAGCTGCCACCTGCCTGTAGTTTCTGTCAGATCACTGATTAATTGAGGACTTGCCCTTGGCACTGTCAGTTAATATTGCAACCAAGCGGCAACTACCATGCTAGAGGCTGAAGCCAATGAGGAGGTACCTGACTGCAATGCCGCCAACGGCTGCTGGATGCTGGCTCCAAAACATCTCTGCCTCCAACTGACTCCCATTCAAAAAGCGTCAACTTCTCTCTAGATATACTAAGTCAATCATTTTTTTCAATGAGTCAATCACTAACATCTGGCCTAATAAGTGATGCTGGTGGTCATTTTGGAAATTATTGCTCCTGAAGACTTATAGTAGTTTTGATGTCTGCTGTGTGGACATTGATTGACAGCTGTGATTGCCAGTTGGCTCACCTGAGTCAGACTATTGTCACAATATTTCAGTAAGTATAACTCTGCTTGATTACGATACCTGCCCTGTTAGCTAAAGTAGCTAACGTTACCCGAGTCTGCACCGCTTGGCGTTCCCAGTAAGCTAGCGTTCGCTTCGGTCTGATGTAGTGAGGCGTGTATTCAGAAAGGCAACACCCCACACTCCTTATTTGGAAGTTCCTGGTTCCAAAGATGGTAGTGCTGCAACTCTGGGCTTCAACCTACTCCAATGCAAACCAACAGGTGAAGTCACATCTCAACACATCCATCTTTATATACAGTCTATGATTGCAACAGTGTTTGTATTTGTGTGTTGTAGCTGCACAATTCATTGTTCATAATAGCTCAGGGCATTTTAGCATTCACAGTTGATAGAAATGTGTTGCCATACTGGACTATTGTTCTGCTGCATAATGAAAAAGTCTGCAGTCGCATCATATCCCGAGCCCAATTTTACTCAGACCAACTCATCACAACCAGCCCATGGATACTCCCCTTTACATGTTTTTTTTTTTTAATGCTGATTGCTAGATCTCTTTTATAACTGGCATAATTTGCACCCAACCTGCATAGCAAACCTTTATATCAGTAATTGTACATGTGTGTTCTCATGTTCATGCTGGCTGAAAATATAGTGATGGGGACCAACTCATCAAAACATTGCTCAACAGCACCACTGGTGGTTTAAAACGTCACAGTTTACTGACTATAAGCTTCCTTGAATATCTTTAGACATGAGATGAGAAATGAGAGATGAGCACTTCACTAATTACTGGTAAAATATGCCTTAAGGCTGTAGAGTGCTTCTCCGAGCTGCATGGATGTAAATCTGAACAGGTGAGACGTTAGTGTGTCTGTTTCTTTTATACCTGTAAAGATGTTGAGTATCATGTCTACATGTTTTTTTCTTTTCTTTATAAAACAAACCACCCAACAGGAGTTGGATCAACCTTTCAGCTCGCTTGATACTCAGGTCCGTACGACATGTTGTTGCCTCTGTGACCTACATTTACCAGGAACACCCTTCTCTGCGTAGACCTGCAGAGATGTTTACATATATCCTCAGAGCACCATGACACTTCCATACTGCTGCATCTGTTTGATAAATAACACACATACTGTGTCTCTGCTTGCAGAATGTGTCTAAAACAAAGTGCAAAGGCTTAGTTAATCTGTCTCTCTGTATCCACTGGCTCAGCAGGCGTGATAAAAGCTTCACAATAGACTCACAATAGAGCCACTGTGTCATCTGCCAGCATACAGACACCCAGCACAGCTGCACTCACTGCTCTGTGCGGAACAGCCTTAACAGGGCTGACTCATGCAAAACACACACTGGCTCCCAAAAACACACATGTAAGCATATACACACATAATCTAATTTTGGCCAGCTGCAGCATTTAGCACTGCGCAAACACTTATTTCACCTGGACCGAAACATGAAAAGTATTGATCGCATTAACATGTAGGTGTGAAGACAAACATGCCTCAAAACACACAGTTTGCTTGAGCAAACAACAAACTGACAAAACAACTCACGCACAGACACACACTCACACACACAAATATATACTCTTTCATTTATGCAAGTGGCAAACAGACACACACATATACACCATGCAACATTGATTACCCCCGCTGCATTAAAGCCAGACATTAAGCCCTGAGCTCCACAGCGTCCAGAAGCGACACCTTAGCCCGGGATTTAATTTTGTGTGGCGGCGGGCGTTAGAAAAACACATGATGTAGCCAGTTGTTTTGGAGGGCAAATGGAGCAGCCATCATAAAGGCTGGTTTTATTAGCTGTTGCTTGATTTGTTCCTGCAGCCTGCGGAGCGCGCCGCTAAATCAATGTGTCCAGCTGTTCTCCGAGCTTGCTGGGGCTCTCTGGGCGCGCAGCAGGTGTATGGCCCGCTCGGCCCAGTCACACACACCCGCTCACATAACAAATAATAACGGCCTCCACACACGGCCCATCCATCACTGTTATGGCCCGACCCGGGAGACCGTCGCTCACACAATCACGCACGCTGAGGGACTGTGAGTGTGTGTATGAGTGAGTGTGTAACACAGAGCATGCGCTTATACACAGTTGTGGAAACACACACTGACAGGAATTCCTGCACATATAGTACATATTACGTGCACACACACACACACACTCATTTTGTGTTTCTATACTTGTGAGGACCCTTGTTGCTTATAATAGATTCCTGAGCGCATTTTCTTAACCTAAACAATCACAACTTCATGACAACTTACCTTAACCTACAACATATACCAATTGTAACTTTAAAGCTAAGTCTTAACTCTCAAATAGCCTTTTGAAAAAGTGAGGACTAGACAAAATGTTCTCTCTTTCTAGAGGTGTCCTCTCTATGAGGTCTAAAGCTCAAACCAGGCGCAAAAACACATGCTGAGTTAAAGGTAACACACCAACACTTTCCCATATGTGCACACACACACATTGGCACACATGTTTGTGCTCACGTCCACGTACACATGGCTTCTATGTAGAAACACAAATAATTACGGGCACGTCTGCCGTTATAAGGACTCGACTACTTGCACTCACACACACATACACAGAAACACACAGACTAAAGTGCACATGTATGCGACTGAGACACGCACCCGGCTGAACATGAATACACACTGTATGCGCTTGCTTTCACAGACACAAAAACACACATTGAAACATTCAGACAGTGATAAACTGACAGACACACACCTGCAAGATGCACACACACACACAAATACACAGAGCTGCATGCACAGAAGTATAAAAGACGGAGAGACAGAAGTCTGACATGCAGTACATAGGAGCTGCACACATGACGAGACGAGACACTCCAGCTGCACACACACACTCACACACACACACACACACACACACACACACACACACACACACACACACACACAAGGGGGCTATCTATCATAGTTATGGCCCAGTTCCACTCAGAACCCTTTTTAAAAAAAGCAACTCAGTGAATGGCTCGAGTCGATGAAGAAAAATGTTCCATGTGTTTCAGTCAACAAAGTGTCCTGTGCTGCTGCTGCTGCCACTGCATGTTACACAATATGGTGAGTTTAAAGGATCAGTTCACCTCACTTGCCTCTAGAGGTATGATATGGACTATTGACTATTTGATAGAAAGTAGTTTCAATAAAATGTGTTGACAGTGAAGTCTGTGGATTATCAAATCTGTTCCTGGAACGACATGTTGCCGTTTAATTTTTATGTTTAGTCATGTTTCAGTGCTGTGAGCACCACAAACAAAATTCCACTCGCTTTAATCGTGTTGAGTGGAGACCAGTATATCGAAAGCTGGGAAAATGAAACCAAAAATATCTGCATGACTTGATACTGGACCACAAAAGGTAAGTAAGAAAATCTCATTTACCAGCAGCTCACAAATACAACAGCTGGATTGTGCGAGGCCTAAAACAATCAGTCTTCCAAACAGCAAGGGTCCACATCTGGTGTAACTCAAAACTAGAGGGGGAGGAGGAGGAGGAGTGGTGATTCAGCAGGTGATGGCAGCAAACTGCACTAAAGAGGAGAGGATATGGGGGGAGGGAAGAGGAGAGGGAAAGAAAAAAGAAAAGGACAGAAATGGAGAGAAAAGGAGATGAACAGAGGAAACAAGAGGAAAAGAAAGGAGGTAAACAAAAGGTAAGAAGGTGAGAAGAGAGGCGAGAAGTAAGAAGAGAAAAGGTAGAGGGTGGGGAATGGAGAGGAAAGGGGGGAAGGGAGGGAAAAGGTAAGCAAAGAAAAATAATAGAGAAAAAGTAAAAGACAGAATGAGTGGGAAGCATAGGAAAGGAAAGGAAAGCAGAGGAATGAAAAAGATCTGGGAAGAGGGAAATGAAATGAAGGGAGATGAGTGAAGAGGAGAGGAGAAGAAATGAGGGGAGAAAAAAGGAAAAGAAAAGGAGAGGAAAGGAGGGGAGACAGTGTAGGAAAGAAGGAAAAGAGAAAGAAACGAAAAGGAAAAAAGAGAGAGCGGGGACAAGAAGAAGAGAGGGGAGAAATATGGAGAAGAATGAGAGGCTCTGGACGGGTCAGGAGAGGAAAGAAGTGCCAAAACTGAAGAATTAGGAGGAGGCAAAGAGAATCCGTCCATCCATTTGAGTTATTTTCTTATTCATTTTCAGATATTGCTCTTTATGAAACTGTAGACACACTGAGCCTCCTTCCCACCCAGCCAGAAGCTCTCCAGGGTAAATGGCAGTCAACGCTACGTCAAATCCAATGATATTTTATAAGTGTACAGGAATGTGTGTGTGTCTATGTATACATCAGTGTGTGTGTGTGTGTGAGAAGTGGCTACAGAAAAGCAACTGCTCCTGGGAGAGGGACATATCTGCTTCAGCTCTTAACAGCTGGTCCCTGCAGTTGCCCTTTTCCACACATGAAAGGCCAACAGTCACTGTGTGTGTACATGCATGTGTGTGTGTATGTAAGACATGAAAGAGAAAGGCAGCAACAGGCATCACTAAGAAATATTCAGTGCCTCATAAATCAGTGCTACGCTGGTGCATGACTTTAACAGAACAATTGTGTGTGTGTGTGTGTGTGTGTGTGTTGAGAGTGAGTGTGTGGGACAGTGTGATTCATATATGTTTCCCTCTAAACTGCTGTTTTTGAATACATTATGGATATCAGCCCATGTGTGATGTATGGGGAAAATCTAATTATATTGTGAACAGGGTTATTTTGGTTCTTTTTTGTCATATTTATATGCATTTGTTTTGTTAAGTATCAAATACATTTTTAATTTAAGGTTATCCCAAATGTATGGTACTATAAGCAACTGTTATCCATCTCACATGCTGCTATTTTTTATCTCTATATGTGTAAATTTATTGTTAATAATCTGTTACTGTAGGTGTTTGATATAACACTCTTGATTGTGGGTGCAGAAGATAAATTTCCATTCCAGGGGACAGTAAAGATGTATCTTATCTTATTTTTAGACAGACCGATCAAAATGTTAGTTCCTGATGTAAAAAGTTTTCTTTCACTGGTTATACACAGAAAAAAGCAGAAAAACTATAAAAATATAATAAAATCTTTTCCTCAACTTGTTTAGCAACTCTTTGGGGATTTTGTCCCTTTATGTTAACTAGAAACTGCTTCCTATTAGTTGAAATACTGTATCTTTTTAAATGTTAGCCAGTTTTCTTGTTTGCTCCCTTTGTTTCCTCAACAATAAAATAAAATAAAATAAAATAAAATAAAATAAAATTAAATTAAATTAAATTAAATTAAATTAAATTAAATTAAATTAAATTAAATTTAAATAAAATTAAATAAAAAATGTGTAACAAATCTTTGCAAAACACAATTTTATATCACATTCAAGTAATGTTTGATTAACAGACATACAATAAATGAGATGTTGTATGAAAGCCCCATGTCAGCATTTTCACTCCCACTTGTTTCACTAACAAAAAGTGTTATAACTACTGAAATACATGTTACTCTTATTTCATTTTTTCCCTCTGGACATACAATATCTATTGTTCAGTTTGCTTTACTAAATCAGAAAGTGGTACAAAGTGGAGGGGGCTGCTACACAGGACAGGACAAGGGCTGACTACAAGAATTAAAACTATTGGTTTTTATAAATAAACATTCTTTAGCAATTGATATTTGATTCCACAAATATTACAATTATCATCTTGTCCTTCACAGATTTCAAATTCTCTATCCGACAATACTCTTGCTCTCTTTCAGTAATGCTGTGTAGCACTGTGCTACATTTACACCTCAGTGAAAAGACACTGGTTTATCTGAGTAAAAGGAGTTCTGGTTTCAGTAGCTGAAGTCTCAACTTTCCACCAAGGAAAGTTGACTGTATTGTCAATGCTGTCTTGACCTCATTCATGTTATATATATAAATACATACTGTAGAACATAAAACCTCCATTTCACTGCTCAGGAGGATGTGGTCTCAATTACTGACCTTAACGCCCAACTTTATTAACACTGCTACACCCAAATGAGCATGGAAAAAAACTTAAATTTGTTTCTAAGCTGTATTACTGCTGCATAATCTACATTATGTCATGTTTGTGTTCATGCCAGCTTCCCCTCTGCAGGGAAATCCTTGGTGAGCTTATCAACCAGGTCTGCACTCCAATAGATATGAGCTGTCACATGATAACTCATTTCTTTTATGTAATTTGACTGTATTTTCCAGTGTATTGTGCTATTAAACATGCTATATGTTGTACATCTGGGCATTAACACATTTATAGAAGAAATGAAACTCTCTGGTCAAGTCTCCGTTGACTTACAAGAAAGCATTTTTTCAGGGCCCTGGAAGCAGAGTGTACATCCTCACACTTTATACAGAGATACAAACAACCAACCCAATGATTCTCCCACCCTGGAGACAGCCTAACCATACACAATGACTCCCTGCAAGGACACAGCTTATTTTTACGGCTGGAGCCTGATGAAGTATATACCAGAAAACACATAGTTAACATACTTAACTAACAGAGACTAAGCATCTCAGTACACAACTTTAGCATCTCAGTAAATTTCCATCACAGTCAGTGATTTTTCTCCCGCACACATTTCATATGTGACATTTAATTTCCTTAGCATAACAATTGAGTGCTGGGTGGACTTCTATGGCGGCTCACTTTACAGGGTGATATATTATCTGGTGTGAACCAGGTCAGCCGCTATAATGGCAGAGCAGCAGCCGGCCGGCAGAGGAGGAAATGGCCGAGAAAAGTTTGAAACAGATGAGCTTTCAATTAGCACAGAACTATACATGAGGAAAATAGGTGTGGTGTGTGTGTGTTTGTGTGTGTGTGTGTGCGTGTGTTAGTGCAGTACATCAAACCTCAACCAGAAATGTCACTTTTTTGTAAATGTGAGCTGAAAGTTGTATTTTGTTGTTCCTGTGTCCTGGAAAGTGAGATTCATGTCACTTTCAATACCACATTAAAGGTAAAGTTCCACGTTGTTTTTTATTCTGCTTTACTGTTAAAATATATCACTGTGTCCACCAGAGCTGCAGACCTGGGCTCTAGTCAGACATAAGCCACAGAAAAAAAGACTTGAGACTCAACCATTCTGACTAACCTCAGACTTGACTCCCTAAAAATTTTTTTTTGATTTGAGATTTGTGTGTCAAATTAAACTCAAGTTTCTATTTTAACCTGTTAAAATCTCAGAATAATAACAAATAAATGAGACACCAGCAGGCAGGTTCTGCATTTCCACACAGCATACACATTTAACTATTAGGCCTCTGCATTAAAAGTCTCTGAGTTATGTATAAACACTGTGGCTTTTAAAATTTTAAATTTTCAAATACTATGTTATTTCAATTGTCAGCATTAAGAGACATGACTTGGATTTATCCCAAAGGCCATCAAACAGCTCTGGAGTTTAATCATCTCTGACCCTGATCCTGCAAAAATATTAATTATTAGTACACACTGTTCTGGAGTTGATCCCCATACTAAATGCAAACTTTCTTTTTAAAACATTTTGTACTGCGGTTATAGTGAATACATGGTCATGTGACCCGACTGACAGTGCTGTTTCCGAAGGTCTTGTCTTGACCTGAGAGTTCTATTTTTATGAAAATAAAATAAAGAACCCAAAAGAACTTAGTTAACTCTTAGTTTTTAAGACCTGCAAGTAGTTGCTTGTAAATTACTGCAAACAAATTGCTCTTAATTAAAAAGCAAAACACACTGAGACCGCTTAATATAACTTATATTAAGGGTCTAAGGATAGAGGGTGTCTGTACAGATAGTAAAGCTCTCTGAGACAAAATCAATGCTCCATTTGGAAAATAGAGCAAAAGTAATGCATTGACACATTTCTAAGACAGGTGAGTGATGAGTGATGAGTCAGTTGTTAGACAAACTAGTTACCTATAAAGGTAAGTATGAAAGCGATAAGCACATTGTATCATGGGAGACCTGTAAGGCAGCTGACTCTGTTTGAGACCTGACTTGAATTCTGTAATAGATCAGACCACAAAACAACAGAGGCCCTGATCAGAGCAACAGAATAATGCTCAGCTTGTGTTCTCAGTACAGGTTTGCTGATAGAACATCAACAGAACATCAATTCACTTCCTCTGTCTCAGTAGCTATCATCACCTTGCCACTGCGAGCTGCAAGACAAAATAACCCATAAGGCTTAATCACAACAGAGAGCCGCTTGGTCACGACCCGTGCAGTAAAAGAGTGACAGAGGGTTGTATTTTTCCTCCAAACACAATTCCCACCTCGTTTTTTCCCTTTCTCTGTTTCCGCCTCTGTGACTCTTCAGCACCACAGACCCCCCGGCTCATTTGGAGGCTGTGACCATTAATCACACGGTTAGAGTGCACTAACAGCACAGCCGGAGCGGAGGTGAGCAAGCAGGAGACCAGGTGACCCTCCCTCACCACCCTTGTGACCCCATCATTCCCCAAACACCAGTCCTGTACCCCAGTAAATTCACTGCAGGACTTTGACAGAGTCTGTTTGTTGTCCTTCCACTCACTTCCTGCCTGATGTCGTCACCGCAGACTTGAGGTGTCACTATTAAAGGACAACAGAGGGATCTAATGGGAGTGACAGGTGATGTGTGTGTGAGAGCGAGAGTCAGTGTGTGTACGGGAGAGCAGATGAGAGAATCAATGAATGATAAAAAGATTTTTTACTCACATTAAACATAATTACTTACTTACTAGCTTGCTTAATTCTGTAATTTACACTCACTGTTTTATGATTTATGTATCTATGTTCTATATTTAATTTTACTTTTTTTTCTTAATTTTGTGCTGTGTCTTTTGTCTGCTGGCTAATATTTCTTAAAGTGCTTTACAAAGTTCATGATCATGTTCCATTTAAGACATTTAACTGGTAATCTCAGCAAGTGTTTTACAATAACAGGAAAAACCTGTTTATGCTACATTTATAATGTCAAAATGTCAGAAACAGTCACATATATGTTCCATCTGGCATAATGAGTTTTTATCAAATAACAATAATAATAATAAAATAAATCAATGTGAAATTCCAACCTCTCACACATACAGTATCCATGCCGCTAAAGTAGGTTTGTGATATCCTGTCAGTGTATTTTACTGTACTTACACAAACGCAGAAGGTGTCCTATTATAGATAGAATACTATAGTGGGTCATGATGAGGAATTTCCTTGTGGCAAAATGCAGCGAGTGGTGAGTGACATGCTTAGTGCTCAGTATAGTCCAATGTTTCATTGGCCTACTTAACTTTCAACAAGATTTCTCCACTATCAAATCACTTAAATCTGACCAGTCATGGACATACTGTACATACATTATATGTCATTTTCAGTGTCCTTGACCTGATGATGTTCACTAAATTACTGTACACATAAGACACGCAGGAAGTGGGGGAAGTGCTGCTGTAAGGGCAGGACATGTTGTATAAAACTGGTATGACATCAAATTATTAAATTTTTTTAATTGAACTTTCATAACTGAGCAAGCAACCAGTATACTGAAAGGCTGACAGTCAATAGACTGCCTAATAATCAAAATGGCGACCATGGGAAGACAATTTTGATCTAAAATGATGATAGAAAAGTGGTGTCTGAATTAAAAATAACCATAATTTTTGCTATTATATACAGTACATTATATACAGCTGAACTTGGAGGCAATCCCTGACAGTGTTGATATCTTGTCATTAACTTCAACCAAAAAGTTAAAACAGTGTCAGTAGTGTGTGCACTAAATCAACAAATAGAGTTTGAAGATGAAATGTCAATGTAGAGGGAATCTAAAATTTTGCTTGGGTGGTTATATTGGCTTTTGTTCTGTTTGTAGTTCAGCATTGAATTGGATTTGTTTATGTAAGTTTCATTTATTCGAGAGTGTTTTGTAGTTCAGTGCAGTGTTATTGTGGCCTTGCCTGGTCTCTGTCATGATTCGGTAAGAATTACTATCTTTGTCTCTGCTGTCACTGCTTAGATTCTGTTACCTTTAAAATACACTGCAGGATCAGTATATCCTTTCATCACTAGCCTCTGAATATATGCTAGCGACAATAGCTGACCAATATTTGCTGTTCAACAACATAATAGGCTGATGCACCTCCCATATGCAACGTTAAGATGATGCCAAAATCTGCCCACCTTCTTTAGAAAGTTGATATGACTGTTACTAAACAATAAGTTTAGTAAGTTTAGTTTAACTTTTCCAAACTTAACAAATACATCAGTACAAACTAAATGAATGGCTGAGAAGTACAAATGAATTGTGTAAAAAAGAAACTAAACAATCACCTTCAGCCTCAGAATTTTGAGTTGCATTATTATATCATTATATCATCACAGGTTAAATGTGTCCATGAATTGTGAGCAATTCAAACAAAGACTGATTTTCCTTTTTTAGATTCTGAAATATGTGAAATTTCTGTGAAATATCTGAAATATGTGAGATTCACTTGAACTTCCGGTCTTTACCAAAACAAAAATGATTATTCTCTTTGCCACTATGTGTTGTTTTAAGTAGTGTTAATGTCAGAATGATTAAGGTGCAAAGTGACTTAATCATCTAGTGAGTTGCTGCCTGCTCCACTGGATCCCAACTGGGTCATTACTAAAGCTGCTGGGGCTCAAACCGGATAGAAGAGCCTCCACAGCATTGTATGTGTTATTCAGGAATTCATCCCATATAGTGTTAAGTTCACACACTTCATGAAGGCTTAGTAATAGGGGGCATGGAAATCTATATTTGAAAGCATATTCAACAAAGGAATAAGGCCATTGTCTCTGTATTTCAAGACAGCCCAAATGCTTCAGGTTTCCGTTGTTGCCCTTAGGATATGGTCCAGACTTGAGCTCTCCTACTTAATACAATACAGTTGTTCACAAATAGCAAGGTGCTTTGACCTTGTTTTGGACCAATCCCAGAGGACACACTTACCTATAAAGACCCCTGAAGACGGCCCAAAGACTTCAAACAAAGATCTACCAGCCTTTAGCAACAGAGTCAAGATTTTAGCAGAGAGAATCAACAAATCCAAGGCAAAGCTGAAGAACAACAATGAAGATTCTTTTAATATTCCTCTCCTTGATAGTCAGAAGTAGTCAGCTGACACTAAATGAGTGTGGAACAGAGGCAAGACGGCCACAGGTCAGTGACATTGCAGTGAAGTGTGGCACTTCATCCATTGACCTGGCAATCGAAATCTGCCCAGTCATCTACACTGGCTTCAACGAGACACTACTGATCCTGAACCATATGTTGGACCCAGTATGCAGGGCAACCCTCGATGATTCTGTGATGCCACCTGTTGCTCGGTTTAACTTCCCCCTGAACATGACTCATGCCTGTGGAAGCATATTCCGAACCACCAGTGCTGCTGGGACAGGCATATTTTCTGACTTTTCCAACATCCAGACTGTCAACATCAGCGGCGTTGTTCGGTCCATTGACCCCACCACAGGCACAATCACTTACAACGCTGAGCTGAAGTACTACTACTCCTGTGCCTACCCCTTAGAGTATCTGGTCAACAACACCCAGATTGATGTGTCGGCTTCCTCCATCTCAATCAAGGACAACAATGGGAGTTTCATCAGCACCTTAAGCATGGAGCTGTTCAGCGATGCCAACTACACCAAACCAATGGTTATTCCACAGCTGGGGATTGAACTGAGGACCAGTGTGTATGTCGAGGTCAAGGCCACAAACTTGACAGGGCAGTACCATGTTCTGCTTGACAGGTGCTATGCCTCCATCTCCCCGCTGCCGTCCAACTCCAGCTTCTTCAACCTCTTTGTTCCCTGCTCCAAGGACCGGTTCACCACTATGATTGAGAATGGAGACAGCCAGAGCGCCCGCTTCCGCTTCCCGGCCTTTCGCTTCATCGAGCAGCAGAATGAGACCGTGTCCACTTACTACCTCCACTGCATCACCCGACTCTGTGAGAGGAGCACCTGCAGCACATTCAAGCAGTGCAGCAGCAGGAGGAAGAGGAGCACCCTGGACACAAGTGCAGGTATTACCAAGACCTACACCATCACCTCTCCAGAGATCGTCACCAAAGCTGACAGCATCGAGTCCAAAGAGAAGCCCCTTTTGGCGGATGAAGAAGACGACTCTGCTGTCGGGCTTGGAGTGGCTGTTGGCATCCTCGCCTTTGCTTGTATCATTGCCCTTAGTGTTGCAGCCATCTTTTACAAGAGGCTCAGGAACTAAGGAGGCATAAATGAGCTGAAATGCAGGACACTTGCCTCAGGCCTATAGGCCAAACACTTTTTGGGGTGTACTGTATCTGCTCACTCATTTTACTTTTCTGGTGGAAGACTGACCACTGCATCTGTTGGGAGAACATAATGTCTGTTACTGTAGCCCTAACTGTGTATTAGTCCTGAAAAGGTAGTTCAGAAGAATGTTGCATCTTTAGAGGATTTGATAGTGTTAAAAATTCTTTATTTCCCAAATGGACAAAGCTATAAGTGTTAATGCATGTCCGCACTTTTTAAGCTTTGAAAAAAAAAAATAGAAGAAAAATGGTAAGTGGAAGGAATAACTGTAAAAACATTACAGAAATCCCAGTCATTAGGTGGAATGTTAGGTGTGTGGGATGTTTTGAAAGAGAAGTCAAAGTACCTTTCAAAGTATTATGTCTCTAATTTATTGAACTTGTTGCTTTCGAATAAATAAAGCTACCACACTGAAAATGTTACGGTAAATTGCCTGAATTCATAGTCTCTTTGTGTCTTTCATTGAGTCACTGCAGTTAGCTTCACTTCCCAAACGAATCCAATAATCCAGTCCACAAAGGCCCCACCACCCTTGTGTTCATCTCCACCAAGCACACTCAAATTAATTATTGACCCATAAAATACTGAAGGACAGTGTGTTGTCTGTAATGTACCATCTTAAGAAAGGGACTGTAGAACAAACTAATTTCCTTGTCTGTTAACTATCAATGAATTTGTAATCATTTCTCTGCATTCATCTACTGTTGTATAAAATAAACTAGTAAGAAAATAAACTGATCAAAGAATAAGAGTGTCAGTGTTCTTCATTAATGTATTACATGTGTCGACGGTCAATATAGGTCAGAGGTGTCACTGATGCTACTATTGCAAAAATAAAAAAATGTTATTTAGGGGCTTTTCTCTGCTGATCAAACCTTTTAGACAACAAGAGGGTTAATAAATGGCCAGCAAAACATGAATACTGCAATGTAAATTGATTGTTATCTAAACCTGCTACATTATGAACCAACGTCTATAGAATAACTGGCAAAGAACCTCAACAACAGCCATAATAAGTGCTTTATTTCATGTCACCACTTATTTATCTATAACAAGGATGTGTACAGACATTTTTCAGTGAGGAACCCATGCAGACGTAGAAGAACACAAAAACTACGGGCCAAATCCACAAAGAATGGATTGCGCCCACAAATAGCAGTGTGAATTGCACAGCATTTGCGCCTGCAATCTGCCTCGTTTTAAGGTCCTATTCACAAAAGATTTTGTGCTAATGATATGCCAGCGCAAACACATCCATAAAGTTTTGCAGCTGAGTGCAATTTGCCCTTGTTTTGCATCTGTTTAAGTGAGCACACATTTCAGCACACAGATTTGTCCATGATGAAAACTGCAGAGAGCAGAGCGCAGTGGTAATTAGTGCTGGTCTTCGTAAATTAGACTGTTTTTGCAACAAGGCTTATTTGCATACAAAAGGGGCCAATTTTGCGCCAAATGTATGAATATTACTTAATTTATATACATGCAAATGGCATAGGCGCACCATGACGCTATTTGCTTGGCAGTACAGTTTGCGGTGCATTTCACCCTTTGCGGGTGCTTTGTGAATTACACACTATGTTTTTGTCTCATTTGCACTGGTTTAGTGGCTGCAAAAAACACACAATCTTTTTGTGGATTTGACCCTATGTATTTAAACTATGCACTAAAATAAGCTATGTATTTATACATGTTTGTAAAATCCCATAGAAGTAGCATGTATATTGCATATGACAATAACTCATAAAGGTTTTCCCTCCTTGTCCTCCTCCTGTGTGGGAGTCTCCAGAGTTTTCCCAGCCGGCCTCAGGCCCCATAAGGCCAGTGTATATGTCAGAAGAGGAAGCTGCCTGACTATCTACATACACAGGGCAGTATATCTCTGACCCCACTGGGCCACAACTGCCCCGTCTTTCTGCAATGTGCTCCAGAGGTGAAGGTTGATAAATGGAGAGAAGTTACTGAGTCCCCTCAGGGGGAATATAGGAACAGACCCCAAATGAAAAGTTTTCACTAACAATTCTTTGTGCGTGTCTTTTTGTAGAACTAGACAGGTAGTTTCCTGTGTAAGAACAAGCATTAGCCAACTGAGGAGTAGTATATTAAATCTAAAGACTGATGCCAGTAGTTCAGAATCTTTTAACTCAATAACTAACACACACATAAGACAGTTAATATCATTTCAGTACACTTGCTTGCAGGGAATAAAATTTCTTTATTTTTTTTTTAAAACAATAGTGTAGATATAAACAGGAACTTTATTAAAAAGACTTCTTTGGAGTTGCAAGCAAAGTAGCTCAGACATCTGAGAGGACAGCCAAAAAACAATTAATTCACAAATCATGTGAATACAATAGATTATAATTGAACAGGATAAAAGGAATATTATAATTCCTTGCATGGGAAAGATTGCTACTCTTACAGTCACTGTTCAGGTATACGACAGCACTGAAGTGAATAATATACATTTTACATGACGAATTAATAAAATAGAAACACTGGGAAAAAACTGATATAATATGAAAATATTATAAAAAACTCAAAACAAAACACAATGACATTTTACAGAATAAAACAACATGTCAGAAAATGTAATTAAATAAACTATAAGTCACAACAGCAAAGTGTAATATTTCCTGTAGCCATCTGACAGTGAGATATCCAATCAGAATTAAGATAAGAGAAAGATAGTCCACCATTTTTGGATTTTAAAATGTGTTTTCTGAAATGTTTTTGTTGATTTTGTTGTGTTTTTCCTTTATTTGCACACATTTCATTTTTCTATTTGTTAATTTCTTATGTAAAATGTTTACTTATCTTTGATTTTCTGAAACATTGTTGTCTTTTAATCTTTATCTAATCAGGCAGTCTCATTGAGATTCTCTTTTTCAAGAGAGACCTGAGAACAATAAACATTCATAAGACAAAAATACAATCAGCAAACAGAAACAACACAACTACACAATCAACAAAGAATGAATTCAAAACTGTTACAAGAGTCATAAAAATTATGTGTCTTGCTCCTAAGGCCACCACGGAGCTCCCAAGAGCATCTCTGCCCACCAACAAAGTCCCCACTCATATCCTTACAACGATGATGAAATACTGACAAGAAAAACAAAATCCCTGTGATGGATAATCTTTCTCAAGCAATCTCTCTGCAAGAGGATCTTCATACAGTACTGGAATGAGTGGAAACCAATAGCCCCCTGAAGACTAGTTAATCTAAAATTGTAGGTATGCTTTGGAAAACAGAAAGCAAAAAAGTATACTGTGTAAGATTTGCAGTTAACAGGCTAAAACATGCACACTGGTTAAGTACATTCCCATGACTGATCTGTCTGATACTCAAAGAGCTGTCTGGTGTTGCAAATCCCATTCATCTGGATCTCCAAGCAGGTTAAAACATATTTGCAATTATTATAGAGTGCAATGTAGGTCTGTAAAGATTATGTCACACCACCACTCACATTTTAACAGAGTTGTAAATTATGGGCTAGTCACTACTGTATCTGTCTACACAGAGTAGGTCAGGAAAAGATATACAGGATAAAAGTGAGATGGAAAATGCAGAGTTTCAGAAGAAACATTTGGCATTGTTGAATAGCTCTTACTGTAAACCTACCCACACATATGGCTTAGTTTCACACACACACACACACACACACACACACACACACACACACACACACACAGCACATGGAGCATGTTATGCACGGGTTTCATATTAAACCCAAAACCTGATCAGATCATTATTTGCTGTAGAAATGGACGAATCTGGAATTGAGCCGTTTCCCAGAGTCATGCAGGATTTGATCTGTGGCAGTTCAGCATCCAGCGAGGTTTGGCTAGGAAAGGATAAGAGCTAAAGAGGAGAAAGAAAGGAAGAAAGAGGGAGATGAAGAGAGAGGCAGTAGGAAGGAGGCCCATTTTTTGATTGCTCTCCTGTGTATAAGCATTATATATTCTATGAGATTTATTCTTTAAGGCTTTCTTCGGGGGAGTTCAGTTTACTGGGAAGTCTATTTGTCTGCCGGACTGTCCCTGACTCCAGCTGGCATGTGCATATATGTATGCAGCAGATTGAATTTCATTTATGCACAGATTGGAACTTTGGTCCGATCTCGAAGGCAGAGCTGCTTTGGAGGCAGAAAATTTCATTGGCTGAGTTCAATCTCAAAGAACCAGATATTTTCTGGGTACACTGGCCAGAAGTGTATTGAAAGACAAGAAGGAAAGGAGGAGGAATCTAACAAAGCGTAGCGCTTATGCTATAAAAAAAAGTCTCCAGTCATACTGCAGTATTTAGGTTGGCCAGTTTACCTAGTTGACCTTTCAGTTTCAAACTCACCTATAACTCTCTGGCCTGCTCACTGTGCAAGACTGTGAATACCATCATGTATAATGCATGCAACATTACACGTTACATTAATAAGTAACAGTGATGTCAACATTACTTTCAGGGACTGACTGGTCCAGGACAAGTTAGCTCTTAACTTGGTCTAACAAGCCACTTAAACTCAGGAGTCAACTGGCCTTTGTTCACAGTTGGAGGGTGTATGAACCTGCGGCTTCACTGTGAGTACTGCATGTGGTCACTGGAGCTAGCTGGTCAGTGATTAGAGCTTCAATGTGTTGGCAGGTTGTTTGTTAAACCACAATATATTTTTTTCAATTGATTATGTTACAGAAGATGTAACACAAGGGTGTGCTAGTTTAAATACAACAAGTAATGTAAATTACTTCTACTGTTGAGTAATTAGTAAAATAATGTGACCAATTAGTATTGAGTAAATTGAGAAAAAAATTGAAATAACCTGTCCAACACTGGTCAAAAATGAATAAACCAATAAATAACCAATATGATTATTCCTGCCTCGTGAACAACAGTCACAGGAAATTTGGGGGAATATAAACAACATGAGATATAAAATAAAATGCTATAATAAAACTCAGTAATGAAATCAGAAACCACCTGGCTTCCTGACATTTCAGTACACATACTGTATAGCAGAGTTACGTATCCTGTGCTGGCCTTATTATAACAGCAAGTGGCCTTGAGCAGTAGTAGAGATGATAGCTGAGGATGCTAAACGTATTACGTGAGTTTACAACTAAACAGCGGGAAGCAAGCAGGCTGGGAGACAGAGGAAACAGGAGGAGGAAGACCTGCTGTCCATAAACTGGAGTGTGTGCATGTGTGAGAGTGTGTGTATAAGTTTCTGTGTGGGAAGACCCACAAATAACTTGTTAGATGCAGTTTTAACCGGTATCCTTTCACATTTTTTACCCTCAGTTCTCATTCTCATCACCAATAATAAGAAGAGTAGGAAAGGTATTAGTTACTGTACATGTACCGTCTGTTAATATGTGTTATATTAAGCTGATATTCTTCTCCATGTTGCTTGACCTTTGTCTCTACTTTTGTGATTATCAACCGTCCTCACCGGGTGCAGATAGGTGAGAGAAAAGCACATATACAGGTATACAGTTTCAGCTCTATAAATCTGGTCTTCCCTGCAGCAGGAGATGAAACTGCCTCCTATAGGGCTGGCATGGGCAGACAGAGAGAACCTCATATAACATATCAGCAGCACATGGACTCCTGCAGTTCAAGTCAGAGATGGGCAACCTTACAGCTCTGTCTATGTCTCTCACAATGACATGAATTCATAATTGAGGTTATTTCTGAAAACATTTCATCATGACCAGTCAATTTCCAAATATTAGTCATTTCTTTTGACTATTATGTGTAATTGACTTAAGCATGTGAATGTAAAAACACGGGACAGTTTTGAATGGTAAACACAAACATTATTTACCATTTATTAGTATCACACAAGTATTATCGCTAATCAAAATAAGAATTTGTATCAAAAGTACAAAGTCAAACCATTCCTGCATCATGTCCAGTTCCATTCATATGCTCATTATATTCCACACATTTGCTGTTTACTGTATTAGCCAAAAACATGACTAAACACACAACGTCCATTGTCACTAGTAAGCTGTTTGCAGTTGTTGTTTGTGACCAATTTAGGCCAATTGAACAACTAAAGGTAAAAAGCTTACCATGTTAACAACAAAGGATGGGTGTGTAAGTTTTTTTTTTTTGCGATGTGCTAACTCTAGCCCTTCAGTTATTACTGTAATAACCTTTATTTATCTGAAAGAGTTTCACTGAGAGTAACACTTTTTCCGGAACACTCTAATCACACTCACATGGGGATGTGCAGAGGATGTTAGAGGGGCAGGGCCCCAAATTCATTCAAATTTTTGCAAATAAGCAACAAATACATGTCTGAATGACTACTTTGGCAACGCTGTTAAAGGGATATTAAAATGTACGTATTTAAAACAAAACCCATGACTGAGGTTGGTTCAAACACTGCTATATGACAGTTAACACAATGACAACACCTCTGCTGACTATAGTTAATGCAGATCAATTTGACGCTAGAAACTCAAATTTAGCCAACAAGTGCATCATATTGTCGTTACCATGTAGCTTGTAGGGGATAAAGATGCATACTATTTTCACAACATTATAACCAATTTAAACAACTTGGAGAAACGTGTTACATGACATTATCTATACCATAGATGGTAAAAAAATATGGACGTAGTCACCGTGATGTCACTCATTGGTTTGTGCGCTGCCGTTTTGATGCCTCGAATTCGGCAATTTGACGGTCGCAATCTTGTATTTGACCATGCCATCTTTGATTTTTGGAGCCAGAAGTGACCATATTTGGACAAGAGGGTGGAGCTGACCCTAGCTTGGTTAGCATGGTGCTTTTTACAGTCTATGGTTAAATGTGTTCATTTTAATGCTAATGCTAATTTTCACTAGCTAAATACAGGCTTAAAACCATTAAAACAAAATGTACTTACTGGAAAAACTGAACAGCCGACTCCTTAGAGGGCCTTTTAGTACAACCAAGCGCTAAACAAGACTTTTTTAGGAAACCAAAATGTTACAATTAACTTTCATGAACTGAAAACACACCGTGAAATAGCAGCAGCTACGCCTATACTCTGTGAATCTGGGGTTATGCCATGGTTATGTTATGTAATCAACGTTGTCACCATGGTAACGACTTGTCAATTACAAGGTAGCTATATCCTAAAGCATACCTTGCTTTATCGTCTATGTTACTCTAAATGGGGCCGATTGAGACCATAACCTCATAAGAAAAGTGTTTATTGGGGTAACAAATCCAGTGAGAAGTAGGGTCATTTTCTCATAGACATCCATACAATCGGACTTCTTTTTGGGAGCCAGTGGATTTGCCCCCTGCTGGCCATTAGAAAGAATGGAGGTTTAAGTCATTTCTGCATTGGCTTCACTTTTCAGACCAGGAACTACCCATTCATACCCGCTCGGTGATAATGAGGGAGGAGCAGTGTTTTAATTGTGGTGCGTATGTAGCATATTGTATGTATATATGTATGTATATACGGTATGTATGCATATTTTGATGCAGTATCTGTTGTGTGTGGTATATACTGTAGGTATGTGATTTTAATGTTTGAAATTTGGTCAGATAAGATATGGTAAGATATGATGAGATATAATAAGACATAAGATGTGGACCCCTGGTCTGGAATAAAGTAAGTCCAACTGACTGAATTCAATATGTGCACACATAATGTAGGACACACATACTGTAGGAGTATATAAAGCAATACACACAAGAAAATACAGAATCTATACAACCCACAGGGCACTGATTGAGCCAAGCTGTCTGTCGGTCTTGGTGTCTGTCAAGATGCCAAGTTATCAAGTGTCTAAGACCATGGACTTCACAAACGTGACCTTCCAAACTGGAGAGAGATTTACGGTTCAGTTAACAGCTTAGATCTTGGATCATGTGTTTTGTATTTCTGAAAAGGGTTTTCATTATTTTAATGATTAAAAGAAAATGGAAAACATTTCAACATTAACTGCTACTGACCCCAACCTTGATTGTGCACCAGACAGAGAGCGTTGAAGGGAATCAACTCTGTGGTCTCTGAAATTTCACCCACTGGTGTTTTCAGCAGTTGCATTGTGTGTGTGTGTGTGTGTGTGTGTGTGTGTGTGTGTGTGTGTATGTATGTGTTGCTGGCAGAACAGAGAGTCTGGGCCAAAGGACCCTGTCACTTCTCAACAGCTGTGTAAATGTGTTCCAAGATTTGTGAGACACTCAGCAAAATAAATACGCTGTTGAGCAATTAGTTGTTCATCCCTTACCTTACCTGCTGATCAAACAAGTGTTTGAGTTCACTGTTGGGCTATAATAGTGCCTTGAAACCTTTCTGTGTTTATATTCAGACTTATCTGTACACACAACAAAATACTGGATGATTCAAAAGCCTGGCAAATTACAGATTTACATGATAAAGTTAACTAATCCATGTCCATGAACGTTCCTTCTCATCCATGAATAGGGCTCATTTAATCTAAAAATTACAAATACAAATCACAATTTAAAAAAATATAGAAATATATCAGTGTTTATTTTGAATAAATAGGTAAAAATTAAATTGAAAAACAAAGAAAAAAAAAATTCTCATTTCAAATCAGTGATGATTTTGAATGAGACTGAAAATCAGTCTTTATTATATATCATTTAATCAGCCTAATTTGACTTCGTACTTGAACGTGTTTAATCCATAAATTGAAATGTACATTGCAACATGCAAATTCTGACAGATAATTTCAGATTGAATATTACATTTTTTTTTTTCACACCATTGAACAGTAGTTACATTTTTAAACGAAAATTGACAACCCTAACACCAGCAGAGTGTTACAGTATAACTGTCTAAGGGGCAAGATGCTACTAATCACTATCTGAAATACTCATGGACTTCACTGCACAACGGATTAGCAGTGCAGTCTCAGTTTTCCCAACTAGACTTTGAGGCTGCACAAATACAAAACATGCGTAAACCTAAAATTTAGACCCAGACCCAGTCAACAAGCAAAGGATTTTATTAAATTTACTACTGGTATGACTGTATGAGAAAGTCTAAATAAATATGAGGAGGCTCATTACACACTTACAGATAAACTGTATAGTTTATTGGGTATTGTATAGATAAACATAATGCAGTTATTAAAATGTAGTTTTTTTCTTTGTGACAGTTTGAATAATTTTCTGAATGAGCAGAAAGAGTTCTTGTCTTCTTCTGAAGCAGTGTGCCACTGTTATTGGTAGCACAGCATCGATTTTGTGGGATTGCGTATACAATGCAGATGTCACCAAAATCCAGGATTACTTAAAAAGCATCCCCATGACTTTGTTCTTCTGAACACAGATCAAAAACAGCAACACCAATGTCATGGGTGGCATGTGTGGGGGAGTCAGAGTTGTGTGAAGGGGTTTGCTGTGGAATGTCAGTGAATGTCACGAAAGCCCCAGGATATTCAACATGCCAGTCACAGTTAATACTGAATATATAGTTGTCTCACAATTCAATTAACCAAGTCTGGCAACATAGGGGCCAGTTTGAGAGTCTGAACCAACATTGGTGCAAGCCAACAGTGATATTGTGATACTTTTGGAAAATATATTCTTTAAGTTATTATTTTTTTCTCTCTATTATGTTATAATCAGTGAGTACCAGCCAATATTAGTTAGATTAGCTGTTTTGCAAGTTAGAGATAGTTAAGATATGATTAACAGCAACATACTGATGAACAATTTAAAAACAAGATCCATCAGATTGATCCATGATGAAATGATCTGTTCACAGTCACTGTGAATATGCTGTTAGAGGCCACATTATATTGCCCAGTAGTTTTGTCCTGAGTTTGGGGTTAAACTCTAACTTTACTCTCAGGGTGCATACGTATCCTCCTGCCTCCTTCTATAAGATTGGCAGACCCAAACTCTTACCTGTACTATAGATGCCTTTTCAAGTTTTCAAACTGTGCACAAACTGCCACAGAATCCCACTACATGTAAGTAAATAATGATGTAAAGCATCAAATGCTTTCTCTCTTTGTGATGGCGGGTAATACTTTGGAGGGATCAAAAATGACCTGAAAACACAGAATAGCAATCCTTGTACAATTTGTATACTTTAACTAACTATTGATGTGTCTAGTTTTATGTCATGGTAAAGTTTTCCAGTCAGCAAGGCTGTAGGACTGTAGGTTGAGGCACCAGTGTCTGTAAGGAGCTTGGTTTAACCCTAACAGCTGCCCTCACTTTAATATCACCCATCTATAACCAATAGTATTAAAACAAGAACAGTGAACAGTATGGAGTGAAGTGCTGCCTGGGAGGCTCAATTCAGGGCAAAACAGTCCTTTTTGGTTTTAACCCAACAAATCCTAAATGGTGGTAGAACCATAGACTGTATAAAAATATGGACGTAGTCGCCGTGACGTCACCCATTGGTTTCTGAAAAGTGGTTTTGAAGCTCAAAGTGAGCCACTCCGGCCGTCGCCATCTTGGCAGTGCATGACTCTGCCCAACTCCTGGCCAATCCAAAATGGACAAAGAGGTGACCAAATGGCTGAAACAAGCCACCAAGCGGCTGGCGTACCTGTCACTCAAAGCAGCCATGTCCTTCATTATGCATAACTTTACGGTTTAATAAAATTCAAATGGGTGAGTTATTAAAAAAATCACCCCCCGTACAGTTGTCACGAAAGGGGAAATTAGCTATAGAGACCAAAACCGTTTTTGTACCATGCTGTAAACATATTTATTTCTGCTGTAAAGTTGGGCATTGACTCGCTTTTGGAGCCAGCCTCAAGTGGTCATTCAAGGAACTGCAGTTTTTGGCACTTCCACGTCAGCTTAATTTTTCAGCCCCAGAGGTTGCCGCTTGGGTAAGACACGCAAACTGAATTCTCCAGTGCAGCGGTTTCTTGCCTATGTTGAGGTGAATAAACACTGGTGTATGAAAGTGTCTTGAAAACATATTAAACTGCTGACAAGAGACAACAGACATGATTTGGGTCTGTGCAGGGATTTCCATACATTTGTTTTTGGAGATCGATTTATGGGGATTCTAAATCTTTCCCAGCTCCAAAAGGAATAAGAGAAGGAAGTCTAAATCCGTGAGAAATGTCAAGCCAACCCAAATCAAAACATCCAAGTGCAATGCATGGAACAAAATGACAGACAATGAATAGTTTGGACCCCCAAATTAACTTTCTGTACTATATTTATCCTAATAGAACCTGCCCTTGTCAGCACACACCTTGTGCAGATACAGTATCTGTATGTTGAAGAGAGATGGATGTGTCAGAGCTGAGGGTGAAGAAGTGTGAGCGGAGAGGGACGTGGTGAGTGAGGACTCCATGTTTATTCCTCCATGGGGAGAGGGCTGTCATTGCTGAATTCCTGTGAATGAAGTATGGCGGCCACTTCCTGATTCACTGTTATAGGTCTGATGTAGCCAACGTGGACGTGACACTTCCACAATAGTGTTAAGAAATTCATACAAGGCCCGACCACACAGACTCCCATGGAGCCACTAATACTGGCAGTTTTAAGAGGGACAATCACTGGCAGATATGACATACAGGCCAATGAGGTGTCGAGTTATTTGGATGCCTAATGCCAGCCGTAACAATAGCAGAGGCGGGGAGGATGAATTGTCTCACTGGGGAGCTATCAGTAACAAATTAAATAGGAAGACCATAAAACAGCACCTGAGTCGGTGTGTAACTGACATAAAAGAAATCTGGAGAAGCTGAAGATTTACAAGTCCATGAGAGTTAGGTTAAACTGTTAATTAAATACAATCTATACCCAAATCCAATTTCATTAGTATTCTGGATAACAATTCATTGTTGGTGAAAAATTTTAAAATTTGTGTCGGAGGTTCCAGAGGTGAATGGTGGTTTTGGGAGGATGGGTCTCAATAATAAAGACTAAGAATAAAATATGGGGTATACTTAAAAAGTAAAGGCACACCAAATTTGGTATAATAATTTAGATTTTTTTTTACACAAAGGCATGTAAAAAATACATCATTTATAGACATGATTTCACACTTTCATGGTGCATAACCGACATGTACACTCACTACAAAGACTTGTTTTAGTGATTTAAAATGTCTCCATAAATGACTGTTAATAACACGGGAAAGTGAGCTCCTTTGATATAAAAGATGTGAGTCAAATACAGTTAAGAAAATTGATCTAACCTGCATCTATTTTGAGGTAAGCGAGCCATGTGTTGTTCAACAAATTAGATTATTGTGTTTTCAGTGATAATAATGTGGAAATATAATGCTTTTTTTTCTTCTTACAGATAACAAAGTGAAGCTGTCTATTCCCATTGTGCGTTGCATCATGGGACAACAGTGTCCATCAATAACATCAAATGTTTCTCAGAATGCATACTGATATTTTTGGGTGTACTTAATTTTGTCACTCTTTCAGTGTGAACACATTACATACTCACAACCTTGTTAGTGTGTAATATGGAATCAGGACACAACTGTAAAGTACACCAAAGTAAAAAGCTTTTTTTGTGGTCCTGTGCTTAATAGCCCTCTCCCTCCCTGTGTCCTAAAAACACCCAAAGCAACATTAAATTTAGATGTATGTATATGTGAAAGACTGAACTAGGTAATTGTTGAGATGACTGCTTGCTCAGGAAACCAAACTGAACAAAGAAAACTAAAAGTGGTTAAAGTTCACATTCTGGCATAAAATATCAGTGAAAAGCTTATTTATGTTTGAATCAATAATCATAAAGAATACAACAAACCTTACAGAGGAAAGTCTGGGGGGAGGAACTGATCACCTGACATGATGACAGCCTCCTCAACACATGCAGCGTCCTCCTTATTTACTGTCTGCTGACAGCCTAGGTCATCTCAAAGTCACTCAGGCAACCCCTGTGCACCCAAACCAAACACCTTTTCCCATTAAAGACTTGTTATTGTTGTTGTATCACAGGGTCAGACTCACTCTCTTTGGTTCTGCTGTATGTGGCAACATATGTTTTAAGTTGAGATGTGGCTCAACTTAAAAAAAAATTGAATACCGACTTCACAAAAATGTTGATTAACATCATGGTTTCTAAACAAACAAACAGGCCAGGGATGTGCAGAAGTGTAAATTTAGATTAGGAGACACTACCCAAAAAAGCACTGATATTTAGAGGTTATGAATCTCCTCTATTCCATACATGTAGATATCATGAACCACCTGAGGCTTCGGTGAGTATCTTGCCTGCTTGGGGATGTTTTACATCCAGAAAGACAGCTTCCCTCCACACACTCAGATATTCCATATCAGATATCCCATTTAGTTATCTCTGCTGGGTTTCCTGGGGTTTCCTTGGTTTGGAGGCTGAGAGGAGGCTGAATTCCTTCATGCCCCATCCTCCTTCGTGAAGGTCAACCCTGGGGTTTCAGCTCTACTCTCGGTTCTCCAAAGTGATTGTAAACCTGCTCAGGTTTTCACCTGCTGTGGCCATGAAACCCAAACTGGCTCTAAAAGTTTTTCTTTTTTTTAAGAACTAAAGAAAAATGATTTTGGCTCCCTTTCCCTCACTGCTTGGAGAGCAGATTAGAGGCTGGTTCGGAGTGATATACTGTACACTCTAAAACGCGCACCAGAAATCCTTCCTCTGCACTTTGGTCAAGTGTGGGAGGCCGTTTAGTCCGGAAGTGAAGGCGGAGCGTTGGACTTCACTGCTGTGAAGGAGAAACAAGCATGTTTCCATTAATATTCTTCACTGTACCTCTGGATATCTATGAGTGTTGTTCTGTTTTACGAGGAGAGAGAAGGATAGAGCTGTACTCTATGAAAGTTATTTAAAAGATCTACACCCCCGGATCCCACACACACTCACCATCACCCCTTCATCCCTGGCATGTCGGACCTGCAGTGGAGCGTGTAATCGTAACACCATGTCCAAGGCTGGAGAGAACTCACAGGCCAAATTGTCCATGTCATCGCCCGCTTCTGGCTGTGAAATACTGGATCTGACATCATCGCCCCTCATGGAGGAGCACAGAGGGACTGGAAGAGGGGAGGTAGTAGAGTGGGTGTGGGGTGGGGGGCTGTATAGGATACGACAAGATGGGGGGGGTCAAGCTGCAGCAAATGTTGTATCTGTGGAAATCGTTACGTTGTATTCCCCAGGTGGACATCTAAAATTATTACCTGGTTCCTTTTCCCCTTTAAATGTTGCTTCCGCTCTCTTTTTCTTTTTCTGTCTTCCCACCACTTTGTTTCCCTACATCTTCCTTCTCCTCTTTTCTCATCTGTCACTTCCTGCCTCTTTAGCTTTTCAACATGGCGGGGGAGGGGGGGCATCTTGTCATGCACTTGGCTATGAAAAAAAGGAGTAAATCTTTTGCACCTCCTTTGGTAGCTTTAAATTCCTGTTTCTCACACATTACAGTATTAATTTCCAAAGTGACTATGGAAAGTGGAGCAGTTTGAGGTTCATTGTTTTGCTCAAAGACTTCTTGACTTAGTTGCCAGTTGTGCTCCCTCTCCATTTTTCATCATAAAACTCTTATTAAAACTAGCATTGCTGGTGTTTTCTGGGGACTTTATACATTGCAATTAGAGGCCCTGTGCAAACCACATTTACCTTTGGGAAAAACATCAGGCCGGCATAAACAACTGGTAGTGCACTTCGACTTTCCAAAACCGTTACAAATCACTGTTAAAAAATAATGATGTTTTAGGGTTAGACAAAACTGTGGTTAAGGTCGGGTTAGTTTTAGCACAAAAACACTTGGTTAGGGTGAGGTAAAGATCATGGTTTAGGTTTAAATTATCACTTGAAATATGGTTTATACTTCCTTAAAGTTATGCAACCTTTGTCTTCATGGCAACAGTGAACACTATGACTTTACGGTTTTTAAAAAAATGTCCCAACTCACGGTCGATAACATGTCAAGTCCACTATCTATCTATCTACTCCTAACAAGGCAAAACCATCTTATTAAGTCACCTTATATTGACATCATCTAAACTGAGGCACTTCCCCGGGTCATAATTACTGCATCTGCTAGATGGTGTAAATGTCACCATATGTGGTTTTTGCCAGCCTGAATTTTAGACCTATATTGTCGTTTTTCTTGTGAGGATGGGCTGACCTGGAGTTGAGTAGTTTGTTTGCACCTGGAATTGTCCTTGTCTTGTTGTCCTTTGTGTCATTAAAGTCAACCAGTTATGGATGTTAGACTTGGCAGAGAATTCCTGTTGGAAGAATTATAGAGAACACATGACGAAAGCTTGTGGAGAGAATCTGACTTACAGGCAGCCTGCTGGACTGGAATCAGATCTGTTGCCTTCTGAAATTTCATAAATTTGCTAAAACCAGTGGCAGAACAAGAAGTTGATGACATCCAATCAAATACTAAGGAGCTGCTGATATTCTGGCTTCATTGGTTTTTGCTCAAGTCATAGCCGTTCCCTACCCTACAAATGTTGGACTAATATCGAATTTGAGCTTGTTTTGAGCAACATTTTATGCTAACATTTTTAAGCAATCATTTGAATATAAAAAATAAAAAGTAGTTATTGTTTCTTACACAATGTTGCTCTTTAAAAGTTTTCTTTAAAGTTTTAAAAATCTCCTACATTTAAACCACCATCAATAATAAAGACCAAACTAGAGACCTCTTAAAGTATCTTTAATCAATATTTTTTATAATAACACTGTATCACATGACAGTGTGTAATGTCAGAGGCGTCGGTTGTAGTGATGAACCTATAAAGAATTATCACCCTGCTCTGCAGCTCCCCTCAGCTCTGCAGAGCTTTATAGTGAGTTTCAGCTCATTGTTTAGCTGTCCGATTGCAACCTTACTGTTTTGGTTCAATTTCAGTGCTCTCATAGCGTTGTCCTTGGCCGCAGCAGGAAGATATCTTCAGTGTAAAAACTCTAAAAACTCACTGTACACTACCTGCTAAGCACCAAATGGCAAGCAGACGCAATTAGCAACTTGCTGGTGAACATAGTGGAGCATTTAGCAGCTAAAGAGCCAGATATTTCCCTCAGAAGTTGGTAGAGAGTAAAAATAGAGATAAATGAGAGGAAATATTGGACTTGCATTTATCACTTGTAAAGAAAAATGACTCCAAATGAATGATAATATTGCTCTGTAAGTTCTGGATGTGTAAAAAAGCAACTGTTTGCTAACAAGTTCAATATATTAGCTTAAAAAGTGATGATATGTCAATGTTTTGTTTACCACTTGTTTTTGCTGCTTCCACTTGATCAAAAAATCAGCTAATGCAGGTTTTGAAGCGAAAGTCACATCATACTCCATCTTTGTCTCTAAACTTCAGAGTTGAAGCTTCATGAACTTTGAGCTTTGAACAGCTGTGTACAAACACACTTGACTTACAGATTTGCTCAACATCGCTGCTTGAAATCAAACACAGAGAGGTGGCATCCTTCATGATTAATAATATACAAACCAAAAGAAAGGTGGCAAAGAAAAGTGCAATGGTTTGCTGTGGTTTGTCTAAATCTGGCTAGATGATATACCTATATTGTTATCAGATTGTTATATTATGAATAACTGGCCACTAGTTGTAGCCTTTCTCCTATTATTTTCTACTGTATGCTCGGAGACAAAAGCTAATTAGCTTGCTAGCTATGCTAAAACATATATTGTATATTGTATCTAAGTTGACCGTTATGATAATTCACAATAAATTGTTGACAAAAAGCAAGAATGTTGGATCCCTATCTCCTAGAAAGTACATTCACACACTGCTAAATTGCAACAGCAAATAGACTACGTTTTTCTAGAAAAATTATGCTGGCTGAATGATTTTCTCTCTCAAGAAAATTAGAAAATGTTGTCTTGTCGTACGAGTGAAATGTTCATTCTTTTTTTCCCACCAAAATATCTGATCTTGCAGTACAATATTTGCTAGCTCTACAGCTCTACAGCATTATTAAACTATTTTATGGTTATGTTTAGGCACAGGAAGCACCTGGTTAAGGTAGGGAACCATGATGTTGGTTTAATACAGAAAAAAGTCTGCAATTGAAGCACAACATTTAAATGAAACGATGATCTTTCACCAATCCAGTGTCTGGTGCCAGAGTCCTGCGTCTTGTACACTCACTTTCCACCCCAACCTCCTCTCTATGACTTAAGTGTGATACATATATGGACTGGTTAATACATTCGAAAAAAAACGTTACCTGTGAACAGGCAGCGATTATGTTCGTTACAGCGATTACGTTGGTCAACACAACGTAATTCGGAAAACAATTTAGTCACATATGAACATAATATCTAGGAGACAGGGTTGAAGAATGACAGCTTAGCTTGTTTGTCAACAATAACACCGTAAAGTTATGGCAGTGCTGTAGTTGAGGCACACATATGACCCAAGGAAAAAAATGTCACTCAACATCACATATACCAGGTTCCTTTGGCTCAGTCTTGGGTTTGCAGGTGTTAATGAGCGGGAAGCCAGTGAGGGATCATGCCCTTAATGCTGCACAAGTGACTCCTGGTTGGTCAGGGTGTCAGCACAGAGGGTGCACAGTTAGATAAATAAATTCAATGTTATGAGAATATCAGATGTCATTGCAGGCTTACCATAAAGGTCAGCCTGTATCATATTGACAGTCACTGACACTGACTGACAAATATCATGTTTTGAAATTCCAACATGTTGGTGTACTTCTACCTGGCCCAGCCCCACCATGCCCTTTCTTTTGGGCCTCTGTGACAGTGCTTGTGGATGGGCAGCTGTGACCTCGGGAGACCCACCAGCTCCCAGGCATCGCTGACCGGCTCTCACTGGTCCTTTTTAAGTATTTGACAGGTGAAGGTGAAATACGACAAGCTAATCTCTCTGCCCCCCTCAGGGACACGGCCAGAGAGAAAAACATTAGTCCTGACCTTGGAGTTTCAGATGCAAATACATTTTATAGGAGACAACCGGTCGACCCCCTGGTGACCCCCATAGTTTACTACTGACACGCACGTACACACACATACATGCTACATGCTCACACAGAGGCAATTTCTCACAAGCAAACAATCACTCATTTCTGTTGAGAGAAAACATGCTCACACACACCCGTAAAACACAGCCACACACACACACACACACACACACACACACACAAGCAACTGCACACATGTTAACACTCATTCGTGCTTGTTAAGAAGAAGCACGCATACAAACCATCATTAACCAAAAAACACACACTGCTTGTCACTAATTCAACAAAAGATAAAACAAATGAGAACACACTGTATAGTTAATGTAGAAATGCCATCCAAACTTAGTTTGTGTAGTATATTTGGAAGTGAAGCCTTGTCCTCACATAAACACCTGAAATGTGAAACCAGCCGCATTACAAACAGCTAAGAACATGATGGTGAATAAATGTTCACATATCTCATCTATTTATAAGGCGTTTGCTTTATTTTAATATGACTCACAAAGGAGCATCTCAGCTTTCAGGTTTATATTCGGCCACTGTGCGAGCGCACACGTCAGAGAAGTGAATCACACTACATGTCTGTGAAGACGGGCTCTGTTACATTTTGGATAATTCACTTGGAAACACATGAAGTGGCTGTCCCATATTTCTGTCCTGAGGTCCTCATGAAATTATAGCTGCTCTCTGTTCAAGTGAAGGGAAACACAAATCACTGATAATTTTCTCATACAAACTGTAAATCCGGAGGAGGTGAATGAGATATTCAGATCCTTTGCCAAGGTCAAAGTATTATCAGTCTAATGTACTGAAGTATCTAAAGTTCTCTTATGGAGGTCGGTCTCTATCAGTCTGGTACAGTTAAACGTATATACATTTATTATAGCAAGTTATGGAAGTGCATAAAGAAATTTAAGCTATGGCATAGCCATTAGAAATACATTTGCACTTGTTCATTGTAATCCTGGAATAATATTATATTGAATATTCATACAAACCTCCTAATGTGCAACAATTCACTGTGGGTGGTTGTCATATGGCAGGAACCAGGGGCCTTTGTCAAATTCAGGTCACATGACTCAATAAGGAAATCCTTTGCACATCATCGGATGACTTGGATGAATAAAATTTTTTATGAAATTCTTTGGGAAAGGATGTCAGAACAGCATGCAGGTCCTCTCCTTTGTCCATGGGCTCCTCTTGTTTACTATACTGTACATGACATGTGATGCCTTGATAAATTATGGTATATAAACAGATAAAATCTTCACACTCAATTATGCTCTGGAGGTGTGATAATTTCTTAAATATGAGAATAAAGGGATGTTTCCAGCTGTCTTTTGTTAAGCATAAAGCTTGAAATGTAACCATACACAGCTTTGACTCACTTGTGATGTTGTGTTTCTCAAAATTAAGATCATATCTTTCATAAACCTCAGCTCTCCCTAATATCACATTCTTTTTATTTTATAAAGGTTTTGTGTCTAGAACGCAGCTAAAGTGGCTGACAATCACTACATTTTTATTACAGACATTATTCTTCTTGTACAATGATGGTGCTTGTAAAATTTGAACTATGTGCTGCCCCTTTTTAAAAACTGCAGATATACGTTGTCTTAACATTATACTCTCCAACTGTACACCCACTGTTTGACGACTGATGTTTGATAATGCCACATGGTGAAGTTGTGGGATATTTTAATTGCATATGTTGTACCCATGTAGCTCCCTACCACTACATCTGCCCCCAACACACTCCTCCACAGTTTTTGTGGGTCTGTAAAGTCCATTGACAAGAGCTGAGGGATGGAAGGCCGGCTGGCTAAGTCACCTCGAGGCTTGTTAACACAGTTTTCTTTTAGCCCGCAACATGGAATCAGGTAAAAAAAAAAAAAAAAAAAAGAACAGATACATGACCTCTAATTCACTTTAAGTTATTTATCTGATGCTGTAAAAAAAGCCTTCTTATATAGGAAGGAAGGGCTATTCTTTGTTGTATACTTTGATTGGTTATTTCATTGATTTTTTTTCCACCCATAATGTATGAATATGGTCAACACAGATGGCACATCTTCTACTACCTTTCTCAAGGTAGTAGAATAAAGAGAGTATAAGAGAACAGTGCGAACCCGCAGTCACAGTAAGATTGTTTAGCTGTGGGATGTTCAGAGTCCTTATATTGTTGTAAACCAGTTTTTTATTTTTTATTGTCAAGATTTTTTATTGTAAAGATTTTCCTATGCCACAGAGATACACTTATTGTTTGACTTACCTTTGGAAGTAAAACCATACATACGTCATTATGCTTTAGGTATGTCAAAAAACAATTTTGTGCCTCTTATTTGCCACTTGTGCCACTTATTTTCCTAGTTGGAGAAGCTGAGCTGCACTCTGCTTTCTATTTAGTGAATTATTTGTTACATGCACAAGAGGAATAATTTGACAGAGCAGATACTGACTACTCCCCACACTGTCCTATTTATATTCTACTTTACCCAACTCTCTTACATGTAGAGCATGTTATATGCATACATGAATGGAAAAAGCCTGTGCATTTGGTTACACTGTTGATGTCCTATAAGTTATACACATGACATAGCACTTTGTTGGCCTGTGTGGTCTTATGATTGCGCTGTGAAAATAGAGAACAGTTGTGTTTAATTGAAGACCTGAATGCACATCAGTGACTTAACCTGTTTCTAGTTTGTTTGGAAAGAACAAAAGGACCGGGTAGTTAGCATGAGCAGAGATAGCCACATGGCTGAACAGATAAAGAAAAGGGCGCCACCTACAGAAACCCAACTTTATAATTTCTTAGGAGGAAGGCGTTACAGTAATAGTGTTTGCTTGACAGCCATTAGCAACAAAGACAGAAACAGGAAGTCTGTAAACAGAGCAATCTCTGTATCATGTTGCCTCTATGTCACTTTCCTACACTATTGCAAACAGTCAGCACCAGTTATAAAAGTTATGAATTATAGGCTGAAGGCAGCACAGTTTTTGACAGCACAGGGTGTGATTGTCTTACACGGGCTGTGCTCTATCTGCAGTCTGACAGAGAGGTCTTTTAGAAAGCCTCTGTGATTTCAGGTTGGGTCTTTCACAGAGAACAGGTGGTCAACATGTGTTGCAGAGAGGCTCAGATACTCACATTTTTTTATTATAAGTACATCTCTATTATCAAAGGACTTTTTATAAATCAAGGAGTTTCCTTCTTTTTTGTTACAGGAAAAATCTGGAGCCAAAGGAAGTTCTGCTATCAAATTTCTACCTCTCATCCTCTTTAAAAGTACAATCTGTCAAGATGAATATTGCCAACATGTCTGTTTTGTCTAGATAAAATGGAACAAGAGTGAAGGAGGTACAGAGAAAGAAAGTGAATAAAATGACATGGAAGAACATGAGGAAATAGGGAAGCTGCATGGGGGACGAGTTAGAGGAAAAGAGCAAAAGAATATCCAATGAGAGACAGAGAAAATGATGATGAGCAAATCCCCACTCTCCTCTTATTCTAACATGGGAGAAAGGAGTGTTATCTGAGAGGGGAGAAAGAGAGAAATAACGGGAAAAGGTTAGGACCACACAAAACCTACACACAACTCTTGCTTGCTCTGAATCTCAAGGGAACCCTAAGCCATACAGTGAGGTAATTCAGACCATCTGCACGGAGACCAGCCTGAAGAGGGGCCTCCATTTTAGCAGGGCTCTATAAAACAGGTTTGGTTGGTGGATTGGGTCTTGACTGATATTTACACACCAACCTTATACAGAATGAAACTGCCAAAACGAAAGAAATATCGGGTGCATCTCTGCTATGCAGAACCACCACAGAACATTTCATCGGTGAGAATCATAAATTGAAGCTTGAGGAGGAGATACCCTTTCTCCTTGAAACTCAACACAGGAGTGTCCTTTCTGCTCAGATTAGCCTTTTGGTGTATGGTTTGGTCACTGAAGGAAAATCCTAAAGAATATGTTTTCAAAATGGCAAAAAATACAAAACTGAACAAACACCTCAAAAAAAGCTGGAAGCACTGATGTTAAAACCTGTTCCAAAAAGGTTCTTTCTCACTTTCTTTAATCTACTCTATATAATTAGAAAAACAAAACAATTAAATAACGGCAAGATCAGCTCCACCAAGGGGACGGAACCTGGACCTCCTGAAAAGTCGTGAAGCAATCTGGAGTTATACAAATTACAAATTCCTAAAACTCCCAAAAAAAGGTCATATTAAGGATTGTTTGTGATGCTGTGACCAACGTATTTGGTGTCAGACTACAGATGAAAGGCTGTTTTTTATTGTGTTGTTTCTTGAAATTTTGTAATTTTTTCAAACATCTTTTTATTAGGATTTTCTTTTTTTAAAAAGTGAGCATAGGAAAAAAATCATGACAGAATAGCATTATATATAGCTTTATTGTTCATTTGTAACGTCCATGCCACAGCTTTTCTGCAATGCACATATTGGCAGACATAAGTCATAAGAGCACAGTAAAAAAGATTAAACAATAACCACCCAAGAAAAGAGACTGTAGACAGAAGTATATAGATAAAGTAAATAGAGAAAAATGATAATGATTCAAATAAAAAATAACAGTAGCAATTGTAAGGCGCAGTAGGTAGGCACAATATATTCAATAGTCTGGTTTACATTTAATAATTGAGGCAAGATGGAGCTTTAACAAATAGGTCAATTTTGTTCAAGTCAGCAGAGGTGTTGAGGATGTGGAATGTCAGGGCAAAGATATACTTTAGATTTCAGTCTGATTTTGAGTTATGAAGGAATGTAAAAAGGGTTCCCATGTTTTATGAAACTTTTCCCCGGAACCACTGATTGAGTAACGGATCTTCTCTAGTTTAAGACATGCAATTATTTCCTGTAGCCACTGGTGAAGAGTAGGTGGGGCAGCATCCCTACACTTAAGTGAAACTGCTTGTCTGGCCAGCAGAGAGGCAAAAGACAACACTTGCCATTGGATAGTGTTTAGAAGTGGACTATGTTCCCTGGTAGTACAAAATAGAGCCACCAGGGGGGCCAGAGTTAGTGTATAGTTTAGGATTTTTGAGAGGGAATCAAAGACGTCCTTCCAAAGCTTCTGTCCTTGGGACAGTACATATGAATAAGTGTAGTGTCATCTCCTTTGCATTTGTCACCGCTAGGAGAGACATCAGGGGGCCCTGTGAACTATCTTGAATTGCACTAAGCAATGTCGAGCCAATGGGGAACAGATTAACATATAGAATCCCATTTGTCATCAGAGATAGCTAGCTACAAGTCTTGGTCCCAAGCTGTTTTAATCTTTTAACAGACCTCAAAGTTGACAAAGCTACCTTTAATAGTGGGTTAAAAGAAAGAAATGTGTCAATGGGATTGGGAGCCAGTTTATTTGGGAAGTAAGAGATGACACAATTCCTGACCTGTAGGTACTGAAAGAAGTGCGTTTTTGGGAGGTTATAGTCTTTACAGAGTTGCTCGTGGGACATAAAGTAAGTCTATGAACTGGTGTCTGAAGAATATTAAACCCCTCTTGTGCCGATAAGCAATGGGAGTACAGAGAAAGAAATTTCTGATTCCAAAGTTCCTCCACAGTGTATGGCGCACTACTGGATTCGCTGTCACTCTGATTAAGGAGGTTGGGAGAGAGGATCCAAGCAGTGCTGAGAGTGAAATGTTTTGGCCAGAGCTCAGTTCCATTGTTATCCACTCTGGGCCTCAAGAATGGAGATTGAAATGTGTCCAGAATGCAAGGCATCAAATGTTGTTAGCTCAGTGGTAGAAGTGAAAGTTAGGGGGAGCCATGCCTCTGCAACTCTTGGGTATTTGGGGTAAGGTCTTGCTCATAGCATCCAAATAAGTTGAAAAATGACTTTGCAATGAATCTAGTTCTCATGGTGTTGAGGCCTCTTTGCCCTTTTAGAGGGTAGAAGTATCCTCTCTTGAGTGTTTTCTTTGATACCCCTTTATGTCTCCTGTGATGACATTTTAGGTAACATTTGCATGTTTTCATTGTCTCTTTATGAGTATTGTCACCATCCAAAACCAAAAAAGAATGTGTTCCTCCAAATTTGGATATGTTGAAGTTTCTGATAAACTCAAGGATTAAGTGTTGAGAAAATTCATACTTTAAATTCAAACTTCTTACACTAAATAATCAATTTTAAAAGCCATTGGATTATCTAAAAATTCTTTGTCACAAAGCTGAAAACAGACACGCTCTTATTAACTGATGAAAAGTTGATCTTTGGAGACATGGATGCTATGTAAATAAGAATAAAAAGTTTTCAGTATACTCATATTTGTCAATTGTATTTATCTACTGTTATTTGCAGACATCTATACTATATTTGCTTACAACAAGAAGAGCTCTTTGATGTTAATTTAGATGGATGCCACAGTGTTTCTGGCGTCTCTGATTGGTGGACTCCACAAGGTGATGAACTACATGCAGTATATACCATATAGTGTGCTGGTGCTGTTTTGACAATAAATCTTATCTAATGAAGGTATACTAACCAAAACATTGTAATTATATAAAGAGAGTACAAGTGACTGAGAGTGTACAAGATTTCTGGTTCCTGCTTATGCTGAGATCACAAAATCTTTTTATCACTATGTCCTCTAGTCATTCTACTATGTCCAGTCCATGTACTCATCAGCCAGAAAAATAAATAAATAAATAGAAATCATCAGCTAAAAAAATTGCACTTGAAAAGGTGCCACGAATGTAGTTTTACAAGATTTCTGACTTATTAGGTCCTTCAAGTTTCAAAAAAATCAGTTATATCTCTGCACCTTCCCTCTCTGTCTCTCCTCCTAATTATGCACATACTCTCCTTCAGTATAACACACACAACACACACACAGCTGTACAGAGACGCATACAGTCACGCTCACTTGATCTTGGAGGCTATCAGTGTGCCTCATATAGAGTGTCCCTCACTGCAGCTAGAAGTCACATTCAATTTGGTAATGATCTGCCAGTGGATATTCTTGGAAAAGAACATATAGTGAATATGTGCATACCTAGTGAAATGCTAGGAGAAGCCTTAATCTCATTTTCAGGGGGGGATTAGTGGTAAGGTTAGCCATGTTAAATTATCAGTCAGCCTTTCAGAGAATCACTTCAGAGTAATGACGTCTGTGGGGATGCTGTATCAGAGGGCAGAAAGTACATGCTCTCTTCAGGAGCCATAGGAGAGAGAGAAAATCTGCTTCTGTCTGGGTCAAACAAAAACTAAAAATAAATAAAAATACTATTGCTATATTGAAACATTTGATGGTGGAATAGGAAGAGGTGCAGGAGCTCCTCCAAAACTAGTAAAAAATCTGAACAAAACAATATTGTAATTTGGTCTTATATCTTAAATACATATCAGAAACTATATTAATCCTAATTTAATTAGGTCATGGAGAGAGCAGCTCTTGATGATTACAGACTTCATCTCAGCTTTCATTTTTTTCTATTTCCAGCGCTGGTGCAGGCCGCCATATCAAGATCTATTCATCATTAAAATGCTTACTAGTAATTGAGTGTGAAACCATATGGAGCACCAGATGGAGTTCAAAGAGTGTTACATGTGCTGCCAACTGGATGTTCAATATTGACTTTCAAATTCTTCTATGTGATTGTCTGACTCTTTTTTATATAATGCTACTGATTGACAAATCCAGCCTTTTTGATGCTCCAGTCTTCTAACTGTCACACTGCAACCCTGTCTCCTAGAATTTACATTCACATACTACTCTTTTTTATGTTTTAAGGGAAGCATAATTGCTGCCAGTATTATGTTAGGTGGAAAGGTTTTCTATATTGCATGCAAGACATAGGGAGGTCGTCTGGGTGGTTGGTGGGTGTACAAAGTGCAGGACTTTGATAACAGAGACTGTGGTTCACCTCCTCATTCTCGAGTGGGCAATAAGGCACTACGGTTAGGGTTAAGGAAAGATCATGGTTTCGGGTAAATGTTAATGTAAACACATTGTGTCTCGTGCTTCAAGTATCTGTGGACCTTTGCAATAGTCCTTGACCACATTCTTTCCCTAACCTTAACCAAGGGCTTTGAGTTGCCTAAACATAACCATAAAAAAGTTTAATCAGGAGTGGATATTGTTGGAAAAACAGAATATGTTAGCATTTTACTGACAAGTTCAGTTTTGACATTTTGCAATTTGCAGATATGTTAATTACCAACATTTCCTCATTTTGCCTCATTTTCTTTAAGGCCGTAGTCTCCCGGTCGATTGTTCGCTCGATATGCTCTTGTCCGACCAATGAGAATTTGGTCGGACAAGACAGAGATCACACATCACTGGTTTTACACCAGGACCCACCCTGGGCACTACGTCCAGGGCTTCTAAACCCCAAAAGTTTAGCGAGAAGATAGCGTTGTGTGTGTTTGTTTGTGGGGATAGATAACTCTGGTTCACACTCCAACATAGTAGGTGGTGGTAATGCACCAGAACACTATTACCACATGCCATAAAACAGGAAAAAAGAAGAAGATAGCACTGCACACCCAGCGGTAGGCGAGAGACAGCCGCTGGCCAGGGTGAGTCTGAAATTGAGGCAGGAGCAGGAGAGCTGCCCGGAGGAAGAGAGGCCTTGCTTGTGCTTGTCAGGCTCTGAGATAACGTTATCTTCTGCCTTCTGCTTAGAAGTGGTGAATTTACAGCTCACAGCAACCTAATACAATATAGTCTCTGGCTGTGACCTGACGTGCTACGGTACACGCTGTTTCATTTCCGGTCACCGACGTTTTTGTGTTACTGATAGTGCTTTTGCTGCTCTCAACCCAGTTAATTTAGCTATATTCTTCATTACAGCAGGGAATTACTCGCTGTACATTCAAACTTACACTGGTTCTGCTCAAGTACTTATAGCTCTCTCCTTCTTTTAGCGACTTTCTTGCTAATCCAACAGTTGTTTACACGCTATTCAGATCTGCTAGTTACTTTAGTCTAGCAGTTAGCGATGACACTCATCAACCCCTATTTCTTTAATTTTCTTTAATGTTGCTCTAAAGTGTGGCACACATTTCATAATGTCTAACTGGAAAAAGCTGAAGTCATTTTGCTGGAAAGACTGGTTTCAAGTTACCACATCAAAGACAGTGATATCATTTAAGCTAATGTTCACATAATTTCTACTACTGACCCTAAAGTGCGTCATACCTAATATAGCAGACACAACACCAAAATAAACATCCATCCCAGAAGGGCGATTTCCCCACCATCTACACATAGATTCTGACAAGCAGGTCTTTTCAGACCAGCTTGAAGCTGTTGCCTCTTTTTCTTCTCCATCCTCTCAATCCATTTGAGTTACTTCTTTCTCTCCATTCCCACACTGGTTCACATAATCACAACAATCCACCTCTGAAGTGACGGAACTTTCTGACAACAACAATGACTAAAGACAAAAGGACCGAGTAAGATCCAAGCACTTTAGCACCTGAACCCCAGTGAGTACAATAAACGTCACAGGGATATTTATAGCGCAGTATATGGAACATGTCCAATTCCCCTCTCCGCAATAATGCACATGCATCTGCTAATGGCATCAGAGTGAAAACCCTTTTGCTCCATCTAAGAGGGCTGAGGAGGGGTTTGGGAAGTGAAAATAGAAAAGTGCATCGCGTCAGCTCATCTCTGTGCCACTGTACACTTTCTATTAACTTATAATTTAAGCCCCTCGTAACCCAAACCCCAGCCAACTGCAGGCCACGCTGCCCTGTAGGGCCTTGGGAACGAGAGCTAAATTTATCTAATGCCCACCTTTACAACTGCCAATAGAGCACACCACACAGCAAGCTGTAACTCTATGACACCACAACAGCCAAAAACTGCACATGAGACGCAAACACTGACCTCACAATATAAAGTGTATCTCCATATTCACATGGTTCTCTTAAAAAGTTCAGAATATGGTATAATTTTTATTAGGGCTTTAAATCTCTTGAGATTTTTTGAGAGAGTCCTGACCCAAATGGAAGCATCATTGTGTAACAGAACCAACATTCACAGAGGGAAAAATAGCAACAAAAGCAGAAAAAAACATAAAAGGCATTACATTAAAACACAATTTTTGATGCAAAAACTGAAGCTGTCCTTTAAATGTTCCTGTCTGTGTTCGAGTTCTATGACTGGGACAACAGTCACACTCAATTCATGAATCTGATGACTTTAGACTTGATAAAATCAAAAATAATGTGGAATTCAACTTTGACTTTAATGCCCAGGACTCGTGACTTCACTAAGACTTTGACTTGGATTTACTTGATATCCTCCCCATCGATAAAAAGTATTGTTATAAAAAGTACCTGAAAAAGCTCTTCATTTTCCTGACAACAGATATGACAGGAAGGAAAGGTACATTTGGCAGTTCAGATCAGAGGCAGACAACAGATGATGCCTCAGATTATGACACTTAAAAATCGACTCTGTGGCCAACAAAAAATGGACAGCAACATGCAGAACACATTTTAGACACAATAATAAATGATGTAATTGTGTCTAAAATAACATTACATATGTCTTCAAATTTACAGTTATGCTGTAAAAATGTATAATAGCATTACATTTATATGCATGTAAAATGACCCCATTACTCAAAACAAATTCCAGGACTCTTGACTTGAGATTTGAAACCTCAGTTTGAATTCTTAAGGATACTTGTACGGTGGCTTAGACAACTCAATGCACTGCAGCATAAGAAAACATGAGTAAATGAAGAAAACTTTACTTTACCACTTTGACAACACATATGTTGCACTGAACACAACAGAAGTTCAGGGGAACCTAAAAATTGATGCTCGTAATTTATGAAAAGCTAAGGCTAGGTGTAGCATATAATATCAGAATATTGCGATTAGACTGTTAAAACCAGAACATTGATAGTCAGTAGTGAGTGGTTCACTTGTCCAACTGAAATCACATTTAAGCATCCCTCTTTGCAGTCAAAAATAATGTCAACATGTCCTCCAACGACCACATAGGTCATTTGACAATGCACTCTGGAATGACCCATAGGAGCATTTTCTAATATAGCGCCTCTATTGGCAGTAATCAGCAGAACAACATAATTTGTTGTATCTGTCTGTGCTTTCCAAAACTGTTAAAAAACAATGATGTTTTATGATGTGACAATGCTGTGGTTAAGGTTGGGGTTTAGGCACAAAAACCACTTGGTTAGGCTTAGAAAAAGATCATGGCTTGGGTTAAAATGATCACTTTAAATGTGGTGTAGGTTAAAGTTACTACTTCCTTAAAGTTAGGCAACCTTCTTCATCATGGCAACAGTGAACACCATGACAATCGTAGATACCTGTCCCAGCTTGCAGTTGGAAACAGGAAGTGAACAGTGGTCTCCGGCATCAAGTCCAAAGTCCACTCTTTACAAGTTAGGATCTAATCTGCCACCCAACCCTCCACCTTCGAATATGGAAATCTGACATCTTATACAGACGTCATCTGAACTGCATCACTTCTCCGGGTCATGATAAGTATGGCTGCTGGATGGTATCTTTCACTCAAATGTAATTATAGGTTGTTTTTGGCAATTGACATTACAACCTATACTGTAATTTTTCTTGGGAGGACAGGCTCTTTGGTGTAATTAATTTATTAAAAAAGGGTCTTCAGAAAAATATCAGTTTGTGTCAGCCGACTGATGCATGTCGGAGGCTTGTTTGATTGACATTAGCTGGCAGGCTACTGGTGTTGCACTGTACAAAACAAAGTCAACAAACTAGCTACAAGTCATGGACAGACATTGTGTCTAGCAGGGATTCTGAAAAGCAACAACCAAACCAGCGTCTAAGGGGTCAGAAGTGACATTTGCAGGTATGTTTACATGCTGTTTAATGTGCTCCAGCTGTTACGGGTCCCGAGCGTAGTCCCCGATGAACAGATTATGCTGTAACACAGCTGGAAAAAGTTGTAAACAGTAGTGAGTGAATGCTGCGTGTTGTTCCTTTTCAACAACAGTTTGCTTTATTTACAATGGCTCCTCAAAAGCATCATATGTCTTCTATGTTATTGCAGTTACATTTCAGGATATACCCGGTGTCCTTTCTCTCACAGAAACATTTGTATTTCAGTCTTTGGACCAGAATAAAATCTGTCTTAGTCCTGTTCAGAGTCTATTCAGCTTGGCAGATATCAATAATTAAACCATAGCTTCACAAGCCTAAACTGAACCAATTCAGACTAACATTTTACAAAAATATTCACAGTAATGAGCTCATTTGCTAGCTAACCACTGCTAAGGAAAAACCCAGTATATAGATGGCACCTTAGGGTACATGAAACAGGCAATTTACTGCTTGTTTTCAATATCATTTAACAAAATGTGTCAACAAAACATTGTTATACTATGAGGAAACATTGCTAAGTTGTTTCATGTTGATTTTGAGAGACTATGCATCCCCACTAACCTGGAAAAGTTGTAAACTGTAGTGAGTGAATGCTGCGTGTCATTCCTTTTCAACAGCACTTTGCTTTATGAGTTGGAATGGCACCTGTACCCTCAAACAGGACATAAAATAAACAACCTGAACAATGCTAATGTGGTGGCCGTAAAATTGTTTTTATTTTCTTTTTTATGACAAACAGAAAAGGACTTAGGCCAATGTGTATATGAATTATTTAACTCATAAAATCCCTTTTTTTGGGAGCATCACACAGCTAAGCAGCTAGTTAGCCACCAAGCCTGATAAATGACACAAGCCCCAGCCCTGGCCATCAGACCATCATAATCCAAAGAGCCTCAAGAGCCTTTTGTCCAACAAATAGGCAAAAAAGAATTCTGAAATGAAAAATCTTACACAGTATTTCTTAACAAAATAGTCCCCCAAAATATATGTATGCATGTATATAAAAAATAAAAATACATTTTGACCTTTAGTGATTTAACATTCTTTTTCATCACTACTTTGGATATTTCTGGCTGGTAGCACGCTCAAGGACCTCAAGAGTTGTAATATAAAGGCAATGAGTAGAGATTGCTCCCTCTTCATTTGTATGATGAATCAGACTGCTGGTAGTGGCTATGTTGGTGAGCGAGCTGGTGGTGAAAGGCCTCTCAGAGAATGACGTGAGTCTCTGAGAAAGTGTGGATGTGGCATGAAAGTGTTGTGAAAGTGACAGATCCCCGTGTGCTGACAGCATCCGCAATGATTCATATGTGACTTCACTCAGTCTCCTCTGCCAGGGAGACACCAGCCCTGACAAACTGACTGCTGTTCAGACCTTGTATCTTGTATCCACATACTGTGTGTCCAGATCATGTGTAGATCCAGTTTACACAGAGGACGGCCCACACCTTGCTGCTTGAATGCTTCTCAAACCCATCATGAATAACAACTTGTGATCAGATAGGTAAATACACCTGCATAGGTAAGTGCAAGAAAATGAATTAGCATGAGGCATGGTCTTGTGCCTGAACCTATGTTACAGTAACTTAATTTCACTAACACAGACCAGTCCATTTATATATGCACATTTGTTTGGGTTAGGAAGGATTGAATAAGTGCCAAATGGGGATCGATGATGGGCCTGGAGGTGTCAAGGAACACAGGGAGTGAGACTCAGGATGGGGGCATGATGAGCTTCACCTTCATCATCACCCAAAAGGAGCTTCATGTGGCGAAGTGGGAGTGGGCTCTTCAGATATCATTGAGGTGGCTATGCATTTAGCTGTGGTAATCTTGTGGACATTCCACCCCTGGATGTGGTGGAAGAGGAGCTTGTAGTCACTCCTTCCTCCGATGTGGAAGGAATGACCAGAGAATAGTTCGGACAAAACTCCTGACCTGAACGAAACTTGCAACTCCGCCTGACCGGACCTGTGGGGAAGTGTATGGTTTATATTATTTTGTATAGGTTCAAAAGGACTCATGTATGAATTTAGGTGGAAAAGAAATATGGGGTGAGAGAGGCCAAGTTGGTCAGTCTACAACGTGGCCCTCAAGAGCGAGCGCTGTGCTGCGGTAGGTGGTACAGTTATGTCATATCCGTTCAGCGAAGCATGGGAGAATTCAGTTTTGATTATCACAGCCCAGAAAATATGCCATCTGTTAAAACAGGACTACATTTCATTGAATACTTTTTAGGATATAACCTTCAGGTTAATGGCATATGATGTCTATATTTTCAACATATAGTATGTCCACTTTTACGAGATCTCCTGCACAGATTTCTTCTTACATAAAATCATGTGGGGGAAGACCGAGTCTGGTGATTCTGTTTCAGGAGAAATTGGAATTGATCTTTCCTTGTTTCCTGAATCACATGTACAGGCAGAATTTCATGAAACCATGGCTTCATGGTTATCTGAACTAAAAGTAAGTTGTTTGTAAAGGATTTCTTGCAGTTTTTAGTCTCTGTGTTGAATGCATTAGAAACCATTGAACAATAGTCAAGATGTGATAAGAGTAATGACATCACCACCTGTTGCCTTACATTTAATAGTAAAAACCTGGAGCACCTCCTTATCACTGAATGTCTGTGCTCCCTGACCATAATTTACAGTCCAGAGTTATACTTAATAAATACACTTATATTTATATTATATTATAGAAGTTTAAGACACATCCTTTCTGTGCAACTTAAAGTCCCCTTACACTCAAAACTGTGATTTTCTTCTTGTTCCCTCAGTTGGATGTCTGAGCTTCACTGTGAACAATGATGTATGTGCAGAGTTTGACAAGTTTTGCTGTGCTCATCGAAAATCTGAGTTTTAGGGGCAGGCCTACAAGCATGATTTGTGACATCACAACTAGTTTGGAAGCTAATCGTAGTTCAGTATACAACAAGTGTGATGTGGAAACTTGAAGCCTCCAGTACACATCCACTGAGAAGGGACTTTACAGTGAAGTAGGTAAGTAGGTAAGTCATGTAGTATATTTTTCAATGACGGTGAAGGAGTAATTTTAAGGATTTTGATGAGGTACCACCTTTTTTGTTGAAAAACCATATCAAACATATTATTATTCCAAGTAGAGTATTTTCTATTTATCTTAAACATGTCTGGAGGGGATCTTTCTGCTCCACCTTTAACTGATGTGTTGAGCCACCAACCATACTTTCAATTGTTTTGTCTTTTTTTAAATTATTATTATTTTTTATAAGTGCAAGGTTATTATCAGTTAGATGTTTTAGATGTTGACTTGTATTTGATGTTTAAAACTTCTGCCACTCCTTATGGTAATATTAGAATAATAATGGAAAGCAGTATCAGTGGCTGGATGTTTCTTTAAGAAAAAGGTATTGCAGCATTAGCAGAACACTGAGGAGGGTATTTATTGTACAATTCAAACTGCAAATTTCCTTAAAGGCTGAAAAATCTATTTGATTGGCTGCGTCAGTGACAAAGCACTGGCCTGTTGCTGTGAGCCAAAGCTGTGACCACTGAGGCAAGAAGTAAAATTGTGTAAAAAAAAATTGTCAATGTAGTGCTTGTCTTTCATCTTGTGTTGTGTTGTGGTGCTGAATGGGGAGCTCCTGTAAAGTGATCTATAATTTCCTCCAATGTTCTTTACTTGCCACTGAAGAGTTTTCATAGTCTTAACCTTTACTGATATTTTAAAGATACTCTAGTCATGTTTTAAAATATATATAATTACTTTTTTTGTTTGGAATAACATTTATCTTAGTCCTATAAGCAAGCTTGTAAACTGTATTAATGATATCAAGTACTGGATGTCAAGATTTTTTTTCTTATCGAGATACTTGTAGTAGGTTTGAAAAACCAGAGACAGGAAATGTATTCACACCTAGAATCACTGTCTCTGGAGTACAGTGAGCAAGTAATTTTGGAATCTGATCCTAACTTTTAAAGTCACATCAGTAACATACCCATTGTTTTTGCTGGGTTATCCAAACAAACAGTAGGGAAGGCTCCAGCTCATTCAGAAAGCAGCAGCCAGAGTACTCACATGTCCATGCAAAAACAAACACTCCAGTTCTTCATTGGCTTCCTTTACTTCATTGGCTCCCAGTGCAATACAGGATCAGCTTTAGAAGAATACTTATAGTCTTTAAACACTTAATGGTTTGGCTCCCCAGTATATTTCTGACCTGCTCAGTACAATCCAGGCAGCCCTCTCAGGTCATCAGGTGATGACTAAGATCCAGATCTGGTGAAGGTGCTTTTAGTTACTTTGGTCCTGTTCTCTGGAGGAAACTGCCTGATGACCTGAGATGTGTCACAACTGTGTCCTAATTCAAAAATAAACTGAAAACTTCCTCTGTTTTCTCAGTCTATGTGTATGTGTGTGTGTATGTGTGTGTGTGTGTGTATACCAGGTATTCCTCATGTTGTTCCTCTTGATGTCCCTATAACATAAATCATTCATTTTAGGGTGAAGACTTGGTTTAAGGTTAAGGGCAGGTTAGAGTTAGGTTAAGGTTAGGGTAAGGGTTAGGGTTAGGCAAGTAGTGGTGATAAGTCTCCAAGAGATTAATTTAAGTCAATGCAAAGTCCTCTGAAGTGATAGAAACATGTGTCAGTGTGTGTGTGGACCAGGTATTCCTCATGTTGTGGGGACTCGCCTCCCTTATGGGGACAAAAAGCAAGTCCCCTTAGCATAAATCAGTAATATTAGGGTGAAGACTTGGTTTACAGTTAAAGGACCAGTGTGTAAGATTTAGTGGCATCTAGTGGTGAATTTGCAGATTGCATGTAGGAGAACCTACGGTAGCCGCGAAACTCGCAAAAAACATGAAAGGCCCTCTCTAGAACCAGTGTTTGGTTTGTCCATTCTGGGCTACTGTAGAAACATGGCGGTGCAACATGGCAGGCTCCAGAAAGAGGACCTGCTCCCTATGTAGATATAAATGGCTCATTCTAAGGTAATGAAAACACGATTCTTATTTTCAGGTGATTATACACCAATTAAAACATACTTATATTTCATTTCTGCCAAGTCTGTTCCTTTAGATGCTACTAAAGTCTACACACTACACATTTAAGGTAAGTTCACTTGTCTCCTATACATCACCATTCCAGGGAACCATTCCAAACCAGAAAAAGTAGAAAGTATACAAAAGTATATTGACTGTCTGCATACGTTTGGAACATGTTTGGCCCTGGTGTATTTTATTCACCTGAATTGTTTTTATTTTTCAGCATTGCAGCTTCTGCCATTTTACCAGCACAAAAAATAAATTAGAACAAAAAAAAATTGAATGTTAAGCACCCAAAAAATAGCCACATATCCTTAGTAACAACATCACAAAGGCTTTTTATGTGATAGTCAACTCATATTGGAATCTTGAAATCTTGAGCAATGAACATCTGCACATAAAGAGAGTACAATAAATGCCTCTTGTCCATACTGTGACTAAATAAAGGTAATAATCGACTTACATCATTCAGTTTTCGTCACAGACAAATGTGCAAATCGATTTTACAGTTAAGTATTCGTGTCATGTGCAATTCTACTGCAATAACATGCACTTGTGTTTCACGCACACACGCACGCGTCTCTGTGAACAGGCTTCAAAAAGTGTGAGCGTGTGTGTTTCTGCTGATATAAATCATTTCAGCACAGCTGCAGTCTGCCGCTCTATCTATCCTCAGATAAGCCTTCTCAAATCTCCCTCCAACCATCATGTGGCCTCGAAGCACTCACAGCCTGGCCACTTCTCAAACCTCTCAAGTTCGTGTGTGAGCATGTGTGTGTGAGATGCCATGTGTTTGCCCCTGTGTTTAAGAGAATGTGCGAGTGTACGGCATGCAAGCAAATGTGGGTTTGAGAGAACGTGTTAGTGTGAGTGAGTGTGTGATTATGTACGTTAACTAGTACCCTCTAATCCCTGCAAGCTGATCAAGAATCAGCTGCTCTGCTGAGATGTTTATGTAAACATGCACACATCCTGTCAGCCTAAATCACGTATTACAACTTGGATCTTATTTTCATAGTTTTGACCATCATTTGTAATTGGTTACGATAACTATGTTCTCATTAAAGTTAGGGCTGGGAATGCGGCAACATCACTTCAACAAAATCCAAAAGGTTATGAAACATGAGCAGTCAGACAATCAGACAAGCAGTAGTTTATCAAGTTTATCTAAGCCACTTTATTGGTACCATTTGTAGGTAAAAGAAGAAGAAACAAGCAACCAGAGCTACTAAAACAGACTACCAGACTACAGACAGTGTGGAAAAGTGAGGAGGGGGGTTTGTGAAAAAGGGAGGAGAAGAGGAAGAAAGGAAGGAACTGGATGGTGAGAAATGGATATCTGAGGAAAGGGATTGGTGAGAGAAGACCAGTATGTGTATGTATGTGTGTGTGTGTGTGTGTGTGTGTGTGTGTGTGTGTGTGTTAGGGGTGCACAGAGGCAGATGGAGTTTGGATTTAGGCTCCTGTTGAAGGATCCGTCACATTTCATTCTTCACTACACTGCTGAGTGGCCCTTTGGTGCAGTTTAGTGCAGAGTTACTTTCTCTCACACATACACATGCACACACACCAAAGAAGCTTCACACACAATACAAAAAATGCAAACACACGAATTCAGGAAACAAAACCATTTTGCATGTTAAAGGATTTTTGCAATTTCACAACACAACGTAAAACACATGAACTACAGCAGAAGGAACTAGATGGTTAAAGTGGTGATTCACATGCAAAATTATATTTGGTTGGGGATAAGTAAATACATTTCTATTCACTGGAGCTAATAAATACACACCGCACTCACAAAAGAAAACATGCAGAAGTAGAAAACTTAAATACACAACAAAAGTATGGTGAAAATTAATTTAAATGGTTGTATCATTTCAAAACTGCCCTTTTCTCTTTTGAAAATGCTGCTTGTATGTCATCACTTTCAAAACTAGTTTCACCTGGCACATATTTTCATGCTGCTTTTTCCCCTCCAGCTCAAACCTAAGCTCACTGAGAGCAACACTGCAGTATGAATCAGTCAACAGAACACACACACATACGCACATACACACACTCATAAACACATACACAGCAAGCTTCCATATGCTTCTAGTTGAGATGGCCTGGGTGAGAGTGAATGTTTTTTGGACGAAGGCCTTTTGCACGCGCAATATAGCTCAATGAGGTTACATTAGCTGATACTTTCCCAGCAGAGTCCCTAATGAGCTGCATGGGGAGAGCTTACCACCTCCACTCTGAAACACACAAACACACAGACACACAGACACACACACATACAGCCATACTCCTGTGGGATAGTGCGAGGCAGGAAGTGGAAACATGCCAGAGGCAAAGAAACAGATTCCACCTTCTTTCTTTTGGTAAAATATATTGATGTAATTCTACATAATCTAATAATCTAATCTACAGCATGGGGTCCAGTGTTTTCAGGGTCTAATAACACCAGCAACACAGTGAAGAAGAAAACCAGGCACATCATAAAATATGTAATACAGTACAGTATAACATAACCATGTGGTGGTTTGGAAGACAAAGTTCAAGCCTTTCTAAGGTTGCTGATGCTGCAGGCATGAAGTTCATATGCATTTGTAAAAATGGAACTCCAGTAAGTAGTTGACACAAGAGACAGATTAAACAAAGAATGGCCAATAGATGCCACAGAGGCTTAGATACTTTTATTTCCCAGTATAAGTAAAGCTTAAAGTCCCCCACCACTCAAAATTTTTTTTCTTCTTGTTCCTACAGTGGGATGTTTGAGCTTCACTGTACAGACTGACATATCTGCAGAGTTTGACACTAGAGGGCTGTTTTCACATTCATCTGCTGAAAGTGGAAAGTTTCTCTGTGCTCATTAAAAACCTGAGTTGAAGGGGCAGGACTATGAACAAGTTTTGTGACATCACAACTAGTTTGGAAGCCAGTCATGCTCAAGTATGCAACTTACACAAGTGTGATGTGGAAACTCGAAGCCTCCAGTGTACATACACTGAGAAAGGACTTTACAGTGAAGTAGGAGACATCTTGTGTCCATCAGTTAAAAAATATGAATATATAACATGAAAAATATTTACATATTCAGATTCTGAAAATTTTAATGAAGTAGAAGGAGTAGATGTAATGTTAAGGATTTTAAAGTGGTAATTCTACTTTTTAATTCTAATTTTTTGTGGAAAAAACATTTTTTATATGTCTTAATAAATGTCTGGAGGGGATCTTTAAAAAAACTGATGATAAACTGATGACATCATCAGCAGTCATTTTCTTAGACATTAAAAAGTCTGTCCAGAGGCACAGAAGACATTATAATGGTTTTCACAGGCTGAGTAGCCACTGGTTTGCTGACCTCTATAGTTGCTAAGTGGAATATATTGTATCTTTTGCTACAGTAGAAAATCCATTACAGTAAATATGCATAATATTTTTTAGTAAAGTTACTTTATCATTGTGTGGTAATATAGTTGCAGTGCAGACTTACAGTATTTGAAACCTAACCTACAGTATGTTGCATTAAGAGAGAGGTTGCAAACATTGATTTGTGAGCTGCTTTAATTACAAATGGAGGAAGTTTTAAAGTAGCTAATTTTTCTATATTTGATACATTCATTTTTCAATGCAATGAACAGCACAAGCTATAAACCCCATTCACCTCCACTGTACTGGGGTGGTGGCAGAGGTCTCAGAGACAGATACCTCAAACACTGGACAAATCAAACCCAAACTCTCTGAATGGCTGAATAATATGGAAGCGTATTGAATTCACCAAAGAAAAACAAATGTCAACAACCATGGAGTCCAAAGCATCACAGATTATGTCATAAATGTTGATAGCAAAAAAGATGCCATTTATGATTATTTGTATCATGGTTCTGTCCTAGTCTGGCTCTATGTCCCTTAACTTGTCCATCAGATGCCCTCAGGCTTTCCTGCCTGTTTATGACTGGACTGAGTGGGAAGAAGGTCAGATAAGAGGTTGCAGATTATATTTAAGGACCACTTGAGATACCGTTGCTTGCTACATTGACTCTTATAGAGGCTGCGTGTAAATATGAACTGAAACTCAGAGCAACAGTTGTCTTTAAGTCCAATTTATGTTACATGCAGCCTTAACATGTAGACCCCTACATTTGAGAGATTCTTGTTTGTCAATTTATGTGTCTAGTCTTTTTGGTAAAGGTTCCTAGGTTGACAATATAATGCTGAAGTTTAATTGCTCAAGTTATTTGCTGTGTTTGCTCAGTGTGATACGTGCACTTATTTGAGTTGTATTTGTGTAGTTCCAGGACAGTTTGGTGAATGGTTTAAATATTGACAGGATTGTGCATGGTTATACAGCGGACTTTGGCTTATGAATGAAGTTCTGTTTTTGATGTGTCCTTACTCCAGAGCAGCTCTTGCCTTTTGTGTTTTTTCTTGTTTTTCCCAGCCTGCTCTTCCCTCCACACCTGCCCTGCATTCAGTCTAGTTAGTCTTGCCCTGTTCCCAGTGTTTCCCTCAGCTCTTTGCCTGTTCTCAGTTTAGTCACCTGTTCCCCATTCCCTTATTTGTTCAGTTTGTAAGTCCTGGTTTTCAGTTCAGTTTCTGTTGGATCCTCTGTTCAGTTTGTTCTGCTCTGTTTTGCTTTTTACTTGCCAGTTTCATTTTGCCTGCATGAGCTTAAATAAATAAGTTAATCCTCAGCCTTGCTTTGCCTGGACTCATCTACATTTGGGTTCACTTGCTCTGCTCCATTTAAGAATTTGTGATGCTGGATGTTCATTTTATTTGTTTCTTACACTTCATGTCTGTCACATCAGGTCATTAGGCTGATATTGTTTAGTCTGTTAAATTCATGAAACTGAATGATAAGTAGTTGTTTTACTGGATCTGAAGAGACTATCCCTTACATCTTTTTCCTTACTTGCCCTAAACTTAACCTAAATCCTGTGTTTTAACCGAACTAAGATGTAGAGTAGATAACTCACTGGATGATTTTCAACTGCTTTTTAGCTCTCATATTACATCACACACACACACAGACACACACACATACACACACACACAAAACACATGTAAGAGGCTGGGTATGCCACTGATCAGCACAAAGTCATAAGACTTATCGCCCCTCATATTTAACCGCTATGAGCTGTGAGGCTATTTTGTTCCTTCCCACAGGTGTTGGGAGTTAATGCCGCCAGTCATGTGACAGTCGCTCGGCTTTAGTCCCTCAGGATGCCGCGGAGGCTTCAGGGCTGTGAACAACCAGCCCCGCGGCCTTCATCTGGGTTAGGAATAACGGTGTTAACAACTTCTCACACAGCACAGCCATACAGCAGCACTGGCCGCACACAACAAGGTGAAGCTGGAGGAATTTAAAAAAGAAACTTGAAACACACTGTACTGTTTCAAATAAGACTTGGGGCATAAAATATGTCAGCATCTTGTGGTGTGTCACTCAATAAATAAGTGAAATATGAGGACTGCATCCAGTTATTTTTACCTCAGGTTTTGCTTTCACCTCTCTCCAAAAAAACTATTACGGTAAGTGGATCTGTCTGAAATCTGGTGGACAGATCAACGCTTTCCCAAAGACTAGTCAGGTTTTAATAGTGATACAGATCTATGATTCCCACAACTGCATTTTACAAAATCAAACAGGACAAACATTTTCCTTGTTGTTGTTCTCTTTTTGAAAAATAAATATTCTGTCCTATTTTACAGTGAAACCAGTAGTTCTACTTTCTTCAAAAACTTGCATTTTAGTGTGTGGTATGTGACAAAGACTGGATACACTGGAAGAAAAAATACAGTGGAGAGGACAATAGTGTGAGAGTCTGCAGCATGCTGTAGCATCAGTTACAATGATGCATGCATACACACATACACACACACCACATACACTCGCATGCAGAGTTTGACCTTCTGCCAACATATCCAGTTCACGTCACTGGTGAATCCCCTCTCTGTTGGGGGTGATAATGGTGTTTCCAGGTTAAATTAAATAACATGTCCTCAGTAGGGATGTGCTTAGAGACACAGAAAAGCTAAATAAGGACATATAAAGGGATAGATAATGTAAGAGGGAGTTAGATTAAAAAAGGAAAAGTAATGAGGTAAAGAGACATAAAAATTGCATTTTTCTCATAAGAGAGACAAAGATGTTGAACAAAACCCAACTTTCCTTGCACTCTTTCCAGCCCAGGAGGACAATGCATTTTAGGTTAACAGCTGGAAGACATGGAGGTGTCTCTGCAGACAGACCCAGGCCTGTAAAGGAGCTCTGAGGCTGGGCAGGATGCACAGACCTCAGCCAGGACACACACATACACACATAGGACATCTGATACACACACAGCAGTGATCATTGTTATAACATGACATCTTGAGCCAGCAGCACATACAAGAATAAATAATTTAGATAGTAAAGTGACAGATACAAAGTGTATTGTAAATTGTGTATTGAGTTAGATTTCTATATCCTGATTTGAGAGATGAGAGCTGCTCCACCCTTGACATTAAGTTTTGTTATGAATCCTTTAATCCTGCATCACAGCAGTATAAATGCAGTGTGGAGGAGGTCAAGGTTGTGTAAGAATAATAGAGAGTTCCCAGATCAACCCTGCGCTGAGGCCTTGAAATGAGGCCACACGTTTCAGAAATACAGTACACCATATGGCATGTTTAGGGATAAAGATGAATCTGTCTTCGTAACCGAGGAAGTTCTGCACTATCACAGTAGTCAAAGAGGAAAAGACAAACAAGGTTAAAAGAAACAATTAAAAATAACTGATGTTTGACTAATTATAGATTTATTGTTTACTGTAATGGATCAGCAGTACAATGGGTGTTTATGTTACACCACAAAAATATTTTGATATAACATTTATGCACAAATACACACTATTATTATCTTTAATCTTTTAATAATAGTCTGGGTAGGGATTTAAAAAAAATCTCAAACAATTAGAGAGACTTAGCCATTCAACTGTCAGGAAAATAATTTACCCTTACTTACGAGTTAGTGATGGTGGGCTTCAGATGCAGGGATGAGCCAGAGGACAGCCGCTGCTTAGAACCAGAACCAGAGCGACCCACGTGTCAGACATGAGAGCAGCAACGTGAGTTTGTAACAGAAAGCAGGAGGGGGGACTCTGCCGCTGCTGTGGTTGGTCACAGAGTACTTTCAGTTTACAATTGTATCGTCCGACTAAAGCTGTATTGTAAATTGTAAATCAGGCAGTGCAGCGCACCGTCGCAGGGTTGAGCAGAGGTGTGTGGGGGTGTGGGCGTGTTTATTTGTGCTCAAGAATGTAACCATTGTGAAACAATCAGAAAATAACATTTTATTGATCTGATTCGCCAGCTTTCTCGCTACCAGCGCTCCCTCTCTTCATTCACTTTGTAGCTCGCTCAACCACAGCTTCTCCCTCTCTCGCTTGCTGGTGCTCTCAGCTCTCTCTCTCTCTCTCTCTTTTCTCGTTTTTTTAAAAATGAGTTGGGAAGCTGATGACAAATCCTAACTTTTAATGTTATCAAACAAAGAGAAATATCCTCCCCTCCTCATAATAATGTTTTTGTTCTCCCTCATGGCAGGGTTTAGCTCTGACCAGTCTGATCGCTGGCTGTGATTGGCCACCACAGCCTTCAGCCACAGTGACGTCGGGTTGTGTTTCCCCAAAAGTTGAGACTGAATCAACTTTCTGGCCACAGTCTGGTGCGGTGCCACTGTGCCCACAATGCCTTCAGCCTAAATGCACTACCCCAATTCAAATGAATGGGAGGACTGGTGTTTTCACCGCATCGCCTGATTTGGTCTGAATATGGCCTAAGTATTGATAACATGTTTAGTATTTTACAAATTAGAGTTTTTTTATTTGATGAATGTGGGTGCTGACATGCGAAAGTAGACTGAATGGGTTTTATTTCTATAACAAAGAAAAGGATAACAACAGGTGGCAAGTAATGTAATCGTGCATGCCTGAACACTGTGTAACACTGGTAACACAGACTACTGCGGCCTAGAGCAGACAGCATGATACTTAAAGAAGTCTCCAACAATCCTAAAATGTCATCATGGGACCTACAGGTAGCTCTTGCCACAGTTGAAGTCAAAGTACATGGATCTATGCATGTACCATCATAAAGAAACTGCACAAGTTTGATTTTCATGGGAGGAAACCCTTGTCAAAAAAAAAAAAAAAAACCCATCAGTGCAAGACTAAAGTTTGCCAGAGAACACGTAGACATAGTCTTCTGGAACAATGTTCCTTGGACCGATGAATCCAAGTTGACACAAGACATGTTTGGCGCAAACCAAAGACAGCATTTAAGCACAAGACCCTCATTCCAACTGTGAAGCATGGGGGTGGAAATGTCCAGGTTTGGGGTTACTTTGCTGGAGCAAGGCCTGGCCAGCTCACCATCATAGAATCCACTATGAATTCTTTATTGTATCAGAGGGTGCTTGAGGAAAATGTGAGACCATCTGTCCAAAAATTGAAGCTGAAGCGGATGTGGACCATGCAACATGACAATGGCCCAAAACATTCCAGTAAATCCACCAAGGAATGGCTCAAAAGAAAGAAATGGAGAGTTCTGGAATGGCCAAGTCGAAGCCCGGATCTTAATCCTATTGAGATGCTTTGGGGTGATTTGAAACGGGCTGTGCATACAAGAAACCCCTCAAACATAACACAGCTGAAAGAATTCTGCATGGAGGAGTGGGAAAGACTTTTTCCCAGTTGATATCAGAGACTGGAAGACAGTTATAGGAAATGTCTAATTGAGGTTATTTCAGCTAAAGGGGGCAATACTAGCAATTAAGTGTAACTTTTTCCTCAGTAGGATTTTGCATCTTTGTTCAGTTTTTGTTAAATAAATGATAAAGTTAAATTTCCATTGCTTTTGGTTCAATCACATCAGCTTTATCTATAGATATTGTTTGAAAGAACATCAAATGTTGATATGTCCATAATTCTTAAAAAAGAACTAAATATTTCATTGGGTGTCCTAATTTTTTCACAACTGTATAGTATTAGTAGTATTATTCTGAGCTGTGTCCCAAATGATATTTAATGTTAATGATCATTTCCAAACAAACAAGAAGGGTATTAAACTAGAACAAAATAAAAAATAATGATCACTAATAGAATTTAAGTGATTGAGCAGCTTTAATCAGCCTTCAAAAGCCCCATGTAACTCGTTATTTCAACTTGATTGATTTATCAATATGAGTGAAAGGGCTGCCTTAAATTTTATGTGAAGTCAAAAAGTAAGTAAATAAGTAAAGTTTATTTATGTTGCACCTTTCACAGACACCAGTCACAAAATGCTTCTAAGTCAAAATAAATCAAACAAAGATAAACAACACATAAAACACACAGGGGAAAACAGGTATAAAACACTAGTTAAAACATAAAATACCACATGCTACCTAAATGCTTGTCTGAACAGATGGGTTTTTAACTGCTTTTTAAAAGAGTTCACACAGTCCAGAGACCTCAGACTTATTGAGAGAGTATTCCAAAACTTAGGTGCAGCCGACTGGAATGCAGTCTCCCTAAGTCTTAAAACATGTCTGAGGGACATTTAAAAGACCCTGGTTAGAGGACCTAAGAGATCGGCTCGTGGTGTGGGGGTTATAGAAGGTCCATGATATAATGTGAAGCCTGGCTGTAGGGATCTATAAGTGATTTTAAAATTAATTCTAAAATCAACAGGAAGCCAGTGCGAAGAGGTTGAAATAGCTGTAATGTGTGACCAACTGTTGGAGCATGTTAAAAGCCTAGCAGCAGCATTTTGGATAGTTTGTAAATGGTCCAAGGAAGATTAAGGCAGGTAAAACAGTAGTCTAGACATGATGAGATAAAGTCATGTATAGCATTTCCATTTCAGCTTTTGACACAACAGACCTGTGTTTGGCTATATAAGTGAAAGAAACATGATCGAGTCAGCATTCTTATATAAGCATCAAAACTCATGGATTGGTCAAGAATCACACCAAGATTACGCAGACTAGACCGAGAAGATGAGGACAAGGCACCAAAGTTCTGCCTCATCACTGAGTGAAGGTTATCAGGAGCAATAATCAAGACTTCAGTTTTATCTGCGTTTAACTGCAGGAAATTATTTGCCATCCAGTTCCTAATTTCAATTAAACAGCTGTTCAACACAGACAGTCAAGCTCATCATGTTTGGAATGAAAAGTATAACTGGATGTTATCAGCATGATAGGAGATGTTACTGAAACTACTGATAATTTGTCCTTGTAGAAGTATGTATATGGAGAATAAAATAGGCCCCAGGACTGATCCCTGGGGGATGCCATGTGACAAAGCAGCAGTGTTCAACACAAGTTCACCTACAGAGACTTAGAAAGTCCTATCTGTGAGATAGGAGGAGAACCATGCCAATACAGCCCCAGAAATGCCCACAACATGTTTTAGTTTTAGCCTATGTGGTGGTCAACAGTATTGAATGCTGCGCTAAGGTCCAATAAAACCAAAATTGAGCACTGTCCTGCATCTGCAGCCATTGGGATATCATTTGAAACCTTAAGGAGAGCTGTTTCAGTGGAGTATAAGTTATGAAAACCAGATCAAAATTCGTCAAACACCCTATGCAAATCTGGTGTGCGAACAAGTTGCTTTTCAACAACTTTTTCTAAAGTTCTGGAGAAGAAAGGGAGTTTAGAAATAGGCCTATAGTTCTCTGGCAGGGAGGGGTCCAGGTTTGGTTTCTTCAACAAAGGATGGACAAATACTGCTTGAAATAGCAGGGGACGCACCCTGATAAAAGAGAGTGGTTTATAATATTAACTAATCAGGGACCGACGAATTTAAAAACCTTCAACAACAGAGGAGGATAGTGAAGAGGGTCTCATTTTTCCAAACAAGGCTGTAACATCATCTATAGAGACAGGACAAAAGGAATCCAAGATGGATGGGTTATAGAACCACTAGTGAGTGGACCGAATGAGGGTGAGATGGTTGCCCTAACATTTACAACTTTAGCTCCAGGGAAGCAGTGTGTGGTTGCGTTGATGAAATGGAGATTCTTGAATATGGAATCCCCAACCATTAATGTGATTGGGGAAAAGAGGGGACAGGGTGATGATGGCTGTGAATGCTCATGACAGGAGAGTGCATGATTTGTTTCCATACTGTGTGTTGAAGTCACCAACTGAGGATGGGGTGTCTGAGCAGGCAAGACAGGGACATCAGACTTGAGAGAGGATTTCCCTGCCGGCTCAGGGCATAGAAGATTTCCAGAGTGTCTGATCACAGCCTCTTTCAAGATCTTAAGACGGAAAGAGGAGGTCATTAATCGAGATGAGGGCTTTTAACATGAAGGATGATTTGGCTTCCCAGTGGAATGGGGAGCCCCCAAACACTGCTAGCCACCAGTGGTGAAGAAGCTTCAGTGTCAGTATGCGCTGTTTTCGGATCAGGATGAGTTGGAGCTGCAGGAGCATTGGCTGGGTGGTCCAGAGTGTCATCGGACAGGGTCACGTAGCAGTTTGAGAGGCTTAGGCGAGGTGGTGAGGCAGCCCTGTATTACATCTCTTGTGACCACAGACCACAACTTCGGCCCAGGACAACTGATGGTTAGGTGTCGAGCAGGAGGAAAGGTGTGGGCTGGTGGAGGGGTCCCACAAAACTGTGTCCTGAATGGTTGCACAGAGAGACTCAACCTGGACTGCCCAGTAGCCATGTCCATGAAGCTGAACAAAGAGAGTCTTTCTTCTGCAATTCATCAGAAAGCCATTGAATATCCTCCTTAAGGTCAGCCATCTTTTTGTTTGCTCTCTGGAGTAGCACATAGTCCTCATAGGGCATAGTTGAGTCAGTGAGCTTAGCCATCAGGCTAACAACAAGCCTGGCCAAGCAAGTAGCTGGAGACAGTAGGCACAATGTCATGCAGCTGAATTTCTTCCCATACTGCTCACAGGTGTTTCTTTTAGACAGACGGTGTTCTATTTCAACTAAATTTGGTGTGTAAGCCTTTTGTTTTTGTTTATTTAAATTAAATTTGTTAATTTACTGAACTGCTTCCAGTAATTGTTTGAAATTATAAATTTATTTCAACAGAGGTGGAGGCAGTAAAACTAGCAAATAGGAGTGCAGACACGTTGACAGGCAGCAGAATCAACCAATGGAAGGATGTAAACTGCTTCTGCGGTTCAACCTCAGTTTAGTCTCACTGATGAAGTTTCTGTTTGGATTTAAATCATTTAATTTATTAATTCCTTATCGTTTTAACAACGTACGCGTTTCAATTGATACATATATATGTGGTTCTCAAGAAATAATATGGGATTGCCCATTCTGAATAGGGTAATTGTACATGATATCCCTTGTGCTTTAGAAGAACTGTCCTCCAAAAAAAATAAGCCATTAATGTTGCCTTTGGGTTGTTATTATTTCTGGGAGTATTTTCATAATAAAGTACCCATGCCACATTTTTAATAATGAAGAAATATGTCACTCAATGCAATGACATAATGGCTCTCATATAGGTTTTTAATAGTTTTTGGATATCAGAGTGGTAGGAGGATAGCCACAGTTTGTAAGTCTTGTATTATTACATCACAAATCAATTTGACCAAAGCTGAATAGATCTCTTATTTTTGTGAAGGAATGGAGTGCACATTTTTTGTCTGGCATCTACAGGGAGCAAGTATTTAATAGTTATGTTTTTGTAGGTAGAACTCTTTGGGACCTACAGGCCAATTTCAGTTAATAAACTAATTCTTCCCAACTGTAAAAGAGAAATTTAATAACAATGCTGACCTCCAAAGTCTGGAAAAACGTGAGGGATATTGTTTGAGAAAATAAGGCAGGTCCAGCAGAAGAATTGTCATCTTTCTGAGTGTGGAACTCTGGTCAGAAAAACTAAATAACCAATACCAATTATTGTTTATGGTGCAGCGTCTGCTTGAGCTTTGAGCTCAGAGCATCCAGCCACTCACAGCTTCTGTTGGAAGTTTCCCATTTTAAATTTGAAACTGAACTTACAACAGTACCATCCATTAACAGACCCTGGTTCTTTCAAACAAGGATGCTTGTTGATGAGAGCTTGGGCCACTCGATCATACTCTACTTGTGTTGGGCAGGGGTTGTGGACATATATGGCTTCTGCCAACTTATCTAAGATGTCTGATTTCATGTCTTTTGATGTGCCAGGAAGGGTCCCATCTCTGGGGTAAGCCTAATTTCCTTGCCTCAGTTTAATCTTGACATCAAAAGAAAAGGAAGGACTGACAAATGGCTGAAGCAGCTGACAAGTTTGACTACAACTGGGGATCATCAAGGGATGATGATAACAGGCTTGCGTATCAAGGGTTGAGCCTGTGTGGTGTGACTTGATGTACACTTTCAAAGTTGCTTTATCTTTAGGAAGCTCTGGTATGCTGCTCAAATTGCACAGTTTATTATCAAATTCAGGGTCTTGATACTGAACCACGAGGTCCCCTTCCAATGCCAGTTTGGTCTTCAGCATCAAGTACAAGTCATCAGCAGTCTCAGGCAAGTTGTCGATGGTGACTCTTCTGATACATCTGCACAGCAGCATGATTAATCTCACTCAAACAGATGGGTGCTTTAAATCAGTCAAACTGACTCTGAAGGTCACTCAGAGCAGCACATAACTCCAGCTCAGCTCCCCAAACCTCCAAAAGCCAAATGTCTGTCCTGTGTGCCTCTTCTGAGAGAGTTATGCTGATTTTAATTTTTTTTAAACAATGACAAAAGTAATGACTTTCCTCTCAACTGCTGGCTCTAAGGAGATTTATGAATATTTCATTGCCCTGTGGTTGTCCATGTCTTTACATTGTAATTGTGAGTGTGTGTGTATGAGACCGTAGCACATCAGGGATAAGTGTGCATGAATGTCAGCTGTTTGTCCTTTGGGAAAGTGATGGCTCGGGGCAGATTTTGCTTCTTTTCTAGTGCAGGCAACTGATGGGCAGGAAATTGACTGCATTTGTGAAGGTCACAGCTCTTACTAAACTGTGCAATCTTGATGGAGGCCAACCTGCATCCTTTAAAAAAATTCAGCTTATTTTTTAAGTTTTATTAAAAGATTTGAGTGCTGTACATCTAGGATATGAAAGAAGGTACTATGTCCTTGGCATTAATGCAGAATTTCATTTATGGGTTCTTGTGTATGTCAGAATATGTTGTCAAACTCTGTCTAAACAACATAAATGAAGCCTGCCTTCACTGTTTCCCACAGGTTGAGTGTTGAGTGCACTTTGGACTGCATTTGATAATTTTTGAACTAATGAATTGGAGATACAAACTTCTTTTCGGTGGGCCGGCAAAATAAATTAATCAAATGAGAAATACTGATGCCTTTCTCATCAAACCCAGCACCATATTTGAGGTTTCACTTTTCACTCTCAAGCTGGTCAGTCAATAGGAAAAGGGAGGGAAAGAGAAGTTTTTAATCTCCCTCCGACTCTGACCTTAATAACACAGGGCCACTCCTGGGCTGCCAGCAGGGGCGGACTGGCAACAAAAAGCAGCCCAGGAATTTGCTGTCAATTTGATACACCAAATTTGAACTGACACAATATGTTTATATCAACCTCTCCCTTTCTGCCTCTGCAACTGAATTTTCCAGATGACCAGTAATTAGTTGTATTCAATCAGGAAGACCACATAAGAGTGCAAAACATATCTGTGCTTCGATTACTTTTGAACTCTATTGTTCACTGGCATTGTCATCACACATACCTGTCTCCATAGAGGTCCCTGCAAAGAGTTCCTCAAAACTTTCCCTGACCCAGGATCATCTTTTTGTTAAAAATGCATAAAACAGACATCATTTGGACTGTCTGATATGAGCATCAAATATTGTTGTATTCATTAAATTCATGATGAATAGTCCAACCTTGACATAAATATGTAGTATGAATGAAGTAGTCCAACTTGATCGTATAAATGATATATTGTGCTCTAATTTACTTCACAGTCACACAACATTAAATAGCACATGCATCTCTAACTGGATCTATGCTGGATCCTGCTCCCTTCTCCTCCATCCTTTCATTTTCTTGTTCAGAGCCATGTTCACCTGTTTGTTTAGGTCAATATTATATGCCTTATAGGCTGTAGTGTGAAAAAGCATTGATGAGTAATCTAGAAGAAAATTATCAAATTTACATGTTTATTTTACCCATTAACAATCGAGGTTGATGACTTTTTTTTCAAATGCTTAAGTGAACTTTAGTGTATACTTCTCAAAACGCACTGAGTCTGACTAGTTAAACCTTGGAAATAGTCAAACCTGCGTTTGACCGACGTTAGCATTGAAACCCCAAGGTTAATGAAAACATTTTGTTCTTCAGTTTGTTCATGTAGCTAGTTCACAGCAACCATGTGAGCATGACAAAGCACCTGCTCCCTGCTCACTCCTCTTTGATGTTTCTGCCTCTTCGCCACTAGAAAAAAAGGAGATTATTGTAGAAGGCGATAACGGACATCTACAGGGACAGTCTTCCCAGTCCTCTCAGATAGGGCTGTCCCTTTTTATTTGAAATTTGAACATTTGTTGGAACATGGGAAAAAAATGTAATATTTGAACTGTAATGACCCGTTCGAATTCAAAATTTACACTCTATAAGCACAACAGACCATTTGAAGTAGTTTGTCTCTATCAGCTTGACCTACTTACCTATCAGTATATTGAGCTAGTAATGTGATGTTTGCAATGATGACAAGGTCAAATGGAGCATACTAGCAAGCAAAACCGTCCTGAGTGGACAATCACAACACCAAAGCATCTGAGACGCAGTGTGTGAAAGTATCTCAGGTTATACACCGTAGATGGCAAAGGAACTAACAAAGATAAGGCAGTTAGTCAACTCTTACTCTACAACGACAACAAATCTGCGGACTCACCTGCTAGCTTGCCACCCAAGTGAGACAGCAGAGGCACCACAGATGAGTGGAGCAACATCAAGTGTACAACCTTGTCTGACTGCCTACTATTCCACACACTCAGCATCAGGAGGCCCCTTGCCAGAAGCTTGTAAAAATGCCATCACCGATAAGGTAGCAATATTTATATGCAAGGATATGCGGCCCATAGGTATTGTTTCGGGAGAGGGATTTTAGGATCTCATGATGGAACTGGAGCCAAAATATAAAATTCCAAGCACCACAATCGCAACACACACAGTACAACTGTATAACACCACAAAGGAAAACATAAAGACTATACTAATGGATAAGACACTCTCTGTTACCACAGACGGATGGACATTGCTGGCCACACAGCTCACTGTATTTCAGACTCATGGGAACTTGACAATTATGTTCTGTGTACTAAGGAGCTGGAAGGAAGCCACACAGCTGCCCATACTACAGAAAGCATCGGCAGCATGCTGGATGAATTTGACATCTCCCATAAAGCGGTTGTAGCTGTCGCCACAGACAATGCTCTGTACTATGTGACTGCCATTTGCAATTTAGTGCTTATTAATGTACCCTGTTTGGCTACACGCTAAACCTGGCAGTGTGCAAGGGGCTTGAGGTGAAAGCCGTTGATACAGCCCTTTCTAGACTAAAACAAACTACAGCTCATTTTGGAAGGTCTCCATCAGCCAGCTGCCTGCTGGAAGAAAAGCAGGAGCTCCTTGGATTAAAAAAAGCAAGACTAATAAATGATTGCATCACCAGATGGAATACCACCTATGACATGATATGTCATGCATCTGAACAACAAGCAGCAGTGGCAGCCGTCATTTTTGAAAAGAAGATGTTCCATTTGGAACTTGGCACTTCTGAGTAGGGATGGCTATCGAGAACCGGTACTAATTGGTACCGATTCCTGACTGGTCAGTACCGAAATATTGATAAGCTCCTGGACAAACCGTGCTGCTATCAGTATCTATGTAATGTTATTTCATTCTAACTTAGCTGGTATAGTTGGCAGTAATACACTTTAACGCTGGTTGCCACCCACTATAAAACAGAAAAAAGAGGAAGATATCGCTGTACAGTCAGCGGCGGGCTGAGGAGACAGCTGCCAACCTCAGTGAGTCTGACATGTAGGAAGAGAGCAGGAGAGCTGCCCGGAGGAAGGGAGGCCTTGCCTGGGCTGGTCAGGCTCTGATAACATTATTTTCTGCCTTCTGCTTAGAAGTGGTGAATTTACAGATTTACTCACAGCAACTTAATATGATATAGTCTCTGGCTTTTGTTTGACATCTGGTGTCAGCAAAAAATGTTGCCGACACTATCACCTGCTTACGACATAGTGTAGTTAGCACACATTGGCTCAGAGGGCTAACTTGGGTTGTGTATATTACATGAACGTCACGTTTTTCCCCAGAGATCAATCTGTTAGTTGAAGAGTAGGTAGAATTTCAATCAACCAAGATTTTCTTTGGTTGACTACAGCCCTAATCGTTTTAAAAATAAGTTTGTAGTTAACTCAGGATACAGTATTGGTTTTAAGCACTTCTAATTTAACTTCTATGTTTGTAAATAAATAATCTTTTCACATCTTTTCATGTCATGTCCAGATAATGGAGAGTAGTATAAATAAGAGTACTGATAAGTATCAGTATCAATAAGCAGTTTTGTTATTGATAAAATCAATACCCATCCCTTCTTCTGAGTGGTCTATGGTTGAGCAACTAAAAGATATACTGAAACCTTTCAAAGTGGCAACTCAGGCCCTCTCCACTGATGCCTACGCTACGGCACCGGCTATCCTACCCAGGAAGCATGTCATCTCTCAGCTGAGCACTGCTGACACATCACACAAATCAGCCATCAAAGAAGTAAGGGGTATTTGACTTTTCCTTTTTTTAAAATATTAAGTCCAAGCCTATACATTACAATATGTATTTTCCAAGATGACTAAAATACTGATATCTCAAATTAACAAAATTAGAAAGATCAATATTAGTGATTTTAAAAAGACAAATAGCGTGTGATATAGGGATAAATTTATTTTATTATCTTCACAAGCAGAATGATGGCAAATTTGAAAATGTGCTATTGCTAAGAGAGCAGCGAATGGATACTGCTCAATAAAGTTTTCTTTCACCCCCGGTTCTCTCGCTTAGTCCATCTTTCATCTTAACAGAGAAAGTCTAGTCAGTGATAGCTTATCACAAGAGATTAAGGAAAATGAGAGAGACAGTAAGTGTATGCAAGCACAAGAGGAAGAAAAGACAGCTTCCCTGGGTACGATGGGAAGCCTGTTCGGTACAAAACGAGTGACTTTTGTGAATGCCACGCCATTCAGGAGATGCAAGCTTACATGATGGAGACTCCTCTCTCTGCAGACAGAAACCCACTGCTTTGGTGGAGAGATATAGGGTGCAATAGATGCCCACAACTCTCAAGGGTGGCTCATAAATACCTGTGTGTACCAGGAATCTCTGTACACTCTGAACAGGTGTTCTTGTTGGCAAGTAATGTTGTAAATAAAAAGAGAGCTGCGATTGATCCCATCAAGTTGATAGACTTGTGTTTCTAGCTAATAATATGCAATAAGTCGGGCTGTTCGACTTGCCTATCAGTTCTGTGCTTTACCTTGTTTGCTACATTTTTAGTGCAAAGCTATCATAATTCTCTCTTGTTGTCTGTAATTTGACATTTTCTATTCAATTCATTAATTCTTATTACTATTCTCTTGTGTGTTTGTTACATGTTCTATGTTACTAATTCTGTATTACTTTGAGTTTTACTATGAATGAAAAGTGCGGTACAAATTAAATGTATTATTAAATGTGTTAATACAGCTGTTAAAAAAGTTAACATTCAATTGCTGGAAGAATGTGATGTTAGCCTGGTGTAATGTAAAGTCAATAAAATAATGAAAATAATGTCATTCATTGTTAAAGTTAAACTGCATGTATTACACATTACATGGTACAGAATAGGGGGTGCATCACGCTATGTAGTTTGGGTTTAAATTCATTTGAATAAATTGCCTGTCATTTCAAATTCATTTGAACTTGTTTTTTTTGAAAAAGTGACAGTAGAAGCTCATAAGTGAACCTAGCTAAGTAGCTGTTGACCTTTAATAATTAATTAAAATTAATAATTTATTGGTTAATTTATATATATATATATATATATATATATATATATATATATATATATATATATATATATATATATACCCATATGTGTGTATATATATATATATATATACTAGTTAGGCACTTTTAAAAAAAACAACAACTAACCTTTAACAATACTTGCAAAAATCAAAAACAGACAGCAATTGGGATATCAAATCTGTCAGGCCCATTTTATGAACATTTTATTATTATTGGACAATAAAGAATTCCTATCACTTACCTACACTATGAAAAACAAGACAGCGATTGTTTAAATTCTTTGGTGAAGTTTGTGACCCAGTGATCCAGGCTTCACTTTTGCATAGCAGCAGGAAGTGTAGATGCATCTTCCATATTTATATACAGTCAATGAGCAGCAAATTTTTCATTACCGAGGTTAGCTTGACAGCAACCAAGTTTGGGTGTGTATCTTACCTAAAGTTAGTGGGATATTACAACTAGTAATGTTTCTTTTTTTCTTTTTTTTTTTGTAAATTAATATGAGATAAAATAATACAATGATCTTTTCACCACACTGCTTTACCACCTGCACACCATGCACTGACTGAATGTTGTGTTGATGTGTATGTGCATGTGACCAATTGCTTGTAATGACAGAAAGAGATCATACCATCAAGCAGTAATTTGTAATTTAGTTTATATTTGTTATATGGCACACCATATTCTGTTTTGAGTGTGATTTGTTCGGGATGGTTTGTGTTTTAAAATTATAAGGTTTGGTATTTACACTGTATAATTTAAGTGATATAGGTGCACACAAACCTCTGCCCCCTAAAAAAAAAAAGAAAGATAAAAGATTGATGAGTTGAATGGCTCTCGGAAAGGAACGAAGCTATAAGATCCGGCTCTCTTCAAAGAGCTGTAGTTCCCATCACTTAATCTACTTTATGCCGGTCTGTGCGACATGAAATCCACAAAGTTAATACAGAGCTCACTGGCTAACGTTTGGGCATGGCACACAAAGCAGTAGCTTGCTGGCCAACGTTACTTTATCTAAAGCCAAAAGTTTGTTTTGGCAGACGTTTAAGTCCAGAAAAAACACAGTCTTGCGTCTAAATATTAAGAACGTTTTCACGCTTTTGCGAATGCACTCACTTTATAATCAATTTTACTCACCTTGAAAGCAGGTTGAGGTGACGATGACGACAACTAAACTTAAGAGGATTGAAGCATGTCTACCACCGCCAATTCTCAACAGTCGCAGAAATGTGATGACATAGTAATTTTGTGTTCTCACAACAACATCAGTAATCTTTTGTCACACTGACATGGAATGATATGCAAGAGTAAAAAACAGCAGGCAAAATCACATTTTACAGTGAAGGCAAATTGTCTCCACAATAAATGATATAAACATTTGTTGGAGACAGGCTGCCGCTTGTGAAGACATAAATAAAATTGGTTAGGGTGTGCGAGTGAGCTGAGCTGGGACATTTTTGAGTTGGGCAGCCTCTAAACTAAAGCTAGAGTGTGGGCTTAAATGATGACATTTCCCATTTTTCTCAATAAAGGAATTAGACACATGATTTAGAATCAATGCCACGGCTGCAACAAGTATGAGGGGGGAAAGAATAAAGCAGCAGAGGAGAACAGAATAACATGAACATCATATTCTCAACTGTAGTAACAGCGAGGGGATGACAATGCTCACAGACCCTAAATGGTACACAGATGTATTATATACAGTATATGGCCTGCACATGCAGATATATTGTACATGCAAAAGATGGCGCCACAAAAGTCCCATCTGTCACCCAACATGAGGGACTTTAGTTTATTATCTGTTTTATCATTGCCTGCCATCATTTATCCATTGCATGACTTTGTATTGTTTTGTCTGCAACTTTTTATGCTGCCATCTCCCAACCTCAATAACACTCCCCTGGTAAAAAACCCCAAAATAGATAAAATAAACTGAGACTGGCACTCTGCATCATGTTGTTGTTTTTACATTCACTGACTGATATTGAGGATCTCTCTTTGAAAATATTTGGTGTCTGACAGAAAAGAGGAGACATAGCTGAAAGATACATTAGCAATAGAAAAAAGAAAAGAAAAGAGAGGCATAGTAGCCTTTTGCCCCTTTTGCTAGGGTTAGGGTCAGGGTTAATTTATTTTTGCAAATGAAACATACTGTATATGCTGATTAAACTGAGTTGCCAAGAAGTTATATTATGATTAATTATATTTCTATTGCATTTCAAAACATGACTCCTCAGCTGTGTCATCTCTCCTCTTTGAGAGGTAATACAGTTGTGTTGCAGGATGCATGTACAATGAATGCCACTAGGGGGGAGGTGTGAGTCTCCTTCTGAACTCTCTGCAGGAGCGTCTGATGCATCTAACTCAGGATGAGGGAGCATGCCAGGAAGCGTGTCCCGTTAAAGGTTTTGGGGACAAAACTGAGAAACTCCAAATGCTGTCTTGTTTTCATATGGGAGGCCACACATCTCCCAGTGTTCCCAGGCCTGGGTGCACTGGTAAAGGTTTCCACCTCTGCTGGTAATAGCAACCCCAGCTAATTAACCACAGGCATTTAATTTGAGCCAGAGGAGACTTGAGCCTCACTTCTAAATGTCCCTGGAGGAAACAGGGATGAGGGGAAAGGCTGAAGAACCAATAAAAACAGGCAGGATTTAGGTTCAGGGGGCCAGGACAGAGGTTTGGGTCTGAGCACCTGTCACAGCCTGGGAGCAATGAATGCTATTGATGAGCCCGGCAAGGTCAGCCCCGACCGCACCGGGGCCTCCACTCAGCCTCTTCGGATCTCCGGCGCAAAGCCATGGGGATTGTTGGACACCTGTCAATCAGACCGGGGAGAGAAGCAATCTGGACTTGGCTACTGTGCCTCAGCTGTAAGACGGTTAAGCCAGCCTAAGGCAAGCTCATGACATTCTCACGGAAACTCCTGTAACAAGATAATGATCTTACAATATTACACCGACATTGAGAAACATTTTGCACACTAGCACATTATGAACGGTGAGATGAGTAACATACTCCCCAGCACTAAACAGACTTTTGATTGTTTGTGTGGCTTTTATGGGGCAGCTGAGCCGTCCCACCAACAGTGGGTGTGGGTGCGCTCGAGTATGCACTGTATGTGTGTGTTTGTGTGCATGTACAAGTGAGGAATGAAGAGGATACAAGTGCCACATGGGCAGACTACTCTTCTTTTATTTTTATTTGAAAAAATGATGGATCTATAAAACACATTGAATTCAAGAACTAACATAATAAAGATAAAAGTTGGAAAAAAAATAAACACAAAAAACCTCTCAAACTTAAATTACATCTGTGCAAACTAAGAACAAACAACTTACTCATTCAAGGAACCTGTCAGGTTGATGACTCAAGTAAACTTTAATTATGAACCTGTGACTTTGCATCAGATAAGCCATGACCTCTAGTAGTCCATTTTGTTTGTGACATCTTGATAATGGCAGGCTGGTCAATGACGACACTGTACCAGGATTGAATAAAAAGGGGCTTCTAGCCACAAACAGTATTTTACTTGAGGTATAAAGAACACACATTCATCTTAGTGTCATAGACATGCTGAGCACCTGTTAGCGCAAGTAATCAGGAGGATACTTACTGATGTTGAACTGTCCCACACTTGTGAAATCATCATATGCACTTTGTCAAATCAATACACCAAGCAGAACAGGCGTGATTAAAGAGACAATCAAAGTAGCCCTACATATCAGTGGGCCACATGGTCCACACGGGTGTAACTTACTTTTGTCTGATTAGACTTCTCATGAGGACTGTATGGGTGCTTGATTGACATCTCTCTGACCCTCCTATTAGATTTGCACCTGTTACACAGGGAGAAGTTACACCTTAATTACTCTTATTGGCTCATGAAGTTTGGTGACATCATTTAATTACAGCATAACTCCACCCAACTTCCACATGAGCAGAAGTCTAATTTGGCAGAATAAGTGAAAACACCTGTGTGGGTGTGCAGAGTTTAATTGCGATGGAGCTTTAGTGAGAGTTCAGTCAGTTCACTATCTTCTGCATGCTCAGGTCTGTAGTTTTATTTCTCAAACCATCTGTCATTCCCATCCCTCACATGCTCACTCTAATTTTCTAATTTCCTTACTGTCATTGCCCAGGGCCGTCAATTGAGACGTCAGCTGTTCATATCAGCTGGTCACATCTAACCAATAGCACGGTGACACACCTTCATTGTCAGCATATTGCGGCTGTCTTTTTAAATATGTTTTCTACCTCTCTGCCTTAGTGCTTTCATGCTGCTGTTATGTGCACCCCACCACCTCCCCATCACTGCCCAGTCTTCACAGATTCATCAGTGCATCACTTCATCAACCTTGTCGCCTTCTCAGTCTCAGCAGCCTCCACCAAATAATATAAAAGTTCATGTTGGTGGTTGACACAAGAAAGAAATCATTGTCATAGCTTTGTGGTGTGTTGTAAACATACTAATTTATATACAGGGCACTTGCTTGCTAGGCCTGTTTGGTAACTAAGCCCTGACAGTAGTCTCTCTTAAGGTGTAATCAGATGCAAGGTGAACTTTAGTGTGTGTTGCAATTGCATATAAAGTGAATGGGATGAAGCCTAGTCCAAGTGAGCTGAAAAAGCTTAAATCTGAGTGAAAAATTCATGCTTATCCCAGGTCTTTATGGCCTTTTTAAATCCATTTTTGGCATATCCAGATTGATACCAGATTGATTATAAAAAAAACATGGGACAGCAAAAAAACACATGAATGCAATTTTTGCAAATCAGAATCAAGCCACACGTGATTTGAAATGTGATTCCAACAGATGCGTCTCAGTCCGGATGCTCTGGCCACTCAAATCTGATTTCAAAGTGTCTTCACTTGCAATGCGACACACAACGATTACGTCAGATCCAGCGTGACGGAAGTGCTTCAGAGTGACTGAGCAGAATCCAGCAGAGCGATATGGAGGACAACACAGAAAACAACAGTCCATGGACTGATGCGGAAATAAATTGTCTGTTGGCACTTTGGGGGATGATGGATGTCCATTTCTCATGCTTCCATGTTGGAAAGCCACGTCACCAGCGTACTTCGTTAGTGACGCCTATGTCATTACCACAGCAACCAGTGCAGATAGGTTGGTGATGTCTGGACAAACAAAAAAGATCTGATTTGAGAAACAAATCTGATTTGCCTGCAGTAGTACATTGGCTTTACAGCGGTCAATTTGTGTAAATGAGCAAAAAAATTGGCTTCATTTTCTGTCTGAAAGTGAACAACTTTAGCAATGACTCAATTGTTACTGTTCTGGAATACAATATATCATCTGATTTAACTGATCACCTTAATCAATATCCAGACACAGATTCAAACCATTCGAGACTGCTTCAATATATAGTCTGTGAGTATGTGCATGCGTGTTTGTGTGTGTGTGATATGATGGTGGTTGACGATGTGACCACATTCACACAGGGGAGGTCTCAGAGTTCTTCTCTAGCTGTTGGCTAAGCTCCCCTTAGGAAATGGCATTAGTTCAGGGAAAAGATGGGACGCCCTGTGAAACCTGGGTGATCCCATCTGGGACTGACCCCTGACCTCTGTCTGAGAGGTGGGGGGAAGCAGTGGGGTTGTGTTGAGATGGGATAAGAGAGCGAGAAGGACACCAAGATGATTGAATTTTGTTTTTCAGTTCAAGGAGGGGGTTTGAGGATTTAGCGAAAAATCAAAAACCCCTCCTCTCCCTTCTCTTCTTCCCTCCGTCGTGATCAGGACCTTGCAGCTGTCCCTTTTCCCTCTAATTTTTCTCTGTCAGATTTCTGCCTATAATTAGCAGAAAGACCTCAGTGACTCTCCGCACACATGTGAGTGTGTGCCTGGGCAGCCCAGAACTAATGGTCTAAATCCACCCCCCGTACATACACCCCTCCACCCCGTCAAGCCTCCAGATTGCAAGAGTGACAGGTTCACATGTAGAGACTTCAAGCTGAACTTCTTTCTCACTGGCCGTGCAGCCTTAAAGGGCAACCCTGCAGAGGTCTCCTCCACAGTGCCAAGGGGCATCTTTAAGCCCCCACCGAGTCCTTTCCCCTGCTCGGCATTCCTGGCGTGGCATGGAGCCCCCACCTGCTACCCGCGTTGCATTTAAAGACCAGTTTTATAGAACCGGCTAAGATTCAGGGTCTGTGAAGTTACAAAGGGAAAGCAGAGACCGCCGAGTGTGCACTGGCCGTGCCTGTAGTGGGAAAAGGGTGGCAGGAAACTCTGAGAACTTTTCCATTACATCCTGCCTGAGCCCATCCGTGTCGAGTCGTGGTTGTATAATAAAAGAGCAAGGTCGTGGTGTTATGGGTCAGCAGTTTGTCCATGATGAGCTGAGGTACCCATCCCACTGGTGTGACTGGGCAGTGCTGTCGGCCCCAGGGCCTTCCCAGAAATCCATCAACGTCATTGTGATTTAGCCACCTGTTACTATTCTGCCTCCTTAAGCTTGAGAACACAAGATGAAAAAAACACGATGTCATCTTTGTTGCAACTCACTCAGCTTAATAAGTTAATTAATAAATTACTGTCAGCTGCTTTCAAGTTCTTTTCTAGCTGTGAAGAGGAGGAAATTATGTTTTCCTCCCTTCTTTTATTGGTGGTGGAAAAAAGTATTCAGATAAATCAAGTAACAAGTAAAGTAGTAATTTCACAAAAAAGAACATTCATCATTACAAGAAAAGTAAACGTCCCGCATTAAAAAATTCACCTCCTAAACCAAGTCCAGAAGTTTAATAAAAAAATTAATTGAAATATCAAAAGTCAAATTAAATTTTGAAGTAAATTGATATATTATACACATTACATTTGCCACTGAATAACAACGTATAATAATTTATCAATTGTATGTTTTGTATGAATCTTAATCTGTAAGGTAACATTATGTTAGATAAACTGTAAATAGCTGTAGTGGAGTAAAACGTACAGTATTTGTCTCTGAAATGTAGTGAAGAGGAGGTATAAAATAATATAATATATATATATATAAAATAATATACTGTACTCAAGTACCTCAAAAGTAAAAAAGTAATACTTAAGTACAGTATTTAAATACAGCTTTTACTGCTGCAAAATGTGGACCAAAATATGAATGATATGCATGCAGCACTGTTATCAGGACTGAAAACAATCGTTTTATGCTGGGAAATCAAATAAAAATAGAAACTGCTGCACAGAAATCCTCCTTTGCCAATAAACACATACTATGGGAGTGCAGTATATTTTTAATGGAAGTGAAAGAAGGTCGGTGCAATAGGGCAACAGCTTGAAATCCAAGCATAACTATTTCCAGTGTAATACCAAAGCATAAGTCAGCGTGCAAAATGAGACAAATGCCGCCCCACATTTCGTACGCAGCAATATTTCCGAGGAAACACGACACTCATCCTAGAGTAAACCGTGTCGTTAAAGGTATTACAAAGTCATTCTTTTCTCCCTTTTTCTCACACTTCATTTGGGCATTACTCTAGTTTACGGAGGCTTTCTGCGGTTATGGTGGATTTGTGTGGTTTATCAAGTTTTCCTGGCTTTTCTCCCTTAAACCCACAACACTAAATCACACATTTGTCTAAACAGATGTGTTTTTTACCCATGACGTGTAATATGTACAGGGCACCTTTTTGTTTTTTGTTACATGTCAGATTTTGATTGATTCAGTGACACTAGTCACTAGCACCTATGGGAAGTGCAGAAACTGCAATTTTTTGTCATATTTTACACCAAAGCTATTAATCATTCACAAACTCTGAAATGCTGCTGATCTCGCTGCTGACCTTTGATCTCGAAAAAAATATTATGTTCCTCATCTTTGCTTTGATTCACTGAGCTCTGAATCACAGCCATGCTTTAATGAGAGCAGAGGCATCTAAAGTTAGCAGAGAGAAGCTGTAAACAGATAAACACTGTTGACCTGATCAGGCAGTGAAACCACAATGTGGGACAGAACAAAAATTCAAATGAGGTTAGCAAGACAGGTGGGAGAAAAACAAAATAATAAAAACATTAAGTCAGTGCAGCTTGATTGACAAGTTCATGTGGGGAGATCTTTACCATAGCAACATAACTTTGGTTGCTAGGAATAACATAAGCAGATGGATGGAGTGTCTGATTTTCCGTACTGACCGACAGTAAGAGACGGCATCTGCTACTGTGTTTGTTTGTGTGCGTCAGTATGTGTGCACTTACATCTGAGTTTTACGTGTGTGTGTGTGTGTGTGTGCGCGTGTCTGTCTATATGAGCCTACGTAAGTGTGTGGATCTTGATTCTCCATGCCCACAGTTTTGGCACCGAGAAAAAGTATTAGATTCAGGGGACAAATAATTAACTGACATCAGCTGGTGAGGTGCTGCTAAAGGTTGCCGCTACAAATATAGCCTATTTTTTTACCAATAAATCGTTGCCGGTATAGGCAGAGGCCTCTGGATTGACAGAAAACACTGCCTGGTATTCACTGCAGCCCTGATTAATGTGACAGAGAGGTCTTTCAAGTGTGAGCGGAAATAGAACATCAAACGGGTCGGACAACGGCAAAACAACGTTGTCTCAACCAGCCGGCCTGCCTGATATAACAGGAGAATTTGTCTGGTGTCCTGCCTCACTGGAGGACACAACAGTCCCACAACTCCCTGTATTTTCACTCAACAACACTTGGCTTCACAAATCAAGAATTATGAATTAAGGATTAAGTTTTGAACGATAATAATTATCTATTAAATAACAGACACTGGTGGCTGGACTAACTGAGATTCCCGTCTGACCCAGGTTAACTTAAAAACAGTGTGTAAAATGAAAAGCTTGTTTTCTTTGGACATTTTATTTAGTTGTTCAGTATTGTTCAGGGTACATGAATTTGTCATCTGAATATTATATATATATATATATATATAAATAGGCAGGCATATATATATATGTATATGTGTGTGAGTGTGTGTGTGAATATATATATATATATACATGATAATATATATAGATTGATTTAAGTGTCCCATTGTGCTGTAAATGCTGCTTTACAACCTTACAATATATTTTTGGCATGAAAGTAGATGCTCAACTCAAAATATTGATACAATGTCTGTACAAAGTTTTTTACTTTACATATTACAAAGTAAGTAGTTCTCCATTACAACTTTTAGAAATTATACACTTAAAAAATATTGTTAAATTTGTTTTATTTATATCATGAATTTAAAATCCTCATACACTGCTGTCTTAAGATGTGAAACTGAAAAATATTGACACTGAATTTCACTTAGTTTGACATTGGTGGAGTGATTTACATTAGAGTTATTTTTGTCATCCCTTATTTAAAAATGAAAATGTCAAAATACTCAGAATAATTAATTATATAATTATCAAAATGGTCTTACTTGACATTTGTCAAGTTTTTTGTAGACAAAATCAGTTTAGCCTACATTTTGTTCTGTGCCATAGGCTCTCTGGTATCACAGGAAAGAAAAAATAAAGTTGAGTGTGTATACATTCAAAGATTACAGTAGTAAAAGTTCACATAGTAAGAGTGCTGTTAGAGTGAGCTGCTAATGAAATACATGTGTGAAGACTGTCAGTAAACACCTCAGTGTATTAGGGTGTTGAGAGACAGTACTGAGATGGTCTGGGCACTTTCAGTCAGTAACAGAGTGATATGTGGGAAGCTGCTCAGGCCAACATCACCGGCACCAAATGACCCGAAGCTGTGACAAATGAGTAAAAAAATGCAACAACAAAAAAACAACCAAACAACAAAAAACAACATGCAGCAACCCAGTTTTTCCAATCAAGCATATTGGTGCTTTATTAGCTGCTTTGCATATCTGTGGGTTTAAGCATTCTGGTGTCATAAAATTAGCACCTTTCTAAAAAGACGGGTGGTGATGTTTGGAGAGAAGCCGGCCAGCACGATGGAGGATATTTTGGCAGCTGCCAGGTCCATGGTTAATGACGAAGCTGATGAAATTTCTGCTTTTATTGACCTGTCAGTTCTTATCAGAGACTTTCTCTGTAAACAGCTGTAGAGGCATGGCAGGGTCGAGTCCCTGGAAAGATGAGCAGGCCTGCGGTGGTGACAGTATCTAACTATAGGTGTGGAAAGAGCCATTTCACCTCTGAAAAGGAAAAACCAAACTGTTAGGATAACAAGATTTTCAATGCTGTAACTGTGAGCTAAATCAGCCAGAATAAATTTAGATCGCAGTTGGATGTTTTGGTCAACTATTGACTACTTTTTCTGGCTTAATATATACAACTACCAGAATCACTACTGAATTACTCTAAGTAAGCATTTTGTAATCCTATCAACTTGAGGCCTTTTCTGTTCTGCTTCAGAAATACATCCATCATTCAGCAGCACCTTGTCGGAGTCAGGCTCCTTTTTTCTTAAAAATGTGAATTAAAAACATGCATGTTCTTACTTGTTCTTACTTGTAAAAAAAATCCTTTATAACGTATAAAATACAATTAATACTCACGTGTCCACATGCTGACACATACACAAGATGTGCACTATGCACACATGCATAGACAAGTTCACAAATGGGTTATGCTCTGTAAACAAGGTACAAATCCTGACAACTTTGCACACAAAGTTGAGCTCAATTTTAGCCTCCAAAGTAAACTATCATTCCTGGGCCAGCACTTGGCCTTCACAAAGGCCCACTGTAGTTATCACCTAAAGTGTGAACGGACTGCTCTCTCTGCTTTTTTATAAACAATGTGGAGGGCCAAGAAAAACATCATAATTCCATTTATTTACTTTGAAAAAGATGTAATCTCTGGCGCTGGATATCTCTGAGTGTATCTTTGGCCAAAACAGGGTGAACTTTGGTACCGCTCATTTTTACACACCTCCTCCCACAAACCAGACCTCTCTGATTCCTCAGCACTTTTATTTGGCTTTCACATTCCTACGCTGTGGCTCACTGAGATTGAAAAGTTGGGGGCAGCAGTAGCCTAGAGGTTAGAGAAGCAGGCTTGTGACCAAAGGGCCAACAGTTCAAATCCTCAGAAATGTCGATGGATAACAGGCTAGATGGGGAAAATGAATGGACCCGCAGTGGCTCTGAGGCTAACAGAGGAACACTGTGGCTGTACTGGGTAGCTCTCAGGTGTGAATGTGTGCAATTGTGTGAATGTGAAGAAGGGAGGAGATTGTGAAGTAGGTGCTCCTATAAGTAACTCAATACTCCGGCAGCTCTGAACACCAGCCAAACACCAGAGCTGAATGTACAGATGGGTGACAAGTTAAGAGGAACAAAATAAGGGATGAACACCATTCTTCCAAACGATATTCCATCATTTGGTATTTTGATGATGGTGGTAGGGATCGCTGTCTAGAAGTCAGTCCTAAATCTCAATTGGGTTGATATCAGGTAACTGCAAAGGCCTTAGCATATGATTCACATCATTTTCATACTCATCAAACCATTCAATGACCTCTCATGACCTGTATGTAACCATCTAAGTTTTTTATGTTTATCTGCTGATTTATTCTTGTTTTCCCTTTAATTTGTCACCAATCAATGTAAACTGATACCTAATGAGCTCTGAACTGGACCTGGAGTAGGATTACAGCTGAATGTGTCCTGGCTCTGATGAACACTGGAGATGATGTGTCACGTCATTTGAGCACTAAAATAAAAGCTGACAGCATCACAGTTTTTTTAAATTGTGCCAGCAACAAGATAACTGTTTAACAGAGGTAAAATCAAATTGGCATAAGTTGACAAAATGCTTACACCCAGTCAGTCAGTAGGAGCTGAAAAGAAAAAGCATTTAAGAGAGAGTAGCATATACTGTATACAGTATATAGTAGTCTTCTCGATTTAACTTTAGTTGAGCTATATTTGGACTAATGGAACAGGTGTGTTTAAATATTTGTCTATTGCAGCTATTGCACCACAAAAAATACTTTTAATGCAGTTCTTTATCTACTTGTTCATCAATCAGAGCCCAATGTCAGTTCCAAGCACACTCACACACACCCTCCAGCTTACACACACTGTACCACCCAATATAAGAACACACACTGGCGGATGTGTCACGGGTCACGGTAAGTCACCCTGGTGAGAGATTGATGTGTGCAGTGAGGAATCTTCATGTGATGTGACGATATCTGGAACTTGCAGCGGCTGCCCACCCACATGCCAGGGGGTAGCTCCCCGTCCTGCTTTTAGATTTCCACTGGCCTTTAATGTGAAAAGCCCACCCTGCTGTAATTTGCGCTCCGCTAAAACCGAGAAGAGACCCAATGACGAAAAAGGTTGCACTGACCCTGTTAGCAGCCACAACAGTGCAGTATTAAAATGCTACTGACTGGGAATGTAGTAACATAAACTATAATGCAACTGCAATCCATCCACCCATCCTGGAATATGCCAAGTCAGGACAGTTCATCTTTTATCAGTTTACAGGTTGCTTCACTGAAATGTGTATCTGAAATATAATATTAATAGAATAAGATGACTGATATAGAAACAATTACTTATATAGCAATAATTCAATGAACTGCCATCAATAGTAAGATCCAATATATGACTAAAGATAACAATACTTGATGTGTGTTTTTTATTTATATTGAATGTACAGAATAAATGGTCACACAAATAATCTTTCATTTTCCATTTCAACTGCAAGCTGTATTACTATGCAGGCTTACTATTTATATACCATGTGTATTGTACATATGCCCTGTACCTTGTGGTCTATCTATATCTCCATCTGGTAGAACAGGTGCAACCTTACACGCAGCCAAAGTGTTCTGGAAATGTATCCCCATAAATCAATTTAGGTATAATTACAGACAACACTATTCATCAGTCAGCATGGGCTCATATCATGTCTTCTGAAATGATTAGCATAGCAAGCTATTTTCACTGATGGAGTGATCAAATCATGAACTACTTTGGTCTTCTTCTCTTTCATCTAGGTTCAAACACTTATGTACATTGGAATGATGAGCCAAGTGTTCATTCACGTTTACAATTATTATTACTATGTGTTAATACATATACAGTAGCTCATTGTGTACAGCAAGGTATTGAAATTTCTGAATCTACCAGGATTAGAAATGAGTATAATGCTAATCTAATAATCTATCTTCATGGATAAAAAAATAGCCTATGTTATGCAATAACATAACAGTCTGTAATACCTGTTAACTGTTTATCATAACAACACCACATCAGAATTAGGCTACCTAGACACAATTTTTAAAATTAAAAAGAACTCTGTAGTTTCAATTACTTACTTAATGTAATGTAATGTATGTTTGGTTTCTTATGAGTGAGGCTATCTTAGTGCTTACTCAATGCAATACTCAATCATAGTTTTATTTTTTACCATAATAGTGAAATAGTAATGAGTGGATTTGGAACATGCCAATTGTTTAAAATGTTTGATGTAAAAACTGACTACGGATATGACAGAAAACATCCAATCACATCTCTGCTAAGACCTTGTGACACAACCTCTTATGAACTCAATGAGATGTATTAAACTTAGTTTCAAATCTGACCTACAGACAAATTAAAGGAAAAACCCAAATAAATTAGAACAAATGCAGATGCTTCCAAAAAGATGCACTGCATGGTACAATTAAGCAATTAACATCCAATCATGCTCTGTGGCATGTATAAAAATTATGAGCAGGTCCAGTTGATTCTTAAGATGTCAAGAAGAAAAGATCTAAGTGACTTTGAAAGAGGGTTCATTGTTGGGGCACAGATGGCAGAGCTTCAGTCACAAAGACTGCTCAGCTGGCTGGTGTTTCAATAGGAACAGTGACTAAAGTGAAATCTGCATTTAGATCTATGGGAAAGACATCAGTAAATAGAGTCAGAAATTGTGGTTGTCAGTGCACGTTTGATGACCGTGATGCTTGTGCATTAGTGCAATATGTAAAGAAAAATGGAAGTGCATCTTCCTTCTTGACCCCTACAGTGAGGGGATCCGGCAGCTCTGTTATGCTTTGGGGCGCATTTTGCTGGCATGGTTTGGATCCACTTGTCCCCTTAGAGGGAAGGGTCACTGCAAATCAATACAAAGTTGTTCTGAGTCATCACCTTTATCCTATAATGAAACATTTCTATCCTGATGGGAGCGGTCTCTTCCAGGATGACAATGCTCCAATTCACAGGGCACGAGGGGTCACTGAATGGTTTGATGAGTATGAAAATGATGTGAATCATATGCTATAACCTTTGCAGTCACCAGATCTCAACCCAATTGAACACCTATGGGAGATGATTTTGGACCAACATGTTAGACAGGGCTCTCCACCACCATCGTCAAAACACACTTTTTGAAGAATGGTGTTCATCCCTTCAGTAGAGTTCAGAGACTTGTAGAATCAATGCCAAGGTGCACTGAAGTTGTTCTGGCGGCACGTGGTGGCCCAACACCTTACTAAGACACTTTATGTTGGTTTTTCCTTTAATTTGTCACCCGTCTGTATTTCTCTATAACATTAAGACTTAAAAAGTAACAATAAAACTTATGTTACTGAGAAGAACTAAGAAGTTAGGGAAGTTTTATTTATTTTTAAGGTTCAAAAACTCAACTAATCTGCTTTATCAGGGCTGTGTGGGTGATTTTATTGACAGTGGCCTGGCAGCATTTTGACCCGACAGAGAAAATCCAACTTAGATTGAAATGTCATCCATTAATTTTAGAACAGTGTTACTCATTGTGTGGCTCAAATTTTTAATTGACAGCTCACATAGCAGCTAATAATTATGATAATGCAGCCAATACACATAATTCACAAGGACTGCAACAACAAACTACAGATATAACATGAAGAAAGTCAAGGAAATGCATGCCTGATTCTGCTCATCCCAGTATTAATGTAAGCCAGTTTTTAATATAAATTGTATTGGCTGTATTACATATCATCATGAGATGACAAATTAGTAGGCAGATTTACTTAATGGTTAGGGTGGATTTTGATGTTTCACGATAGAAGTGGCTCTCCTATTGTATGCACGGCAGCATAAGCAAACACCCCTACAACTGAAATCACATTTTGATTTAAATGTTGCTAAATTGTGATTGGTGTACAAAAATCCAATTTACTCATTCACTGAAGCTGACTGACAATGTATGGTTTTCAGTTCCTTTAATGGAATAAGCTCCCCATTAAAATGAAAACAGACACTAGTTGTGTTGCTTAAGAGCTGCAGACCTCCACAGGATGTGTTACTCCAAAAAGTGATTTGTTACAATGCAACATGGAAGTTGTAATGTGCTTAATTTTAGAAAAATAGTAATGGAAATGATGCCATCATACATGGAATAAGCTTAAACATTAATGAGAAATAAACTTAATTTTTTCTCCACGCAGGAAACTTAGAATGTAACAGCAGGAGAAAAGTGCAATAGTAGTAATAGTATAGTTTTAAAAAATACTATATATAATATGGAGCATGAAATAAACACCAACAGGAAGAGAGAGTATAGCATTGCAACACAGCTAACCCCATTAGGACACTATCCAAATGAACAAAGATAAATCACATGCTCTTTAGTTGACGATCATAAAGCCACAGGTCCAGCTCCACCGTGGTGATGGATTGAACTTGTGTGACATGTGGAATCAAGGAAAGTGCTGATTAATTAGAAGCCAGCTAATTGGTGGTCGTCTGAAATAAACGTAACGACCTGGTGACACACAGTATGAGCAGTGTAAACGATCAGGTTCATGGCACCATGACAGGGGGGTGGGGGGGGATAGTGTATAATATTACATTATATGCACAGAAGACTAGTTTAACAGCACCAACAGGCACATGATCCACTATAGATGGATGAGATCTGTCCTCAAATGTGAGGACGTCCTGTTGTGGTTAGAATTTAGGTTGAGCAGCACATGGAGCTTTGGCTGAATGAAAGCCAAGCACAGCTAGCCAACATGCTATTCATATCACTGTGCTTCTTATGCAGAAAACACATGCATTCACATTTTTTGTTGGTGTTGTTTGCTAAACAGCACAGATTACATCATTGTGCTGTAGATACAAATGTAGGAAATCATGAGGAGTAATTTTTTTGAATCAGAATGGCTCTGGGAAGGGCAATTTCAGGCACCACTTTGGTCCAGACTGAAATATCTCAACAACTATTGAATGAATTGTCATGTAAATTTGTACATAATGTTGGTCCCCAAAGGCTGACACTTACTGCCTTTGGTGATCCATTGACTTCTTCCCTCTAGTGCCACCGGGGTGACACTTTTGGTTTAAGTAAAATGTCAAAATTGTCATTTATCCATTGAAATAGTTCCACATCTACTGTATGGATTGTCCTGGATTAGTAATCTTTTTGCTTTCCACCTAGCACCAGGTCAAAATTCTAATTTGTCCAATACTTTAGTTAATGACCAAATACCTACAAAATTAATGTAATTCCCATCAGCCTCAGTTGTGCTTTGAGTAGGTGCTAAATAGCGAATGTTAGTATGCTAACATGCTAACCTACAATGGTAACCATAGCAAACATTGTACCTACTAAACATCAATATTTCAGCATTGTCATTTTGAGGGTATTAACATGCTGAAGTTTTTAGCTCAAAGCACCACTGTGTCTGAGTACAACCTCACAGAGCTACTAGCATGGCTGTCTTAGTCTTGTCATGTGGTCTAACAGGTCCTCACTCTGACTTAATCAGCTGTTATGGAAGGCAAGTTATAAAACAACATTATTGATTGTTTGTTAAATGGAAGTGGCTATTGGTACAGATTCCTCTGTGTCAATAGTCAATTTATTGTTGGTATGGAATTATTACTCATGCATATTCATATTGATTGTGCATGATCACAAGATCAAATTCAAACTGCTTCAAAATGGAGGAATGTTTTTGCTTGCAGGTGTTACGCTAATGGCGTATCCTTTGTATGGTTTGTATTAAAATGGTTAGTTGAGGCACAATAACCACTTGGTTAGGGTAAGGGAAAGATTATGGTTAAGTAAAATGTGATAAAAATGTCTCAGTTAACAGCACTAAAATGCCCGACGTGATGGTAAAAAATGTCTGGTTAGTGGTTATCAAGAGGTCCAGCAATAAATTCCAGAAACCCATTCAGCAGAACAAACTACTATCGGCACTATTCTGTCAGGAGCAAAAGTGAAGTAGTGTAACGTGACCACAAAACTGCTTTGGGAGGATGTTAGGTTGGGTCGACAAAGAGTGCATCACAAACTGTTAATGTTGATTTCTTTTTAACCATGACCACAATAATTTTCTAACCTCTTTTAACTGCCTAGACCCAACCAATCCTTAACCAAAGAGGTGGCAGATTGGAAGTCATGTTAATCATTTTTGTAACAGTCAGTTTTGGGAAACACTGACAAATGATTTTGTCCTTACCATGAGGGTATCACATTTGAAATAGCCTAGCTCAATTGGATAATCTTGGAAGGAAATTATAAATTACCTCTTTTTTTCATTGAGTTTGGTGAATTCGTTGTATAGTGAATGTAGCCTGTTGTGATTGCAATTGTGAATCGCTAAAGTGATGTATGTATGAACATGCTCTGACCCTGTGAAACCTTGCTTGGACCAATGATGGAAAAGTAATTCTGAGGTCCCCCCTACCCCCCCTCTCTCTCTCTTACTGTAACTCTATATCTGCCGCTCAGCCATTGCTGAGGTGATTAAAGCAGATCTGAGCCAACTGAGTGAAATGTAGTCTGCAGGAATGTTCCACTTGACCATCCAGAGCATACCAAGTGACAACGAGAGGTGATGTTTGGGAGGGGGTTTAAGTTTCACTAGACCTTCTAATGTTGTAGCAGTCAACCAAACATTTAAGCTAATAAAAAATTAGATGGGTGGTGACGTCGGCCAAGATAGTCAGTTGATGTGTGAAGTGTCGTTGTCATATTAATGGAACCCTACTGGCATTAAAACATGAACATACAATATCTTAAAATTAGCTCTATTTGTTTTCATTACAAAACTAATTATGTATTTTAGGCTTGTGTATTGATGGCTAGAAACAAGAAATTCTAAAGTGCTTGCAAACAATAATAAACAGAGTTTGGTAATAATTCTCTGTGGGTTTGTCACAATGAACAACCAAATTTACATTATACATAGTCTTTTGAATAATTGTTAATATAAGAAAAACACAATTCATTAATGGAGCTTTACACTGATTATTCTAAGTAATTGCATTATTGGTGTGTATATTAAACTGTCCACAATCCCAGAACAACTGAAAAGTCCTGTAAGTCAACTTTCTGAGAGACAAAAGACACAAAACCAAGGTGGCTATATGATCTATGATTATATAGCTAAAGTGTTTCTATGCATGTTTTTATGTGCATTGTGTGTATCTCCACCCACCTCACATATTCCAGGGCTTTGGACATTATAAGAACATTCTGCTTGACAAATATATAAAGTGACAGACTGAGGGGAAGTAAGCTAAGTGGTAAGAATGGCTCGTGGCTTGATATGGATGAATTGTTAAGGTAATTTACAGACTCTGCTCACTAGGTGATTGATGTAAATACTGACTTAATACAGTCTTCTGTGCTAATATTGCTTAAACACCAGAGATGGTCAATTACGGAGAAGTGTGCAGACAAGACCATCAGGTTTAACAAAGTTACAGGTCTGGAGTCAGATTTGGTTTGACTCTCTAACCTGGCCGGATGACAGTCAACTATAACTCTGACGAATCAACAAGTTGTTTGTAAGTCCATGTGGAACCAAACACAAATACAAATACACAGTAAGCCTTTCAATGGTGGTTCAGACCAAAGAAAACAAATTGTAGCTATGATCAGACCCCAGCAGAAGTTTGTCATTGTCCAAGGTTTGTTATGGCTGGACACATAGCTTGACGGCTGAGGTTTGTTTTCCCCAAAACGTCTGTGTTGCAACAAGATGCCCTGTCCTCCTCCCCATCTGATCTGCTCCTCTCCCACTGATCCATCATCGGATGACAGTATGTGTCCGTAACTGAATTTCTGCTCCACAAATAGCCCAGCCAGACAAGCCTCACTTTTTTGAGCCTCTGCAATCTCCTGCTATCTACAGTAAGTCATGCGTTATGTGTGCTGGTCTGTGAACAAACTCGGCCTGCAGGCGAGCACAGCAACCCCCATTGCTGCCCTTGCCGACCCCCCACACCAGGATATTTTAGGCCCCCGGCTCTCCCTCTGTCTGTCTTCCTCTCTCTTTCTCCTGTTTCTCCCTCTTCATGCTACCTCGCCCCCCCCCCCCTCGTCATTAATCATCTGCCCGCTGGAGGTGAAAAAAACAAACAGTACCCCCTCTAGGACACAAGGGGCAATTTTCAAGTGGTGGCAACAACTTTGCGACTTTTCAAAAATATTCTTTCCCCAGCGGGAGGTTTCAGTCCGCCATGAATCTGCCAGCTGACAAAAGTTAGCACTCAGCGGAGTCTGTCAGTAACCTCAGCCCCTGTCTGACGGAGAGACATCCACACCAACAATTAGAACTTAATAAATCAGTTCCCCATTTTAACACCTTGATTCTCCACGCCAAGGGGTGCCGCTGGAGCGTGATGTCTTGGTTGGAAATGTCTACTTTGCTAATTAACTGTTTAGGAAGGTGGGGCAAGAGAAGAGTGGACTTCAGCTGAGAGGATTTTTTAGGATTGTTGGAATGTTAAGGGAAGTTCCTTTTGAAATGATATCAGTATCTGAATTGTGACGCCCTCAACATTTACAAAAACACCCAAAATAATAAGAAGTGTAATTAAGTATAGTGTTTGTGATTTTCTAAATCTAAATCTCTTTTCTAAATCTCAAAATGATTTTCTAAAATTATATTAATTTGCTAATAATAATGATGATTAGTCCTTTCATCCCCCAAATCACCTCCTGCTCTATGTAATTTGTTTTAAAATGATATTCAAGCCAAAATATGTCAATTGACTATTGAAAACTGTATGAAATATCCTTAAACTTTGGGGAGGGTGATAGCGGAACATGGCAGTCATGTTTTTAGTTGTATTTTGGAAAAATAGTTCAACACAGATGGGGATTATGCTGAAGGAGTTGTTCTAGAAATCTGACCTGACTACTGCAATCTGTTGTAACAGGCATGAATTCAAGCTGACCACAGCTGCTGATCTGTGAAGAAGCAAAATATAAATACGTTACAGTTTCCTTTAATAAAGAGTATTACCAGATACTGTGTCTCTTCTGCACTGCAATGATGAATGCTCATCTGTAGTTTGGAGAGCACAAGGACAGTGACGTTTGTGATGGCATGCATGTGTGGTTATGTGTGTGTGTCTGTGGGGGGCTGGGGTTGTTGGTGGGGGGTGAGTGGGAAGAACACCTGTGCGACAGGCAATCTGTCTCTGTCCAAAGAATGTGACTGTGACCCCAGGATGAAGGTGAGTGTGTGTGTCTGTGCTTTCTACGCACAGAGGCAGGTGCTCAGTTATTGTAGACAGTCATATCTGTGTAGAGGCAATTCCTTAATGCAGTGGTGAGACTGCACCATATTAGGTCAATAGCAATGGCAGATGTCTGGTTGGCATTACTTTATATTGTAAATGTTGTTACTGTCTGCAGTTATGAGTGAGATGACAGATGTGGTTGTCTGATAAATATGGTTTTATCGATTTCCTCAAAGTAAATTCGAAATTGTGTGGAATGAATGTATCTGGTTTTAGTGATATGTTAATTAAATAGACATCTGTTTGACTCAATCAAAATGACTCTATATAACCATTTTGAGATAAATTATGGTAGCAAAAGCTACACTTCTTTGAGGCTAAAACATGTGTAATACAACTGTATTATTAATAGATATTAACTGACCAATAAGACAACAATAAACATTGATGCACTGAGGTTTGTTTGATGTTTGAGTCATGTTTCCTGAATGAATGAAATCACAGACACCACACTATAGATGCTCCATCATCTTTGCTGTAGTTTAACATGAAGAAAGTTATAGACTGAAGCTTTAAGTTAATGTTCTTTAGACATTTACTGTTTGGTTCAGTCCCACCGCACCCATGAAACCCATTTTCAGCAGCATCAAGCTGCTTTTTTTCTCTTTTTTACATAAAAACTCTGATAAATCAGCTGTATGCTGCCTGACAAGGTTAGAAACTAGTTAGTAAATGGTAAATGGGCTGCATTTATATGGCACCTTTCTAGTCTTCCGATCACTCAAAGCGCTTTACAATACATGTCAACATTCATCCATTCACACACACATTCATATGCTGATGGCAGAGGCTGCCATACAAGGTGCCAACCTGCTCATCAGGAGTTAATCTAATGCACATTCACACACACAATCACACACTGCTGGTGCAGCCATCAGGAGCAATTTGTGGTTCATTATCTTGCCCAAAGACACTTCAACACACGGACTGGAGGAACCGGGGATTGAACCGCCGATCTTCCGATCAGTGTACGACCCGGTCTACCTCACAGCCATGAAGAAACAATTGTCAAAGCCAGAAATTTCCCTCACAAATAGGGGGTCTTTACTCTCCACCTCAGTACAGTTGCACACTCGTCCTCCTCCTAAACCCCCCACCCTCCTTGTCTTCCCATCAGTGGTTGAGTGGCTCGACTGGGTTTGGAATAGCATCATTGACCCCTGGGGCAAAAGTCTGCGGATCCCGTCACAGGCCCCCCTGTGCCCACAGTGCCCTCAGTGATTTATATATCTACTCTGAATTTACAGCTTGTGAAATACTCTCCGTTAACAGCAGGACGACGGAGAACGGAGAAGCAGGCTGGTGGGAGCTGAAGGAACAATGGACCTCTCCACTGGGGCATGGATTTGTGCACTGTACATATATACAATTATGTGCATTCCATACTGTGTGTGTGTGTGTGTGTGTGGGGGGGGGGGGGGGGGGTCGGGTTATGTGTAAGTGTGTGTGTGTGTGTATTTGTGTGCATTTGTGTGTGTAACATGTCTGAGGCTGTACATATGTGTTTTAATTTGAAGATTCATGTGAATGACATATGTCAGTACTGTAAGTGTATATCTGTGTGTGTGTGTGTGTGTGTGTGTGTGTGTGTGGTGTGTGTGCGTGTGTACGCATGCATGTCCGTGTGCATGTTTGCTTTCCCTAGTTGGAGCACCTGGCGCAGAGGAGAACTTATAAATTCTCACGATAAGGAGAGGGGAAGTGTCACATAGCTGGGTGTCATTTTTTTAAGCTGTGAGAAATGCCACCCAGTTTGATTTCCTTTTGAAATACAGCAACACTGAAAATGGTGATAAGATTCTCATACTGCATAAACTTTTATTGACGTAGTTGGAAATGGTGGAACATTATGCGATCATCAGCTGTCAATGGCAAATCAAATTCACTCCTTACTTCCTGTCTGCTCCTTACCAATCTGTCTCATTAACTAGAGTTGCTTCTTAAAAATGTAGTCTCTCTCCAATCAAAACTGTTTATTGTTATTCTTATTGTTATTATTATTTTTTATTGACACTTAAATTGGATGTTTGAGCTTCACTGTACAGAATGATGTATGTGCAGAGTTTGACACTAGAAGGCTGTTTTCACATTCATCTGCTGAAAGTGGGAAGTTTCTCTGTGTTCACTGCAAATCTAAGTTCAACACGTGTACCTATGAGTATGATTTGTGATATTACAACTAGTTTGGAAACTAACTGTGGTTCAGTATGCAACTTACACAGTTGTGGTGTGAAGCCTAGAGTGCACATACACTGAGAATGGACTTTTCAGTAAGGTAGGAGACATCTTGTGTCCAGCAGTGAAACTTTTGAAATGAAAAATAACATATCAGACACAAATTATTATTCAAAACAGGGTATTTTTATATGTTTTAAAACATGTCTAGAGGGAATCTTTAAGTATCAAAATTTACTATGTTTGCTATGGTTAAATTTATAGTTTACTAACTTTACTATGAAACATTATTTGGAGTATCTTCTGGCCAATAATCATAGAAAAGGAATTATGTAAAAGCATGAATATTTTACTTAATCACAAATAGTTTAACTTTAGATACATGCACATTGTAAAGCCTGAAATATTACAATGATTCGACAAAAAACAGAAAATCAACCTGATGATTCAACATGACATTAGGCAGGAAAAAACTGTACACATGGTCCTGGCCTTGGCTTTGTATTGTGAAACAAAAAAATTTCACAGTTATTTCCCAATGCTACCTCCCAAAATAACCTCCACCCTCCTGCTGGTGATCTGCCTGGGTGACTCCTGTATAACAGCCTCCCTGCATAACTGCACTACCACACAGCCTTCCAGATATTGATGATACTCTGCTATTAAAAGAGATGTTCCACATATAATCTCCTCATTAATTGGTTGTCAGGCGAGATATTTGTTATTTCATTCGCTGGTCAAGTGAGACATTGCTCTACATGTAATATCTAAATCAGTCTGTTGTTCAGAAGAGTTTCTATGTACATGATAGGTTCGGATAATCTTCATTAATTGGACTGGCCAGGATAGGGATGGGGTTTGAGTGGATCAGTGAGATCAGGGGCCAGTGAAAAGGAAACCTTGCTCTGAGATCATGGCAGGATTAAAACCTGACACCTGCAATGCTCGATTTAGTTAAAATCTTCACTTGTGCATGCTCGCATGAGCGGGGTACAAAATGTATCACCTTTTGATGACTTTTACCTCATGTTGACTAAGAGCACCTAGCAGGTTCAAACTTAGACAAACATCTGTCCAGTGTCCTTGAGCATGACACTGGATCCCTATTAAACAATATCATTTCTTTTCTGGGATCAAATGTACATTTGCAGAGAGAGTTGAAGGTTTAAGATAAAGCTAAGCCACTGCCAATGAAAATGTCTGCAAACTTCCCAGCTAACAGATTTTGTGCAACATTGACTGTGAACAATTCCAGCAAAGTTCAAATATGGCTTTATATTCATACTTGTTTTATAATTGCACTACATTAGTGTAAAATCTAGTGCAAATAAACTATCTTAACAAAGGCATAGTCCATATCTTCTTATGGAAAGAGGAATGGATTTTTAAAGAACAAACTTGGCCTCAACACGTTGATTCTCTGACATTAACACAGTGTTCAATTCTATGACCTTTACTCACAAATACTTTTTCTCACATGAGTATCTCTCTTCCAATTTTGCCTATCATATTTTTAGTTGTACAATGATGGTGGGAGGTAGAGCAGTTGGCGATTACAGTTCAATCGGGGAAGACACAAGTTGACATGCATTCAAAAGCTTTATTCGATAGTCTTTGACGCGATTACCCCGTCAATTAAATGGATATATAGGGATGGAGCCCTATAAATAGCAATTAATTGGAGATCCCCCACAGGGGAGCCACAGACAGGGCCTTGACACTGGTGGCGGTAGGGTGGTGGAGGGGTGTAGCGGTGATGTGGCATAGACTGCAATGACAGCAGAGAGAGACAAAACAGGTAAAGTGCTTTAAATATTCTTCAGCTAAGATGATCACTGGATGATATAAAAGACTGTGCGCAAAGCCCAGTGAAATAATTGGATAATAGTCAAGAGGCAGTGTGATGACAAAATAGGCTGACAGATGTCTTCCTGCTTGAACTTGTGCTAAAAGCTTCATTATGAATCTAAAAAAATCAGTCCCAGAACTGATCTTGTAGATAAGTTCAAGACATCCCAACTCAATATCCATTAGAGTACCTGCCATCAAACTTGCAATCAATTAGGACTATCCCTCTTTAGTTCACTCTCATCCTCTCATCCACTCTCACATTCTTTCCTGTTGTTTTGTATAGCAGTCTTGAGGGTAACAGTCTTTTCATAATTCAGAAAATGTAGTCAACAATATTCTAGTTTTAACCATCTCCCACACCCACAATGCACCTCTGTCAGGCCTGCTGCTGTTATTCACAATTTTACTTTAATGGACATTTATGGACTGGGTATTGGACAAATTAATACAAATGTTTTTCTCCATCTTGTTTGGTGCCTGTTCTAGCTAGTGGTGCTCTAGACAACTGCCCAGTTCACCTATCATGAGACAGGCCTGTGCTGCATCACAGTCAGCAAAACTTTAGTTAAAACTGCTGTAGGTAGAAGTTGTTCCCTGATGCTGAAGGCTGACTCAGAAAGTCTACCTGGGTGAGCAACATCACCCTACAGACACTATGCACATCAGTTTAGCTGTTGGCATGGAAACAGCTGGTGGTGATGTTTAGCAGAACCAGGGCTTCATGCTGATTTTACTATTTCACTTCAAAGTTTTCCTTCATTTCCTTGTTCAAAGGCTCAATTTATTTCCAATTAGCACAGAAATAAAGCAGAACAGATGTTTAACAAACAGTTTATTTTACAAAAAGTGCCATGAGACTGGATATTTTTTAATATAAAACATAGAAAATTTGATATTAAGTCAATTAATGATAGACATAACTGACCTTGACTATTATAATCTTCATATAGGTTTTTAACACAATTCAGAATTTTTTATTGATAACGCAAAAAGGTAATGTCAGGAAACTGAAATCATTTTTCACACCCAGTGTTTCTTTGCTTTTTAGGTTGAAACAGCTTTAAACATTTGACTTGTCAAAGATCTACATCTGACTAAAGGCTAGATGGTGTATGAAAGGGGTTTCTTGTGGTTAGACTTTATTTTTTTTGTCATGGTGCATGGTGTGGGTGGGAAATCGATCCTTTGTGGTGAAAGTAAGAGGTAAACAAACAAACAATTTTGCCAAATGTCATCATCTCCCCGCTGGGCGTTTGTCGGTGGGGGTCAAAGTGGTAGAGGGGAAAACAGGAGTGGAAATGTCATAAATCAGGGGGATTTTAGAATCTGATGACAAAACTAATTCCTGTCTGAAAAGAGCCGAGCCGCCCCCCCCTGACTGTCATCGAAGCTGGCCTATAAACATCGCAGCTGTCACCCAAACTCGCCTGGACTGCGAAGGACATGCCATCGTGCCTCTCACATGCTCTTTCTGTGGGCCAATTCTGGACTGGAGGGGCCGGCAAATTCCACTTTGCATTTTGTCACATTCGGCCACAGTGGGGGCTGGACCAGGACCCCAACTGTAACCCCCCCCCCACCACCACCACCACCACACACTATCTCCTATCATGTCTGACCATCTGTTGAAGGGCATTTACTCCTGCAAAATCACTTTATCCTTCTACCACTCCAAAAACAGGTTGTGAAGCCTTAAAAAGGGAAATATGGGTGAAGGGAGAGAGAGGTAGGGGCCAGGGGTAGGGGGTGGTGAGTGGGTGAGAGAGGGGAGTGGGGGGTCGGCACACCGTGCTAAATGTTGTCACTGCGAAAGGTGAGTAGAGGAGCTTTAGAGGCCATTTTCCACTCAACAAACGCTCCACCAACCCCCTTCACCCCCCTCTACCCCCTCCTCCTCACCACACTCACATATGTACACACACACACACACGAACGCACACATACACACACACACACACACACACACACACACACACACACACACACACACAGAGAGAGAGCCAGTGGTAACTAGATAGCTCCCAGTGTGCCTGCTCTGTAACCTATACAACTAAAGCTGGCAACTCACTCAGTAGAGATAAAAAAAAGAAATAGTATAAAATTACACTGGGACATCCAGGCATCTGAGGAGCATGTCTCACTGTTCCAAAACTGTTGCATTAACTTTAACCTACAGCAAGATGAGACCCTTTGCTGCTTTATAGCACAGGGATCTTCAGGATGTATTAGCACCTGTGAAGTCTTTGCTGAGTCCTGCCAACATACATACAAATAAAAATGTTTTATCAATAGAAATGTTCCTGATTTGAAAAAATGCTGCATCCAGATATTTTACCTCAAAGTGCTTTGTCAGTGGTTTGAATTAATCCTAATCTCATATGTCATGTTCTGGACAAAACAGAACAAAGTCCATACTGCATCAGGTATGTTTATGATACATATGGTATGTAATCATTTAAGCATTAACACCCAGTTCTGAATTTCTTTGCAAAATATTAGCAGCTAATGGCAAAATTTTTAATACTGCACATTCATATTAACATGGATATAAAACACTAAATGCAACATGTCATAATGACTTGCCATTCTGGGATGGAACCATATGGCAGCCATCTTAAATGGGTTCAGTTTTAAACTTGCTATAAATGGAACCTATGGTGATCCTTGTATTGTTCAACCAATACACCAATACTGTTTTTTATTCAAAGACAACTGCGCATGTCTTGAATGAAGCAGAAAAACAGATTCTGTTACAGTTTTGATTATTATAGCTCCAAGAGAACAAATCATGCTTTCAGTCTTGAGGATAATCTCATAATTGTGCATTTATATTGCAGACAATGATTTTATTTTTTCAATTTTGCCTGAACTTAATATGTAAGAACTGTCTTTGATATTATTGGTATTTTTGGTGTTTGGTATACGCAGAAATACTGTTGAGTTGAGCTCATAGGACTTAGTTTTACAGTCCCATTTTATAATCAGCAATCATATCTTTGAATTGGGGTAGGGGTAAATGCTTAATTGGGGTCATCATGTGGGCATCCTCCTTCCTTGGTGTTTTGTTGATATGCCCACACAGCAACAGAACTTCAAGAGGATCAGTCGAGTCCGGGTTTCTTCAAGGATTCCTTCATTCATTTTAGAGAAACACACCCACTGTAATATATTCATATATTTATTAATGTTATTAATGTTTTGTTATTGTTTTGTTTGTTATACATGTTTGTGGAAGCTTCAATAACAGAATGGAACAAAAACATAAACTTGTGTAAAATAACAATAGGTTTATAACATCTTTAATCACCCTGCCTATTAGGTTGCATTTATTAATGTATAGCCTTTATTTTTTATTTATTTATTTTAAGGTGTTCACATATCAATAATATTTAATTATCATATGTGAGTCACAACATCTGGGTGACACTTCTCAGATGTTATGACCCATCCTCTCTTGACCTGCAGCGCATTAACAGAGAATTGCATGTGTTTTGCGATGCCTCCGAGAAAGCTTATAGCTCAGTGGCTTACCTTCGCTCTGAAGACCAGCATGGCCAGGTATCCATTGCTTTCATTATGGCTACATCCAGGGTGGTACCGAGAAAACAAATCTCCATGCCATGGCTTGAACTGTGTGCTGCTCTTAGCAGTGCACAGTTGGCTACAATGGTCAGACAAGAAATCACCCTGCCAATACACAAGATCACCTCTTGGAGTGACTCCAACCACAGTGCTGCAGTGGCTTCATTCTGACTCTTGCCACTATAAAGTCTTTGTTGGCACACAAATCACAGAGACCCAGGAACTGACAAATGCAGAGGATTGGAGGTATGTGGAGAGTTCACTTAACCATGCTGATGACCTCATCAGAGGCAAAATACTCTTCCAACTGACACAACCACAGAGATGGAGTTTGGGGCCATCCTTCCTTCTCCTTGCCAGTTCCCAGTGGCCATGCCTTCCTGCTACACTCTGTGAAGGTTAAAAAGCCTCCCAGACTCCTAAGCATCTCTGTATCCACTGTCCCAAGCACCTGGGATGTTTCCCAGTGCAGCACTTGGAAGGATGCAGTTGCCACAGCTATCCCTCTACTAGCCCCCAATCCAGCCTCTCAACTACAGCATGAAGCTGAGATCCTTCTCTTGAAAAAGGCCCAAACAGGCCATTTTCCAGCAGATCTATTAGTGCTCCAATCAGACAAGCCTCTTCCCTCTCTGGAACCAGATCTAGATTAGGTTCTTAGCATTATCAAAGTTGAAAGAAGGCTCAGGAGATCTGAGGATCTTGACCCTGACATTAGACATCAAATTGTGTTAGACTCCAGTCACCCTATTGCAAAACTTCTGATCCAGCAGTATGATGAGAAACTCCTCCACCCAGGACCTAAATGACTTTTTGTGGAGCTGAGGCAGAGCAATCTGTCAACACCAACAGTCCTGTCAAGATCTGGACTTGGATGCATTCCTGATGGTCTTCCGGCATTTTGTGGCAAGGAGGGGTAAACCCTACGAAATCTTGGCAGCCTGTGGTACCAATTTCGAGGGAGGATATGTTGAGCTAAAAAGGACATTCCGTGACATGGCCCCTGCGCTTTAGGAGCAGCTGCAACAACAACAGATCACTTTCAATCCCTACAGCTCTCCATACTTTGGCAGTACCTGGGAGATGAAGTCTGTTAATGATGCTCTGAGGGTGGTCGTGAGCAGCTAATCTGTACCTGCAGCAGTCCTGTGTTATGTCCTGATGGAGAATGGAAGGGATCCTGAATTCAAAGCCTCTTGGATATGTCTCCTCAGATGTTGCAGATCTCGACCCTGTAACCCCATATTTGCTTTTGATGGGTTAGCAGGATGCTTCACTTCCCCAGGCTGATCAGCCAGCTGATTGGGAAAAGACACTGCAGCATCATACTCAAATCCTGGCTGGCCACTTCTGGGCAAGCTTTATCAGGCATCACCCCCAAGACCTGCAACCAAGACCAAAATAGAACACAGACAAGGAGAACCTAAAACAGGGACAAATTGTTATGATCATGATCCCCAACTTCCTCACTCCTTATGGCCTGTTGGAAAAGTGACACAGACCTACCCTGGAACAGACGGCCGTGTGAGGACAGGCGAGATCAAAGTAAAAGAACAAACTTGCCTCCATCCAGTTGCATGGCTAATACCTCTCCTTGCAATCAAGGACAATAATTAATGTGGATTCTGTGTTTCAAAACATCCGTTTTGGGGGTGGCTGGTAAGAAGTCCCCATCTAGGAGTCACATGATCTCACCTGAGGCAGGGAGGATAGCACAAGCACTCCTGCCTGGAAAGGAACTAACGGTAAAGTTACCTAGTTCACTAACTTCTTGTAGTTTTAGTTGTATATGTAAAAAATAAATCTCTCATCTACTCTATACTGATGTGTGGAAAGTGATGCCAGCCTCCCTGGTCTCTTTAATCCTTTTAATAAAGCAACTAGGTGCTGCACAGCTGACAACCATAGTTGCTGCCCATAGGTGGCAATTGTAAACAATTCCCAGGTAAGATGGCGGATGGTCATCCGATGAGTTATGACGCAATATCGCATTTGGTGTTTCACATGTTCACAATAACTACTTTGCAGCTGTTTCCAGTGCACATTTGCTACCTGGCCAGAAATAAGAGCTGAGTGAATATTGGATTCATTCATCATGTGGCCAGAAATATGACTCCAACAGGATCCTAATGTTATACTGTGTCTACTTGCTGAGTATAAAAGCAACAGCTGCTATGACAACACTACACTTTTATTGAAGGTAGTGCGCTAGAGTACAAGCTACTCAGAAAAAGCAGCATCACACCATCAAACCAGCCGGCTTGTTTGATTTTCAGAGGACAAGGAAATACATATGCAGAATCTGCACAAGTGATGGAGCAACATTTCAATCATTTTGGAGGTTTCTCCAAAAGAAAAGAAAATTTAGCAAGTATAATTTGGTCATGTGGAAAGAATTAAGTAATGGGAAATATAGTGAAAGCAGTAGTTTTGCTGGATGTTGTATTTCTACTCCCTAACACTGATTAAATGGTTGAAATTCTAATCTGCTGGCAGCGTCTGTTAAAATAGTAGCCTTGGTGTAGAGTGCACCTGAAACATAGTTCTAATCAACAACTTCCATTCTGAATTAGCTTACATGAAACATTAAACAGCGAGTAACCATTGCAACAGTGCTGCAGTTGCTACTTGCTAACAGTTGTTACTGTATGCTAACTCTGACTGGTGAAACAGCAATACACTATTTTTTAAGGCCCAGTCATGCCAGAAAGTGGCATCGTTAATTTCAACAGCTAACTTAGTTTAATTAGCATTAGCTGTCAGTTAGCAAGCTAGGTTGCTAATGCAACAACAAGTTCAAAAGACATATTTGTATCATTGACACTTGTCCCATAACTCTCTTTGAAACCATTCGTCTTTCATAGAGCAGTTTATGCTTCAACATAAGAGAGTTAAATAGAAGTGGATGGAGCAACACAGCTGATAAACTATTATAGCTTTCAGTCTTTAAACGTAATAATCTGTCACTCCAACTGGACTTGCTGGATTGTATTTCATTGTCTAACCGGCACTTTAAACAATACAACCACACCAACACCGCCCCTTATAGTGTTTTACACACGACTGTTTTCAGTCTGAATGCAGCTGAAGAGTTCCTATATGTTGCTGAACAACAAGGAAAAGTAAAAAAAATAAGACCGACAGCTTAATAAGAATAGGAATACAGTACATACATACAGTAGATGAGACAGGCTTTCTTGTTTGCTTTTCTAGCACATGTGCAGTTGACATGCTTGCTATAGGCTGCGTGGTCACAGATTTTGGGCTGCACATGGACATCCACAGAGGGGTCCATGCAGACCTCACGGACATGCAGAAAGCATGAATTGCACTGTCAGGACCGCCTGTCATTGGTCAGTTGTGTCGAATTTGCATGTCAAATTTCACCAAATTTGACACAAAATATTTGTGTGGATTTACTTTGCCCCAGCAAGCGAATCGACAGATTGCTGTGATTTTAAATATATTGAACTTGTGGAAATTCTTTTTGCTGTTTTAAATGCGTGACCATGCCTTTAAACTGACAAAAAATACTTATATTTATTTATCTATTTATTCATTTTTTATTGAGTTGTAACATAAAACTCAACAAGCTATCAAAAATAAAAGTGTGTATATCTGTAAGTTCTTGTCTTTCCTTTTTACAATATAAGTTAGTCTCTCCAAAGCTAGGCAGGCTGCCAGTTCCTTTGTCCACATTCCCATAGAATCTTTCATAATAGTGCAATTATCTTTCTGGCTTGTAAAAGTCCAAAGTCAATGAGCGGCGACTTTGTACACTCCCATAAACGATGAATCAATGTACCTTTTTCCCCCCTGCACTTCACACAAATATGTGGAATATCTGGAAACATGACTTAACCTGGCAGGTGCAAAATAAGTTTGCATTAATCATTTGTATTGTAATAACTCAAATTTTGTATTAATGGACCTGGTCTGGGCCTTAAAGCATACCGTTTCCCAATGTGCTTCATGAATATCCTCCCTTTTATCTATCCTCCATGCCTCTAGCTTTTTGGAAGATGAATCTTTTGAATGTGTAATAAAAGAAAGAGAACTGACCTTTACCAGTCATATGGGTGAGAGTTAGCTCCTCAATTTTAGACAATGGAGGTACAGACAACAGTTGCTTATGTGTGGATAGGATAAAATGTTTCAGCTGTAAGTATTTAATGAAATGTTTTTTTACAAATACCATATTTCTCACTCTCATCTCCTTTACTATATCTACCAAGGGGTCATAATTTATGGAAATCATTTGTTTAATGTGAGGGCTAATTTTAACCCCAGGGTATGTAAAATCTTCCTTATTAGCTGTGAAAGGTGTATGTATCATATGTTGTAATCTTTCATCTTTGTGCAAAAACATTAATGCTGTCTTGGTTTATTTTATACCCTGAGATACCTCCAAAAGTCTTGATTAAATTTATGAGGTGAGGAATACTATCCTTTAAATTTGTTAGAAAAACTATGACGTCATCTGCATACAAAGATATGTGGTGTTCATGACCACCAATAGCTATCGATGGGGATGCCTTCATGAGCTCTTATGGCCATAGCTAAAGGCTCAGTGGCTAATACAAAAGGTGAAAAGGGACACCCTTGTCTGGTAAAATGTTGGAGGTTAAATGGTTGAGAAACTTTCTTACTGGTCAGCATCTCAGCAGTTGGGTCTCTGTTGGATCCACTTCAAAAAATGTATACCAATCCCAAATCTCAGAAGAACATTGAAAAGATAGCCCTACTTTATCCTATCAACGGCTTGGTGCACATTTAAGGATAACACAGCTGTATCTTCAGAATTATGTTTTTCATACATTAGGACGTGTCCCAATATATTCATGACTTGCGCTTTGATTATTACAAACAAGATGTGGAAGATATGACTCTAGTCGTCAAAGTTCTCGTTACACAAAAAAAGAACTTTAAAAAATGTTTTTGTCTGTGGTAAGTGGCCATTGTTTAAGTCCAGCAACACACTCCAAATCAAGTCAGTTAATTTTGTATATCTTATGCAATATTGCTTGCTTATTTATTGCTGAAAAACTGTTTTAATGTCATCTTTGAATACGAAGGAGTTCACCACTAAAATCACAAATATGTTGATCCTCAATGCATTTGTTTTGTTTTGATAATAAGCATTTACTGTAACAGAGTGTTTTCCGGACACAAGTGGTTTAAATTCCTGACTAACTGCTGCCCTGGGTTTCCCCCTTGGTTGGTTTCGAAGTAAAAGGCTGCAACACATCATAAATAAAAAGAAGAATGTCACAAGGCCTACTTCCTATGTAATTAAATCAACGTGCTGTACTGTATGTGATGCTGGAGAACGCCTGTGTTTTTGCTCACCATATGTATGATGACACACTCTCTGTCTGTCTACTGTACTTCACACACACACTTGAATGTGTTCTATGAGTGAACATTAAACAGTTTCCATATCTCTTAATGAAGACCACTGAACGTTCACATCCAGCTGCTGGATTTATTGACCGCTGTTGATAATACTGGGAAGAAAGATCCTCTGTAGTTGTTTGCATTTGGCTTTAGATGAAAACAATCTGAGACATTCTTTAAGAGTGACAAAGCTGAATTTCACAACCGAATGCTGTAACTTTTAAAAAGTAGGTACTTAGCTTACATATGTAAACACACATACTGTATGTATGTATGTATGTATAAGAATACAACCAAGAATATTTTACCTAAATAAGAAAGCAATACTAAAATGTTTTCTCATCTACTTGTAACAGACAGTTTGATCAGATCAGTTCATCTTTATTGTTGCTTTTTCTGTTGTCTTTAAATAATGAAACATAATATTGAACTTGACTATTGAACCTTCACTGTAGCTCTCTAAAATTCTTGCATTTGCATATGAGGTATGATGACACTAAAAGGAAGACAACTATTGTGGATCCCACAGAACTCCACCTCAACAGCAAGTTTTGTTTTATTAAGTTATGCTTTTTTAACAGTGAGGAGGATGTTTATTACCTTATAGACAGTGAAACAAAACATGTTTTCCTGTGACAGCAGCTAAACACAAATCCAGTGTGTACTGATATGTGTTTAAAATAATTAATGTCAACATGTGGCAGGGATTGATGTGTCTGGCCATCTGCCCTTTGACCTTAAAGCAGCCCAACAAAACACTTTCTAAATCTCATTCACCAAAGTAGGAACTCATCCGTCAACACCTTTCGTCTCTGTAGCCAAAACAATCATTATATTAATTGCCGCTGCTGCACATAATGGAGATAACAGCGACGTGAGAGGGAAAGAATTAAGTCCAGAGCTGCTAGAGACATGCAGGGAGAGGACCAAAGCTGAGGGCTTGTTCTGCTCCCTTGCTCTCTCCACCACAGGCTCCATTGTCATTTTCTGGAAGGCGATCACAGTAATAGTCTTGTAATTGGCTTTAAGTGGATTAAGTGCCAGGCAGGACAAAACAGCTCTGGTCAGAGATGTGCAGTCCAAACACAACCTGTTGCCTAGGCCATGACTGAGCGTGAGGTCTCAATCTGGACGACAGACACGGCTGCTCGCAGCATGTTTCCCAGTCACTGTTTATTATAGAACATATTGCTCCAGTCCTCTCTTCTTCCTCACATTAGAAGACTTTGTAAAATACCTAATAAGCACACACCTGTGACCATAACAATGTAAATTTTTATCACTACCTGGGTGTCACATAGAAACCTCTTTGTTTAGCTACTGTTTAAGAGCTATTATGTATAGAGTTATAATATATATAATATATTTTTCAAAGATTCATAAATAGTCATAATGTTTGGCAGTAAATAATTTGATGCCAATGCTGTACAGTGATTTCAATGCACTATATCACAAGGAATCAGCTTCACATAGAGCTAGAAAAAATTGGTACATGCAAGTTATCAGGAAAAACAGTTCTACAATAGCCATATTTAGGATTTTGGCTGACTGTTTATGTTATATCCTGTTTTCCCTTTTAGCACAAGTAAATGTTCAGCTGAATATGGTTCTAGTGAAACTTGTTGACACTAAGCTGAGGTCTGTGGATTACATAGAGTAAGCAGGATATTTCTGGAAAGAAATGTTGTTGAACATTTCAAATTTTTTTTTCATTTTTGATTGTTTGAGCACCACAAAAGAAAATTGATTAGCCTCCATTGTGGGTGGCAGCAGAAAGCTCTTTGATGTAAAACCCAAAACTTTCTGGATGGCCTTCTACCACTAAGACAAGACAGAAAAATATGTCTTTTAGTAATTTGAGTGAACTGACCCTTTAAGTTAGCCTACTAACATATTAATTAGCTAACAAATGCTAGCTAACTATAATAAAAACGGACCTATTCAGATTTGTTAGCCATGCAGTCAATGTGATGATTAACCATGCACAGTGCCTTTATTTTGAGACTTCATGATAGTTCACAACATTTTTTAATTAGGCTCCTGCAGTTAAGACTCGATTTGAAAAGGAGCGTGCAGGTTACAGCAATAAACTGTCAAAGTAATTCATACAACTGTGTTATGCAGCCCAAACGTCATAGAGCCATCCTCAATTAAAATCTTCTTTCCACTGGGTCTTTAGTCGTGGTTGTAAATTTAACTTGGCATTCCTTTGTGCAGCAGGTGTGAGGGATTAGGCTTGGGGGGGAGGGGATGGGGGGACGGAGTGTTCACAAACTGTACATGTTGTGAGACATCTGAACTTGAACTCTTCCACACACAGATTGATTCACACACTTGATGTGTGTGAACAGCAGAAGAGGCTATACATACATTGCACTATGCAGACATTAAAAGACATTTACAGAGAAATCGACAACTGGGCAGCACAATGACAAAAGGAATGTTTTACCCTGCAGAAGAAGAGTAGGAATGATAGATCGTAGTTATGCATACAAATGGATAGAGCTCAAAAGATGTGTATCAAAATTCATTCAACTTCTTGCTCCCTCACCAGCTGTTGCCTATAATGAGAAGTGCTGCTGGTGAAGACCTCCTGCCTGTTGAAACCTTTACAGTTTCTTTTAAAAGTCCTTTGACCATGAGGGGAAAGCTGCAGATGGATGCTGGGCACCCGCCTGTCTGAGCATCCACATAATGAACACCTGAAAAGCCTGGATCACAGCTGTGTGTGTCTCTATAATGCCAGCTTTAGCTTCCATTAATTGTCCATAAGAACTGAATACATCCGTATGCTCAACATGGTGGGAGAGTTTCACAAACCAGGCCAGCAGTGCAGCAAAAAAAAGTTGAAAATTCTTGATATTATGCAAACAGAGATATTTGTCTGTGTGATGAGAATGATTTAGACAAAAATATGTTTACATAATCATGACATTGATGTTCCTAATCTAACTAAGTATTTTAATAAAAGATTTGTTAAAATATAGACATTTATTTGGAAATGGTGCGCACCATTTATCCTCCATACCCTCTACTGTTCCTTCAAAATAATAACTGGTGCAGCAATGCAATGTGAGTCAGCAGAGGTTTGCTAATAGCATGATTAATATATGTATACAAATAAAGTTTTATAATAATAAGGACAAAAGAAGAAACACTGGAAGCAATGTAAATAAAAGTTGTCAATATCAATCTCAGAATTTGCCACTACACCTGCTCTAAATTAAAGTCTTATTCAGCATGATGTGGTTCTTCCAGAGAATAAGGCTAACCTATCCAATCTCTTCAATGTAGACGTAATTGGTAAACAGGTTGGCTTGCAATAATAAGCTTGCAGACATATGAGTTTGGATTATATTTAGGCAAAATTAATTCAATAATATGAATAAGTGTCTGTAAATAATACTGACCCCAGATACACCAATGAAACACCCACAAGTAATGAATTCTGATCAAGTAAGTGAAGAGGTCATCCTTGATTTATACACTGATGACACTCAACTCCTATGAATGATATACTCTTACTCTAATGTTCTGTTTCTGCTTCTGTTTGTCTACTGAAGCACTCTAAGTCATAGACAGCACACACATCAACAGCCTGCCTTTGTCTTCCAGCTGTGCATTTCAGGGACTTAAAAGAAGGTTTGGCAGAGTTCAAGCAGTTGGTCAGTGTGTGTTTTGACACAGGTTTCAGGAGCTCCCTGAACATGTGCAGCCACTCCAAATTCCACCAGAGGAAAGAGAGAGGACCCCAGCTTCCTGTTTTCCCCTCTCAGTGCACGTCGCAATGCGACCCCAGTCAAGCTGCTGGACAGCACAATGAGTGCGGGTGTGATTCAGCTTTCAACAGGCCTGTTACTGGGGATTACTCCAATGTTGTTTAATAGTGTTATCCGGACCACAATAGAATGTTGTTTTATCAGTGTAATAAGTCAGATACTTCGCTCACTGACGGCTTCAGAAATGTCACCGTGAAATTTCTGTGAATCTGTCCCTGGCCTCTGCCCAGCCAGTGCAGGTGAGGTCCATGGGAGAAAGCAGCTGCCACCCTCAAACTTGCATTCAGACACGCACCAGCAGGCATGTATGGCCCCCATAGATAGATTGATGGTGGCGGGGGGGGGACCGCGGGCTGCGTGGCTGTCCTGAAATCAGGCCAGCTTTAACACAGCGGACACGCTCTCAAGCCCACAGTCGTAGTAACATTTTATGTGACAAGCATTATAAAGGTGATTTATAGAACGCATGTGTGTTGGACTGAATATTTTCCAGAATATTTAGCTGGGGGTATTAGGTCTGCATTTTCAAATTTGCCTGGTTGTTCGCATCGTCCCTACATTGACCGTTAAACAAACTTCCTGTGAACATAATGACCGTAGCAAATGGAAAACTCTGAAGGCCTTCTCAGAAGGCCTGACAAGGACAAGGGATGCACACTGTTGTGAGCACACACTTAGAAACATTGTTGTTTTTATAAGATGTCCTTTTATGTATGGCACTGACCTCTGGCTTGTTCTCTTTTGTATCATTTAATTTAGAGCAGACTTGGACTAAATAGTGCTTGCAAACAGTTCATAGCTTTGACGTGTTGTGTACGCCTGCAGAACCAGCAAGTGGGGCTTAGTGAAGACAGCTTGAGTTGTCATTCACAACGAGTTTTACTCAACTGACTTTCAAACACTTTCTGTCATTTCTTGTGTCAACCTGTGAATAAACTGCATTATTACTATTGGATCATTTGAACATTTATTTAAATTAAACCATGTAAGAAGTTTAAAGGGAAAAATCACTGTTTGGTGGAGCTGTTAACAACTCATAGACATCTGAAACGTGACCCCGACTACACACTGCTTTTTGTAAGATGTCAAAAGCCAAAAAGGTTGGAAACCACTGGTTTCATCTTTAACAATGTGTTGCATTTTAAAAGCTTGTTATGTTATCCATTGTGTCAAAAAAAACTAAGGCTTCAGATAAATGTAGTGGAGTAGAAAGTACAATATTTCCCTCTGAAATGTAGCTGAGTGGAAGTATAAAGTAGCATACAATGGAAATACTCAAGTAAAGTACAACTACCTCAAAATTGTACTTAAGTACAGTACTTGGGTAAATGTATTTAGTTACTTTCCACCACTGATCAAGGTCCCTGCATCTGAAGTGTCATGTAATCTCTAGTTGTAACTGTAACTACTTTCAGTGTTTATAAAACTTTTTTTCAGTGGCTGGAACTGATCATGTTAACTAGCCAGTTCTTTTATTTATTACAGACCTGTAACTTTTCAAAGGGTATCAGAAAACAAAAACAAAATTAAGAAACAAAGTATATCACACATATAGACCCAGAGATAGCTGTCATGTTAAAGAAGTGGGAAATCCAAAGCTCTCATATTTTATTGCCACCAGTCGTCAGAGTCAGATAAAGTCAGACGGGAGAAAACGAGCCGCCGTTCCTAATTTTCATTCCTCCGGCTTGAGGCCTGCATGGCGACACCTGTTTCACTGTATCTGAGCCCACAACTCAACCAGCTCTCTCTCCCTTCACCCCACCACAGCCACCCACCCAACACACCACATCTGTGTGCTGTTCCACCCATCACCCTCTGTTCCCTGCCATCACCCCTCCTCCTGGTGTTGGTCTCACTCCCAACATCGGGTCCCCTGATACTCAAGTGCAAGTTTCCTCAAAGCCAATCACACAAACACACTTAACAAAGGGAATGGTGTGTATATGTGTGTGTTTTATTATAGAAGATAACATGATTTAAAATCAGTCACTGTTGTGTTGTTGATGATGGAGAGCAGGGAAATTGATGTTTATTTGCATGAAAATGTCTTACATTACTACATCATTAGCTTTTACTGTACCCGTGCTAACACATAGAGTGTGTTACAAGGAAAAAATAAGGTAACTTAAGGTCACTTAAGATGCTCTTGAAGATGAAAAAAATGGTTACAGAAAAGAAAAAGTTCTAAAGCAGAGCAAAGAGAGGAGTTATATTAAAAGCTTTTATTTAGTCGGGCATCTTTTTTAATATGCAGATGGGTTTCAAGCTCACAGGGTCTTCATCGGGGCTGAAACAATAAACAATATTGCATCATATAACAAAGTAACCAACAGATACAGAGAACACAGCTATCACAAACACATCAAGGCAACTCTTCACTTTCAGTCCCCATATTTACCATTTATAAGCAGAATATAAACAGTTCATAAATGGTTTATAACACACTATAATGCAGGTGTAAGCAGATGTAAGTTTTTGTTTATGTCGCTGTCAACAACTGGTTGGTGTATAAACAGATAATGAATGACAATATAGTAAACTCAGAAATAATATAAAACATAACAGTTATAAATTTTTCATGGAGAAGTTATAATTGTTGACAAATACTGTACATCAATAAACACTTAAATATGTCTTATATCTACTTATAACTACATTACAGTTACTTATAAACCTTTATTACATGCTTATATACTGCTTATAAATGATAAATAGGGGGACTTGAAGTAAAGTGTTACAGGCATCAAAATATTAATATCATAAAAATAAAAAGAACTAATGACTATAAAGATCACATCACTCAGAATGATGCAGCCTCATCAATAGGTGTAATTAAGAAAGTTGTTTATAAAAAGAGTTTAAAATCTATTTCATCACCATTGTTGCTTCCACTTTAGGGATGCAAATAACAAATCTTCTCATTATCCGGTAATTTTTTTGGGATATTTTTTCTGTAAAATTTCCAAAAAGTAGTGAATAATCTATGTCAAGACATTTAGATGTGTAGGTTTAAATGGAGCTAAGTTTAACCATTGTTTCAACAGCAGTCAGTTACTATTTTATTACTATTTTTCTATGTGTAGTCAAGATTTGCTTCATACTGAAATGTACTAGTTACTGAAATGCTGTTGAAACATGTAAACTAGACATCTAATAAACTTAAATCTTTCAACTAAACTGAGCTTAGTTTTAACTAGACAGCTAAACGCCTTTTGATCTGCAAATGAACAAATGAATGCTCACTGGAATGCCCTTTATAGTTCACCAGAGCCCAAGTTGTGGTCTTCAATTTGCTTGTTTTGTCTGACTAATCATTCAAAATTCAAAAGAAAAGCAGCAAATGCTCACATTTGAAAATCTAGAACCAGCAAATGTTTGGCATTCATGCATTAAAACTCCCTCAAACAATGAATCCACTATCAAAATGGTCGTTGATTCATTTTCTGTCAGTCCACTAATCATTTCAGCACTGCTCCACTCAGCCTACCTTTACAACTGCACACCCTTCTCACATGCCAGCACTCCAGTTCTCACACTCTAAAATCAACCCTCGACGGGGGTTTCAATATCCGGGTCACCTGCCCGGTCAGTCACACTATCCGCTGGATCTCTGAGGACCTGACTGCAAACTGCCATACAGCACCGGACCTCTCTCATTTAGACACGGCGGCTTCCCAGTGGGGCGTCTTTGTACTCAGCAGGCACGGCTCCATGGGACAGCCTGGGCCGGGTCTGTCTCCATCTGGGCCCGGGTCTTTATCAGAACCACCTGCCTGTGGGGGTTGACCATATCTCTAACATCTCTTTTCCCTCCTGAGGAAGAAGAAAAATCATTTAGACTGTTTCCTGTTGACCTGCATGCCATTACTGAGACTGTTCTCTGAGTGTGAGAATATGTGTGTTTTATTACTGTGTGTGTGTGTGTGTGTGTGTGTGTGTGTGTGTGTGTGTGTGTGTGTGTGTGTGTGTGTGACTGCGCATACATGTCTCTTAAATAAGGAACATTGTCCCCCAGAAAGCATTGTAGCCAGTCATTTGTTCTTAGATCTGTTTTAGGTTTTGGTTCGATGTTAGTTAAATCTAGGATTGTTGTTGGTTTAAAGTTTGAGTTCAGGGTTAAATCTAGATTAAGACTTGTTTGTGACTGAGAAAACAGGTTGAGGTTTACTATGTACAAGGTAAAATTATGTTCAGGTGTAAGCGAACAAATGCATCTTTGCAGCCAGTGATACAGTAGATTATGCAGTTTATTAGCATCTGTTAAATACACTGGTGGCTCCTTTATTATAAATGCACGTACCGAGGCCAAGCATTGCTGGGGTTTGAATATTTTACTCAATATCAGCATCATATAGCTTTTTTAATTTGATCTAATTTAATTTGTGATTTTATTGTCACTGGATGAATTGTAAATTGATAAAAAAAAGTATTTTCAATCCTTATGTTCAACTATTATACATATAATGCATGATATAATGATCAGTCAGTCCCACCTATATCATAGCTACCTGCATTCATGACACACCTTTAACTATAAAAAAAATAACATTTCACAGCTTGTTTATCCTGCAGCATGTTTTTGCCCAGAATTGTGTTATTTTGCTTTGGTAAGAATGTAAATTAATTTATGTTGAAAATGAGGTTATAATCATATCCATAAGCAAGTGATTTTTGCTTCTTTTTTTTCATTGGTACATTTTATCACAGACTGGTAAGATACAGGAAACTGTGAATCTCTTTCCAGATTTCCCACTCTGTCCTTTTCAAATCTGTTCTAAATCTAGTTTTCCTCTACTGTTCATCTTCCTGCCATCCAGAGAAGGGAGAAAAAGAATGTACGTAGAGAAGAACAAAAGTTTAACACTTGGCAACTGTTTGATTTTCTTTTTTTGGTTTCAAATGTTTTGATCTGCAGTGAGAAGATCTGACTTGGACTGGAACATATTTTTCACTTTTTCTTGTTCTAGTGTGAATAAAGTCTGTGTCAGGGAGGATGTAGTGCTTCACTGCTGGTGTTTGTTTGCCGACAACATCAACATCATTTCCAACAAATCATTGCAGACATCACAGCAAAGTTCAATATGGATCAAAATGCATTCTTGTATTTTGAGTCTGTTGTGCGCGTATATTTTAGAAGCTGCCAAATCTCTGACACCTTTGTGATGATTATTAGATTTCAGTGCAAAACAGGATGCAAAGATGTTACCAATAGTGTTCCTGCTCCAACTCATAGTGCACTGAAGCAAATAAAATGCTGAAGACAAGATTTATTTTGTGACTATCAGTGTGAGTTCCTAACATGGGTGTGATTTTCTCCTAATCACAAAATAATGTTTTTTGTCTCCACCTAAAACTTTTTTGTTCATCTTGTGACCATGAAACATTTATGTAATGACCAAAAAATAATCTTTTGTGGTTTTCTTATGATCATTTGATAAAAAACGTGTTTTTTATATTGTAATGTTTTCTATTATCAGCAGGCAGAGGGCAGTCACTGACAAATCCCCTCATGAAATTCAGCATTTTTATCTAAAGATTACAAGACAATCTCACAAAAATAGTCATCATGAGAAAACTTACAATGTTCTCTCTTCTCTAAACAGCTTTTATTTCATCAATAATATTTACGTTACAATATTGGGAGTTAATATGACTGCAGGCATGGATATGTACAGCGCTGTAGCACATCAGAGCGGCTCATAAACTTTTTACTTTCTGAATCATTACGATGAACCGACACAACCTTGTTTTAGACATCCGTCGTCTGTGACTGTAAAAACATTGGCCACATCACCAGAGCCTGTATGTTTCTTTTTTTAAGCTTGACATCTGTATCATGACTTTATCAATCCTAAAATAGTTTCAAGATGTTCCTTGAGGGGGAAGAGCACTGGCGTAAGACGGCTGAAGGTATGCAAAAGCCCTTTGTGAAAGAGCAGTGATTTAGTGGTTCAATACACATGTCAGGCGCACTGTAACACCTCAAAGAAGTGGATCAACGTCTCCTGTCAGCAATGATTTACAGTGGAGATGAGTCAAGCTGAGGAATCTCAGGCATAAGACGGGAATAAACACAAGAGGGCAACAGTTTACCAGGAATTTCTGATTGTGATGCACTCTGTATCAAAACCAGATCCACAGCTCCCAGAAATTAAAGGGATGTTTTTCCTCTCTTCTGCATATGGCCACTGACCCCCCTCGGCTGGACTCGCATCCAGTAGAGTTCCCCAGAGAGCAATTCTGAGCCTGTTAAAATGTCCAAAACGTGTTTGGAGGGAAAGATCAATGGCTGCAACGGTGGGGATTATGGGATACCCTCCAGTCAGCGTGCTGTCACTCAAAATGGGCTCAAAGCAGCAGATTAGGCACCAGATCCCTCTCATCTCTGTCAGAGGACCTCATTAAAATACCCGGTTCTGTATCTACAATTGTTGCAGTTTCATGTTTTATGGCAAGCTGGCTGCACTCTGCCATTAATCAATCAATGAGATCGTTTGCATATTTTGTTTCTAATGAAAGACGGCACGATGAAAGGCTGAGAGTGGCTGTTACTCAAGCCTGGCCATTCTTTTCCACTTAAAGACCTGATGGATATTTTACAGTATAAAAACAGACCTGTGCATTATGTCATACCGCAGCTCTGTAGACCCATGTGCACTGCTCCTCTTTACAAATACATCTCCTAATTTAACAGACCCTGAGGTAAATTTGCGGTGAAGTCGGGTGGGAGCATGGGGGGGGTTTATATATATCAGACAAATAACGTGAATAATTATTGGAAATAATGTCCAGATAGATGGAGAGGAGCCAAATTATGAAATCATGCGCTTCTCTCCAGTACATCACCCGGCTCATTATTTGAAGTCATGCTTGGAAAAACAGGTGTTTCCAATACTGGGTCGCTGTCTCCACGGTCCTGCACCCCCTTCATTTTCTGATGATGGTTCAGATATGATATTTCATGGCTGGAGCCATACACTTGATAGGAAGTGATTGGGGAGAGCCGTTCTGAAGACATCCGTGTAATGGATGCTGATTGGCCCCGGCTAAATCCCTGGAGTCTGTGCCTGTGTAACAAGAGGGGAACCACAAAGCTGGAGCAGGAATTATCCTAAATGCTGCATGTTTTCCCTGTCTTGGAGGTTCGAATGATTACAAGGGGATTTCTCTGGCTCTTTAAACAGGTGCCATATTTACGTGCATCAAGCACAACAGCAATGCAGCTGAGTGCAGTTGGCACAAAAGCTTTATTCTTCATTCTCGTAATAAACAGAACCAGCAGGGAGAAAATTTGTCTTTTTTTGGGTCTTTTTCTTCCAGTTTGGTTTATGATCGATGCATTGCGTCAGCGTTTGAAGCCCGTGCCTGTGATGTGGAGGAGAGCAGATGTGTGTGTTTTATATGCAGAGAACACTCTCTTGTGTGATTAATAATCATGTCACTCGTAGTTATTGTAGCCTAGAGGATGTGACTGACTCAACTCCCAGTTATAATCTCAAACTCTACTCCAAAAGGCCATATCATTTGTCAATAAATAAATTAATCAGTAAATAGCTGTGTAGTGTAGACCATCAAGTGTGTGAAAGCATCACTATTTTGTTGATTACCTTCTGTAAACACCATAATCTGTTTTGTACATGTGCTGCAAATTATTTTGTGTGTGCAACTCCTGTTTCCTAGTGTTTTGGGGATAATTTTTCCATGGCACATCACCAATAAAAACATATTTTCCTGGTGATTTGAGTTGGAAAACATAGCATGTTCTTCTCCATTTCTAGAATAATTGCTCTTTAATATCAAGTTTATTAAAATCACCTTCTAACAAAGAGAAAAAAATCAAAACCATGTACATGAATTAAAACGTTTATTGAGCTTTTTATGTGCTTGGCACCTGTATTTACATTTTTTTAAATGCCTCCAAAAATTATTTTGCTATTTCCCTTTTTTCACACATTTTTATAACAGATTGGCCTGTAAAATTGTTATATTGCTCAGCACTTAAATACACATCTCTACAACACACCAAAACTTACTTTAATTACTCTGTTTTGCTATTGCTTCTTTTATAACTTTTCACACAACAACTTTTAAGCTTATGTTATTGATTGCATTCTCCATCTTATATATATATGCTTAAAAACATAATCCACTCAAAAATAGTGAAGCCATTCCAGTCTATGAGGAAAACGGATGATGATGACAGTTGTGTGGTGGTTTCCTGAACCAGTTTTCAGGATGAAGACAGAGTTTCTCAGTTAACCTGACCTCCAGTTATTTGGCTTACTGCGTCCATGCATTGTGTTCACCCTGTTTGACACATCAACCAACCACCACAGCGTCCAGATACTTCATCTCCTGCATGTATGTGGAGCAGTGAGTCACTCTGTGATCTTGTCCAGTTGTCCCTTTCATTCCAACCAAAACTTCAGACCCTGATGGCGAACCACTGACCCCCTGACATTTCTAAAATGACAAGGCACAAGTGCTTTGTGAAGTAAAAACTTCTGGCTCAAAGTGAAGATTCTTTGGTTCTTTGGTGATGTCATGTCCGGATGGCCTTTGAGTCCCGAAAAATCAAGAATGAGTCACTCAAAGAGGGCTGTTGCTACTATTGCACCATTACAGATTCTCAGGTTGATAAGCCCTTCTGAACCAGAGCATGTGGGCTCCTTAACCTTCTTACACTCATCTGAGTTTGTTTTGGGGTTTTTCTTCTCAGAGTCAGTTAGAGAAACAGGTTGCTGTCCCAATTTTTCTCTTTATTAATAAAAGAAAATTAAATAATAGTTTTGACTCCTTCTATAATGCTTTTTAAGTGGAGGAGTGTCTTCAAAAACTAAAACATGAGATGATATCCTTTTCTGAAAGGTTTGTTTTGTACCTCAGTTCTTTAACACTTCATGTAAAAACTCCGGTTCAACATCAACACCATAAAACATTGTTGTCTTCACACCGGGTTCATAGATTATAGATTTGCTTTTCAGCTGAAAGACTTTGGACATGGAGAACTGTGAGGGTCGGTCCCTGTTTCTACACCATGTGCATTGACATCTGAGAGGTGGAACCATACTGACGGCCATCACAGGAGCTGCTGCCCTGCTGACCGCTGGTGGTGTTGCCAATCATGTGCATAGTGTCCATGCCTCCATTGGACAGATACTGGCGTTCAGCAAAAGCCCCGGCAGGAGAGGAGGAGCAGAGCAACCCTCCCTGGGGCTTCTCGGGGCTGGCGGCCAAGCGAGGAGAGGTGGGGAAGTTGTATCCGTACAGGTTGTAAGGGTTGTGCAGGGAGAAAGCATTATAGGAGCCCTGCTGTACGTGGTGGTGGCTCCCGCTGAACATGTGAGCAGAGGAAGGTGAGGATCCGGATGAAGAGGATGAGGCAGAGCTGGAGCTACCTCCCGCCTGCATCACGTACTGAAGCTGCGAGGCCGGGAAGGAGCCCAGTTGACCGCTGTAGGCATCCATCTTGCCTCCGGTGCCGCTGCCGCCGCCGCCACCGCTGGTCAGGGAGGCATGCGCGCCGCCCTGCATGCCAGCAGCAATCAAGGATGAAGTCCTCTGTGGCAGGAAGGATTCAGAGGGCTGAGCAGAGGCCACAGCACCCCCTGCAGCCTGGAGGCGTCCGTAGGAACTGTCGGCCAGGCCGCCGTAGCCCTGCAGGGCCGCCATGTTGCTACGAGCACAAGCTGGGTACTCAGACAGCCCCAGGTTGCAGAGCTGGCTCTCCCTGCAGCCTACATTAAAAGTGTTGGGGGCCAGGTGGAAGGTTGGAGGGGAGCAGGAAGGGGACAGGAGGTGTGCCGCACCAGAGGGGGACGGGGTCCCTGTGCTGGAGGTTGTGGGAGAAGTACCTGTGCTTCCACCTGGAAAACACACAAACAAGGACAGTGAAATAGAGTGCCATTTGACAGCTGCTTTCATCTTCTTACCATCTTGGTCGAGAGAGAAGATGTTCTCTGAAACTAAAACCTTTAAAATCAAATTAATGAATGCGCTGAAGTTTGATTATTTATGCAATCAGTTGAGGTGTTGCTGGGGTGACTCATCCAATAGTGGCTGAGACACAGATAAGTCAAGAAAAGCACAATATGTGGTATTGTTCATGTGCAGCACCTGTTCAAGGTAACACAATTAATAATGGCAAAATGGTTATTTACATGTAAAATTACGAATCCAAGTCCTTAAACTATAAAGATTCTTCTTTGCTTAAGCAGTGATGAGCAAGGCAGTGTTGCTCAGGTCATAATGGAAGAAGCAGGTAAGTGAGTGGACATCTCATTTAAAAAATCGTAAGCATTCAAATGTTCATAGAAAGTTCATACACTAAACTGTACAAGCTGGATGCTTTATAGTGAATACACTGTTGGACGTGATATGTTCTTCAATTTCTTTCCCCTCATACTGCTAAGGAAAGTGGTTTGCCATGATTTTCCCACACTATAATTGTTTTTTATTTTTTTCTAAAATTTGATATGATGGGAAAGTGACATGAATCCCTGAATGCCCACCTCTGACCTCTGACCTCTCTGTGGAGGAAACAGAATATTTTCCTGTGGGGAACTATTAGTATTAATTTCTCAGTGCCAGACCTCCACATCCTCTATAACCTGTGGCAGTGCAGGAGAAACAGGAGTCTGCCACAAGTGGTTGAAACATTGAATTTTCCTCTCTATGTAAAGTGTCTTTTTTTTTTCTTTTTTACCATTAGCATGTGTTACCTTGAACATACACTGTCCAGAAGGAAGCAGAACGCCGTAGTTGACCTGTGGGAGCATTTCCCAATGGTCCACATGCACTGAGTCATACTAATAAAGTAAGTAGTAGCAAAATTATGAATTCACCTGTCACCAAATTTGATATACTACCGCTTTGATCTCTTTGGTCTTCTTCAGACTCTTACCCTCAGACTAATTGCACCCTTTGAAACTGCGCTGGAATACGAGATCATGAACCATATAGTAAAATATGACCATGTCTGGTCAACAGAGCTGCCCCAGTCCTTCCCTCAATAAAAAACCACAAGCTCTGAGTTTAGACATGTACTGCAATGATTCAGATGAAGAGGGGAAAGAGAAATATAGATATGACAAAAAAATAAATGCTGTTGGCACAAACTGTGTCCGCTAAGTCAAGCCTTTCAGAGTGAAATGATAGCTGTGGGATATCAATCGCATATTTCTCTATTAATGAGAATTTGGCCAGGGTTCATCTTGCTGCTGGAGAAATTCAGTTTGAAACCAGAATGAGGAGGAGGCATAACTAAATAATCCAGGACTCGCTTGGCTGGGGTTCTGATTTTGCACCATATGCCTTCGATAATATCGCTACAGCGCTCTGCTTGAGGAGATGAGGGGGGGGCTTGCAGAAATAAAGAAAAAGAGGAGAGAGAGAGAGAGAGAGAGAGAGAGAGAGAAAGCAAGGTAGAGAAGAGAGGAGAGGACTATAGTTTGGTGATGTCATGTTTTCCTTTGGTTAGAAGGGCTCGAGGTGCTTCAGTGCCGAGGGGGAATAGTTGATTACTTGAAGGGAAAAGGGGTGTCTGGTGCCATAAGGGCAAAGCTACACACACACATACACACACATATATATAGTCACTACACACAGCACACATACACAATGTCCTCTCAGGGTGACACAGGGTTCATTGGCGGCGCAAGGACTTTAATTAAATCCTAATCACTTTGGAGGAGTTTAATGATAACAAACACATGTCCGCCTGCTCAGACAAAATACGGAGCATCACGTCATGCTGACCTCCAGAGGTAACCGAGATAGGGTCACTGAGGAAACCGAGTTGCTTTAAAGCGGCAAGGCCCTTGATATGAGCCATGACTAAGATCTTGTGCCGATGCTGGAGCAGAGACAAAGGGAGGTGGCCCGACTGACGCTAACTCGTGTCGTGAAGCCGTCCAAGAGCCACAGGGATTGTTTAACGATTTTATTTTCAAGGGCTGCGCGTGATGTGAAAAGTTCAACAGACACAAGCGGACCTGCCAGGAGTAGCATATGGCCAAGCTCAAATGAAGGACAACCATAGCTGATGCAGTGTGTGGTGATATATGCAGGGAAAGTATGCAGCAAGAGAGTTCAGGTTGGGACAGCACATGCACCAAGGTCATGTAATTACCACTGTACATTATACTCAGTGTTTGAGAAAGTCCATTATACAGTAATGGATTGCTTAAAATCGTTAATTAACTTAAAAAAGTCTCTATTTATGATGTAAAATCAGTCCTTTTTGAGAGTAACTTTCTTAGTTAGCAGGAAACTGGATTATGTTTTTTTTTTCTGCAACAAAAATTAAACAGATTTAAATAAAATTTAAGGACTGACACAAAGAGATGTAATAACTTAAAAGAATTACCATAAATTAAGAATGCATCAACTCGTCAGCACAAAACAGTGATCTTAGTGCAAAGTGTTACAAAAGTGCATTAATACCACAGTGGTTCTCAAAGTGGTCTCTGATTCACAGTGCATGCAAAATGAGGAATAGTTTAATCTCTCTATCATCCAGTTCACTGAAAAAGATCCCAATCAGTGAATGTTCCAATCATGGGTTTCACTTTACGTTCATTCCTGCATGTCAAGAGCAGATAGTGCTACAACTCAAGCAGAAAGATTTTCCTATATGAGGTGGTTTATTTGGAGGAAAAAGATGATCAGATGGGGTCAGTGAGCTCTAATGTGTCTGTTTGACACGTTCTCTGTTTCGGAAAAGTCTTCTGTTGTCAGGTGTCAGACTGTGAGCAAGGAAGGCACTTTAAAAATCACTTCAACAACGCTATTACTGTAGCAATGCTTCCTGAATATCTGCGATAATTTCTTCTGTTTGCTGGTGTTTTTTCCTTTTTTTCCCCCGGTGGGTAAAAACCTGAAGGCATGTGGTCAAACAGCAGTGTTGTCAGGTTTAAGGTTAAATCATCAGTTAGGTGGAATTCTTATAGAGCTGCAATTTTGCATCAATATTCAAAAATAATACAATGTAGACATACATATAGGACACAAAGAGATGAATTCCTACTTTCAAGACCAAGGGTCTCCCCTGACTTAAAAAATGTTTTTCATTTTAACTATCCTGCTCTAAATCTCTATATCCACAAATAAAGTCTCAAGGAAAAATGAGCAAATTGTTAGTTGAATTAGAAGTAGATTAAGGGGACTGAGGTTGACGGGGGATTTTCAAGAAGAAAATGTATGTGTGGAGTTTGACGTGGCACTTTCTCCTGCACAGAGAGACAATGTGCATTTACACACCTTGCTGTTTCTGCATATTGGTGAAATCTTCAAACGTGAGTGTCCTCACAGGAGGTCTCCAGAAAGCATAGGTCTCCATGATCGCCTCCAGGCCGGTCCTGACAAACAGACAGACACACAGAGAGAGCCAGTTTTATTTCAACATAAAGCAAAACAACAGACACAGAAACAGCAGGAGAGAAAAAAGGGGAAAAGACTGATGACATGAACAGAGACGGAGCGGGACAGAGACTGATCGATATTATTTGTCTTAAAATTGATTCTAAGTTGTTTTGTCACTAACGGGTCCCTCAGCTGTGGACCTGCCTGTCAAGAATCCCTCCTCAACACCTCTTAATCTCATGGCTATATAAATAAAAGTTACTTTTATATTAATAGTCATAAAATATCAAGAATTTCAACAATGACTTAAGATTGCATGTCAGTGTGTGTGTGTGTGTGTGTGTGTGTGTGTGTGTGTGTGTGTGTGTTTGTGCGTGTAAATGTTTAAGGAGAAAGAGGGATGTTGGTGTGACACAAAGAGAAAATATCAGTGAGAAAGAGCAAACAGTATTGCAGAGATCAGCTGCAGAGAGAGAGGAAGTGTATTGCTGTGTATTTTTGTGTGTATTGAGAGAGGTTGATTGTGAATGAGCCAGACTAAGAGAGAGAGAGAGAGAGAGAGAGAGAGAGAGAGAGAGAAAGAGAGAGAGAGAGAGAGAGAGAGAAGGGGGGTGGAGAAACTGGAGTCCTGCTCAGAGGAAACTGGAGCCATTAAAAAGGGGCAGGTTTTTACTGTGCACATAAATCTGGGTGACGTTTCATCTTGAATCTGTACATGGTTCTCCTTCCTGCTTGATTTACTTCCCCACGCGGCGCTCAGCCCCGTCCCAGAGAAACCAGCGCCCGCCGCTGCTCGCCATGTTATTTTAGGGCCACTAATTCCCTGGCCATGGCAGCTCGTTAGTGCACCACGCTAATCGGGCCGGCCCTCGCCATAACTGCACTCATTCATACACTCATGCTGCTGGACCAAAACCCAACAAATGAGCTGTATCCCTCCGCTGGGCCATAAAGGCCGGTCACCAGACACAACTGACGACACCACAACTTAGAGCTTGGGAGAGTTCTATTTTAAGAGACTACTAAAAAATCTGAAAAAGGAAAACAAGTTGGTACTTAATTTGAGAATTAGCAGTGCAGACTTGCCCATTCTGTTAATTTTAAATTTCCTCTGAATGTGGAACTAGTTGGTCATGTTGCACAGCAAACAGGCTGCATTCACACTGCAGTCACTTTACTGCTAAAATTCAAACCATACTGTATCTGGTGTTTTTGGATGGCTGTTAACGTTACTCATATCCAATACTAATATAGAATGAGTAATGCTTAAAAGACACGAGTGACAGAGCAACAATAACAAAAAATGTCACACCTGCTCTTGTGTTTGTATCTTCTTGTTTTCAACTTTTTCAGTTGCAGTACGTGCCTTCCATGTTTGCATTCAAGAAAATAAAAAGTATCTTATTATAGGATCCTTTAATTTTTTCTCATACATTTCCATTAGATAACTAAACTTCTAATGGAAATGTAAGTGGTCTTGATTTTTGTTTGTGGGATGTTGAGTCTCTTTTGTTTCTGCGAGGTGACAAGAAACAAGTCTTAAATGTCGACTCAGTGGTTGTCACACACACACATATCCCAGATATCTACTAAGAGAAAACCTGTATTTGCTTATTTCAAGAACCAAACCTATCACTAAGAAAGACAAAATTAAAACTGCAAATATCTTTTTTATTACATTGAATTAGTTAAAGGTCTACAGTCTTTGCTGTGGAAACTATATCTAAATAAATGGTATAATCTCATAATCAGATTTAACACAATATATTACAGTTTTTCCTATTTTGTTAAAGGGGATGTTTTACCATGTTGGGTCAAGTTGACCAAAACTTAAATGGTATCAAAGTGATCACAGCTGGTAAATGACAGGTATTATTTGTTGTTATGGCAACAGGAAATTCATATTCTGTTGGAATTTCAACATGTGCTCTCTTTCGTTACGTCATATGTATCTTTTGTGTTTCTTTGTAATGACTGTAGTTATATTAATGTGTTACTTCAATGAAACAAAACCAGCAGGATACAGTATGATGCTGTCTGACAGGGTGGAACATTTCTTCATTTTATTTTTTACCTCACTTCAAGGAAAATGAAGGAAATGGCTTAAAATAGCTAATGCGTGATTAAAAAGCGAAGTAGCTGGAGCACACAGAGCAGATCATAAATGGAGCTCAGTGAGAGTTGAGTCACGAAGATGACATTCTTTCTCCATCATTCATTTCTCCTTTCAGCCACAGCTCTTGGCTCCTGTCTGCTCACATATCTTCATGTTTCACACAATGATCCTATGAGTTTATAATTGATTGACTTGTTATATTGGCATACACCAAAACTGAACAGGATAGCTGAAGTAAGCACAACATATTAAAACAAGTACTCAATCCTATGAGACCTCGCTGCCAAAATCAGCATAGACTCGGGGGGAAAAAAAGGAAGCAAACAAAGCAGAAGCATTGCAAAGACACCAAAAAAGGAGTATGACATGAAAAGAGAGCGAATGTTGGTGTGACCACACCTTTAGGAGCCAATCACAAAACAGATTCCCCTTTATTAAACCAACTGCACCTGTTGGTTTAATAAAAGTCTCCATCAATATCAGTGATTATAGTAGTCTGGGGGTTTATGTTGCTGATTATTTGCTTGAAATGTCTTTTATATTTGTTGTTACTTATTTTTATCGTTTTTATACTTGGTTGTTAATGCTCACAATTTGTATATCTGTTTTTTTAATTTACTGTAAAGCATGTTACATTGCATTTTTGCATGAAATGTGTGATGTAAATACATCATTATTATTATTATAATAATAATTATTATTATTATTATTGTTGTTATTGTTATTATTAATGCCAAAATATGGAGCTTCTTCCCATTATCCAAGATAGAATTTGTGCCAAATGTAATCATCATTTATATCCACAAAATAGTTTCTCCTGATTTAAGTGATAATATGGAAAACATGACAAATTCCAGCTGTGGTGTAAAAAAACAAATAAAACGGTACGAGGAACTAAAAAACAATCTGTCGTCTACATTTTATGTGTAGCAGACAGTCTTGGTAGTCACTTATGGTATGTGAGCAATTAAACTCCTAAATCACCAAAATAATGCAAATCCAGCAGTGCAGAGGTCAAGGTTCAGAGCTGCAGATCATTAACAATATTCATGACTGATCAAAGATAAAAAGCAGCTCGACATGAAGCGAGAAATTCAGAACAACTCCGTTTTTAAGGTGACAGAAGCCGAGTTCTCTTCTCTAAATGATCTGAGGCTGATCTGAACACAATATATCCCAAAAGGGAAGAGGAGAAGGAATCACGAGCAGTACGTGAGGATAAATTCATTTTCTCTTTCCCCGGACAAATATCTCATTCGCCGTTATCTTTTCATCTGTAGCTTTTCTGCAATGAAATTCTAATGCCAGTTCATAAATCAAACAGTCTATTGTTTGAAAAACGAAAAAAGATGTCTCAAATATCTGTGTGCCAAGAAATGCGGACCAGATGAGGGGGCTGCTTTCATGTGCGGAGGGGTCTGGTGGTTCAGTGCACCCCCTCCTCCCCTCCTCCACAAATGTTATATATGATAATTCAGAGACTGAGAGAGCAAGTGAGACGGGACAGAGAGAGGGAGGAAGGAAGGAAAGAAGGAGAGTGAGACGGAAACTCCAGGGAAGCAGCAGAGCGAGTTAAGAAGAGAAGGCGAGGGAGCGTCCTCAAGTCAAACTTGTTTAATAATATTAGCTTGGTCAAATGCTATGTGATGATCAGTAAAATGATTCATGATTCTTACAGTGTCAGCAACCAATAGGAGCGCTCTCTCTGGCTGACATCAGCACACAATGACAACACAGCTGATGCAACAGCTGAAAGAGCGGAGGAAGGATCAGACTGGTCGAGTTTTGTCTGTGTCACACATTTTAACCGTCACAGAAAATAGCGTTACGCCCTTTTTTTTTTCTGTGTCTCCCTGCGTGCTGTGTTTGTGTGGTGTGTTGTGTGGGCTGTGTATATGTAGCTTCCTGTCTTTGTGATGTTTTCATATCTCTGGAAAAAATCCTGGTATACTCTTATAATGATTGATGATGCCTGACTCACTGAATCGTATGATGTGTAGTCCAGTAAGCATTCATATGGTGATTTGCAGGTTAAAAGATGTCTTGACGTCTAGGCTGAAGTGTGCTTTAGACGTCTAGGTTACATAATACCATTGTTTCAGCAGCATTTTAATGTGTGTCAGTTTAAAGCAGGTCCTAACTACAAATTGAGTATCAGAGGGGTTACAGCATAGTAATGGCACGTACTGTGGCTGAGGTGCACACCCTCAAAGAAGTAACTACAAGCTGGGACTACAGTGGCTATGGAGATACCATGTGGAAGAACTGTGATTTGTTAGTTTTCTCCTATAAGTCTCCAATGCTGGTAAAAAACAAAATGTTGACAGTGAAAACAACATCAAGCAAGTTGACTGCAAACCTGCCGCTGGCCACTATCATCCTGTTATAGCACAGTAATTGAAAGAATGCACAGACAATTACTCTGCGGTTATGTAATTAGAGCACAAAATAGCCTGATAATGTACAACACATCTGTAACACATCTGTCCACTGTTGTAAACAACAAATCAACAGGTGAAATCTGACACTGATCTATAATTAATTCCTACACTGAAGGGATCTCCAGCAGGATCATCATACTCCTTGTTGCAGAAGCATAAATACATTTGGAAGCAACTAAACACCGAGGTTAAATAGGGAAACTCTTTGCCGACCTTAACAGTTTTTCTTTCCACCACGCTGATTCAAGATCGGACTGCTTCTCGCTTCTACATTTTCATGCTTGAACAGTGTCATTTGCATTCTGAGAATTTTGAGACTTCATGAGCATTTCTGGAGATGAATGAGACAATGATAGAGACAGAGAGAAAGGTGGGGCGTACAAGTGTCCCAATCTACCAACAACTCTCTCTCTCTCTCCTCTCTCTCTTTGTGTTGCAGATCTGAAGTGTTCCTCTTGGCAGCAGATATAGCAGCTGTTTTTATATGGAGCAACATATGGTACTAAGTGTTATCTACAGAGGATTATTTCCATATTAAAGGCAACATATTAAAAAAAAAAAGAGAGAATGGATTTTTTGTGGGGCAGCATGGCAAACACCCAACAGGCTGTATGGCTGCCAATGAGTAAACAGATGTTGTGATAACATACCTGTTTCTGCCCGAGTCCCGGAACCCCTTGGCAAACGGGTTTCGGTCGATCTTTAGTCTGGTGATCTGCAAGCAAGAATATGAGAAAATTTGCAGCTATTTTTGTGACATTTTTTAATAAACAGTAGTAATGTTATTTGTTTTTTTCCCTTAACAAGTCTGTAAGGAAACTTTACTGGGTGTCTACCATCCTACAGTATAAAGCATTGCCTGGGCCAATGATCAAAATGTTTTGTTTTAGGAATTAAATTAGAAATGGTTCACTTCTGGTAAATTTAAAAAATGGTCAATTTGTGAAGCTCGATCAGAACGATACACGAGCCAACTGTAGTTATAAGGAAATAAAAATAGTTCTGAATTGGAATATTTTAATGTCAAAACCTGCAGTAATTGATAAAATTAGCAGATGTTCTTTCAATTTAACTATTTAATGCAAAAAAAATTTGAAAAAGAACAAGAGATGCCCAAAATATTTAAAAGCTTAGTTGAATTTTCCTTAATTATTTAAATGGCAAGGATGTGAACTCCTGGCTGCCAAAATAAATGCACTTATCCTGTGATGTAATAGCATACCTGCTGGTTCTGGTAAGCAGTGACAGTAGTGAAGACCGTCTCAGGGAAGCTGAAGGTCTTGACTCCCTCCCCGCTGGGCACTGGCTTGTTGGGCGACAGTTCGCTGCTGAAGTCCTTCCTGATGACATGAACACGAGGCTGGTACTTGTGCATGGAGTGGAGGATGATCTGAAAATATGGAGGGAAATAAGGTGAAATGCAGCCAATATCACTAGAATTTTTAGCAGTGACGGTGCGGTCTGTAAACGCTTATCACGATCATTCAGGTGGAACGATTTCTGGAGAAAGTTGAATTCATATCACACTCATTTTTATTCAAAAACTAAAAAACATTACCATAACTTTTTTTGACTCAACTGCCGCAGTGATATACAGTATGCTGCATATATAAAGCAGTAAATATGGCTTGTATGCGTGCATGTGTGCGTCTGTGAATAAGTGTGTTAGTAATTTCCTTGATTCTGTCTTTATGAGAACATTTGGAAAATAAAGGAGAAAATTGAGGGAAATCGTCCAAATTGAAAACATTTTACAAGTCCAGTTGTTGTTACTGCAGGCAAAACCAAACACCCCATTTTCAATTTGTATGAATCTGTTTTTGTTCGTAATGCATCAGTTTCTGTGAGGGTTATGCATGTAGTTATGAAGGATTAAGAGGTGAATTTGGTGAATGACGGCCCTTGCGAGTTTAGTAACATATCAAAATCTGCATGTGCATGTGAAAAACGTGAACTCTCAGCCTTTAATTGTCCTCTCCACAAGTTCACAATACATAAACCTCCTCCATTACATCAATTAGCTCAGCTGAATCTCTATCAAGGCAACACGACATTAAGCGGAAACCGAGTTCACACTGCAGTGACGCTCGCAGGAGGGCTGAGGATTATTTCACAGCAGAGCGGAGGCGTCAGACGGTGTCGGCCCCAGCCTCGCCTCAGGGCCTCAGTCTGCTCTTGATTAATCTGAGGGTGAGAAAACCTCCCCAGAGCCAAACAGCCTGCGCCCCTCCTTTATACTACAACAGAGAGGGTCATTTCAAACCAGAGGGGAGACAGCAGAGTCTCAGAAACACTATAGTCAATATTCTAGGCATCAAATCACACACACACAGACACACACTCGCACCCACAAATTATGACTGGGTTGCTGCATAGACACACATACAGAGGCATGATCTAATCTGCAATCCTCATTTCTTAAATTCTGTCTCCATCTGTGTTGCTCAGCGTTTATTTCTGTGGTTTTTCGGCACGCTCTGCCCAGAGATCACCTGTCAATCAAACCGCGTGGGCGGTGCTGTGGTGTCTATTTCCTCCGGTGCTCAGTAGATGTTGCGCAAAATTGTGTTTTCCCAATGAAAAAAATGTTTTCTCTGTCTCGCCGTAAGTTTCACATTAGGAAAGAAATACTTTCAAATTCTGTGGGTTGTTTGTCAAACAGTAAAACAGCATTTGAAAAATTAAAGTAGCCAATCAAATGTAACAGTTTTGTTTGAATAAGCTTGCATGTGATCTATCTCTTTGTTTCACTGTCAGCAGGATTATATAAGGGGATACTGCTGCATTTTTTAAAGGACAGAGATCTTCACCACACCTCTTTAATATCTGTTCAGCCATGATAGCTAAACCCATTTCTTCTTCAATTTATTTCAATCCTTTGCTGCTCTGGGGGTAAAAATAAAACATTTCACTTTGTGTGCATCAGAAGATTTTTTCTCCCCAAAGACAACAGGTGTTAAAACTGCAAAAGAAAAAAGCTTTCATGAACTGGACAAAGGGTTAAACCGCAGTCATCTTTCAGCAATACAGATTATTTCAAAATAGACACACACTCACTCACTCACACACACACACACACACACACAGCTGCCTTATTGCCCAGAGGAGTCATGCTTCTAGTCCCCAGCCAGCCTGAGGTGATGTAAAGTCAGAGCGGATCACACATCGACACGCTGAACTCAGAACAAACGACTGAGAGAGCAGCCAGAGGACATCAGCTGACAGTTGTTCACGCTCAAATACAATTAAGCTAAATAAGTAATGTTTTCATTTTCATGGTAGGTAATGACGTTCTTTGAAAATCCTCTGGAAATGCACACCAGAAAAACAGCAACACATCTTGCACATAACAGATGTTATGTATGTATCTCAAAAAAGTCAATTAAATTTGGTTTATAAAGCACATTTTAAAAAAACATTGTGGCCTAAATTGATTTTCAAACATAGTTGAATAGCCAAAGAGTGTGATCTAAGCAATGGTTTATGTACTCATTAAACCAGTGTTAAAATTTCACCTGTGAAATCACAAGCACAGCCAAGTACAATAAAGTTTTCTGCTTTAGGTCACCAGTAGTGACAGTATTGAATGTATATAAGCAGGGCTACAATGCATCACACTCAATACTGCTGTCCTATGAAAAGCTTGCAGCTCTGAAAGATCCGCTTCATTGGATTGAATGAAAACAGACGCATTTTCCGAGCGCACTGTGAAGTTAGAAATTTCTTCAGTGGAGTTTTAAAGTTACGAACTCACACAACAGCATTGATACATTATAGTGCAATGGATCATTAACAACAAAGCAACTATGAAACAAAAGAAAAGTTAAAGAAAAAAATCTTTTGGCCAGTCCAGCCTGCTTCAGCATTTTATTAGGTTTTCCCATAGACCGGCGAGGACAGACAGGAAATAGACGACAGGCGAGAGTGACAGCATGATCTAAACCCATGAGGACGAAGCCTGAGGCTAACGAGTCCAGCCAGGCACTGAGGGGTCCCAGAGACAAAAACTTTCAAAAAGCTGTTACTGTAGCTTACAGTACCGTAATGTCCTCTCTATTCACATGACACCAAAGTGCTGAACTGTGCAGATTGCGACAACTTTGGCCATGATGCTATGATGTCAGAAAAACTTTGGTGTTACTGAAGTGCGGTGCTGCCTTCATTGCTTTTCTGTAGATATATAAAAGAGAACAAAAGGTTGTACTGTAAATGTTGTAGGAAACAAAAAAAGTCCCATTTTTCAGCTGCCTGTGAACTTTTTTCTTTTTTATACTGAATTTATATGTATCTACTGTATGTTATACTCATCTACATTTCAGAGGTAAATGTACATTTTACTCTACATTTATTTGGCAGCTATTTATAATAGTTAGTTATATATATAAAGTTATTTTGCAGATTAAGATTTAACATACGAAAAATATGATCAGTTTACAGAATATTATGCAATGTTATACATTAAACTGCTCAACAGTATGAGTAGTTAATATCAGCTCCCCCTTACCCAGCTGCAACATTAAAATGAAAATGGCAAAGTAATGCATCAGTAATAACAATCCAGCATTATAATATAAGATATAAACTGCGTAATGAGTATTTTTACTTTAAGTGCATTTGTTGATAATACTTATGTTCTTCTTCTGTAACATATTACATTGACTCTTGCTTTTTTTTAAATCTTGTTGCGATGGTACTTTTACTTAAGTGAAGGATCTAGATATTTCTTTCACCACTGACCACAATGGAAATTAGACATCAGGCTTTATTGTGGTTTTATAGTATATTAAAATCATCAATCATGAAGCAAGTGTCATATTTTATACAACAATCATACAGTATGTTTTGTATTTAAAACAAGTAAGTCATTAGTACATATAGTTAAATATATAATATTTATCTTTGAAATGTAGTGGAATGGAAGTATGAAGTAGCATTAAGTAGAGTACAAGTACCTCTAAATTGTACAGTAGTTCAAGTAAATTTATCTTCGCACACTGTGTTTATTTTTTGTTTGTTTTTTAAATAGAGGAGAGAGCAAAGATACAATTATCTTCTTGAGAAATGCTTTGTTTAGAACTGTTGTTTAACTAGTAAAATTGTCACTCTTGTCTTTGTAGGTACAAAGGTTTTTGGCTAGACCAATCACGGACCAGCCCATAACCCCAAATGTCTGTCTGTCACTGACTGACTGATTGAGTGATTAAGTTACACCATTGGTCAGCTGGCCTGGTGTTGGAGTTTGGGGCGTTTACAGCGGACCCCCGAAATAAGTTTTAAAAAAAACACATTTACCGACCAAAGCGTCTCACACAGAGGCTCCGACACTGACAGGAGCACCAACCTGCAGATACAAAGAGACACAACGCATCCATTTTACCAGCCTGCACAGCGGCTAACAGCTAGTCAGCATGACTAGCATCATTAGCATAGCCTTGCCATGCTGTGTGTAGCCCATAGACGGTATAAAAATAATATGTAGCCGCGATGTTTCCAATTTAACAGCACTGTGTTGGACAGCTGACAGGTGTGTTTATGGTGTTTATGTGTTCTGAGAGACGTCATGGTGTGGACATAAAGTCACACAGCTGACGGACTGTTAGCCTAGCATGCTAATCATATGGATGAGACCATATGTTTACAGACATCCGCAGATAGAAACAGATGAAAGAGCAGGGGGAGTTAACAGATAATTAGAATAGTTATAATTAAAATTAAAATAAGTTCCCTTTCAAATCAAATATCCCAAGATATGAAAGGAAAGTATTATTCTTGCAACTGCATTTATACTATTTTTTTTTTGACTCAAACGTAGTGTGATATGCTACTTCAGTACTCTTTACCAGGAAATATTACTGGGACCACTGAAGAAAATTGCTGATTAACATTTGATATCCAGGAATTCACATTATAGACACTACCAGTGATTATCCCTGTAATAAACTGGCCATAATTTAACACACTGACCCTACGCGGTCCAGCCACATACTAGGTTTTGACCTAGTCTTGATATGGTACAAATGCAACCATCAGCCAAACCTGCAAATCTCATCTCAAAATTATAAACTCGTGGGGGCACTGTTTGTCTGTGTGAGACATAATAATTTTTTTTTCTTCTTACAGAATGTGCTTCTGTTGTGCACTGTGACGTCTAATGATTCATGATGGTGTCTGTTTCTGATGAGGCAGACATTTCACGACACCACAAGTCAAGAGGATGAGTGAGAAGTGGTGAGGTTTCCCACACAGGAAGCTCCGAAATGAATTTCCGTTGGCCTCGAAACTCCTTCAGGGAAACAAAGCCCTTAAACTGAGCAGCGGGAGAGGAAAGACAACCTCTCCTCACTCCGACACAGCACTGCATGTGAATCCTCGCCCACTATCACCCATATGTTATTACATTTGTCACCACTGAGCTGATGTGATCATCTGCAGAGCTGTGACAGAGCAGGAACCTGCCAGCAACACGCAGCTCGCTACGAAAAACTGGACACCGCCATTTTGTCGTAGCACTGGAAACCTCTCTGTCATGGCGGTGTATCCATGCTGCTTTTCTAATCATCGTATCACCTGGCATCTCGGCGTCAATGGTAAGTTGAAGGAGAAATTGATTTGTAGCAGCTCCTCACGCCGTTTTCAACAGTATATCAGAGCACAGCAGTCAAATTCTCTGCTCTAAAATGGCTTGATCGTCACAACAGGAACCACTTTATAAAAACTTCAACTCTTTTCTCATTCAGATCAGGTGAAAGGAGACAGCAGATCCTCTCCTGTTTGTACCAATCTCCATCAACACATTAAATATACACAAATAGCTGAGACACTCCTGGATTTGCTATTAATTAAATCTGCCTTTATTTCCACAAATATCCACAAAACTATGAAATTAAATTGATGCTCTAAGTAGTTTTACACGTTTTGCAGAAAAGATACTAAAGGTACTTCCAGTTTCCATTATTCAGATTTTTATGATCTTAGAGAGTTATACTGCACACGTGTAATTTATTTTTTAAGGGCCCTTCAGGATTCATTATGTAGAGACACTTAAGTGTGAACACTGTGTGTTCTCATAATTGACACACTATTATCTTGCAGTGCTGCTTGCAGACTCTTATTGTACAGTTTTGTCATTTTGTATTTTCTTTGCGCTCATTGCAGATTTAAACATAAGGGGCCAATCAAAGCTAGTAATGAAAGGCTAACCTAGTTTCCTTCTACTTAATATTGTCCCTTTCCCATGAAACTCCTTTCTAACTGTACGGTGCAAATAAGGGACTCACTTTAGCTTGCTGCCCACTTGCTGATCATACATAAGGACGGCAGTAAATCAAACAAATTGTGGTCTAACTTATTGCATTACAGTTAAATATTTCACCTATGAAACCCACATTACACATTTAGAGCAGCCAAGAACCAATAAGAGACTTACTTTAGCTCACCACCTCTGTTACTGACCGGATACGAGCAGGGCAGTAAATCAGACAGATTGTGGTCAGACTTAAATTTTAGCTCAATGCGGCTGATGGAGTGTACTACAAATCAAATCCAATCATTAAGTGCCTTTAACGAAACTGTTTCATTACAAAATGCTTTACAGAGCCATGGAGGAAATGAATATTATATATTTAAACATGGGCAACAGTTCAAATCCCAGGCCTCTAATATCTCTCCATGCTAATCCACAAACCTAATAATATTCGGTCAGGGTGGAACATCTTCAAAAAGAACAGTGTGAGTGTGGGAGGGCAGTATGTGGTGGAGCAGACTGTCACGTATTGCAGAAAATCAATTCTGAAGTCTCATGGCTCTGTGAGTCATGAAATTCACCCAGTGCATGAAGAACCGTGTCAACTTTCCTTTCAAGCAAACGCATCAAAAACATTTCTATCCAAAAACTGCCTCACGGCTCCAAGAGTGCATCCATTTCTACCATGAAATAAGATGAAACTTAAATCACAAATGAAACTAATGAATCACAGCTTCAACATTTAAAACCAAAGTGTTTCAGCTGCAAAAGCTATCATCTTTGTTGCAGGATTGCATTCATTGCCAGCGATTTTAAAAAAAACACATTAAAGTCTGATTGATGTGTGGGCGCAGGGATTTTCCCATGATGTAGCTTATTGAATACTTTTGATGAGTTACAGCTCAATCAATTTATTAAGTGAAAAGTAATATAAGTAATGTGTAATTTATTATGTTTGTTCCCCCTGTCAGGGGAAGTATGAACATATTTTTCATTAATTATATGGGTCTTTTTATAGCACCATGCTTTAAATATGTATTGGTCTTTGCCTACAGACGCAAAAATGCCTTAACTAACACTAACCATTGCAATATGTAAAAACAGAGGCAGAGAAAGGGTTTTTCCTTACATGTCCCTGGTCGTCCAGCTCGTTGTTGGTGAGTTTTAACTTGTCGAAGCTGACCACCTGCCTCATCCAGGTGTCTCCTGAGGCCAGAGAGTCCGGGTGGATGTAGACCCGCGGTGGTACCGGGGAGTCGGCGTTTCCTGCCACCATCCACTTGGAGCTGTGGTACACATACCTGAAGGACAACACAGGGAAACTGCCTTCAGCACCAGCAGACACACAGACAAAGTACAATTGTCGTTCTTTCCAGACACAGGAAATGGAGGTCAATATAAGCAGTTGATGTTACAAATCTTTTTTGACACTGTACATATTTGTGTGATGATTCACATTCAAAGAAGTTCTGTCTACTGTATTATGGAGGATAGATCCACCATAAATGAATGAAGGAGGACCCTCACATGACATGACATGAAAAGTTGTGCTGTTTTTTGTGTGATGCATGAAATATCACTATTTCAGATCATTTGGAAATGTGGTAATTCACAAATCTTTAACACGTATTTTGGTGATGTTATTGGTCAGTTTTTGTTACTTGGGATCAGTTTAAATGATTTTTGTTAAGGCATGGGAAAAATCTTTTTCTGCAAAATGGTGGTCATTTTAATCTTTTTTTTCTTATCTCATTAAAGAACCTGCCTGCTTTAGTACACACACAATATATTTGAGATGCAGAAAGTCCAGGCTCAACTATCCTTTGCATCCCCAAAACATGTCAGTTTAGTTACTTCAAATGTTAATGCAAACCTGAAAATGTAATTACTGTTTACAACATTTTCATTCACTTTTTCTGCATGCATCACTTGTACTTCTCATGCTTTCAAACACATTTGCCAATCATATTTTTGTTCCTCAGAAGGTTAGAGGAATCCCCAGCACTAATATTCTCTCATCACTTCACTGTTTTGAAAATTCATCTGAAGCGCTGAGGTTACTTCAGGGTTATTATAAAGCCTGTTTGGATTTCTAAAAGGCTGGAGCGCCTCTGCTTCTTTCACTTAGCTGGAAAACAAACTCCAAACACTTGGCCACGTTGCCACAACACCGGCTTTTAAAACTCATCTGTTGTTTCTTCATTGTGCTTGAAATTTCTAACAAGAGCGACATAAAATATTCCATATGCAGTCACACAGTCAAGCGGCATAGTTTCAATTAAGCTCAGCCACAATATTTGATGATGTGTTTGACTTTGGGTACAATGGGGTGTATCACCCATTAAACAGCAGGGAGGAGAGGGAGAGAGAGAGAAAGGGAGAGGGAGAGAGAGAAAACAAGAAAGAAAGAAAGAAAGAAAGACTGTTTTTTTTTTTTCATTATTAAAACATGTCCACCAACCACTGGTCAAAATGATATATATATCACGCTGTTTCAAAAAAGAAAAGGAAAGTAAAGAACAGAGAGAGAAAGTGTATATAGAGAAAAAGAAGCATACGAGAGAAATGAATGAAGGTAGAGTGATAGAGGAAGAAGGAGAGGAAAGAGAGAAACACATAATGGGAAAGCGAGGTAGAGAATAAGTGGGGGGAGAGAGTCTAACAGCTGTTTGCCTTTAGTTCTGGCCCTGCACTCAGTTGAAAGTGTTTTATCTGAAGTGTCTCTGCCAAAGTCATCACTCACTCCTGAAACATGGACAAAACTCTCATTTGGTCCTTTTGTTATTGCCTCCAAGGGCTGCACCACCCCATCACATGCACATGCACACGCACACACACATACACACACACACACGCCTATTTATAAGTACAAAACACAGCACAATTCAAATGCACAACAATACGTGCACACATTTAAAAAGCTTATTGTTGGAGTCTGTGTCCGACATCACTACTTTGTTCAGTCATTCACTACTTCCTATATAATAGACACTTAGTTTTTAGACTCTTATGAATCATTTTGTATCATGACAGCAGGTGTAGTGTCACTCTACTAACTTTTTCATTTATAAAATCTGACACATTGCATTGTGGGGCTTGCGATGTGTGGCCCAGGTTGATCTCTTTATTCATATTTGTATGCTCTTTATGTACCTTGCTGCCATAAAAATGATAAACACATACCACCTGTGCAGAGAGTTGTTATAATCCCAATGGAAGTTGAATGTGAGGCCAGTTAACACCCACCTGATTTTTTTTTTACTGGTTAGTGGTTTTCCAAACTATAGTTTGGAGATGGAGAATCTAAAAGAACCACCATCACACAGCCATCACTGAGATCCTGTTTTCACTCGACCTCCATGATTGAGCTAGATGAGGTTTCTGTGAGTTCTGTGACACGAATCAGTCTCCCCTATTGGAAGTATGTTTCTAGTCAGTGATCTTAACCAAGCCTACACTGGTGTGATGTTTCAACACTTCCCACAAATCGGTCAGCTAAATGATGTGGAGATGTCTTCTTCCTTTTATTTTAAGTTGCGTTTATTTGTCTTTTCAGCCATGGAAGGTGCTCATGCTTTATTTCAAACAATGTGGAAATGAGAAACACACACTTAAGTTTAGTTTTAAGAGCCGGCCAGCTAATTCCTGTTACTATAGTGGTGTATCAGTCAAAACATGAACTGACATTTATTTATGTAAAAATGCCATTGCTTACTGTTAAATAGTGAAATATGGATGTAATGAACTACAGAAAGGGATCATTTTAACTACCTGTTTTGTGTTTTTACTATATGTCATACCAAGCACACACCTCCACACACAGCTCTGACATTTGACCTTAACACACACACACACACACACACACAAAAGGGTGCCAGGTGTTTCTGTAATTTCCTGTTTGGAGTGCTGTTTAGGGTTACGCTCAGCGTAGCAGGGAAAGTGTTAAGGAACGAGGAAACTTTAGCCCCAAACAGAACTGGAAATCTGATTAGTCCCCCCGCTTTCATCTTCCATAAATCTGCCATCTGGCACCGGCACGATCAATAAAGACTGGACTTTATGTGACACTCTTACTGGACAGATGGGGGCGAAGGGAGGAGGAGTCTTTTCCCTTCTCAGCCAACACCAAACCATACAGCTGACAAAACCGAACTGCAATGCATACTCTAAAATTCTCTCTTTCCTCCTCTCTCACGCACACACACAAAATTATACCCACTGGGATAAACACACATGCATGTTAAGACATAAAACACACACACACAAAGACATAAACCCAACAAAAAGCAAATACATGTGTGTGTGTGCGTTCCCAGCTCATCATGAATATATTCAAACACAGGCAGGCATGCACATAAACACACACACACACATTTACACACTTGCCAAACCCAGACTGTATATTGGGTTACTGTACTGACAGAGTAAATATTGCTATTGAATTATCATTCAGGGTTGACTTGCATGTGTGTTCTGAATTTGTAGGAGAAGACCAACAGCTCTGTTTGAGCATGTGTGTGTGTCCTTAAATTTCTATAGTTATGATGGCCAAATGTCCTCGCAAAGATAGATAAATGATGACATTTTGCTAGTCCCTACTTCTACACAGGGAAGTTTCAGATAAGAATGAATGTTTAAAGGATAAAGGTTACAAAATTGTTGGGTTTTTTTTAATTAGGGTTATCAAATTGGGTTTAGGGTTAATTGTGGTCCTAATGAGTAGAGTAAAAAACCTGACTGTTAATGGTTTCTAGTGTGTTTTATCACTTTAAAACTTGTTTTGATTTATGTATGAGTGTGAGTGATCTTCTATGTCTCTACTGAGAACCAAACATCCTCACAAAAACAAATAAATTATGACATTCATGTCATACATTATGGATGCTGTACAGATCAGCCCTTTGAGGCAAATTTGTGATTTATTCATTTAGGCTATATAAATAAAATGAAATCAAATTGACTTTACTTGACTTAACAGCTTTAGTTTAGACTTGTGTTAGGGAATAAGTGCATTCAATGACTCCTCACAAGTACAATAACATACTTCAGATGCCTTCAAATGTACAATTTGTGTGTTTCTGATGCAGCACAAATACCTAGGTGTGTGTGTATGTTTGTTTGTGTGTGTGTGTGTGTGTGTGTGTGTGTGTGTGTGTGTGTGTGTGTGTGTGTGTGTGTGTGTGTGTGTGTGTGTGTGTGTGTCCATGACAAATTTTTCAAAGTGACAACATTTTGCCAGTCCTCTCATCTACATGGTGCCAGTTTGAAATTAGATTAAGGTTAGATTTAGGATTAAGTATTAATCCAAATTCAGATAAATAGGATAGAAATAGGTTAAATTAGAAATCGTGTTTGAGGGGACGAATTATATTCAATTAATATCCTCACAAGTATATTAACCTAAATGCCTGTGTGTGTGTATTATTGTTTTAGAACCGGTCATACTTCTGAGTGAGTGAGTGTTTTCTATTTCTATACTTTTTTGTCTTTGTGAAGACCAAATGAAAATTAATTGTTCTACTCTTCAGCTCTACATGGAGCCAGTTTTAGATTATAACCTGGGTTTATTGTATTAAAGTTTATAGGATTATGTGTCAATACAGGTTAAGTTTGTGTGGGGGGAACAACGTGGGTCTGGGGTTAATGTCAGGTTAGAGTTACCTTCAGAATCGGGGTTGAGGTACGACTGTATTCAGTGACTGTTCTCATGCGTAGAAACATAAATGTCTGCAGATACGTTACTGTGTATTTGATTCTTTTTGAATGTGTTTCTGATTGTATATGGGTACCTATATGAGTGTGTGTGTGCGTGTGTGTGTTAACACAGAATGCAACATGCTCTGACACAGTTGAAGGGACGAGGTATGTTTGAGGAGCCAGACAGACCCACGCTCAGCAGCTTGAGCTCAGCACAAACCAACCGACTGTCCACATAAAAGAGCTGTAATATATGGAGATTTAATGAGCGTGGTACCAATGAGACGTTCCTAAAGAGGGGCAGGGAGCCCAAGTAAAGTAAGTCGATTCCAATAAAGATCGAATTTCCAGACCCCAACCTCTCCACGACTCTCAGACACACCAGTGACAGCTCCCAGCTCAGTTTGCAAAGCCCTGTGGTAAATTCCCCAGCCAGGAAGAAAATCCTATTTAATTTTACAAGATCTTCTGGCCTCTAAAATCCTCCACGATGTCTTGGTTCGCTGGTGGGAGAGCGGAGAGAGGCGGCAGGGCAGAACGTCCGCTGCGCTTCGATGGAAAACTTTACATTAATAAACAACAATATGAAATGAAGAATGACGCTCGAATCAAATGTGTGCAGTGCACAGATCAAAGAGCTTACTTTGTTTTTATTCATCACTTTTTTATGCAGACTTGTAACCTGTTTAAATGAATCTGACATAACTAGACACAAGGGATATGAACCTCCCTCCAGTTCCGTTTGAGATGACATGGTTTTGTTTTGCACAGGGAGAGGGAACATATCAGCAGCACGCTCAGCCTTTAATCAAATATTCACCCTCGCATAGCAACGCTTGAAAACAAAACTAACTCCCTATAAACATGTTTTATGCCATTGAACTTTCTGCTTTAAAATATGCTCAGCAGCTGCCAAGAAAGCTATGTAGGCTTCTAAAACACTGTTGATACACTTTATGCACTATTGAGAACACACAAACTGAACTTGTTTCACAGATGCGTTTAAGAACATGTCTCTTTATTTCTTCTCATAGTGAATTATTTTAATAATTTTTTTAGAGTATATGTTTTTTTCTAGGGGTGGATGGATATACTGGATCAGGTTCCAATGGGCTTCGTGGTTGGATTTAGCTATTTATTTAATTTTCTGAGTTTAAATAAACATTTTGTAAATGTATTATTCATTTAAAGATTCCATGTGCCACAGAGTTGAAATATCTTTAAGGTGCTGCTACAATTTTCTCACCATTAAAAGACAGTGTGGAAAAATGATTTACTTAAGAAACAATATCACAATGAGAAAAAAAAAACTACACTTCAAGTAAAAACCTGAATTCAAATATACTTCAAGATGCTATAAATTATTTTTGGATCATATGAATTTCAGGTATTTTCACAAAATAATTGAAATGAAAAGTAATTATTTTGTGTATTTCAATTCATTCATAAAATAAAATAAGTCCATATAAAATATGGACTTATTTTACTACTGTGTTCGTCTACGTCAAGTATATAACCCTGATCTGAATTTTGATTATAGGCTGATACTTTTGTTTGCATTTGGATTAAGTATGAGTATCCTCTTACATTTGGCCTTGATGGATAAGTCTGGAGATATTGAATTTTTCTACATTTTTCTATGCCATAGCGTCCCCATTGTTGTCCACAAACCATTAAAAACAATCAATGAGCCACAGCTTTCATTCACATGAACATGGGCACTGTAGTTTACTTTGAATCAAACGCATCTACATTATCCTGCTGCCGTACTGCACCAAATGTGTATTATTCCCCAACAAAAAATAGTCCCAACAAAGGTACTATTTACTCCTGTTTGAGTAATGTTTGCTAAAAACTACAAACTACAATTTCCAGCTGTTTTCAAAAATTATTGCACCTTTTCTAGAAATAGAAAGTATATATTTGTGAACTGTTTTCAAAGATTTTACATGTTCAGTAGGAACCAGTTCTTTTGAGGCTGAGAGCCACAGTTAGGCTGTGGATGTTGGAATCTATACAGACAAATACACTGTTGTTTTACGTCTTTTCATAGGCTTTGTTGTCAATAACAAAATTATAGAATATTGACTGCATCAGTTAATTTCCACCTGTGACTAAATGAGGTTCATCAGTTTGTCTAATTGTCTGATGATCGTCTAAATGCTGTTTTGGGGGCGATTTTGGCTGAAACACTAAAAAAGGTCACAGTAATTTTAACCCTCAACAGTCTACTGGCAGCCTTGATACAAAAACAGCAACGTCATACTGCTCAAACTCTTATTCAGATGTACTGACAGCTCTAGGTTAATTTCCACATTATCAGTTCATCACACCACAGCTTGTATGAAGTGTCAGCATCTATAAAACCATGCGCAGGTAAGCTTCACACATTTTTCTCTTCATCTTCATCTCACTTCCTTGTTTCTGTCATGATACCTGAAAAAGGATACTGAGACATAAAAGTAAAACCTGCAGCGTCTTTCACTCCAGCAACAGGTATACCCAGCATCACAAATTTTCTTTCCATCTTTACCTCATTTTTCCCCATCATTAGACCTGAATGCTGAGAGTTATCCTATTTGCAGGCAGCCTCTGGCTCTGCAGCTCAGCTAGTGGGAAGATGAATACATTTCAATCTCCTCTCTCTGGCTCTGACTTCAGGGACTAGTACTGTGGGCCAGGATATCAGTCTTATTGCATATCCAGAGAGATCCGTCATATACAAGCCTTCCTCCAGCACATGCACACTTTAATCACTTTTGCTTCACTTCAATGATGTCAGTGATTTGAGTAACTACTTTTTTTTGTATTGTCGAGTAGAAGACAGGGACACCTCTCATTGCAGTTATGAGAAATTTGAAAAATGAAAAAGGCTGGAATATCCAGCCCAAATCCTGTTACGTACAACTCTAACATGAGAAATGACATCAAGATTAGAACAATCCAACTAGGTCCAAAGGTTTATGCTCGGTCTGACTTTTGAGAATCATCCAGGAAAATACAGTTTTGTGTCCAGCTAGCGGGGGTGCAGGAGTGCAGGCTTGCTCATGCATTTGCACATGCAGATATGACTGTGCGTGCGCATATTATATACAGCTGTGCATTTATTAACTCATGTATGAAGGCTGATCCTACTATTTACAGAGATGCTCTTTTGTGCTTATGTATATGCTTGATATTTTTTTATGCCTATGAAAAAATATCATTGCTCAGCTTTTCCTCTGCAGTTTCATTCTTTTCATGGTTGAAAAGCATCTGAAACAGACTTTAGACCATCATGGGGCATTAACCTCCCCACTGAAACCCAAAAGAATTAAATTATTTTGGTTTAACAGCAGCTATGTGGAGAAACTTTGGGATACATTTCTGTACTTGGATGGAGAGTAAAATGACAAGGTACATAAATAAAATGTGCAAAGATAATTAAATTGCATATAGGTTTTACACTGTTTTCTGTAACTGTGTTCAGAGAGGAACCTTTGTTCTGGGTGACACTGACTAGCTGATATGTCTGATATGTCTGCACAGGCATTCACTTGCATGAATGTGCGTGTGTCAGGATGGTTCCTATAGATCATAAATTCAGTTGCCAAAAACGACCTATAGTTACATTTGAGTGACGGATCCAGCAGCCTTAGTAATTATGACCCTGAGGAGTGTCGCAGTTCAGATGACGTCTATATAAGGTGACTTCCTTATTAGAAGGAGACGGCTTGTGTGGATGGCTACATAGTTATTTAGATGGCAGAAAGTGGACTCTGCTGCAGGAGACCGCTATTCACTTCCCGCTTCCAACCGCCAGTGTCATGTTTCCAACCACGAGTCGGGGCATTTTTTTTAAAACCGTAACGTGATGTTTACTGTTGCCATGACAATGAAGGTTGCCTAACTTTAAGGAAATAGTAATCATGTTTCGAGTGAACATTTTAACCCAAACCATGATCTTTCCCTAACCCTAATCAAGTGTTTTTTGTGCCTTAACCTAACCAGACTATAACCACAGTGTTGTCACATCATGAAACATCATTATTTTTTAATAGTGATTTGTTTTGGAAAGCAGCATATTAACGCTCCAATGAGTTGTTCTGTAGTGCAGGTACAAACAACCTATGTGGTCATTTAATTTGGAGGACTTGGTGGTATCTGTGTGTGTCAGGAGGGTACCTGTATCTCTTGTTGTCCACAGGTACGATGTCCATGGCGATGTAATACTGCTGATGAGGGTCCAGGCCTGCTATCTTTACTCGCATGGCAGGAAACATCCTCCTGAAGTGGGAAAAGCAACACATACTGATTAATCTGATGGAGTAACAGTAAGTCTGAAAACTAAAAAAAGTCCTGAAATCACATTTACAGTTTAAACAAAGAAAAAGAGAACACACTGCTTTATATGAAAATCTGATTTCATGTCAGTTTTTCTGCAGATGGGATCAGAGAGAAGCCTGATGTAGATTATTATATATAAGCAGGTGTTTTTCCTTCTTGTCAGAAAAGATGTTTTGAGAAAAACTGACATAAAATTGCTGAGAAATACACTTGTAAAGAAAAAGAAAATTAAAAACAGCTCACAGAGGCAAAATAAATCAAATAAAATGTGAAGAATGATCACTTCAACTGAGTGACGTGACCTGATCTGAGAGGGAAAATCTAATAAAAATCTGATCTAACTAAATGAGGACTAACGGGACCGATAATGTTTGTAAGACTGAGAGAAGGTTGCATATAGGCCTGTTCATTTGAGATCACCTGATATTAAAAAGCACTTCATCCTAGAAAGAATTAATAAGAACGTGTAACAAGTTTAACAAATCGATAAAAACAGGAGCACGCTGAAGTGACAACATCCAAAAATGCAATTATACGCTGAACACTCTGAGAGCTTGTGATTTTCATGACGCTGTAATATTGTTGTTTATTGTAAATGCTTGTGCAGTCCGGCACTGAGCACACATCATTTCACATTTGAGCATGTGAGCTACAGATAGACTGTTACATAACTTCTTCACAAAATACAACTACTGAACTAAACTTAACAGTAGCTGTGTCACGTTCACTGAATTCACGGGAGAAAAGTAATCGAAAATCAAACCAGCGAGAATCATTTTACAAAAATATGAAAGTAGTTTTTGAATTCACAGAGTTTTTTCTTTTCTCTCAGCATGAATCTCTTGATGATTTATTAGCATTTAATGGATGAAATGAGGAGAAATGACTGTTCTCCAGCCTGGTGTCTGCAATCATTTAAACTTCAACACTGTGATATTTGTGCAGTTGAGAGTAAACATCAGTCGGCAAGCAGACACACGTTTAGACTGATCACACTGTTCATTAAAACTGTTCCTTGGAAATCCAAAAATATTCCTAAAAACAAACATCAAACATGTTACGATTTTATTCTGTTTAAATTCAAATTTATTTTCAAAGATCGCTACTTTTTTCAGGCTAGATTGAGAAAAACATCATAAATGTGATTAATAATGATTGGCCCCTCTAACTGAGGAATGAATTAAATCCATCCATCAGACCAGTTTGCAGCTTATAAAGTAAGCAGCAGATTTACCAAATTTGAATTAAGGGAAGCAGACTTGTTGGCCAGAGTTCTGTATTTCAAGGACACACAGTCTTCACATTTATTCAATAAAATCACATTTTGAAAACATCTTGAACACAATTATCCTGAATATGATCAGATTTCAGTCTTCACTCTGACTCGCCAAATTTAAAAAATAATGTCACTCACTGTTTTTGTAAAGTGAAAAATCTCTTCTGTCTCTACTTGACTATTTTCTTCTTCTTGCATATTTCTACTATTTTAGTGTAAAATGAAAATATTTTGTTCAATACTGTCATACCAGTCTGACCTCTGACCTTTGCACCTCTTTCTTATTGTTTCCTGTAAAATTACCAATCCTGGAATATTATTCCTCTGCTGTACTTGAGTCTTTTTTAGGATAACACTTTATAATCTAAGTCAAATTGGGGATGTAATTTATATGCAAGTAAATGTATTTCTGTGTTATAAAATATTTTAGCATCCAGTTCCTTCCACTTTGTAACTGCAGTCTAAATCTGAAGGCTTACTGATGCAACAATCACGAAAATTACAATTTATAAAACGGATAAAAATGCACGTATATTAAATAACTGTCTGTGTACGGAGGGGAGAGATTTTAACTTAATTCCTCATTTTGCACTTCAAACGCTGCATTTTTCCCTTTTCATTTAAAGGTCGTAAATCCGGGCCTGACTAATGAGAAAAGAGGGCTGTTTTCTTGCTTCCCTTCTCTTCTGGATTTATGGGCTTATTATGAGCAGGCCGTGAAATACACACGGCGACGGTCGTGTGCGCCTTCACTCTGCCTCAGCGCAAACTGATTGTTGCTCTATTTATGAGCTGAGTACCAGTTTAGACCCAATTCATGAAAACAGGCTCGCTGTAGTCTGTAACGAGGAGAGGAGGACGACGTTAGAGTTGATTTCAGTCTCAGAACAGAGAGGAGGAGCTGAAACAGCTCTGGTCTCATTGAAGTCAAGCAGCCAAAAATAAAAACTCTGATCTCAAAAGTTTAGCCTGTAAACAAAATAAAACAGCTGCTTTCATAAACTGGAGTGAAATAAATAAATCTAAAATAGCTATTTTATATATTACAAAAAATATGAAAAACACACAAATAATTCTGTGATTTTTTTTTATTCTTATTTGGTCTCAGATACGACCGATAGACGCGTTTAGTCCTCTAAGGTCATTTTCCGCCCTTATAAATAAATCCTCCAATAATAAGACTGACCTGTTCATACTCTTGAATTCATGTAGCCTATATATATTTTCAACCATTGCGTAAGAAAAATATTTTACATATACTGCATATTATTCGCCATTTAATAATGCAGAAGTGGATCGTTTTAAGGGTCTAATTACTCCATATTTGTTCAACCACAAAAATCTATTTGCTCAAATCCTTAAACTTGATTATAGCGTTTATTTTAAATTAAAAGATAACAACGACATAGATGATTCGGGTGTCCACACAACGCAACAAAGTCTTGGATAAGTTACAACTCTGCACCAGACTAACGAAAAATTTAAAATAAATATTTTTTCGTACAAACATTTTCGCAGGAAATTATCTCACCTCACTGACGGAGTTTCCGCCTGATTGAAGAACAAACAGCTTTAAATAGTCAACACGATCATAAAGATCTTGTTAAAGTCAGACATAATGTAGTGAAGGTGAAGCAATAATAAACCCAGTTATCAGTCATGCCGACTGATCTGAACAGATGGGGAAATGTAGGTGGAAATGTGCGTCGCCCCGGGCGCGGGGAGCAGAGCAGAGAGCAGGGACATGTTCTCCCTGAGGATTCCTATAGGTCAACTTCTGCTCTTGCTCTGGGTTTGGACTGTTGGCCCGAGAGAGCGAGGAAACCCGGAACATGTTATATAGAAATTAATTAGAACCAGCTCCGCTTTTTCTCCGACATCAGGAATAACCTGCCGCGTTATGAAGGCCTGAACGCAGCAGAGCGGCCTGCACGTGCAACACATTAACACCCTCCAAACAGAGCTCAGAGGTGTGTGTGTGTGTGTGTGTGTGCGCGCGCGTGTGTGCGTGTGTGTGTGTGTGTGTTTTCTTATAGAGTCTGCGGATTTCAGGCCTGCACATTTGATAAACCTCTGTGTTTGCGTGTGTGTCGACCTCAGAATGAGTTGTAATAATCTGACCTCATAAGAAATAATTCCCTCTCCAAAAGATGACTCATAATAGAATTGAATAGAAACTCACTCGGCCAAATAATTGAGGGATAACTTTTATGTGAGTAAAAATTCGCAAATGGTCTTTTACGCACTTTTTGGCCACAATCCGCCTGCGCCATGGATCTGCCGCGGAGCTGCGCATAAACTCCCTAGGTGTGTGTGTGTGTGTGTGTGTGTGTGTGTGTGTGTGTGTGTGTGTGTGTGTGTGTGTGTGTGTGTGTGTGTGTGTGTGTGTGTGTGTGTGTGTGTGGCCTACCTTCCAGCCTTGGTGATGATCATTTCAGTGCCGATGTCATGGAAGCGCTTCCACAGGTCTGCGCACTGCAGCTCCACCTGGATCTCCTCCATGGAAGCCGGGGGCGACGGGTCGCAGGGGCCGGGGGCAAGGTCGGCAGGTGAGCCGAAGGAGCACGACGTCCTCTCGGCCAGACCCTCTCCGTCTGAGCCGGGACTCGCCTCCGAGTCTGAGGGAGAAATGAATGAGATGAATGAGAAAGCAGCTCTGAAACAGTTGAATTAATACGATTTAGGCTTTACGCAGGAAACTTGGCACGCTGAGAAAGTACAGCGGCTCACTGCTGAATCCAAATCACCTGCCGTCTGCAGCTTGGAGAGAAGCGGCCGAGTTTGGCTCGCTGGCTCAACTCGTCATGGAGTTCTGGGTTGATGTCAAAAGCAGAATAAATGCTGCGCAAAGCCTTTGAAATGCGATGTGGAAAATATTCAATCTCAAATTGGGCCACACAATGAAGAATTCCGATGGGAAGCGTTCGGCAAATGAAGTTTTCCCCCCAGTGCTCCTTCTGGAACAAGTTTTACAGACTGACCATTAAAAGTCATCAACACGGTCACAATGTTAAAGCGGATAAAAACGTTCCCTCCATGCTGACAAAGATCCAGACCTACAGGAGAGCTTTCCATCGGTCTCAGCCTCCTCGACACAGATGACCTCAGTCTCCTTTACATTCGTCACACTCACTTTATTTTAAATCAAAATCCTCAACTGTCCCGGTCACGGCGGGGTGGACAAAATAACAAGAACACCTAGACGATCATAGGCCATCCAAGAAGCTTGCACGACCTTTGCGACAGCTGCACTTTTGCTGCATCAAAATTCATCATAAGGTATTCATTTTATTTTGTCCACTACTTACATTTTCACCGTTATCTTTACTGTATTATTTAATCTCAAATCTCCCCTAAACAGAATTAGTTATTTAAAGTGAAACAGGAAATTATAAATTATACCAGACTCTAAATCCAATGTGGATTTTACATCAAAAATCCACTTCACTTAAAGAGTAATGCAGAATTTCCCAACGATGAATTATTATGCCTGACTCCAACTTTTAAATGTTACCTAAAGCCTATGTGTGTGCTGTTATTTAAAAGTAAAATGAAAATCTTTTGGGGTTAAATATCAAAATGCATCATCTTTTTTTGCAGCCGGGATGTCAAATCTTTAACGCACAACACCTCAGAGCTGCACTTTACCCAGATAAAATCCTCATAAGATCAACACATGCTAGCTCTTATTTCACTTTTCTCAGAAATAGTTTACAGCTGAATATCCTACACCCCCTCCAACACTACCATCACCATCCAAAAAAAAAAAAAAAAAAAAAAAAGAATCTAATAATGTATTATTTATTGAGGCCCGACACGAGGAGGTTGACTTGGCAGACTAAGGGCACACAAATATGGTTATGCAAATGCAGAGCTGCTGAGAGACTGGACAGCGTCCCAGGCGAAACCACCGCAGCGCAAGCCGAGCCAACCCCGCTGGAAACAAGAGCACTGAGAGGAGGGATGGAGATAGGAAGAGCAGAGGGAGGAGGGGAGGAGGGGAGGAGTGCAGGGGGAGGAGTGGAGGTGGGGTGGTGGGGGGTGGGGGGGGGTGTAATGAGACAGAGAGAGACTTTCCATCATCTTCTTGGGAGATCCTTTCAGTGTCACTGCAGCCAGTGAAGACTGTCGCGCATTACTCTCCACTTCTTTCCCTTCAACTGCTCACACACATGCAGATATACTCTCAGCCAGTCAATCACTCTTTATAAACACACTTGTGACTCATACTGTTAGAATTAAAGGGATAGTTCAAATTCCAGCAAAAATAAAAGAAAAAGCAACTACTAGTCCTCGCTGTTGTAAAGCTTCTTCAGATGGGACCAGTGAGATTAGATCATACAAACTGAAGGTATTTAATTTGAGTACTTAGCAGAGGGAGATTTTGCTAATACACTGATATACATATTGATTAAAGAGTGTTGGACTAATACTACTGCAACCTGAGGTTACTGGTCTTTTCTGGTCATTTGTTTCAATGTTGCCAATTTTTACAGAACATTTGATGTTTCCATGAATTGTTATAATTATGTTGCTGCTCTAGTGTCTGCTGCACTGACACGGCAACAAGGATCCAATTATTTCAGCTTAGAGCTGCTTTGCACAAACTCCCAACAAAGTTTTGCTAAAATTTTGTCACCATCAGGTTTTAATCAAATATCAGTTGTGTCATCAGTGTCATCCACTTTTATTATGATGGATGCTCCTTCCTGATCAAATCACCAAACAAAAAGTTTTGATATTCAGTGGCATTTCATTTTTATAATTTGATGTTCTCCAATGTTTCATTTTGAATTTATTGTCAATTTAAATACTTAAAGCACCTCCTCTATTACCACTGAATAAGGTGATAAGTCTAAAAGATTGTCAATCTAGTTTACAAAATAAAAAAGTAAACTTTCAGTCATAAAAACTGAGAGTTCCTTGAATATTTGCAACAAACACAGGCTGAAAAGCCACATTCAGCGCCCCCATATCTGCTATAAGCATCTCAGACTGGATGTTAGTGTGTGAAACGGAGGCGTCTAGAGGAAAGAGACGCATTCCAGAGAGCGAGGCGGCCCGATCAAATCAGATAATTTGGCAGGAGCTCCTCCGAGATGCGGGGGAGAAAAACGTTGGCCAAGCAGGAGTCTGTTGACTCCGCCCGGCCGCCCTGTCATCAGGCTCAAGGACCTGTCCTCCTCCACTCACCAACACTCACACACACACACACACACACCATTCCAACCCAAAAGCTGGATTTATGCAGACAAACACACCACCTAGTAGCAGCTATATGCATGTGTTTGTTTATATGTTCATGTGGAATCAAACATCAGGCCTAAAGCCAGTTCATTTCCAAAGTTCAAACACTGAGAATATAATCATCAAAAAATAGCCAAACTGGAAATACAGGACAATAGTTTTGGTCCAGTATGACACAGAATCAACTTTATATAAAACTTTAATTTCAGTTTCTAAGTTAGAGCTTCAGCTGAGGTTTTTTTGTAAGCAGAATGAATAAAAAGTGACATTTACTGATGAACAAAAATTTGTCCACTCAGCAGAACGTTGCTCTGACATCTGCTGTGGTTAGCTTCACACACACATACACACACACACACTCGGGCCCTGTATCTTGCGGTTAAAGGCTTCCAATCAGCTCATGCCAGGCCTCATTAAAGTGAGGCTGACATCCATTGCAGGCCACTAATTGGTCTGAATTCAACCAAGTCCGTGCTGTACATCACAACCGATGTCCTCTGTGTCACAGTACACATCCAGTCACACACACTAGCTAACAGACAGCTGGAGAAGGGCCGAGATTTACTGAAAAATGGATGTAATGCACATATACATGTACATTAAGCAAAAACAGAAGGCTTTTAATTAGGAAGTAGGTAGAAATGTTTATTGCTGGCACGCATTTGTGAATTAGATTAGTATTTTATGAAGTTGTAACTATTTTGAATTGGGGAGCAATTATACATTTTACACTTATAGGTTAATAGTTGTCTATGTGTACCTTATATGCCTCTACCGAGTAGACGGTTTTGATGATGTAGCAGAGTTTTTAAACTAGTAGCAGGCAGACATTTGTGCTATCTATTATTAAGTCTGACATGCAGTCATGACCGTTTTTATTTTGGTAGCAGGCAGAAATTCCACATCTGTTTCAGAATATTAAATTTCTTTTGAGATGCCTTTTAATAAAGCGAAATGAGGTCTTAAACGTGCCGGTGGCTTTCCAAACAAGCTGTACGGCTAAATATTGTTCACTTGATTTTTACTTCCAGTTAAGATACCAAATATGTCAGGTTAAAATTGTATTTTATACAAATTTACCAAATATAATTTGGGGAAGTGTGTATAAAATGATGCTCACATCATAAATGATGCAGTGATGCACCAATAAAAAAAGTTTTAATATTTGAGTCAGCATCATATACATTCAATGGAGAGCAGAAACAGAGCGTACAGTATATGAGATCCTGTTATATGCTGTTGAAACAGTATTTTATTTTTAACTTTAAGGGTAAAATTAAGAGTTAATAGATTAACAAATTAGAGGTTCAAGTTATAGTTTTAATTGACTGCTGCTAAGAAGTTTTAGCTTTTGTAGTGAAATGTTTCTCCATGCATCTAATTAGGGGAGTTGATGTATTTAATGAAGTTGCAACACCTTTTCTGAAGGGGACAGTAGCAACCTGCCAACCATGAAATCAGGGAGTAACCCAATCCACTCAGTGAACGCACCTGTTCCCTCTGCACTGATGGAGACTCAGGCACGAAGGAAGAAGTAAAAGCTTCAGTCCCGCTCATATAAGCATCTCTTTTATCAGCCTGCATGCTCAAAATGGACCGAATAACGAGTCTTTACAGAAGTGAAAGAATCAGCTTTTAATTGAATTTAAACTGATATTATGCTGTAATCTTAACAGATTTTAATTAGCACCTGCCTGGTGAAACATCAGGTGTTTGTAGTGAATTAGTTCTGTGCGTAATCTGTGCGTAAAAGCGAAAAATGTCACCTTGTAAATGTGTCAGGCCTTTGATCGGTGGCATTAAATATAGAGTTATATTGAATGTAGTTTAACTTATTAATTTTTGTCTTTAAGGATAACTATTATGGAAATGTGGTTGTAGTAGTTTTGTGAAGTCTAACAAAACTATTACATTTTCTGTGCTTACTGAACTGTTCAGCTCTTACAGGCAGACCATTAAATGCGAACTCAGTTCAGAGCCTGTGCATGTCTCAGTCCTGCCCTTGTCTTTAAGGCTAATAAACGTGTTATACGACCAGCCGGCTTCCAACCTAGCCTGGAGTTGAGTAAAAATAAAATCACTCTGTTAAGGATTCCTCTAAACCACACAATCTGACCACAGAGACTCGCTGTTCTCGGTCACCGCCGCCCGACGCGCCAAAGCGGAGGCTTTAGGACCCGAGCAGGACCCGCTGAACCTGCCAAGAACCCGACTGCTAATGAGTGGAACCGGGGGTGGGGGGTTTGGGAGGGGGGGAGCGAGGAGCCGGGAACTGGGTTATTAATTCAGCCAAGAACTCTGAAACTACACAGGACGAATCCTGGGAGAAGATGAATAGAATGACTTTTCTGCCCCACACAACCAAAAAAGAATATAAAATGACTGAGGGGTTGTTTAATGATGTCTAAGCCTTAATTATTGTTAATTATTTTGACCTTTTAAAGCACGCACAAACAAGCTGTTTGCCATTGGCAACATTGTAATCAAGGTTTGGTTTCATCTCCCCCATTTAACTCCAACAGAGACAGTTCTGCACTTTAATACCAACAATAACAATCTTCCCATGGGACTCCCTGCTACAAAATCCCCCTCCTCACACACTTCGCCTAATGATTTATCCTTCTTTTTTTCATTATTTACAGTTTGACTTTTAAATCAGTTACAGGACTTTTCAGACCGGAGTGGAGCCGTGCGTAAAGACGCTGCGCCCCGGAGGTCAGATTGCAGCAGGCAGCGGGATTTAGCGCCGGCCTGAGACTGCAGCACACAGACACAGGGAGGATTCATCTCTGCCTGTTTCTACATTTCTACAAATATTTGGTGACCTATGATGTACAAGATAATATGATTAGTATATTTCAAGACAAATATATTTAATAAATAAGAACTGATCTCATTTGGGTACATGATCCCTAAAGTGATGATTCAAGTTTCTTTAAATCAAAAATGTAGAGCACCGAACTCAGATCGTCCTCGAACATTGTTTGGACTGAATTATATTGAATTTTTAAAAAAGAATAATGTCCAAAATGCTCTAAACTGTGTGTCAAGCAGGACGTGCAGCTGTGTATCTGTCAGTTTAAGAAGAAGCCAAAGTGTCTGAGCTCAAAGCGAAGAAGCATCGAGGTTAAAAGTCACGTCAGGTCTGATGTTACTTCTCAGCGGCGCAGCAGGTTTATATGTGAATCTCAGTATGAGTCCAAAGAATATCTCAATATCATCTCCAAACACTCAAATCCAAGTAGTTTATGATGAAAGAGCCAAGCTTGAATATTGGATTACACCTGTAGTTGATTAATTTCACAAATGTCAGTAATACTGAACCCTACATGCTAAAACATTTTATTACGTTCATGGTGATGCAAATAAGCCGTGAATTCTAAAATTGCCACAAAATATAAATGAAATGCTCACATAAAAAATGCAGTTTTGCCCGAAAATTGCCGGTTTTCATATGTGCATGTTTGTTATAGTCTAAATGAATTTTAAAACTGCTTAAACAACATGGCACCACTTATCTTGTTTTTCACGATGGGTCATTTCTTCCACATCAACCCAGTAAACAAAAACCCTTAAATTCCTCGTTTTTTTCCTGCTAAATTATTTCACTTAATTTAACTTTATGTGATTTCTTGTATGTCTTTTTTTTTTTACACACTGTGTATTTAAAGAAGGTATTACTGTGTCTAATCTAAACATATTTTACGCAGAGGCCTTGTTTGGCTCATCGTTGATTTACTGGAGTACAGTTTTACTTTGTCTCATATCTCTCAAACTCTAAATATATATTCCTCATGAATAAAGACTTGAATTTTACCTAGAAGTTCTTAGAGCGCGTTCATACCTTGAAAATATTGGAGATTCTGTGGAGCAAGACGGACGCTTCTACTCCGCACGCATCTACTTCCGAGGCCGCGTGAGGCCTGGAGTTTATTATTTAGCAGTGAGAGGATATCTTTCTAAATATTATCTAAGGTTTACTCCTCTTTGAAGATGAACGAATCAGATTAGATCATTTATTTGACTCTGTGCCTCCGTACAACAAGACGAGGCCTGTCTGCAGGCCTGCAGCCAAACTCATGCTGAAAGTGAGCAGCAACACAACTTGACCCCTTGACTCGTTAAAGTGTTTTCATCATGTCGTATATATCATATTTCTTTATCTTATTATAATCCACCAGTCCTGAGTCAAAACTTGGAGAAGCCAACCCACCATGACAAAAAAGACACGTTTACGTCATCTGGTCTAATGTGGAGCCTCAAATTATTTTTGAAAGCTGTTTTGATGGTTGGATTTGGCTCAGAAGCAAATTATCTCCTTTTAATTTTCTTGATTCATATTCAGTATCATATTCCTACAGCAGAGCAGCACGACTGACTTTCCCTACAGGCCTGCATGCATCAGGTTTATATGCTACATCTACAACAGTAAAACTTTTTCTTCTTAACAGCGCTGCAGCTGAGCTGAATCACTGAACAGAATCTCTCACTTGGTTTAAAGAAGAAAGACTCCATATACACATGGAGCCTACATGAACCGTCGTGGGTTGGGTCATTGAACGTGGAGCCATGTTTTGACTCAGGACTCGTGGGTTTGCTTTGCGCTGCAGTGATATAACGGAGATCCGGACATTTGAGCGATGTGGTGCATGTCTGCGCACTGACCCGGGTCCATATCCAGACAGTGCGCCGGGTCCTCTCCGTCCGTGGCGAGGCTCTCCATGGACAACTCCAGCTCCTTCTCCTCCCAGCCCCGGAGCTTCCTCTTCTTGTTGGAGCCGATCAGGGCTTCCACGGAAAAAGCGTGGGCTCTAGAGCTCAGAGCTGCGGCAGATCGCCTCCTCTCACTCATTTCTCTCAAATCCACCCGAAGGGGGGGACGCGGCGAAAAACCCGCTCCGTCCGTCCAACGCAGCGAAGCAAAACAATAAATAAGGCACACGTCAGTGTTTACAGCGGGGCACAAACTCACCGAGTGTCCAAAGTAATCCCAACTGTGACTAGAAACGCCGCGTCAAACTTTTGAAGGCAGACTGTGCCATCCTGGCTGCGCATGAGATCAACAGTTTTGATGCGGTCTGCCGCTTTGCGCGTCTCTCCGTCCTTCCACTCCGCGTCTTTCTTTTTCTCTTTCTGTCCCTCCAACTTCTCTCTGATTGATACTCACTTCTGGAGGAGTATTTTTCCAGGCGCAGAGGGCGGCCCTCCTGCTCCCCGTCAAACCTGCGCGTCCAATGAGAAGTTAGGAAAGACAGCGAGACAAAGTGTTTGGACCAATGGCAGCTGAGGGAGACGCGCGTCCTGGAAGAGGAACCGTCACCCAGATTGCAGACTAAAAGAAGTATCTCTATAATATAGGCTAGCATATAGAAAAATACATTAGCTTATTATCTTATTCTCATTAAACATCTGCTACAAATGCAGAATGTGTCTGCAAACAGCATCATAAAATAATAAAATAGTGTCCGTTTGAGTTGAATTATGAAATAAATGCATAATTCACGACCTCACCAGCCTTGTTGTATCTCCTCTGTGACACTCTGATCCTGAAGCTTCGCTTCACTTCTTCACTGAAGGTGGATCATTAAGGTCTTGGACTGTCAGCCATGGCCGGTGCATGCGAGGCCTGCACCTCATGGCGAACACCCCAAAGTCATTTTAATGTGTCTTTTCACAAAGTATGCCTGAGCCGCTGATTCCATCATTACCAGGGATTGGAGGAAAAGTCACATTACAGCTTCATTGTGTCACCCGACAGCTGAGGAGCCACAGCAGAGCTGCAGCAGGACAGGTGGGCTGATCTGAGAGCTGCACGGTGGGACGCAAAAATGAACGAGAAGATTAGCAAGTGAAATGGTTTGGCTTTGCTCGGCTTGTTGAGCACTTATTTCAGCAGATCTGCAGGTCGGTAACAGAAAACATTAAAATGGTGCGTTTAGAGCGTTTATATGGATATTATCAAATTAGCTTCAAGTATAGAAACGCTCGGTGTATAATTCTATAATTTATAATTCTACTAAGGTTCTGTCAGCTGTATACTCATTAATTGCATCGGTTATTATTTATTAGTCGTGCATTTTACTCGATCATTGTACATCGACGAAACTACTAACGGAGAAAAAATGACCTTGAAATAACATATAGAGTCAGAGTGCAGTTATTCGATTAATTAATAATCAATGACACTATGAAAAAATCTAAATACATTTTTGTGCTTGATGTTGTTTTGGCTGAGTAAGAACGAAATATTTGGATTTGGATCAAAGGCAAAGATGATTTTTGATATTGTAATAGCATTGTCAGCTCTGATGTAACATAATTCTACTAATAATAACACTACTACTAAAACTCTCAGTAATAATAATAATGTCAGGTGTTATTGTTGCAACAGGTTTTGATCAAACTCTTAAACATTATCGCTTTTCAAATATCGCTTTTCACAAATATCGGAGGCGCTTCAGTGAGCCTTCGGTCAGTGAAGCCATCAGGCCTGATGCTGAGGAAGAGGAAGCTGATCGGGAGAGAAGAGCAGAGGATGATCCGACAGAGGGAGGTGAAGGCTGCTGTCTGCACCGAGCAGGCCTCAACTCAACCTGCGTCACCGCAAAATGAAACTCTGTAAAGGTCACTGCTGTTCATTTGTCAAATGAGAATGAAATGAATATTGACCATCTGGATTATGACTCAGCAAAGACGGGAAAAAAAAAAAACCGCTGGAATAAATTTAAAAACATAGTAACAATTTACGCTACAGGAGAGAGAAATATACACGTACAAAAACACTTTTATAGCTGGAATATTGTTGGAATATTTTACCGGCTGGAATCATATTTAGAAATATGCTGTAGGAGCGTTCAGGTCTCTGAAATGCGCTGTGTGGTGGTAAAGTACTGACACTTTCCGTCATCAGGGCAACCTTCACACAATAAGTGGATTATATGCTGACTTTTCATAAGTGGAAGCCTCTGAAGGTTAACACTGTTACCTTCCATCATTCTGCTGAAGATTTAATGGAAATAATGTCACTGCTCGCTGAGACTGAAATATATTTGACATCGACTAACAATTATTCAGTCGCCAATCAGACGAACTGTAAATCTTTGGGACTAATTACGGACGACGCTGGCAGTTTAAAATGATTTGAATACAATTTGATTTGAAGTTTATTATACTACAATAATTATCTTTTACAAAATGTGAATGGTTTTGTTGTTCGTAAAGTTCTGGCGAGGTAAACAAGTGGTAAATAATCTTGGTGCTGGTGTGTGTAGCCTATGTGTACAGTATATATGGGGGTGTGGGGGGGTGTGTGGAGGGGGGGGTTGTTAAATCCCTGTGGGAGGAAACTCGTTAAACACAAGCAGTAAAAACTAAAACCAACTGTTTGCTGTTTAGATCCCAATTATAGCACCGAAGGCATCTTATTCACCTAAAACTGAAGCATGAAGGCCACTTCTGAACGGGTGGATTCTCTTGTTTTCCAAAATGAGAAAAAATATCTCCAGAGGCTTGTATAGAAACTTTTACATCGGCTTCAACTCCTTCGAATATTTTCTCACAAACTCCTTCCTCTTCCTCTATTCCTCTGACAGTCAAAAAATGCAATTTCTCCTCTAACTGTCTGTTTTTTCTTTTTTTTTTTTTTTTTGTTAGTTACTTTTTTTTTCCCCAAACCGAGGACTGCTTGGATTCAAATCCGTCTCAGGAACCACTTTGTTTTCTGACTCCAACCTAGCAGACAGACACGTGGAAGATGGGCGGAAACGCCGAAACGCGCCGTTAATATTCAATTAGTAAAAGAAAGCTCTTGACCTCGCCTGACCCCTGGAAATAAAGCATGCAGCGAGCAGTAAAGCATCCGAACTGACAGCGGCTCTTGGGTTGTTTCAGCGCCTTCAGCCCCGGGCCAAGGATACCGATTCCTCTGCACGCAGGAATAAACGCTCTAAATATAGTGTGGAGAGCAACTGCAGGAGCCGCACACACTGACTGAAGAGGTGAGGATGTTAGAGGCCCGTGTGCACAGATCCTACACCTGACTCTCATTTTTACTTGTACAATGCAAAATCCGGTTGGTCTATAGTGCGGCTGTTTGCGCGTTTAAAAGAAGAAATTGTGCTGCTGTGTGATGAGGTCATAGTTCACCTTTTACACCTCACATGTGTGTATTGAAAGGAGAGGGGATAACGCGTTTATACATAAAGAGGCTGCTTTGTTTTACCAGGACACTTTCCTCAAGGGTTAGCGAGCCGGGGGGTAAAAACACGAAGAAGACAAAAAAACAAACATCAAAGCAGGAAATAACAATCATATGCGCAAAGAAATGAGTGTGCATATGTTTTGTTTATCAGCGAGTTTTTCTTACACCATTAAACAGATTTTTATAAAGACGTTTTTACAACTGAATATATTTTAATTCAAAGCACTCCAGACCAATCTAGTATGTCAGGAAGGGGGGGGAAAAAACCTTTAATAAGACACGAATCTTTACGATTTTCCACCATGAATGAAAATGATTTCCGAGTATGTGCATTTCTTTAATTTTGCGAAGCCAAATAAACTTTAAACCGATGCGAAGCAGATGTCATCAAAATATAATGCAGCTAGAGCCTACACCGTAAAAAAAAAAAAAAAAAAAAAAACTACCACATACAATTAAAAATGACAAAAGACAAGTGTCCATGACGAGCTATCTTCAAGTTCACTGAGCTGCGTGCTGAGAAACGTGATTTAAATTGAACATCTCCGCCTCTCAGCTCCTGAATCCGCAAGAACCGAAATGATCCTTTAATCAAATTATACAAATTATATAAAAAAAAGATTAATTAACGACAGCTGAAGTCTCTTTAGGAATATTTAAAGTCAAAAATAGCAGAAAGAGATACAACTCCAGATATGTCCTACACACAAATGCACGCACATTTTATAGATATTCTTTATTAATTCAGAGGAAAAATGCGCATGATCATATTCCACATGAAATATATCGCGTCTCAGTGTGTAATAACGCAATAAAGACATATTTGATGGAGTAATGACTGTGTGTGTTAGATCAGTAGGTTCAGATCAGAGAAGATTGAGAGGCTTCAGGTTTACTGGTTTCCTGCACTGCTGACTGCATGCACACCTTCTAAGGTCAACATCAGTAAAATGTCTCGTATTTATTTTTATTTTTCTACCCAGACTGTTTCCATGTGACACCATTTCCATTTAGCAAGATTTCTTTAAAAAGTAACATTTATAACGACTCTATTAAAGTTTTTATTTCTGCGCATAAAACGGTTCAGTTACGGTCTCGCTTTCATATTAAAACAGGCTACTTATTACACCACACCGATATCAGCAACACGCATTTGTCACAATGCTAACAGGTCGCTGTGATTTACAGCCTGGTGCTGTGTGTATATGTAGTCCATATATTTTTATTTATATTCTGTCAGCTGCTTATGCCAACAGAAAAAAAGGACCAAAGGGAAATAAACTGAGCAAGGATACGCTCCGTTCCCAGGTAAACACCGAGATGGAAAAACCACAGCACAGTCCAAAGTGTGTGTGTGTGTGTGTGTGTGTGTGTGTGTGTGTGTGTGTGTGTGTGTGTGTGTGTGTGTGTGTGTGTCGTGTCGCGCGCAGGGGTCCCTGTGCATGGGGTGTGAGTCCCCAAAGGAATATTAGAGTACTAAAAAAGTGCGTTTTCAATTAGAAGAAGTGAAATGGCAGAGAACAGAAAAACTGTAAAAGTAGAAATGGCAGAAGGAGGACAAACTCTACAGAGAGTAGTAAGGACAAGAAGGGATGATCATCAAATTTTGAAAAAGGGAAAAACGAGAAAAAAAATCAAAGAAGAAGAAATATAGAAAAAGAATGAAGGAAAATAAGAGAAGGGAAGAAGGAAAGAAAAAGGGATGAGAAAGAGAGAAAGAAAACACTGTAGTGTGCATGTGTGTGCAGTAAGAGTGTGTGGTTTGTGTGTGTGTGTGGCTGCTAATGAAGTCCAACAGTGAAAAGACAGAGTTTGTGTTCATTCAGAAAGTGTACGACTGTGTGTGTGTGTATATATATATACTCATGATATTCATGTTTCTCAAAATGTCAAAAACTTACCATCATTATGAAGACAGAGAAGGAAAAAAAAACCTGCTGAGCTGTAAATGTACAAAATGTCATGTCTGTGTGTATTTTTAAATACAGGAAAATAGACTAATGTCAACAACAACATACAAGCAGAACACACACACACACACACACTCCCATCACCTCAGTGTCAGTGCTCAGTGTTCAAGTCTTTACCTCTGACTCCTTTTTAGGCGCCATGATGTGTGATGAAGGTGAGACAGTTTCCCTGTAAATCAGCAGATAGGATGATAAGACAGTTATTTAGTTACCGAAGTGATGATTTGTCAAAAAACGTCTGTTGTTAGTGTGTTGTGTTGTGCATAATGTAGCCTATACTGGTTTTGTACCTGGTAAATGATGTCATACTGCACTGTAAAAAAAAAAAAAAAAAAGAGGAAGCGATAAAGAGTCAAACACTTTAAAGCTTGTTAGTCACTAGTTTTGGAAAAGGTGATACTCCACAGTGACTTTCACTGCCTGTCTTCTTATAACACACTGAATGTAATGACTCATGTAGTGACTGACCAACAATAAAAATAAGAAATAATAATAAAAAAAAAACCTCAAATGATCTCCAGTGTCAGTTTCATCATTCAAATATTTTATATTATATGTATATTATAAATATTCAAATATCTATGTGCATATCAAAGGACATTTTCTAGTGTTTTGTCCAGTCCTGTTAACACACAACACATGACGGGGCAGAATATTGGTCAACAATAAAGCAGTCCAGTACAACATCACATCATCATAACTATGAGGTAAAAAATGAAAAGACGACTCTTAAAACTTTTGTCAACAAAACTAAAATTGAGGTGCTTCACAAATGGTTTATTGTAGGTCTGTTGTATCAGATTGCATTAAATTTCACAGCTGTAGATGTATCAAACCAAATTAGCAAGATTTTTTCTTTTTTGTCAGTCCAGACTTCATGTGACCATCATGACAACACATGCAAACCCGTTAGGAAGTTGTCGTTATTATAATTATGGTGGCGCAGCAGATCAGCTGAACATGGACAAGACTCAAAACTGGAAAAAACTAAAAATATTTCCTGCATGGAAACACATTGAAGGATCATTCTGGTTTAATAAAACTTGAATCTTATTTTTAATGTTTTTGGCCATTGTTTCTATTAGTTATGATAACATTGTACTCACCAGTAATTGCTGGAATCTTGGAACAAGGTGACATCACTATGACAAAGTCCAATAAGCCGCCAGTTTAGCCGGAATATCATAAGCACTTTATTTCAAGGAAAAACTAAAAAAAAAAACTACAGTATGTGAGATATGTCAAAGTGAAAGTGATTCTGTGAAGTGTGATGGATGTTTACAACAGACAATACCATTCACCTTTCTTCTCTCCTTCTAAATAAATATGATCATAGTGGGGGTTTAAACATCTGCTTGTGTTTCTTGCCTTCGTCTCACTTCTTCTTAGCAATGTTGCAGCATTCTGAGATCTCAGCAATCAACTTGGTGAATAGAAACAATGGCCAAACCAATGAAAAGCTCCAACTTGTAATTAAGTGGATTTTCCCTTTAATACAGCCAAAAGTCAAAGGCACCTACAACAACACTGATATGCTGAGAACAAGTTTGAAAAGAACATATATAAAAACAATAAGTGACTTTCTTCTGTTTCTCTTTTCTTCTATTTCTCTTCAGTTGGGTCTTTTCCACATTGCTCTCAACACATGTTGATAATAACACAGTTACATCCTAGAATAGATGTAAACAGTCATTAATAGAATTTGATATCTGCAGCATTCAGTGTTAAAGGCCTGCAGTGCAAACATGACCATCGTTTTCCAACCCAGCTGCTTTTCAGCAGAATCCAACTCGCTGTCGGACCTCTCTGAGCACAGGTGCGGCCAGTTCTCGAGCCCTTTGGGTCCCCTGGGCTAGCACTCTCTCCAGGTGAGCCCGGTCCGACCTCAGCCTCTCGATCTCCTCTCTGATGGGCGTTAGCCTCTGGATCACAGCCTCTGCTACCAGCTTCTTATATGCTCCCGTGTCCAACCCTCTGGCCTCGGACACCGCCTCCTCTACGCTGATCATCGCCATGGCGGCATGGATCGTCACCAGGTTGGATACACCTGGCCGTGTCTCCGGGTCGAAGGTGACCCCAGAGGTGAAGTCGGTGACGGCGCGGCGGACCTTGAGGGCGATGTCATCGGGAGAGTCTGTGATGGTAATCGTCGCCATCGTTTGGGGGTCAGACTTGGACATTTTAGCTGAGGGGTCGCGGAGGGATTTTATCTTTCGTGTAGAGCCTGTGGAAGGAAAGCAGACAGAGAAGCCCGTTATATGATGAGAAAAAAATAATATATTAATTTCAATATGAGCATTTGAAGACTGACACATTGCAAAATTACTTGTTGCATCAAGGTACGACACACGTATCAGATCAGAGAACGTTTATTAGGAGTCAGACTAAACTCAGAGAACTCTGCTGTAAGAGAGAGAGAGAGAGAGAGAGTGAGGGACGAGGCTGCAATTACAAAATCTTCAAACAACAACGCTCTGCTCTTCATGCAGAGCCAGGACTAGTGTCAGAAAAATTTCCCTTTCAGGCTGTGTGCAGCTCCAATAATCTCCACCAAAGGACTAGGCAGCTTATATGTAGCCTAGAAGGGGAAACCCAAGGCAATCACTGCTGTTGTGATAGCTTACTGAAAGCTGGGAGAGCACCGCAATAACCGAAGGTGAACTAAATGAGCGTATCAACATTTTGATCAACTCTGAGCTTTTTTTCTTCTTGACTGGACGAGTAGAGAACACTTTAGAGAGATTTTACTGAGTAAATCAAACAGAGAATATTAAAAGAGACAGGGAGGGTTTGATTTGGTTTCAAATAGAAGGTGGTGAATGGCAACTCTGCTTTGCCAAGACAAGACAAGAGATGAGGATAGGATCCACCGGGCTGAGCCAAATGCTGTTGACCTCGTTGGCTGCTTACACACACACACACGCAAAGACACACACATGCAAAGCCCCGTCCCTGAAGTCATATCAAGGGCATCCCCCAAATCTATTATCACTCTATTATTCTGATACAAGAGGAAGAAAATATTTCTTTAATCAAAGCTGCATTGCACACATGACTGACTCCGTCTTATGCTTTTATGATACTGATAATCAAGAAGAATGAAACTAGGAGGTTGGTGGGATCTCTGAACATGTTGACCATGTGTGTGTAAACTGTGAGTAATCTTGGAAAGCATAGAGTAATCATTTTGAAATAAAATAGTCTCAGCAGTGCTTTATTGCATGTTAATTCTTTGTTGAATGGTCCATTATTTTCCTGAATGTCCCCTCAGTGTGTGATATGTGGGGAGGGGGTCACTCGGTCTTTTGTTTTTTAATTGAACCTTTATTTACTGATGTAAGTCTCAATGACGTCGGAGCCTTCTTTTGTGAGGGAGATCTGGCCGACATGGCGGCATAAAAAGCTGCAGTCAAAACATTACAAAATCAGTCAAACAGAAAACAATACTATATACTAACAGACAATAATCATCAAAAGGCCAAAAAGAGCTACGAGCGGAGAAAACTACAAACGGCTGGAGCAGAAAACATGAAGACTTTCTTTCCTACTTTGTCCAAGAGATAGTGACAGACAGCAAGTATGCATCCCATCATCTGAGGTAACTATTGTCAAATTATCTGTGAAATGATTTTGTAAAAATAGGAAAGATGTTTACCCAGAATTTTATTAAAATTAACCCAAAATCATGCTTTGAAAAAAACAAACAGCTATTGACTTTGTTTGCTTTATTTTGCAGTTTTTTGCTGGACTACCATTAATGATGTGATCTCATCATTAGGAACAACTAGAAGCAGGGTTTGATAGTAGAAATGATTTCAGTAACGTGAGAAATCACTGGTGTCATTCATTCCAAATTTAAACACAACATCTTCTTTCTAAAGCTGCCGTTTTGTTCAACAATTTCATTCAGGAAAATAATAGTTCAGTGGGACAGCAGAGATGATTTTATACACGCACAAAAGCAAATACTCAGTGACAATGCAACATAGCAACAAGATGTGATGTAATCTGCACTGCAAAAACACTTCAAATCAAATCAATTGGTTTTTTTTATTTGTTTTTGTTTTTTTTAAATCAGTGAAGTAAGCAAATGTAATCCTGTTTCCAATGCAATTATTATGTTTCTGGTATTTTCTGAGAATCATGTTACATTTTCCTTGATCGTAGCATAGCAACAGTAACAGCATTTCTAGAAAATTCTGGAAAAAGTTGATTTCTATAAAACTGGTTGGAATATTCTTACTGTACCTGCAGATCTTTTCACTTGTCTTAAGAAAAAAAAAAGTTTTTGGGACTCAGTTAGAAACAGAAATGACAATTAGACTGATGAAGATTTGTTTGTCACTTTTTCTCAAGTGGAAAAAACAAAACTAACAAATTGCAGCTGAAATGTTACAAGTTTATATTCGTACATGGTAATTATATGAGTATTAATTCTACCTTCAGTGTAAGAGAGGTGCAAACATTGGTGGAAAGTAACTAAAAACTACATTTTTGAGGTACTTGCACTTTATTTGAGTATTTCCATTTCGTTTTACTTTATACTTCCACTAAGCTACATTTCAGAGGGAAATATTGTACTTTCTACTCCACTACATTTATTTGACAGCTTTAGTCACTTTTCAGATGAAGATTTGACACAATGGATAATATAACAAGCTTTTAAAATCCAACACATTGTTAAAGATGAAACCAGTGGTTTCCAACCTTTTTGACTTTTGACGTCTTACAAAAAGCAGTGTGTAGTCGGGGTCACATTTCACATGTCTATGAGTTGTTAACAGTTCCACCAAATAGTGATTTTTTCCTCTAAACTTCTCACATGCTTTCATTTCAATAAATGTTCAAATGATCAAATATTTCACCGAAAATCAAAGATTGGAGAAAAATTCCAAAAACTGAAAACAGATTTGTGTATCAGAACTTTGTTTTTTCTTCTTTCCTCTCCCATTAATCATCTCACGACCCCTCAGATTTATCTGGTGACCCTTAAGAGGGGCCCGACCGCTAGGTTGGGAACCACTGGACTAAACTAGCTAACTGTATATAAAGTAGTGTAAACTAGCTCCACCTCCAGCAGCTACAACAGTAACATGCTGCTCTAACACTGATGCTTCACTATTAATAATCTAATGATGTCATATATAATAATATATCAGTCAGAGGGACCAAACCACTACTTTTACTGCAAAACTCCAAACACTTGAACTACATCAAGCTGATAATACTTATGTACTTTTACTACTTAAGTAGGATTTACATGTTGGACTTTTACTTGTAATGGAATATTTTTACATTGCTGTATTGGTACTTTTACTTAAGTAAAGGATCTGAGTACTTCTTCCACGTCAAAGGATGATATCTCAAACAGATGTTGACACTAAAAGAATTTCATCAGTGTGCATTTCAATAGTGAGTTTAATGTCCCATGATGTTCTTAATGTTGTTTCAGAGGTTTTTCCACTCTGACAAGAACAAATGAATTGTATAAAACTAAAAATGGAAAACAGACGTTATTTGACTTGTTTAGCCTATATCTGTTGTTGTGTTGTAATGTATGTGTGTGCAGTCATGCTTGTACGTGTGTTCTTACTCATTAGAGCGCAAAGTTCAGGGAACAGGTCTCCGTAGCGGTTGTTGAAGATGCGAGCGAGATCCTGAGCCAGCTCCAAATGCTGGACCTGATCCTCTCCCACGGGGACGTGTGTGGACCTGAGTGACAATCCAGAACTCAACGTGAGCTTCCTATACAACTGCACACAGTAATAGCAGAGGAGCTCAAATACACAGCAAGATGTTAGAACAAATTGGAGACACTTGAAGTCACTGCTGGAGCCGTCTTCAGCGCTGGTTTATCAACTTTGTAACCGTCACTCGGGAGGAAGCAATCCATTCATTTCCTCTTTAATAAAATCCGGAGAGCATTAGAGATGCGATTTTCTCTGCTGTGCTTCCCTTATTCACAGGAAATTAGCTTTTGGCTTTTTGATGGTTCAAGTGGAAACAGCATGGCTGCAGAGATATCTTCTAAATTTGTTTAGAAATATAAGTATTCATTTTCACAGCGGAAAAAACTAAAGTTACAATAATTCAACCAACTGATGTAATCATTAACAAAACATAGTGATGCAGCACTAGCAGACTTTCACTTGACGATGATGTGATACTAAGACTTAAATGTCAGAAACATGATAAAAAAGCTTTTACTTTTAAATTACCTTTAAATATACTAAGGAGTGTTAAAGGGCTGGTTCACACAACTTATATAAAATCATACAGTCTTTCTAAGTAGTATACCTGTCTACAAGATAACTCTGGTTTTATCTTCCCAGCTTTTGAATGATCAGTTTTCTAGTTTAGGTGAAATGGCCCTAACAATAGTCACACAATTGGCATTTACTGTATAAAATAGCACTTTTGCTCTTTGAAAGTTAAGGTTTTATTTTAATAGAATTATATTCATTTTTTATGATGTTAGTGGAGGCGATCTTTGCTCTCAGATGAGATGGTTTATCTCCACTAAAAAAAACATGAAAAATAACAAATGCATTAGATTATAAATATTAAAAGGGTTTATTATTCTTTTATCAACCCAGACTACACTGGAATATAGTGTCTGTATGTAACAATAAAATATGTCTGCAAACCATCCTCTCTAAGGATGCATTGACTCTATTTTTCTCAGCTATGCCACACATATAAATGATCGGAAAAACATTTTAATGAGTTCCGGTTGAAAACCGAGGAACCCGTCCTTTAGGATTTAGTGATAAGACTTTAAAATGCAGTAAAACAACAAAGTACAATATGACTTTAAAAGGCAATAGCCAAGAACGAGAACATAGCAACAAACACACACCCACACACACACACACACGCACGCACAAAACATCCTACTTGCATGGAGTTCTCACTTGTAGAGGAGAATGTCGGCAGCCTGGAGGACTGGATAAGTGTAGAGACCAACGCTGCCTTCGTTTTTTTGTTTGCTCTTCATCTGGAGGAGAAGATGGAGGGAATGAAGGGTGGAAGAAAAGGGGGAGGAAGAAAAAACGAAGAACGAGCGAAAATAAAAGAGGACGGTGTGAAAGACTGACTTCAAGTGAACTTTTTTCTTTCACCCACAAAGAGCCATTTTCACTTTTACGACTCATCGATTCTCAGACAAACGGGGCACGGATGAGTTCACATTTTCTACCATGTTTGAGATCAACTCAACTGTTGGGTAAACAAAAGGTGTTTTCTATGTAGCAACAGAGACCCAGATCAGGGAACCGCTGGCTCTCTTGCCTCCTCTCAACGTGCATTAAAACTGCATGTGGCTGGGAAACTAACAGTGATCATAAGACATAAATCTGGCAGGTGGAATAGAGAAAAAATGATAGACAGTAGGGATGGTGGATAAATGCTGGAAATTCAGAGGGAGTGAAAAAAAGAAAGATCTTCATTTGCGACTGAACTGATCGCCACGTGGCGATAATTAAAGCAACATGATTCTGTACCAGTGAGGGAGTACGAGGACAGGAGGTCTAATAGACGTGATAGACATATAACATCCACAATAATCAAAAGATATATAATCTACTATAAAAGGAACCATCTTCTTTTTGTGATTGCTGGCTGCACAGAGAAACCCAAGCCTGTATTTAAAGGCGGGATTCTTGTCCCGATTTAATGATATTCAGAAATAAATACCCTTTATCTTCAGTTTGATGGTATGGTAGGTCAAAAAAAGATCTGGCAGCAACGAGTAACTGGATACGAGGTTCGGGCTCAATTTGATTTCGCACCAGTTGACTCAAAATATTATTTGGCTGCAGTTTGTTTTCTCATGACAGTCAATTTTGGATAGAAGAATTAAAGTTGTTTTTAATCTGTATGTCTTTTAAACTTCCAGTAATCTATGACTGCAGAAACAGTAAAAAGCTGTCAAATTTATAGCTAATCAGAGCAGCGAGAGTGGACAGCTGATATATCTCCATTATTAACCTGCTTCTAGATTTGTTGTTTGTGGCTGGACAGTGAAGCTTTTCAGGGTTTGTAACTGAATTATGTTGAAAAGCAGCTCACTCTCTCATACCACCAACTTCCAAGAACAGATGAGGAAATGTCCCAAATTATTTAACAGTATTAAACTTTTAATTTGTTAGATGTTGAATAATGAACAATTCTTCTTGTCTTTTAACAGTATATTAAATAATATTGAATGGATCTATTAGGAATAACTGTCTATTATCTTTTTATTGATTATTTCTTCAGTATCCATTTATAAAGTAATTTTAATTATTCCATGTTTATTGTGGTTAAAGTATAAAGGCTCTGGTAGTTTATTAACAAATCATAAGGATTTCATGCTGTGTATATATCTGTAGTTAATGTATGTTAATAGATTACAACTGGTTCAAAAGGCATCACTGCACTGTAATGAACCCGTTGAAATGGTTAATAGGAGCTCGTAAAAATAAGACAATTTGACAACTATAACAGAGAATTTTTAAAATAATGTTGAATCGATTTATGAATTAACTTTATATCAGTTTGAACTTGTAATGCTGCACTGTAGCAACAGGGGCAGGATTATACACACAGATAATAACAAGTTATCATAAAATCAATCAAAAATGTCACACATGATTATAAATCATAAATATTCCCCAAACAACATTTTAATTGTTGGTAGTTTCAAAAAGGCCACTGTATAGAAATTTGCATCGTATGCATCTGTATGTGCCTTTTGCCTTTTTTAACGGTGGAAGAATACAATTTTGTTTTGTTGAAATTCCAACCTTCCACTGCGGCAGGTGTCGGAGGCGAGGCATGCTGGTCAGACAGCCGAGGATCCAGGAGAGCTCGGCGTGCTCGGACACCTGCAGGTGAAGGACAGAGAGAGACAGCACACACACCACAGGACAATGTCAATTCTTTTATCTATTTAGGGGGGAAAAAAACACCTGTTGTAACCGGCTGTATTCAGCTCACACACATACAGTATATCAACATCACATCCCTGCGATTCATCTTTTCCATCTGGCACAGAATGATTCAGTTCAGTCACACAGACAAAGACTTCTAGACATACATAAGTTGGCTGTAAAGATAATGTGAATTCTTTATGTCTGGTAGATATAATAACTTGGTTTCAGTGTGTTACATATGTCGGTGTAGTCCTGCTATAATATACAAAAAACATCTATAAAGCGGTAGTATAAATCTACTTACACATGCATTCTATCTGTGTTTGTGCATCATACTGTCTTAAGTTCAATTATAAAGAAATGCTTGCAACTACAGAGAAGCACTGTTGAGATAAAAAGAGGAAATAAATTAAGCAGACAGATTAAACAAACAGATGAATGAGGAGAGCTCTGCTATGGGACAGCAATGATGCAGGAGGGCAACTCCCTAGCGCCTCCTTGTGGCAGAGAAGTGTACTGACGCCTACTCTTCTCTCAACCTGACCTTCACTCCTGCACCAGGTCACACCTGTGCTCCACCAATGAAGATAAGACTAAGATAGACACATTTCTGCTATGAACTGAGTTGATTCAATCTTTTTCTTCGCTATTTGTATTAGATGTTCTTTTATTTTGTACATCTCAAAAAGAGAATAAGCCATAAGAATGAAGATTTGTTTTCCATAGACTACTTGTTAACTATGAATGCAAACAGAGCGAGAACATTTACAATGGAAAAGTAGGAAATATGGTTTATCAAAAAAAAAAAACATTTCTTCTACATATTAATTTGAGTGGAACAATCCTGGATTCAAATCAGCTGTGGTCACTTTGGACCTTATTAATGTAAGTAACTGATGTTGATTATTTAGGGGAGATCAAATGTTCCAATAATCTAATAATCATTATTAAACTAAAACTCTATTGACCCCAGACATCGAGTTCAGACATCAATAAAACATTTCTTTTTTTTATTATTATTATTATTATTTTGCCAGTTAGCCTCACAAGATCAAGTTCTCTTTTTCAAGAGTCTCAGCTGTAAAATTACAGTAGATCACAGTGTATGTGCACATATGAATGTGTGCATGCCGCAGTAAACAGTTCTCTCAGAAGCATAGAAATCAAAGCTTCACTTTACTTTTAACACACTGTATTTTTATTGTTGTTGTTTAGTGCATTTGCCCTTTAAGCTTGAGTTTAGTTGTGCTCTAGTTATTGGTGATAGGTCTATCAGTCATCATCAAGCTTAAATTAACTTTAAAAACCTCAACTGTTTTGCATGTGCTAAAATAAATGAATATTAATAGCAGTGTAATGGAGTGATCCAGTGCATCTGGTAGTGCAATTAATTCCAACCTATCCTCTTTCACAGAGTCCTGAATGTGAAAATGGCGTGTGTGTTTGTGTGTGCGTGTGTGTTTGTGTGTGCGTGTGTGTGTGTGTGTGCGTGTTTGTGTGGTCCAGATATTCCTCATGTTGTCGAGACATAAATCTATTTGCACAGTCATGTTGTGGGGACTTGCCTCCCTTACGGGGACAAAGAGCAAATCCCCTTAATGTAAATTATTAATTTTGGGGTGAAGACTTGGTTTAAAGTTAAGGTTAGTTTAAGGTTATGTTAAGGTTAGGGTAGGGTTAGGTTTAGGCATGTAGTAGGTTATGGTTAACGTTAGGATAAATCTCCAGGAAATGAATGTAAGTCAATGTAATGTCCTCTGAAGTGATGGAAACATGACTCTGTGTGTGTGTGTGTGTGTGTGTGTGTGTGTGTGTGTGTGTGTGTGTGTGTGTGTGAGTGCGTGTGTATGGGGGATGCAGGAAATATTCTTCTGCTTCAGCAAATTAAAGTTTATAGACATTGGCTATATTGGCATCCTCTCTCTCACTTGTTGCTTGAAAAGCATTCTGGGGAGCGTGACGTCAACGCCAGACAGCGGGGACATAAACCAGGATTTCAGGCTAACATGTAGGGGGACGGTATTCATTACACACTGCAGACAAACAAGAGATGGGACAGATGTTGATGACAGCACAGAAGAGGATGGATATGGTTTTGAAGTGCAATAAAATTCTGATATTTAAAGTCTTGAGGGAGAACAAGGCCTCCATTCATGCTGCATGGCAAGAATGCACCGCCAAGACAGATATGCTAATGTCATGGATCATATGGGCATTACACTGATAGTGAATTATACAGCCGTGGCAACAGCTCCTTCAGATTATAAAGAGGGGATTTTGGAGAACAGCTAACAGTTGGCTTTTTAGAATAAACATACTTTTCTCCACAATACTTTTAGAAACCCCAGGGGGGTTTGTGGATCTGCTGATTCATTAACTTCATTCTGATACCACGGACTCCGGCCCGTCACCAGTTCTGTTCTTTTTTCAATGAAGTCAAGTATTTTCTTTGGGCAGCCTTCGTATTTTTACATGTGGAGCAGGCGTGTTTAGGAGGGTCACCTCGCTGCCAAGTTATGTGGCATGAAGCTAAACGGGAATAAAAATAGGACTGTGTGTTTTTGTGTGTGTGTGTGTGTGTGTGTGTGTGTGGCAAGAGGGTGGAAGAGAAATACAGATGGACTGAACTTCACTATCTCAAACACTCTTTCTTTTGCACACATTTCAAATTCTTAACTTGTGAGGAAGAAAACACACACACATTCACACACATACACACACACACAGAGTATGGAGAAGATTTTCGTTTCCTAGGATGGCGACAGAATCTTCAGTGAAGACCCGCCCTACTTTGCCTCTGATTGGCTAGTACTTGCTGCCTTCATTGGTTAGGTTGGTTAGGCTTAGGCATGAGGAGTGAGATGGTTAGGGTAAGAGTATCAGGGTCAGAGCCAATCAGAGGCAGAGTAGGGGCGGGTCTTTGAAGAACATTCCGTCGCTATCCTAGGAAACGAAAACTCACCAGTATCAAGGGAGAACATAACAGCTGTGCTGATTTCCCTCTTTGTCGTCACTGTGAATTTAAACCTGAAATCTGGAATCTGTTGAAGTGCTGCAATTGTTAAATCTGTCATTTTCCTTCTTGATTCCTTCATGTGGCCCGAGCAGGACGTATTAGTGGTTTATGGTTGTGTGTCTTTCCGTCGTCTCTGTGAAAGAGTGTGTGTATGTAGGGGAGATAAGAATCAAGAGCGATCAAATAAGCATTTGGGGCTGGCCAGCATGTCAGCAGGTAAACATTACAGAGTCGACAGAAGTAAAATAAACTGTCAAAGACGGCTGACTGTCTCGATGACAAACTTGGAAAGAGACTAGAGGCTGTCTTTAAACTAGAAATACGCCTCGCGGTTGTATGTCTCCGCCAACCAGTGAAGTTGGAGTTTACATCCATGTCTGTCCAGACCCATATAATATTTGTATTGAAGACTTTGAAGGAATATAATAAAAGGTTTTGAGTAGATTTTCTGGCATAATGGAAGATATCACTATATTGACATGTATGATTCCAGTGAATAATTTGCAGTGAGAAACATACTGTCTTCACTTAGAGACTATCTGGATATAAAATGTCATCACTTCATAATTTTATCTTATTAGACATTTGTGTGAAACTTCACGTCATAATTAGCATATGAATTCTTGACCCGTGACCAAAAACATATTTGTGAGGTCACAGTGACCTTTGACCTCTGACCACTAAAATCTAATCAGTTCATCCTTGAGCCCAAGTGGACGTTTGTGCCAAATTTGAAGAAATTCCCTCAATGCGTTCCTGAGATATCACGTTCATGAGAATGGGACGGACAGACGGACGGACAACAGGGAAAACATAATGCCTCCAGCCACGGCTGTCACCAGCACAGAGGCATAAAAAGGACACACACGTCATAAGCACACACTGACATACTCTCACACTTGTGTGCTGCAGCACTGATTTTGTCTGAAGTTCTAGTAGTTTACCACAGTACTTGTGTGAAAGCTGTCAGGCAGAACGGCTTCATATGTGACCCAGCTGAGTAGTACTTTTCTGGTACTTTGAGTAGATATTTAGGACTAGATCTGACATCACAGTGCTGCATTCCAGGGTCTATGATCCTCCTGAGAAAAATTAATAGCCCTAGAAGTAATAATTTGGAGTAGAACCATTTTTAAGACGAATTATCTGACACAATGTCAACATGGTGGCTATACAACATTACTTTTGTCAACAATCTTTTGTCAAAACTTTTTCCTACAATCTTGAAAGACACCAGATTTCCAGTAACATGATCTTAAATATATCATAGCACCTGCATAGTAATGGTAAAACATTTACATTCAAAATATTCATTAAAATAGTGCTGAAACAATTCATTGATTAGTCAAGTGTCAAGTATCTGCAACTGTTTTGAGAATTGATTCATTGTCGTTTCATATCACTGTAAATTAAAGATCTTTGGGTTGTGATCTGTTGGTTGGACAAAACATGGTCAGCGTCACAGACTTCAACATTTGAAGACATTTCCTTGGGCATATGGAAATTATACAAGGCATTTCATTATTTTTGTGACCTTTTGTAGACAAAACAATGAAGTCATTAATTGTGTAAATACTCAGCAGATTAACTTATAATGAAAAAAATCATTGGTTGCAGCCCTAAAATAATAATAGGTAAATGTATAGACATCTTATGTGCCCATATTATGATAATTAGCTCCTTGATGTTGCCATTTTAGCACTGGGCCTGCTGGTTAGATCTGAATTCCAACTTTCCATCATCCATCTATCCCTCCTCTCCAGCTGACCTGAGACTGTTGGAAGAGTATCGCCCTCTCTGGGTCGATGCCGCAAGCCAGCAGGCTGGCTGCCATGTCCACAATGTTGCTCCTGAGCTGGGCTGGGTCCTGAGGCTGTGTTATGGAGTGCAGGTCCACAATGCTGTAAAGCACTGATGGGTACTGGTTCTGCAGGGACACCCAGTTCTCCAGAGCACCCAAGTAGTTACCCAGGTGGGGCACCCCTGTTGGCTGGATCCCAGAGAATACACGCCCACCTCCTGGAGGCTCCTAAAGAAGAAGAAGAGGAATACACTTAGGGTAGCTTTTATTTCACACAACAAAAATCCAGCATAGAAACTGACAGACTAATATACTGTCAGTCTCAGAAGAGAAGAGAAGAGAAGAGAAGAGAAGAGAAGAGAAGAGAAGAGAAGAGAAGAGAAGAGAAGAGAAGGGCAGTATCAGTATGAGAGAGAGGTGAAAAGGTGAGAAAGTCACAACTAGAAAGAAGCCTGCAGAGACTAAAGTGTCAGCCTTAAACTATTGGCAGGTTGGACGCCAACAGCGGTCATGCTTGTATTACCAAGATGCTAACTCCATGGCTAGCACTTCTGTTCTCTCCCAAACACATCCAGCACAAAGAATGCATCACCTCGCTGGCCAACGATAACACTTAACATCTGTCCAACCAACTTCAAGGCCGCTGTTACCACAATGGGGAAGGACGCTGGAGGTGGAGGGGGAGGCAGAACCACAGGAATATATCAGATGTACCATACAACATGCAGCCCACCATATCACCAACATTAAAACAAGGGCCGTATTTTATAAAACTGGAGCTGGGACAACAGCGGGCCCTCCTTTAAAGGAAAAGACAGAGATCACTCGTTTTGTTTGTATCCCTGGGCAAACACAGTGTTTCTGTTTCTGCAGAGCCTGGCCGGGAATGACCACCTCATTTCTTCTGGCACCGACCTGCTCCACTGAACCTTGGCTTTCAATTGGGCCTGCTGGAAGAGTCTTAACCACTGCCTGTGGCAGCGAGCACCACATGATACAATTAGAGGGCAAGCAGAGCAGCACCTGTCATGAGACATGAAACCGCGCTGTTACCCAAAATCGGGACTTCTTCACCAGTGCCGTAACATAGTAGATTAGCTTTGGCAGAGCAGAGAAACACAAAGACACAGGCTGGAGCTTTGTGTTTTTGTTGGGAAGTGAGAATGACACAGTGTTTGGCGCCTGGGTGACACACATTCATCCACCTACCATGGAGACCAATGTTCAAATGCCGGCTGAGGTGCACAGCTGTGGTTTGGCTGGACGCTCCAACTCACAGGTGAGAAGGTGGTGAGGGATTACATTATATGTGGAATATGTGGTAGAGCTAACATGAACTTCCACTTGCACTAAGATTAGGATAACTCATGAGCGCTACAACCTCCTGGGTAACAAGGCCAAAACCACCAGGTGCTTTTCTAAATACTAAGAACTTGTTAAGGCAGAAAATAGCACTGCATTTAAAAATGCAAGGGCCAGCGTTGTTTTTGCTGGAAGACCTGGTTTTTTGGGGGGGCAGAGCCTTCTGCACTTAGACTTTCACTGTGCCAATACACTGGTCTTACTGAGATGAATGAGGAACCTGCATCCTTTGTGTTTGGGTTTGAACAGGCCCTACAAGTTAGTACTGAATAAATTGGGAAGATAAAAAAAAGGGATGGGGTTCAACAAGTTTAAAAACTAGTTCACAATGGAGTGTTACACTTTAAGAAGGCTCAGGTTTTCTGCATTGCCTATATTCTAGAAAATGTCTGTGATGCCTTGAATCAAAAGAACAAGCAGACAAAATAATGGGATAAAATTTGGTCAAATTGGTTTATTGAAACTTGTTTTAGAAAGTAATTTATGCAAGACCCAACAAAGAAGACATGCGGTGTATATCAAAGGGCAAAAACTTAATGTTAGTATCATAAGTAAACATTATATTCATCAACTACTATTACTATTGAAACTTTTGTTCAGTTTTCTGATTCGACAAACCATCCAAATTTATATGTCAAGGTTGATACTGTAATAACCTTACAATCACTTTCAAACAAAATGACGCACAATTATGAGATTAGGTTTGTTTCAGCTCAATGGGAGATGTGTTGATGGGTTGTAAACAGCAGCACTGGACATTTCAACAGAAAAGCTCATTTTTAAAACTTTTACCTCCACAAAACCCTCAGGATCTCTGTGTTATCACCTGAAATCTGACTGGCGATCATATGTTCCCCGGCTGCACTCTTCAAGGTTATCATAACTAATCATTAAAACCCCAAGCTTTCAGAGGATATCCTCTTCGGTCGCTGCTGAGAAGTCAGTTATCTCGACAGCTTGCTGAGCTACATCACATTCAATCTGACTGAGGGACAGGCTCGGCACAGCCCCTGAGATCAGGTAACAGCTGCTCTGTTACCAGCTTGGCCCAGAGCCTCTCTAACTCACAGCCCTGAGGGATCGAATAACAACTGCTCTGAGACCAGCACTGTCCACAAAGCCTCTGTCTACTGGCCTGAGGGAGCGGGTTGCTACCCAGCAAGAGAGAGGCAGGAAGGAACTGGGTGCTTATGTCATTACCGACGGGGTAATTGCACTGGAGTGCCATTGATGCTGAGAGCCTCTTAAGAGGTGTCAGGATTGATTTGGGTGCGGACGGGGCCCAGAGTCTGGCTCATGTGTGTTCTCACCTCGAGCTGACACGCCAAACGCATGTTCCCCCTCTGCTCCAGCCCCCAAGGGAAGCCATTAGCCATGCAGACATGGTAATGGTGTCATTTGAGCCAATCGAGTGTCAAATGTGAGTCAACGCCACAGCTAACCAGCCACTGGGCAATCAGCGGCTATCACGCATCACGCTACTTCGCCAGACACCTCTGTGTTACTTTTGGTCAAGGGAAAGTGTCTTTAAACATGTGCCTCTATAGTCGTTGGAAGAGAAAGTAGGTTACACAAAGATGTAAATCAAGTACTGCATGATGACAGAGGAGACAGCAAATGTTGTAAAGCAATTAATGTTTGTAATGAATACGGCGCTGCAGAGCCAACAGTTATAAAATATTATCATCTCACATACCTTTGCAATGGACTACATTAAGTTGTGCGACTAAATTCATTTCAACATTTAAATACTCGTAGAGTATTTGATTTCATATTATGGAGTTCTGTGGCTTGTTAAAAATTACTAGTAAGATAAATCAAATGAACTTCACAGGGTTCAAATAACTGAAAAATGTGGCTGTAAATACATGCAAAAAGGAACTCTGAAAATCAAGGGAAATTTTATTTTACTTGTGCTTTTTATTTAATTAAAACCGTCTTCCTTTCTTTTGTTTCTTTCTGTCTGTGCTGTGCAGCACTTTGGATCAACTATGTTGTGTTTTTTTGGATCAACTATGTTGTGTTTGAAGTGCTACATTACATAAATAAAGTTGAGATGAGTAATTCAAAGTGAATGACAGAGCAGGGAGCTGTTGACACACTGCTCTCTGTGGGTTGAAATCATATCTATGGTTGAAATATCCAAAGCATGTTGTGCTTTTGGCCACACCCCTGTCAGTGATGTCACAGCAGGGGTTTTGCCTTTGACAGCCGATGATGAACACCTGCTGTGACATCACAGGTTAGGGTGTGGCCAGAGGTGCTACATGAACATTTCAGTCGAGTGCAGAAGCAGTTTTCTGTCCTGTGAGTCAATGTTGAATTGAACTTAAACACAGTAATAAGACTGATCTACAGCCATACTAGCAGCACTAGCAGTGGTGCTTTGAGCTAAATATTAATGTCAGCACGCTAACATGCTAACAACGACAATGAGAATATGCTGACGTTTAGCGAGTATTGTTTAACATGTTCATCATCTTATTTTAGTGTGTTAGCATGCTATCGTTTGCTAATTAGCACTAAAAAGAAAGTAAAGCTGTGGCTAATGGGAATGTTTTGCAGGTATTTGGCCATAAACCAAAGTATTATTCAAATTAAAAATGTTGATCTGATGATTGCGCCAAATAAAAACTTCACCAGTTATTACAGCTCATCCTGAAGGGAACATGAATGTCTGCGACGAATTTCACGGCAGTCCATTCAATGACTGTCAAAACATTTCACTAAAAGCCAAAAATGTCAAACTCACTGTGATCATCAAAGTCAAGAAGATTCATCCACTGGGGACCATTAATGTCAGTACAAAATTTCATGGTATTCCATCCTCTAGTTGTTGAGATATTAAGTAGCGGACAACAAAAGAACATTCATAGACCCACAACACTTTTTTTTTTTTTTTTTTTTACAAAAACACTGATTAGAAGCAGACATGATTGCCTAACAGGAACACTAACCTCAATATAAACAAATAGACTAATCGCTTCTAGTCCAATTACAGTTGCATAAAAGAATAAAGCAATGAATAACAACATCATCTACCCTATTATCTCCTAACTTGCCTTTCTTTAACTTTTTGTCTCACAGTCGTTGGAAGCCTGTTGATGACACGTAGCAGACGCAGAAAACGCTGGTTGCTCTCTCCTCATATTTTACACTGACAGGAACGGCTCTGTCGTACTACATTGTTGCTAAGGTGACGAAAGCTTTCTTCATCCACGTCTGCCATATGCTGAATGCATTATGCACCGTGTGTGTGACATTAACGCCAACAGCTCGAAGGTTACATACACTTAAAGGCCATGTTTTCACACTTGCAGTACTTTTCCGGGAATATGTGTTCATTTGTCTGTGTGTGTATACGTGTGTGGTAATATCCGTAGGGATAGAGGTCGTGTGCAAACACAGACATACGTCCACACGTGTCGTAGTCTTTTCCTACATCAACAAGCGGTGAAGCTGTGAAGGTGTCTGTCCATCAGACTTTGACAGCTCACATTAAGGATCAACACTGTTGGAAAGAAAAAAAGAGGACAGCTCATCAAAACAACAATATCATGACCAGATCCTGCTGCAACTATAAAATGGAAAACAATGGTCAACTGGAGCTGATTCACTTCATTTGAGGACAGAAAGACAGTCCTCTCTTGGAATGAACATCGGCTTTCCCAGAATTCCAGAGGAGATCCATTTCCAGGATTTCATGGAAACAACATTTCCCTTTTCTCTCCAATGTCTTCCAGAGCTCTGGAACAACTGCATGGTGGGATACGGATGACAAATGTTGGATTTATCAGTGAGAGCAAGTCACAACCAAATGACATCCTTGCGGAGGAATGTGTAAAGATGACAGATAGTCCTAGAGCCAGATGCATAAAACCCTGCGTAGATTCAAGACTGTAAGCACACAGGCAGAAATATGCACACACACACACACACACATTCTTTTCATCAGATTTTTAAAGCTGTGCATCCTCATGCTTTCAACTACCACAGTTCATCTGGACACTAAGATTTTATTAATCTTGTACATGAAATTAAATCACACTACACATTTAATCATGTTTTCTGTACGGCCAAAACATACGACTCGCTGTGCTCACACTGAACAGTTAAATCAAATATGGATGGCTGAGAGGAAGCAGACAAGCTGTTGTCTGTTTATAGCGGATCAAATCGAATCATGGAACTGCTAAAACTGCAACACAGCTGACCAAAAAAGGCGAATGGCAGAAATTCAGCCCAATCATAAAATTAGTCTGAGACAACCAACTTGGGGTTGGATTGAAAAAGAACGATAAAAAGCGCAATTTTACTGAAAAGCACTGGCAAGGTCTTCCAAAAGTGTCAGCACAGCTGTTACCCACCACTGCAACTACCTGTAGTACCCATAGTGTCTTTATATATCACACACACACCTGTAAACTATCATCTGCGGTGATATTATACTCGAGCAGCATCATCAAACTACTGTACCGAGCAAAAGTTGGACACACTTTCTCATTCAAGAAGATGAGAAGGAGTGTCCAAAAAGAGTTTATGAGTGCTCAACAATAAAAGTTTAAATGGTAACAAACATATAAACACAGGGGAAAAAAATACACAACATTTCAATAAATCATGTTAAATCAAAGAGATATAATTATCCCAAAACGGCCCTGAGAAAAAGGTTTATAATGTGCCAAGCATCAGTTAAATAGCCGGTGTGTAACTGCAACAAAAATGTGCACAGTAACAGACTAACAACCTAAAACTTAAATTAAATTCCCTGATCTCATTTTTCCATTTCCACTCTACTTTACTTTTACGCTCAGCTCAACCTTGTGAACCTTGTGAACGCCTGGTATGTATATGCATAAGGTGCACACATTCGCACAGTATGTTCTTTAATAAATACCAGTTTATGTGTGGAGATGGCATATGGATGGTTTTGTGCATATGGCTCCTGAACTGTATCTCACAGTCTGCTGGGGAAAACGCTGCTTTATTTCAATAGTTGGGGTCACTTCTAGAAATGTCTGCATTCAAGTTGTTGCTCAAGCATGCTGTGAGAGGAGAAAGCATTAACAATAGGCCAAATATCGGCCACTCTCATTATTGAGCAGTTGTAGTTTCCAGCATGTGCGGGCCTACATCCTCGCAATAGTCGATGTTATTAATCACAGCCATGATTTTGGTTGAGCTAGGATTTGCAAAACTGTGCATTCCTCTTCTCAGATCTGCTCTGGGCTGTTTTTCAGGCTCATACATCATATCAGAGCCTGGGAGCCCTGGAGTGGCCCACTGACATCTCTCTCACCGAGGGGCTGATGAGCGAGTCCGACGGTCACCGCCGTTTTACCGCGCCAATTTCAACACGTTTGAAAACCACCTCTGGGATCGCCGCCGCTCGCCCCGCTGTGAGTTACCATCAGTTCATTGTGAGCCGTGAAGGAGCTCCAGATCTTACAAAGACTGCACCGAGATGGCCCTTCTGATGGAGGATTTACCTCTCGTTGCCAGCCGGCCCTCCCGCTGTGTGTCCGACATACAAGATCCAGTGTTCCTCTTCTGTCCCGGGTGCCCCAGGCACCTCATTAACACCGGCATCATGCTGAAATGCACCTTGACACACCTTCCCCCCGCTCCTCTGTATCTTCACTTCATCTCTGTCTTCCTCTCACTTTGGGACCTGTTAACGCAGGCGACCAACAGAGCTGCACTTCAGTAAGGTATCGAACAGGAAATGGGCTTTACTGTATTAACCCCCCCCCCCCCCCTTCTCCCTAAAGCATGTGTGTGTGTTCAGCCAATTTGGGAACACACCACAGCTTGAAACAAAGTGCATATGACCACAGAGAAAACACGCAGACACGTCAATATAATAAAGCACACACAGGCAAGAAAACTGAGCAATGGAGTGGTGGATAAAGCAGAAAAAAAAGAGAAAAGAAAGTGATGGAGGAGGCAACTTAGTAGAAAAATAAATAAGAATAAAAGAGTGACTAAGCTGAGTCAAAACTTGGACAGTTTTTTCTTTTTTTCCTCCCAGAGAGGGTGTTAGAGGGGGAGTAAAGGGGAAGGCCCAAAAGGAGCGTTTGATTAAATCTGCGGTTGACGTGTGGGACAGGTGAGATTGATGAGGTTCCTCTGAGCTTCACACTGTGCAGAGAGCGGGGGTACAGGAACAGAACGCTGCAGTGTGGCGGGCCAGGGCTCGGGGCCCGCTCGCGCCGTGGGGTCCCCAGGCTGATTAATGGGACTGGAGGCCCTTCAAAAACAGCACTCCCCGCAGACAGGGCCCAACGGTGCTCCAAAAATAACCAGGCAGGGGAGGCAGCCCCGGCCCGCGGCCCTAACAGGCTGCAGCTTCTGAAGGATCCAGACTTCAAGACAGCCTGGGGGGAGATAACCACGAGGAGCAGTGCCTACTCAAGACAGGAAACTGTAATCTGGCTCATTAGAAACTCAACGTTTAATGACTTTTCTAGTTTATGTGAAGTGACAAACGACACAACATACAACTGATATTGTACCAACTATAGTATTATATGACCTGCTGGTGTAATTATACACAACAAGTGACAGGCACAAGACGTTCGACCCAAAGTACAAACGTTACGCAATGTGAAACTACTAAAAGTGATTTAGTAACTAGTTCTCTGACTTCGGTCAGGACTGTATAATCCAGGATGTCCAGTTTGAGCCATAGATCCATTTAGTTTGAAGAATTTCCAGATGCCAAAACACAAAACACACTGCACACTGGTGATACTATGAGACAGGATTTTACACCAGAAATAATTTATTCTCTATTAGAGCTGCAACGATTAGTCGACGAACTGATTAGTCCATCAACAGAATATTAATCGCCAACTATTTAGATAATCAATTAATGGTTTTGAGTCATTTTTTAAAAACAATGTCCAAATTATTTAGTCTTATATGATAGAAAACTAAATATCTTTGGGTTGTGGACTGGAGAGAGGACTTCACCTTGACCTTTGTTTGACCTTTTTCACCCTTTGCGGACATTTTATCGACCGAACAATTAATCAAGAAAATAATCATCAGATTAATTCAATAATCATTGGTTGCAGCCATATTCTCCTTTGCAATGTTCACAATCTAAACAACAGGATTACAACGTACACGTTGATAAGTGAAGTGCAAGAAATGTGAGCTTGTGTGTCATTGATTCCAATAACGTTGCCTTAAATTGAACCAAGTTCAACTTTTTCACAGACAATCAAGCCTTTTTTTGTCCAACTTCTCTTTGTTGGCACTCGCACTGTGTCAACAAAGTGGTTTCATAAACGTCTGGCCGAGAACTCGAATGTTTGCTGGATAGTTGAAAATAATTTCCAAACACCCGTCCCTGGATAGTGACTGACTAACATCTAAAATCAGCAAGTCACAAACCAGGCCTGATAAACACTAGTATTAATCGCAGCAGTTTTATTAACTATCTTGCAAAAGTCTAAGAAGATAATAACCAGTATGACGGAGTTAAACTGTACTGGAAGTGCAGGCTTGTTGAAAACCAACATAGCTTTTCTACAATATGTCCATGATCACATGTAGAGCAGCTGGGTGCAGCTGGGAAAAGCCAAGACTAGCCTAATTTATATGTTACTCTTTTTTTGCCGTTAGATAAACACATTCATGCCGGATCAACTTGTTTCCACGCAGCGGGTCCCTCCACACCGTTTCAATAAACCACTTCCTTTTTCTTTCTAATGTTGACAATGGAGATGTTTAATTTTATTTCTCACGCAGGAAACAAATGAGTGACAGGAGAGCTAATAATATCCCGAAAAAAACATAAAAGTCACAACACAGCAAAAAATAACCGGCACACACTTCATAAATTTATCAATATGTAATTATGGTGACATTAAAGGAAAACCTCCACCAGCAGCAGCAGCAGAGTCCGGTTATTTCCTCCTGCACAGGCGGCGTCTGTTGCTGAGTGCAGCTCAAAGGCATGATACCAGATACTTGCTACGTTTTAATTAAAAGTGTCAGATGCTCAGCGAAAGATGCTGGATCAGGCACCGAGTAAAACTAGTATGATTCCCCAGACACCAGTGTACGCGCACGGCTATAAACCGATTCTGTAATTCGACAACTCGATATGAATTTTTTTTTAAAAAAGGAATATGTTGACATATGGTATAGTTTTAAGAAATGGATAATGAGCAAAGCGCCTGAGCGAAGGCCCGAGCTGGAGGACGGCTACAACAGAGCAAATAACGCAGAGGGGACTGCTGAGAATTAGCGGGCTTTTCTGACAGTTGAAAATAAATAGGGCAGTTAATGAACATCCTCAAAGGGGAGGCCATGTTTCCTCGCTCTCGCCGGAATCTCCCATGTGGTGCGGGAGCCGCTCTAATGGTTTTAGCTGACACCCGAGTAAGCGAATTCGGAGCAGAGGAGAACAGAGAGGCAAATTAGAAGTCACTTCCTCTTTCCTGGAGCCCGGGGCTGACATGACTGATATCAGCCAATAACAGGACCACAGGCAAGGGACGGCTGGACGTGTTTTCACTGTATTTACAGCTGACGTGAGGCTGGAGTGTGGCTGAAGGGTTATAGAAGGTGCACACATGTCAAGTCTAACCAAATACTAACAACTGACTTCACTATTTAGGTCAGATTAATTAAAGTGATTAGATAATGAGATAGTCAATTAATCAGACGGTAACAGAAGAAGTTAACAATTATGATTCTGAAAAATCATTATTTCCTCGTTATAGTTTCTTGAATGCTAACTGTTCTTTATTTAGCTGCTTGTTTTGTTATCATTAACATGGCAAAGAGAATGAACAAGGTATATGGCTTCAATTTAAGATTATTTTCATCATCAATTAATCTGTCTATTACTTTCTCAAATAATTGGTTGGTCGATAAAATGTTAGAAAATAGTGAAATCTGCCAAACACAATTTCCTAAACCCAAAGATGATGTCATCAAACTGCTTGTTTTATTCAACTAATGATCCAAAACTAAAAAGATTTTCAATTTACACAAAATATAATATCATATTTAAAGAAAAGCTGATAATCCTCACAACTGAGAAGCTGGATCTACTGACTGTTTGGGATTTTTGCTTGATAAATGACTTCAAACTATCACTCAAGATACTTACTTAATATATTTGTCAATGAACTCATCAGTTAAGCAGCTAATCATTTGCTCTCTAATGGGGAAAGAATCAATTTAATTAAAGAAACAAAGTTAAAAACATTACTGAGACTCTTAGAAGGATCAAGAAACAACTACTTTTGTTAGACTTTAAAATTCAATTCAACATGTAAAACATTAAGTTAAAAAAAGTTGAGTTTAGACTCCATCGTTTAAGACGTGTTTAGACAGAGCACCGACTGTTAGCTAGACGACTCTGATGCTCTTCAGGCTGAATGGGAGCAAATCTCGGCAGCTGCTGGTGAGCATGAAATCAGAAGAGTGGAGGCAGATTAATGCCCAGTGTTGTTCAGGTGTCTGTATACTTTTGGCCATGTAATGTATCATTTAATCTGAAAACAAGCTTAGTGTCACTTCGTCAGGGAAGCAAAAAATAGCAGCACGCACTGCAGAGGAGGAACTCTGCTCGTGTTACTTTTTCTCTTCCTCTCAAATGCAGGTTGCAGGTTATTTGTTAGTATGAACACAACTATCACTACAAATTTATACTACGAGAGACAAGATTTAAAAAAAATAAATAAATAAAAGAGATGCAAACCACAGCTGTCTCACAAACATTTCTATCAAAATTCACAAGATCACACTTCATCTTTGTATCAGTCTGTTAAGGTTCAGTGACTTTTTAAATACACATTTTCCAGTGCATAAAAGTGTCTTGTTTGACGCACATCACACCTCGGGGCATTGTGAGCACACTGGTGTTTGCGCTCAGCCGTCCACATTTGGAGAAAATTAAAACAAATGAAAACCAACACTTCATTTCTGATGTTATTGCTGGTAATGAAGCACTGCTGTGATGCTTTTTGAGTCCCCCCCGTTTCCAGCCCTTCCTCCCCTCTCGTCGCACACCTCTGCGGCCTCTCCAGAGACTTCGACTTAACAAAATACAGACGGGACGGCGGTGAACGCGCATACTGTATTACAGCTCATACATCAACCGGCAACAGGGCTTTGGGCAGATGGGTGAGGGTTTTTAACTGCACCGTAATGCAAGAACAGCTCAATAATTAGCATCTCTGTTGTACTGAAATGCACTGGTTATTCTTACGCGTGTCAGGGGACTCGTTGTTTGGCTTAACACCCCATTTGCTTCTCCAAGGCAGCCGTGCAATGATAGGAAACCCTAAGCTGAGTTATAGTCGGCGCGTTTCTTGAATCAACTGAAGTAAAAAAAGGTACACTCAAGGAGCGCTACTGAGGATGTAGTGTCACATGCCAGACTAGGAAACGAAACTGAACCGAATAAACTCAAGATAGACAAGAAAAAAAAACCTTTTAGTCACATACTGTACATGAAAGCTGCTACAGTTAAAGACAACAATTTGGGATAAAGAACATGCTCAAAATATCCAAACGGTGTCATTTAAACTCCTGCAGGAACCATAAAGCCAAAGAAAAATCCTACATATCATATAATAAGAATATTATTTTGGGTCTTTGTGAATCCTCAACTAGCCAAAGTCAGATATAATCAATATATTACAGAAAATCCAGATTTTGCACTGTTAGATTTTGTGATGACATGTTGTGATTTGGTTTTATGTTGAACCACATTTTTCCTCAGCTGGCCTTCTTTACTTCAACTTCAGTTTGTGATTTCCGCCGTTTCCCAGAATGCCTTTCCCCCAGGGACTGAGGGTGTAACCATGTTTGCTTTCATCTGAACTCCAGAAAAAAAAAGCTGTCACTCTTTGATTCTGAGCAACTGACACCAAAGCTGATATTCACTGTAGGGCTGCAACTAATGATTATTTTCATTATTCATTCATCTGTTGATTATTTTCTCGTTTAATCAATTAGTTGTTTGGTCTATAAAATGTCAGAAAATGGTGAAACATGCTGAACACTGTTTCCCAAGGTCACGTCTCATTTTGTCCACAACAGTCCACAAGATATTCAGTTCACTATAATAAGGACTAAAACATTTAAGAGGCTGAAATCATCGAATCTGGACATTTTTCTCTTAAAAAAAGACTCAAAACAATTAATTGATTCAAAATAGTTGTTGATTAATTTAATAGTTAGCAACTGATCAATTAACTGACTAATCATATTATGTCTCTGAAACATTTTCTGTGGTCAAACTAAATGCAATTACTGAAAATAACATCTGGCCCCAACTGTGAAAGCATTTTCATTTTCTGTTTACATTTTTTGATACTATTTTAAATAAGTAAAATTTGAGGACTAAATCCCCCTTGTACACAATTCCTTATGTTACAAATAAAATACATTGTTTTTATTGCATATGTGCTGAACAGCTGCTGAACTTTGTCCCCTGCTTAAGAGGAACTGTTGATGATTCAGCTCCTGCTGGTTGACTCCTCAGAATGGCTGTAACTGTATCACGTCATGATAATGTGATGCTGGGGCCAAATCTGACTAATGTTTGAGACTGACCAACCACTGATGATTAGTTTATCAGACAGTGACATTACATATTCATTCTAATTGATCTGACCAAAGAACCTGACTGTCCTTATGTGTCAGATCACTGAGAATTCTCCTTAAAACAGTCCAAGCATTAACGTGAACATGTAAAACATACTCAGCACAGTTATTTACAGAAGCAGTAATGAGCAGAACAGATGTCCAGTCTGCTATAAACTGGTGACACAGTGCTGATTGTGAAGCCGGGCAGTACAGAGAACAGATGAAGGACTAGGACTGTGTACTGCATCCAATGGACACTGCCATTAAAGTCAAATACCAGCACATCATGGTGTCAAGTCTTCTTACAGACAGAGATGTGTCTTTATATTATGTCGTAAATACTATAAATACTATGTGTGTACATGTAACACTGGTAGAAAAAGAGGAGGAAGACTGCTCTTTCAAGCCTCACTATATGTCTAGAAACCAAACTAAAGCAGCAATACTGACTAAAAGTAAGACAACTTTTAGTAATGTTTTCACTATGTGGTTAGAACAAGATCAATCTGAATAAAATGTGTCATTTTCTCAGACAAATGTTATGACTTGTAGGCCAGCACCAGTAGGTTTCCCATTTTGGAGTGTTGGGGGGGAAACAAGCTGATATTAGTGTCACAACAATCCATGGTGATTTAATAGAGGATTAATATGAGAAGCACAAAAATAATATAATCAGTTATGTGTAGATTCTACTGACATCTGAGCTCATCTCAACTCATTAAAACACTAAAGCCATTTTATTGGGAGACATAAAAACTACTAATAAGACACCTTTAGGCTCATGATGAGGATATTGAACCCTTACTACTGTTACAACAGTAAGACACTAAGTATTAGAAACTGTCCTGTAGTGAAAGCTAACATCAAATGCTTGTTCAGATTTGTACTCTTATTTACTTTATTCTTTTATCGGATTGTTCCTGATTTATTGTAGAGAGTACTTTGTTAAATGTGTCTTCTTCTATTAAATGAATAGATGAAGAAGGAGATTGTAAAAAAAATACATGTCACTATTCCTCAGAGTAAGGTATCGCAAAAGTATTGTTTTGGTGTCAGATATTGTACAGACAGTCAGGTATTGCATGATATAATTGAAGGACTGGTGACTGTTCTAAATATGTTTTGCTTTTTTGGCAGTGAAGTTGTAAGTGCGATTTTCTAGAAGAATGGCTCATCTGATACTTCTATAAAGCTTTGTTGTGTGTTTACCAAGAACAGCCAGACTTTAAATGCCAAATCAGAATTAAGTCGTGGTCCTTTTATCTCATAAACAGTAACCTTCAGTAATCTTAAGTGTTGTCAGTAGTGACTGGAGCTGGAACTGAACGCTAGCAAAGCATCACAGACACATACTGTGTATATTGGGGTAATTAAAAGCTGAAATGCAGTTTAATGCTCCTTTAATCACACATAACATCTCTCCTCTGTAGTCTGCTGTCACTTCTCCTCAGTAGCACCACGAATTTAAATAGAAGTGCAGCAGAATAGTATTATAGTAATATGAATTACTGCTGTCGTTTAACGCCGGATCCGGCTGTGCTGCGGAGGGAAACAGCGGGGAACACAAGAAACATTTCTCTTACCGCAGTAGCTACCTTATTTTCCGTACAGGCTCCACACAGAGATCTTTTAGGAGAATTAATCTTCTGAATGAACCTGAAGACATGTCTCAAGTTTGTCCGCACGGGAAGCGCCATCTTGGCGTTGTGACTTCACACTACGGTGGCTTTGAAAGGCCAAAAAAGGATATCCGCGTTTCAGCTGCACCAAAACTACATATCTGCTACATACAGACACACACACGATGGAAACGTGAGTCATTTTATGTCGCTTATGTGACATTAAGTGCAAACATTAAATGCTAATAATTCTTGGTAGTTGCCATCTAGAGTTTAAATTCATTAAATGTTACTCTGACTTTCTGAATAGCAGTGTGATGGTGTCAAACTTCAATGATATCAGAATCAAAATCATCTTTATAGGCCAAGTATGTTTACACATACAGTGGATCTCAATGTACTCAATGTACTCACAGAATAACACACAGAATAACAACACAACAATCTTCAGACATGTAAACAGGGAACGACTATATACACGTGAAACAGTGTCTGTGAACTGTAAACAGGATACAAATAGTGCAAACAAGTGAAGAGTGCTGAGATAAATATTAAATGGTTAAAAAAGACTATATTTTATTATTTTATATACATACCGTAGGTTTTTATAGACAGTATATACATTCTGTTCAGATATACAGTAGTGAGTGAAAAGTATTGCACATTTTGTATTTTAAACTAAAATAAATACTATAACTTGTAGGTACAGTGAGTATTACAGTGTTTCAGGGTTATTGCACAGTGTCTGAGTTAAATGTGCATCGGGGGAGGATGAGTGGGGACAACACTACAACACTGAGGACAGAGAAGTATTTGCAAGAGAAATATTTTGAAGTATTATACTGACGTCAGTAATTACATGCCAAGAATCCAAGCAGGTTATGACCTCACTGTAAGGTACGATTCTATTATATATATTTATAGGGATATTATACAAGGCATGAAATGATAAATTAAGTAAGCTAGTCATCTGGATTGGATTGTTTGTTTGCTTGTGCTTTTGTTGTTTTGTAATATAATACATCTGCTGCTGCTCTCATGTAATATATTAGGCGTAATCACTAACAAATTTCATGTTTAGTCTTGATATTTTTATGCACATTGAATTGGAACTGGTTAAATAAGACACTTAATGAAATGAATTTATTAGATGGTTTAACACAACGTTGTAAAAAAATACAGCTATGTGGTAGAATCACCATCATTTCACATTATTTTAAAAATAAGGACTTGTCACTTTTGTCATTATGGAATTAAATAGTAAAATTTAATTTCAGTGTATTTCCTACTAACATAAACTTGTAAAACTACATTTTGTAGAATCACCATCACTTGATTTTATTTTTTAAAAGAAAGACCTGACACTTTTAAAGGACACTTAAAGGATTTACTAGTAATATATTTTTTTTTTTAACAGATGTAAAAATACATTCATGTCGTATGATCACTGGCATCGGCCCTGTTTGTAACAGGAAGCCCTGTGTTATGAAATTTGAATGTAAAATTAATTTCTTGGTCTGTTTTTACTAACAAAAGCCTGGAAAAATACAGACTTGCTGTACAATAACAAGTGTTGAACTTATATTTAAAAGAAAAATTGACTGAGGAATTATAGAATTTGATTGTAAATTCATTGCAGAAAATCTAAAAAAAAAAAAAAAAAAAGAAGCTATTAACTGTAAATTTATAGACACTCAACAATATTCTTCAAAAACGTGAGAAGTGTGTAAAATGATGTGAAATTTTACTGCACATTAAATATAAATTTACTATTTTTTTAACAGTATAGTGGAACAATTTCCTTATTTTAAGATAATAGATAACGGAGTGTTTCTCCTCAGACCTCAAGGCTAATGTTAAACCGTGATGGCGTTCATGATATCAGTAGCTGAGATGGTTGGTGGAGGGACGACCAACACAGCAGCACACTATTTTTGATAAGCTTCTCCGGCTCATACAACCACTGGTCTTTCCACCAACCCAACCACCATGAAACTAGACCTCAGTCAGTGATGTTATTATGACTGATACAAGTGCGATATACAGTAATTCCTTGAAAGTTTTTGGTTTGCTGTTTTACATACTTGCTGTCTGGTTGTAATTTCCTGGAAACACTCAAGTAGTCGGTATGAAGAGCAGTTAAAAAACACCACAGTAATTCAAACTTAGCACCAAAGAAATGGAGCTAATGTTAAAATCACAACACAAGAAAACAAGGATCTCACAGATCTCAATATTCAGCCACTGGATCTCTCAACAAAAAACAACACATCACCTCCTATTCTATTTGCTGAACTGTACACCAGCTGCCTCTACTGTTTTGTATGCATGTCCTGTGCAGCCTATATGCAAGAGGAAGATATGCAATTACACACTCTCCCACCACCACATGTACAGTATAGAAATGTGTCAGACATGTGCGGTTTCCTCATTGTCTGAGGTCTCTATCTTAATTGGATGGTGTTGTGTCTGGCCTGGCTGCTTCCTTAACAGCTGAACTTTCCCATGGAGCAGCTGCACAACTCCTCTATTCCATACTTCCCCTCATTACAAAGTGGCGATATATATACTATAAGTGATTATACTACACGCTGGGTAGGGTTACAATATGTTTGCAGGGCACACTCACAGCTCAACTCACGGTCCCTGAGACCTCTTGTTTCTGTAACATCTGCTCCTGATTTTTTTTTTCCCCTCCACCTTTTGCATCTGGTTGCATTTGCAGTACAAAATACAGACTATCATTCCATATTCATTATTGTTTCCCGAGGCACTGAGGCCGAGCTCTTTGGTGCGTCAGATTTAGAGACCTGAGCTGGTATGTTCTCTCACGCCTGGGTGATGGGAGATCTGGTCGGTGCAGCAGAGAGCGAGTGGTGGGAGATGGGTTTGTATGTTTGTTGGTATGTGTGTGTGTGTGTGTGTGTGTGTGTGTATGTGTGTGTGTGTGTCTCTGTGTGTGTGTGTGTGTAAGCCTTCAGCTCCTGTTTCCTGGCCACCCAGTAGAGGTTGGTTTCTGCCTCCTCCTCTTTTCTTCTGCATTTAAGAGAAATTCCTTTCCTTGAATCACGGCAAGCAGGACTCTCCTGCTCTCTATTTCTTTGAGCTGTATGGTAAAATATGTGAATAATACAGTGTGTGGTGCTGGAGATCAGTGAGGTCAGGATGGTAGAGACTCCATTCTGTCAAATGAAGAATTCCTATAGTCACCAATAATGAAAACAAATTAAACATACAGCACTTAAATGTGACGTTTGGATTGAAGTATCCACCAGAAAAAGCAGTTAAAGTCATTGTTCATTAAAATGTAATAATGTATCAGTAAAGCCAAATAAATTCTAGAGACATTTTCAATTATATAACTCTTCTTGCATGTTGTTTTGCCTTTTACAAGAATTACTTTTTTCAAAATATGTTCACAAAATGTAATTTTACAGTACATGAGGGAGACTAAATGAATGTTACACCCCTTGAAAACAATGCATTGGTCCACTGGAATTAACATTAATATGAGGATGAATTCAGAAACCAAAAATACCCAACAAACTATTCACAGAGAAAAAGCACAGAGAACTGTATTTTCTGCAAATTCTAAAAAAAAAAAAAATCTGAAAAAAAAAAAAGTGAATCTAAAAACTCTAAAAACAATTGGTCACTATGTGGTGAACTTTCATGTCTTTACAACATCTTTCAAATGGTTCTGACTAAATTAAGTTTTGTTTGTAGAACAATAAGAGAACCTAAGTGAAAATTGAAGCAGTTTACAGTATTTATTGCCAACAGATCCATAGTGTCTTTTTTAATCCTTCCACTGGGGGTGCCAAAGTCAGACAATTATTTCATAGATAATTATTAATATTGTGACTTTGAAGAAATATAGAAATGTAAATAAATATTTTTAAAAAATCAAAAGAAGAAACCTCCTATCCCTGAAATCTGAGCAAACATGTTGAATCTGCAGCATTTAATTTAGTGAGGATAAGACTTACTGCAATTACATGAGTCATTTTACATAATTCCCTCTGGCTTTACACCCTTTTTTTAGTAAATGTGGGGATTTTTTTCCTCTTTATTTCACTGGGAATTAAAGTGTTAACACTGTCCATCACTCAGTTTGAAGCAGAGAAGAAGAAACAGAAACTCAGCAGTCTGATCTCAAGAGAGGAGTGAGAGGCCGCCAGGTGATGAGTGAAGACTTTGTGCTTTCATCACAAATCCAGGGTGATTCATTTTTCATCCTCATCAGGCTCTCTGCACCTCTTACCGCTACTCCTCCTCCTCATCCACCCCTATTTCACATCTTAAATCTTATTCTCACCTCCTTCTTGTTAATTGTCACCACTGTCTTCTTCCCCCTCCTTGGCCTTGTCCTCCTCTTAATCTTTGTTGCGCTCATCATCTTCCTCATTCTCTTATCTTCCTCTTCTCCTCATGTCGCTCCCCTCTTCCTGCGCCATCTTTTTCTCCCCTTTATCTTCCTCCATCTTATTCACTTTGTATGAATATATACACTATACATTCATATAAAACATGTAAATGTGTATACACATAATACGTCTAACTTCTAACCAACACACACACACATACACACACACACACACACACAATGTCTCTGCAGCAGCCTTCCCAAGCTGAGGAGAGACGCTGGTAGGAGAGTCCAGCTGGTGGCGACCGACGCTCCACCTGTCATAATATAGCCAGGCAAGGCATGATGGGAGGGTGGGTGGCTGCTGAGTGAGGGGCCAAAGATGTCTGTATGTGTGTGAGTGAGTGTGTGTTCTCTGGATTTTGGATCTTGATGCTGAAAGACAGGATCTCCCCTCTGACATTGTAGGCATTCAGTGTCCACAGGACGTCCACCACCCAAGTGGATAGATGGATGGATGGATGGATGGATTGTTGGATGGATGGATGGATGGATGGATGGATGGATGGATGGATGGATGGATGGATGACAGACACCTTGACCAACAAAAGATGTGTTTGCTTAATAGATGAGTGATGGAAAAATCAGACTCAAGTATAAGCAGACAAAACAGAAGTCTGGATGGATTGACGAGCAACTAAACGGACAGACAGATGATCAGGTGGCTGGAAGGTTAGAATTTGGCTGGAAGGATAAAACATAATCACGTGTGATACTGTGCAGTGGAGAGAATGTGCTGGTGATTGAATTGTCGGGCCGACCGCACACAGCCTGCAGCGTCACTCCCTCACCGGCCCGCTGTTCTCAGAGTGGGAAGCCTCTGCAAGCATAATAAACATTCAGGACAAAGTATTTTGTGTAAAGCAATGTTTGCTTCCCCAAGGAGGATCTGGATTTCATTACTAATCTGTGTGATGGTGCATTCGAGAAACGTTGGAGAAAGACTGTATTTGTAATGTCTGTGCATTCATTTCTACATACAGTATATGCATACGATTTCTATATGCATGTGTGTCAGAGATGTACATGCTCACCTACTTATGTTTGTGCTTTGGGTTGGGTGATATGCCAACATATACCCTGAGCGGCAGAATTGTACAGATTTTGCTATGATGTTTCTATTGAGGTTCTACTGAGCTGATCCCTTGGGTTGTTTGAGCATATGGAGCAATGTTGCATTGTGATGAATAACTTTATATTTCAGGAATTTAAATTCACTGGAAATAAACAGATGAATATCATGTGATAGTATGTTTCAATATACAGTGTATCATTATCAGGGTAAAAATAATACATTTATCATCATTCAAGATTGATTTAAGTTGAAATGGTAGGTCAAGTTAATAAACATAAAATTATTCAACAGTTTGTATCATGCTGGTTCCGTCCTCTCAAATGTGAGGATTTGCTGCGATCATTGTAAAGTGAATATCTTGAGGTTTTTGACTTTTAATCAGACAAAGAAATTTAAAAACATCACCCTGGCCTCTGGAGAACTCTAGGTGCTTTTCAGTGTTGCATTTTATGATATTTCTCTCTTCAGGTTCGTCAGGCAGGAGACTCTGTTCACTGCCTGAGTGAGCTGTGTGTGTCAGAGTTGCTAATGTGATGTCACTGACATGTCAGAGGTCACCTGACAGCACGTGCAGCAGAGACGACAGAGCGTCAGCAAACATTGAGGCACAGAAAGCATCTCTGTCTTGTCTTCCTCTTCTTCTTTTCTCCATTTTTTTCCATCACATACTGATGGCCTCATTTTAGAGAGGGGGAATGATTTATGTGTCCACTGGTCAGGAATATTCCAGACACCAGACCAGACCACGAGATTCTGATGGAAAAATTCACTCATTTTCAAAGTTTGACCACTTCAGAATTTCAAAAAGACAATCAATGTTGAAGTGAAGGTAAGCCTGAAGAAGAAGCCACAATTTAAAATGTATACTGATACTGCAGCAAGATAAATAAAGTCTTAAAAACACAGACTTTCAATAAACACTAATATCTTTAGATTATTACTGATGTAATAAAAGGTGTCATACTAACAAAAATAATTCATCATCAAAACATGGCAGATCATATTTTACTGGAGACTGTCCAAAAATCAGATCATCAGTCATGTCAGGAAATGCCTAAAAACCTTCAAGTGACAAAACCCTCTAGTGACTGTAGGTGCAAAGGAGGAAGTGGTGTGCGACAGAGTCTGAAGAGGGAGGAGGTCGGGGTGGATGGATCGGCAAATTTTTGGACTTCATTTCCCTTTTTTCCCACAGACAGTCAACGTTGGTTTCTTTTAAATATGACCGCAGTCGTTCCCTAACTGTAATCAAGTGTAACCATGACGATGAAGTTCCCAGAACCTTCATGAAGTACCAATTTTAACCCAAACCATGATCTTTCCCTGACCTAACCGAGTTGTTTTTGTGCCTAAACCGTAACCATAGCATTTCATTTTTGAAAAGGAGATGTTGATAGTGCCGTCAGATTAGAAAACACTTTTATGTGTCGTTCTGGAAGGCATGGAGCAACAATGTGTTTTATCATTTAATTTGGAGGACCTGTTGTTTTGTTTTATTCTTTAACTAGTCCAGCTCTCTCCCTGGTATTAGAGACATCTCTGTGTCCTGTCAATCAGATTCAACTGTGTGTGTTCTGGACAAGCAGAGAAGTCCTGTACAGATGTACAATCATGCACGGTGAGTGTGTGTGTGTGTGTGCGTGTGTATGTGCGTGCGTGTTAAAGTCGGGGTTAGCACTGGGGGTTGTGGGGTCCCTCAGGGAGGCAGTCTGTTTCAGCACCTTGTCTCATTGCCTGTTGTAGTGTTGACAGGACAAGAAGTGGGGGGGCAGACAGGGTGAAACAGAATTACAACAGATCAAAGGGGTCCTGTACAAGTATTTTGAATATTATTATCATTATTATTCATTGAGTTTTAAATAATTGTTTTAAAGCTCCTATTCATACGGTTTAGTAATTTTGGTAAGACAATATTTTGATAGTCATTGAAATAACATGCACTCAGCCAAACACCAAGAGTCTGAACATGAAATGTTATATGAAATGCTTTATTAGTCAGTCCTACAGGCTTCATATTCCATGTAGGTTTCGTATAAATTATTCTCAGTCTTGTTCAAGACCTGTGAATTTGCTGCCCATATCTCTGATGTTTTTCAATAATTGTGATATACCTGGTGTTTTGCTCATTGACCGCTGTTTGTAAAAAATAAATGATCCAATCAGAGCTTTGTAGGCAGGGTTAAGAATGGGTCCATCACCTTTCTGTGCCAAAATGTAAATGGGAAAATTGCTACATAAATGGTGACAAGCAATAGGTGATCTCAAATGATAAGGCTGATACAGCTATACAGGTTTGTTGTGAGTCAGTTTACAGAAATAGCAACTGTAAAATCCATGTATTCATTTAAACACAAAAATGTAATTGGTCCCAGAAACTGCTACCACAGCCCCACTGAAAACAGCAATGTCCCAGTTACTCTCATCATAACAGTATTTTTACCAAAAAAAAATATTTGCCACAAAAACTGTTCACATCGAGGTCTGTGGATTATCTAGAGTGACGGGGACACTGTTATTGGCAGGAGGTGTTGCCATTACATTTTTGTCATTTTTAAATGTTTTGAGCTGCACAAAAGAAGTTAAATACCACATGGGGGGGGGGGGGGGGGGGGGGGGTTGTATTTCTGCATGGACTAATATTTCACATCACAGTATAATTCATGTAAACAAAGTCCACTCGTAGTTTTTATCTCACACCAGTGCTGTTGTAAATGTTTCTCAAAATTACATCCACATTTCCCATGTGCCTCCTGCTAATAAGTCACAACAAAAGCAAGTCTGAATGTTGCAATATTACTGTCTTTGTCATTAGAATGAATTTTGAATCCATTATTGACCATTTAGCACCATGAAAAAAGTGTGACTGAAGGCCTTGTGTTAGTTTTCTGGGAACCAGACACACTGTGTGTTCCAGGAGTTTCCGCCACACGGCCTCTGACTGAGCTGAGGCCCGAGGAAAGTGTCAAATCTGATGAAGACTGCAGAGCGGTGCGGAGTGTGTGTGTGTGTGTGTGAGGGGGGGGTGTATTTGTGTGTGTGTGTGTGTGTGTGTGTGTGTGTGCATGTGAATACATGCATTTCTGGTGTGTGTGTTTATTACCCGTTTCCAAAATAACAAAGGGATCGGGGGATGAGTGGATGCCAGTGTAGCATGTAATCAGAGCCAGATCCTACAATCCATCAGCGCCGCGGTCCATCAGAAAATGACTGACATCGGTAGATGGAGACTTTCTCCTGATTCTACCACAGCAGAGACCCAGTCATTAGTCAGCCTGACAGCACTCATTTATTCCCTGTGAAGTGAAAAATAATGACTGTCTTTTTGGATATGAACCCCCCTCTGTCCCCCACTGCCCCTGCTCCCCCCCCTACAGCCCACCAAAGAAACTAGAAGTCACGCAGACAAACTCAATTTGGATGACAATCTTTCCTTGTTTTCCCTGTAGTGTAATTCCTTGAGACTGCACTGATCCCAGAGTCAGATGCTGCTTGATTTGATCATCTTTTCCATCTTCAGTTAATATGTAACAGTGAAAGATAATGTATGTCACTTTCAATGAGATGCCCCCATTATACATTGATGCAGAGAAACACTGCCTCTTTTTGATTCAAGGCAGTGCTTTTATGTATTTTCAGTGTGTTTCTCTGGTTTTAATTAGGAATTTTATAATTGTAAAGACACAAAAAAGTATTGTATTCTATTAGTGGATGTGTACAGCAAACACACACATAAATATCAGCATGGATGCACACATTTGTACACTCATGTATAGAAACATTATACTGCATACATCAACTGTAGTGAACAGACTCCTACATACAACCTGACTCACAGACATGCATTCACTAACATAAACATGTGCAGAAGTTTTTTGGTTAGTTTGTTGACTTAAATATAATAATACAAACAACACAGGGATGATCATTTCCTTTCCAAAACCAAAAACACAAAAAAAAGAGTTTAAGGAATTGATTAAACTGTAGAAAGCCTGTAAAAGGCCTATACATTATGAAATATATATGTGTGTGTGTGTGTGTGTGTGTGTGTGTGTGTGTGTGTGTGTGTAAGGAATAAGAAATTAACTGGAGACAATAGAAGTTTTTAAATCAATGCAAAACAAATGAACACTAACAGGCACTAAAGGTTGCCTAACTATCAACCAAATTGCAGCAGTGAGTCTTGCCAAACAAGGCTGACAGACTAAAAGGCACCGAGTTTACTGTCTGACTCTGGTACATGCACAAATCTGGTGAGCTCCAAAGCCCCGAAGTGGTCTCTCTGGTATTCTTCAGTATATGGGCAGCAGCTTGGCTTGTATAGGAAGTGTTGAGGCAGAAAGTGTACAAGTGCTGGGATCAGTATCAGCAGCAGCCGAGTCAAGTCATGTCGAGTCCAGTAGTTTTGTAGTGCTTGTACTACTTTGTTCATTTTTTGTCTGCACTACAGCTCTGCTAACATGGTGTTTTCACTACACCGTCTGTGCACACACTGTAGTGGCCTTTTGTGTCATTATGGTGCTCATTTCACATGGTATCATATATGTAGCCATTAAATGCATATTTTGTATTTTTAAGACCCTTTTGCAGGAAATTTCAGAGTCAGAGCTGAAAATGTTAAAAAGTCAAAGAGTTGACGGTAAAGCTAGTTAGACACTGCTGCCAACGTCTCAGCCAGTAAAATCAATTATCAACAGTTATAAATGTATCTGAAAGACCCATTGTTTTAAAACTTACAATTCAAGCTGTGCATCTGCCAGCATTATCAATGTAAGATCAATTTGAGACACAGTAATTAATTAGACTTAGGCTCAGTGTTGCTATACTTGGCAAGTTTAATATAATGGTGAAATGGGAGGGGCCACTGGTTCTGGAAGTGTTTTTCCCATTCTGTATTCCTATTTCAAAAGTTTCACAATGTCCTCAGTGTTACTTAACATACACGGGACATTCCCATATAATGTAAGGATCCAATAGGTTTACATTATGTTAACTTTAGAAATCATGTTTTCTCTGTCATTTTGGCATGGCGGACAGCTAAAAATACAACACCCATTGGTAGAAGCCAGTCAGAGGCACTAATCAGACTACTTCAATGTTGTAAACTGATTGTAAAATCTGTTTTCTAAACACCATAATCTTTAGCTTCCGCTCGCCATTAGTAGTGCATGTGATGGAATTTTAAGCTTGATGATTGGCTGTTTCTTACAAAAATTAGCCTTGAAAGTCACAATTAACTTCTACTCTGAAGTTTTTATTTACAAAGTCTTGTACGTTCGACTTTTTATCATAGAACCAGATATTTTCTAAGGCAGTTGTTGATCTTCTCTACTGATGCTGGTCCAAGCCGTAGAAATGCTCCAACAGTGAGGCATGTAACTTTGTCTGTATGAAAAATGAATGGGATTTTTACTTCCAGAACCAGGAGCGCCCAAAATAACTCTTTACAAAACACGGTCATGTTCCAAACTTCAGAGAAGTATGGAACATAATCAAGACTTTCTTGTCTATGTCAATAAACACACACATACTGTACACCCTCTGCAGGCATACATACTACATATGCGTCTTGGTGATGCTGGCGTCACTCCCTCACCCACAGATATGTGCTAACAGAGAGTAACGAAACCCTGAACCAATAAATGATTTAATCATTAAAGACCAGCAACGTGGGCCAAAGTAAATCCTGATTTCCAAATGTGACCTTGTTATCAGGTTAACGTGTCCAATTGCATGTGAGAGTGTGTGTGTGTTTGCATATATCGCCTGCTTCTCCTTGAACTTGATGACTGATTAACAGTTAGAACACTGAATAAACTATTTGTCCAAATATCAGCAATCCTGCAGGGGTGTGCAAATATGTGTGCTTGTCCGTGTGTGTGTGCGTGTGTGTGTGTGTGTGTTCTCAGCAGCCACTAAAAACAGCCGCAACATTGTAACACCTAATTTACTCTCATTTAAAAGCAGGAGAGAGTGAAGGAGAGGTCGGTGTTATTTGCTCTACATACAGATGTGAAACATTCTGTATTCTGTTTCAGGAAGCTGCTCCAAATGGATACATCTGACGAAATTACACCTGGCAGGCTGCTGTTTGTAAAACTGGCTCCAATATCATGACTTCTTTGCATGAGTAATTATGTACAGTATATTTTTGACATTTGATGTTTTAATCCAGAGCTGAAAGGCTTTCCCTTTTTAAATGACTTCTCTGGGAGTCAAACCTCCCAGTATCAGTGTGGACATTAGTTATTACTATATTACAGTTATTGATTTCGTTTTACTGCAGTGTTCTAAGTGAAGTTGCCGACACAATACATAATACATATATTACATAATACATGTAATGCTTTTGTGTAGGGGCAAAGAAAAGGGGCTTTTGGGTGAGCATCATCAGGCATCAATAGGCTAAATGACATCATGAGATTATGGAAGAAATTCGTGTGGTACATGTAGATAAGTGCATGTTTACATATGTTTGTATATTTATGGCTATCTATGATCTTATATGTACAATATATATGTGCAAGTGTGTGTGTGATGCAAAAATATTTCTCTCTGCTTTGAAAAGCTAATTGGGCTTCTCTGTTCCAAAAACACATTTTTTTTATTTTTACATTATTATCATTTCATTTTGTTGCAGCTGTTTTCTTTTTATGGTGAGAGATTCCACAACTCATGCCCACAACTGTGAAAATATTATGAATTGGGAATTTTGAAACCAGCAATGATATGATTAAATGAATCGATGCCTGCGAGCTTGTTCAGGCAGCTCAACTCGAGTTGCCGCTCCACACACATGCCATACTCCCCTCATTGTAACATACAGTGTATCCGATGCATCCTTATAATCCTGGCGATGTACTTAAAGTTACTACAAGGAACTTTTAACTGGTTATGAAACAGTCTCATGATGCCTCTGATGCCTCTATGTGACCTACATAAGCAAATCATACAAAACGATTTATGGCACGCAGACCAAAAGAGCCTATGTTTACATTACCTGTAGCATTGTAGCCAGTGACTGTATTTAAATATGAATGACATGTCTCCACTTCCTACCGCTATGCAAAAGTGAAACCAAATTATCTCCTCTCCAGGAGCTGCCATCTTGCTTGTGTGACGTCATTTAGAGCCAGAGTATGCGCAGTATAGTCACCTGACGGAGGTTTGAGAGCAGATGTCACAGCCCCTTTTTATATCTTCAAATAACTAATTAAAAACGAACTCATCAGAAAGATGAGTACTTGGACTAACATCAACGTGATAAAAAAGAAAACCGTCTTTGGGAAAAATGTATTTAACGTGTACTTTGACATTTTAGTTTGGCTCATGTCCCACCCACTAACATGGAGGGGGCAGGATTTATGACTTATACTGCAGCCAGCCACCAGGGGGCGATCAAGATGTTTTGGCTTCACCTTTGGAGAGCTGTCGTGACATCCATCTTTATATACAGTCAATGATTGTAGCATGAGAGAGTACAAAGATGTTACTAGGATGACGAGGATTACTTCATTTGATAGCATTAAAAGTAAAGTTAGTTGGTTAGTTAGTTAAACTTCCAATGGAAAGTCTGCATTGCCTGATATGACCAATACAAACCAAATCTGAGTAAGCCACAACATTGTAACATTGTACACTTGGTTTTAAAATGCGTCTTGGGCAATCGGATCACTAGTGGACAGCACTAAATACAAGTGTAAAATACCGCCAAGATGCATTGTGATCCAATCACTCAGACCACTTGCCGAGGTAGTCTGGGACACATTTGACCACATATCTTTTGTAGTGTAAACACTAATGCATCCTGATGTGTCCCCATCAAGGACAGAACAGGAAAATATGTCATCAATGCAGGACGTGGTAGTTGTTTTGGTGACAGTGAGCCAACACCAAATGACTTCCTGCCAATCTCAACAGTTGGAATAGCCCGTACATGTATTTTAGTTCTTTAAGCATTTTTGTTTTCTTAGCTAGCCCCTGCAAAACAAATCTGGCGCTTGTCTGGTGACGGACTAACACATGGGGGTCTTGGACCTTCTAGCGGAAGTGATGTAGGCAGTAACGAAAACTGGACACAAGTGGTCAGCTGGACACCTTGGAGATGCATGATAGACACAGGTGTGAATAGCGATGTGTCTTGGCTGTCCACTTGTGTTCGGATCACCAAAACACACTTTAAAACCAAATGTAAACAGCCTCATTTTTTAAGCAAACAGAAAATGATACTGGAAATAAAATAATCTTACAGCCCCCAATTCTCTGCTGGTACTGCTGTACATATTCTACATTTAAATAATAATCTACTCCATGTGAGTTGGCTGACTGAAATACGGTAAGTAAATATAATTAAATATATCAAAACAAGACTGGCATTATTTTTTGTTTTCCTCTGAAGACACCAGTATCAACAACTAATGTATCCTGCTGAATGACGCTAAGTGTCATCTATGTAGCCATAGCCTGATATAGCCTCACTGTCACAGAACAAACAACTAAAAATGCATAAAAAAGCAATACAGTTACAAGACTATTATTTGCCACATTGATTGCAATGAAGGAACATGTCGTCCATATTTTTTATGCGTGCCAAATCAAAAGGTCCAGTAACCATTACCAACACACTACTTCTACTTTGCCATTTTTCCGTTCAGTTTGGTGTCAAGCTACTATCTATAGACCGAATCACTGTGATGTTGCGCTAACAACAACAGGCACTTCTGGGTAGACAAATGGCAGTTGATTTGAATTGTGGAGGTATGGGAAATTGGCAAACTTGTTTATTTCTGTTGTCATTTTCAGCTGTAACTGTAACATTTAGAGATAAATAGTTAAACACGGTGGTCCAACCTATCTGACGTTTCTGCTATTCTTATTTTATGATTGGCATAAATGTCTGTTTCAAATATCTCTTTGCAGTTGACATACATTCAATAAAGGCCACTATCTGAGAATTACCCAACTAAAAATGTATTAAACTTTTAGATAACTGTGTTGGTGCTTTATCCATTCTTGTCATGTGTTTTTTTCTGTTTGGTTGATGGGTAACTTGACAGTCCTCTAATCAGATACATTTACACAGGCTGTACACACTGTAAACCATTTTCCTTTTAACCCCCAACCTCAGCCTCTTCCTCGCATTCTCCATGTGTGCGTGCATATGTGAGGAAGAGACAGGCACAGTGATATGTATGTGTGTGTGTGTTCTAGTGCATGTGTATGTGTCTGCTCACATGTGTAATAGATGTGTAATATCTGTTCCAAGACCTCATCACTGTTGTCAGCACGTCGGATCTTCTGCATGTGTGACAGATGATTGTTTTACTGAAGTCATACAGCTGGAACCACCCTCCGTCTCTCCACCTCACCCACTCATTTTCATTTGCATTTCAGCCGAACCGCCCTCTCATTCTCTGTGGAAAAGTGAAAAAATGCAGCAAGTAGTGTTTTCAAGCTTAAATTTTTGAGTGAGCGAATCCAAAAATTTGCTCGCTCACTGTCTGATTGTCTGCTGTGTGTTTGTGTTCATATATGAGTATGTATGTATGTATGTATGTATGTATGTGTGTGTGTATGTATGTATGTATATATGTATGTATGTATGTAAGAGTGTATATGGAGTATGACTGTGTTGACTAATGCAGTGTGTTTCAGGGGTTCTGCTTGATTTCTGTGGGGTAGGAGGACAATTATATAGTGTTTTCAGCAGTGGTGGTAGGGTAGTACTGAGAACTTTTAGCTACAGTACCATTCAAAAATTTAGACACACCTTCCAATTCTCTTGAATGAGAAAGTGTGTCAAACTTTTGACTGGTACTGTAAATAAAAGTAGCAATATCAGAACGAAAAAATACAGTAAAAGTCCTGCATTCCAAACCTTACTTAAGTAAAAGTACATAAGTGCTGGTAACAAAATGTACTTAAAGTCGCCAAGTAAAAGTACTCATTATGCAAAATTGTACTTAAGTACAGTACTTGAGTAAATGTGCATTCCACCACTGGTTTTCAGAGCTGGATTGGGATCAGGGAAACTAAATCTCCAGATCTGACAGCTGTTTTATACACCAAAGAGCATATACTGTAAAACAGGGTCATAATGTATCACTATTTGTTCAATATAAAACCAGGAAAACAGTTAAAAATGCATAATTTCAGAAACTTGAGTCAGACTAGTGGTGTACAGGTGAAGGTTGTCCAAGAGACCATCAACATTGTCACGTTAGAGGTGAAAACAGGACTGGAGTGATATTGTCTGTGGGTGTATGGTATTGAAGCCCATTCATTATGTGTTTTTTCTTGTGAAAATCCAATTTTGACATATAATGACTAGAAAAGCTGTTCATAATAAAAAAAATAATGTGCATTGTTTATCATGTCAAAATTATGAGAAAATCATAATTACAATAAAAAAGTATCATGAATATGATAACTCATAATCATAAGACAGTTTCTCATACTTTTTACATAATAAGTTAAATAGGTGAAAGAAGCTTAAATAGAAGAAAGAAGCTTAGTGTACCCAGTGTATGTCTGTCATCTTTCTAAGTCTGTGTGTGTGTGTGTGTATGTGTGTGCACGTGTGTGCGTGTGTGTGCGTGTGTGTGCGTGTGTGTGTGTGTCTGTGTGTGTGTGTGTGTGTCTATGCCCCCCAGCTGCAGACCAGGCCGAGGGGATCTGGCCCCAGATGGATGTTGGGTCAAGTCCTGCTGGAGCAGCAAACACACTAACGAGCATGAAGCGCCACAGTCAGGATCAGGTTCACTGAGCACAGAGCCACGCACAGATGGAGGCACACACTGAAGAATACTATATCCCAACCAGCTCTAGTTGTTGTAGAAAGTTACACATTCTGCCGGTTAGGGTGTGATAATTTGATAAATATTTTAAATAAAACATCACCATGTTATTTAAGGCATAATACAATGTGATTTCTTTCCATCAATCATCACTAGTATAGCAAATCTTTCAAAGTAATTGTTGGCAATATGCCATTTTTTCAGTGTGTAGATCAGAAGGGCCAACTAGCCATCAAAGATATAAAAATATCAAGTTATTTTTTTGCCAAGCAGTGTGGCATTTTCCTCGTGGTTCCATCTGGAAACAACATTCGAGGACATGAAAAGACCAGAGTAATGCCACACTGCCATGAGAGGAGACACAAGTGCTTCCCAGCAGACATGTTTATGATTAATATGAGATGGTGTGACACAAAGATGCTCCTCATCTGTGAAATTATAGGTCGTCCACCGGGAACTTCCTCTCATTTGTGTCTCTCTTTTCTCTCAGGCGGCACTCCCATTGCAGACCTTCCTACTTAACTCCCAGTTGGTGTTGCACTCTTTTTTGATTTTCCCTGAATGACTGTTGTATGGCAACTATTCTAGGATGTAACAGAATGCTGACATCTGCTGCGACATCACCTATTTCAATTCGGGGTGCTAAATGAAAAATATTGCTAAACAAGCAACTACCAATTTCTTGTGTAAACATCTGCTCCAGAATTACATTAGCTCAGCTTCATCCCATGTGGATTAATAGATTTTAACCTCAGACTGACTGAAGAAATCAATTTTTGTGTATGCAGGAATCTTGCATGTCATACACTTGTGCTTGTGTTAGCATGCTCCAGGACTCCTTTGATTTTTGGCATTGTAGACTATCATTCTTATTATGCTATTAAGAATTAAGAATTAAGAATCATTTTTAAATTGGGGTATTTTTCTGATATTATTCAATATTTCACTTGTATTTTATTGTTTATATATAGCATTAATATATATACATATATATACATATATAAATGCTATACATACATACATTTTGTGACAAATTACGCTTGTTTGTATGTTTTAATTATAATATAACATTATAATTGAAAAATAATTAAACAAACACAATTAAAAAACAAGTTATTATGTGAGTGTTTCTTCAATTTAATTTATTAAATATATTTTTTAATTCAGAATTGTGGTTACTTACATGTGATTGAAAGACACAGGTGGTTATTCCACAGACTGATGGTGAGTGTAAATTTAAAAGTTGGAAATATGAAAGTGGAAATTTCATAAAATAACTAGATAAGTGCATAGATAGGAAAATAGATAGACAGATCCTCAAAATCACAGTGAATTCTTCTAATGATTTCTAATGCCTGTTTCGAGTCTTTACATTCTTCTGCAGAGTTTATACAGCTGCCTTCAGCAGCCTCAGCAACAAGGGATTCGCACCCGCAACCATCCGGGGGAAGACTGAGGAGCCTCTGCTTATTGTCTGAACTCACCGGCCTCCCACCCACATTAATTCTAATTACATTTCCAGCTTCCTCCTCCTCTTCTTCAGTTTACATCTGTTCAAAACAACTCACTGTCACTTCATATATTTGCCTGAATCATGCACCAACATGTCATTAAAGACAATGATTTATCCCTGTCAGGGAGCTCCAGAATGAATAATGTGCAAAAACTACTCATTGCTCTGTTTTAATTGAGTATTTTGGAAGAGGGAAGGTGGGCAGCCACTTCTCGGCAATGTTTTATTAGTTTTTATCGCGGCAAAGACAGGAACGTGTGGAGTGAGAGAAATATGACAGCACAGGTCGAGCCAGGAATCGAGCACACACAGTCAGAGTACATTTTTCCAGGCGAGAGCGGGGGGAAACGACACTTGTGCGGTCAGTTTTGGACTGACTCACTGACCTGGGAGTTTCAGCACAGGCTCATCAGTGTGTTCTTCGTCAAAGGTTTCACAATTCTAGTTGCAAGGTCGCCAGTGATGCACATTTGCTCGTGTACTGGACTGTTAATTTGTATATCTGAAAACTGCAAACACATGTTCTTCTGTAAATCTGTCAATAGTGAGAGTTGTTCTGAACCCACAGGAGCTCTATATCAGCGTAATGAGGACAGAGTATCCTTAATTTTTGCTCAATGTCCTCTTCAGGCATCAATGTTCATCTCAAGTTGTGCTTATTACGCTTATGTGGTCTGGCCTTTTATTATATGTCGTCTATTTCCCTATGATACATACAGCAAAAAAACCCATCAACATTGATTCAATCTCAGTTTGTTTGTTTTTTTTAATGTTGGGGAGGACTTCATAGAAGCCCCTTGGCTTCCTTCCTTTCCTGCACATATCCATTGAGCTGTATTATTATATGTATTTTATAATTTTTTAAATTAAAGGGGTACTCCAACAATTTTTGTATTGCACCTTCATGAAAGTCGGGGACTCATACAGACAGATTTGAAAGAGAATAGTCAAATTTGATGCTGCAGAGCTGGAGATATCCTTACTTCTGGTCCCTAGCATGGGTCAAGCTCCAAAAATGCTTGATCCTATATTTCTATAGTGCTACTCCCTGCTTGGTTAACACATCTTTTAGTCCACACCTCAAATTTGTAAAAATATTTTTGCACATATTCATGTCATTATTCACTTTGTTAAGAATTTTAGGGAAGTAAAATAACTTCTATATTTTGTGCATGTTTGTTGCTTTGTAAACTCTTTAACAAATGTCATTTAAATTAGATTTTTAGGTCTTTTAACATCTGCTTGCATTCTAAGTCAACTCTGGCTTTATCTGTTGATCAGCATCATCCCTGACAAAGAAAATAATAAATTAAATTGCAGTGTTGCAGTGGGTTATAATATGATCCTGAAGAGCTGCAGTTTAAAAATTCCTTATTCAGGAATCTTGGCATCCCAAACACCATTTCTGTGAATGCAATATCTCAGGAACACCTTAAGGGAATTTCTTTGAATTTGGTACAAACGCCCAGTTGGACTCAAGGACAGACTGGTTGGAATTTGGTGGTCAAAGGTCAAGGTCACTGTGACCTAACAAAACATATTTTTGGCTAGAACTCAAGAATTTATATGCTAATTATGACATGGTTTCACACAATAGGATAAAATGATAAAGTGATTATTTTATTTTATATGCAAAAGGTCAAAGGTGAACATCAGTTTGACATGTTCTGCAGAAACACTTTTCTGGCCATTATTCAACACCATAACTCAGGAACAGGAGGGGAGATTGTGACCATATTTCACATTTGGTTGGATACTGAATTGGTGACACTAATCTTGGGTGTCCATCTTGAAACTGTGGTGATTGTTTAGATCTTCTCTGCTGCCGGGTTGAAGATGTTTGTGAAGCATCCACATTGTAGAATTTGTAGCTTCCTTGCAGCAACATTCATATCTGAAGCATCGTCTACTGTTATGGCTACAACTTTGTGTTCTATCAGAATCAGCTTTATTGGCCGAGCATGTGGACACATACAAAGAAAGTACACTTAATACCTTTTATTAAATTCCTTCAAAGTCTTCACTATAAATATTATATGAGTCTGGACAGACATGGATGTAAACTGCAAGTTGACTGTTTGGCGGAGGAATACAACCGCGAGGCGATATTTCTAGTTTGTGTTATTGTTGATACTTTTTTAAATCATCAAATTTCAACCTATTAAGCGCTGCTATAAAAAAGGTCTTGGCTTCTAACTTTCAAAGCACTGGAATCTTGGCCTTTACAGACCCGTATCAGTCAAATCCTGCTTCATACATAAACTGTTTATGCCCACACACACACACACATATGCACACAGTGTACCTGGCAGCAACACGGCAACAAGCTGTACTCAAAAAATACAGACTTTCTGGAGAACAACCAGGTCTTAACATCCCTCGACCTCTCTGTTTTTTCGGTATTTTTTTTAATCTTCCGTCATGTCAGAAGCCGACGCCAGCCTCCTCCGTCTCTCTCTCTCTGCTAGAAATGGAAAGATGCATGAGGCGAACAGCCTGAGGGGTTGACTCCTGGCCAGGAAGAGGCAGAGGAAGAGAAGACAGTGAGATTTGGCAGAAGCAGAGAGATCTTCACAACCGCGGCAACTGGCATCAACTACTACAGTACTGCACCTTTCCAGTTCAGATGGAAGGGAAAATACGACAGCTTTGAAGCATTCTAATGAGGCTGAACGACCTTCATGCTGTTTTTTAAGGTTTCAGAGATGCTGTGTCCAGACCCCACAGCTGACTGACCTTTGATAAACAAGCAAGAGATACTTCTGGCAGCTGAAATCCTCACAGGAATCCCCTCCCTGCTACCAGCAATGAAAACTTATCTGTCTGTTGTATGTCCCTTGACCTCTTGTGCTCAATGTGAGATCCTGCTGTCAGTGTTCCTACATTACCACCAGTTGGCACTATGTCCCTGACCTCTGGAAACAGATTCACTGTTAGTATGATTAAAATGGCACAGGCCAGCAGAGTGGAAGTTAACTTTCAAACAACAAATGGTGTACAACCAGATGTTTTTTTTCTCATGTAGAGGTCTCCGCCTGCTGGACAGATTTTGCAGCGTACATCCTCAACCAGCCGGCTGCTCATCTCTGAACAGAGAAGACAAGGAGAAACAATTAAGGATCATGAACAGAGCTAACTATCCGTAACCGCACTGAGTGAGTAGAGGGGTAATGAGTCTCAAAGATTGTACCGCAGGTCACGGGTGAACGAAGGGGAGCGAGCTACGCTAATGGAAACGATGCGCGCTGATCAGTGCATAATGCGCACTCAGCTTGAGGATTGAATATCATAAGGAAACCCATATGGGGGGAGGTGGGAGACTGGAGGTTTATCCTCTCGAGAAGGTGCGTTGGAGTGACACCACATCTGTGCATCAGTAGCGTAGCCTTCCACGAAATAGATCCATCTTCTTCGGATCCTGCGCTAATCAAGGCTCGGTAAGAGAGAAAAAAAGAAAGGATTCGGGTCATTGAACCAACAATTGTAAAACAGAGCAGCGTTGCCTTGGGAACCCGAACACAGCCGATGTAAATAATGTGATCTATTGGTGCCATCTGGAAAAGATTGGGCCGAAGGGTGCCTCAGTCTTTGCCTCTTCTCTTTGCTATATGTGAGGGGATCCATTACCGTGTTTATTTGTGCAGCTAAGCCTTGGTCCGCGAATAGGATTATGTAGTGGGGGATTGAGAGTAGATCCTACACAAACAGTGTTATTAAAGCTGGATTTCTGATATATCCTGAACAATAATGGATTTACAAGGCAGGGGTTTTTCCTCTCTCCTTCTCACATCCTCTTCATTTTCCAGAAATTGAAACCAGACCCGTAGAGAGGAGCGTGGCTCTTCTGCTATGTGTGCAGCGAGAAAGAGGAAGCAGGCCAGATCAGTATTTATCATAGCTTTAAAACACTTACATATTGGAGTGAGAGAGGAAGAGGGAGACCCTGAGCCTGATTCAGCGAGAGACGAAGGAAGAAATATGTGTGTGACGGTGTGTGTGTGTGTTTACCAAAGCTGTAAAGGATAAAGCTGGTGTTAATCTATTTTCTTTTCTTATTGTCAACAAATCACCTGAAAAGACCAAAACCGACAATGTGTTAGTCCATTTTTCAATACTTTTCCAACTTCCCTACCTTGTCTGTGGCACTCAGCCCATTCACTCCTACTATCTTTAAAAACTGGTCCAAAATACATAGTTTCACCTTGAAAAAAGAAAAACGTTGTCCTTCATACTACAAGTGTTACTTCTTTCATTCTCTATGCACCTTGGAAGTAGGTGAAGTTGTGCCACAAATCCCTACTCAACTCTCTATAGATGGCTGCCTCATTATATTTTGCACAGAGACCCAGCAATTAGCCAGTAGTCCTATACTGGAATATGACCTGGATCCAGTTTTTCTATATGTCAGTTAGTAATTTGATTGAACACAGCTTTATTTAAGGAAATGCACCAGTGAGTATAAACTAAATAATGAAGGTGTTAGAACTGTCCCTAACCCTTTAAAACAGGGCTCATCTATAAGAGAGGGCTGCTAGATTACATAATAATGCAGGACCTTGTACTTTAGTGGTGCAAATTCCCTAAACAATTTGCAAGTAATAGAATTACTATTATCACACAATGAACCTGTGGATTTTGGGGCCCCGCAGCAGTTGCCTGCTTTGCCCAGTTGGTACTTCAGAGAGGTGTTTCCTGTCACCTCTTTACTTTTGACCTTCGAATAAGGCAAAATTGTCCCCAACTAACTGTGCACACCTCTCTGTCTTTCCCGCTATTGTGTCAAGTCAAGTTAATTTTCATTTGTAGACCAATATCACAAATCACAAATTTGCCTCAGGGGGCTTTATAATCTGTACAGCAATACAACATCCTCTATCCTTAGACCCTTGATTTGAATAAGGAAAAGCTCCCTAAAAAACTTTTAACAGGGAAAAAAAATGGAAGAAACCTCAAGAAGAGAACACAGAAGGGATCCCTCTCCCAGGATGGACAAACATGCAAAAGATGTGTGTACAGAATAGACTGAGAAAGCCAAATTACAGAAATAAAGCCTGGACAAACAATATGTCTGAATTATAGATGGATTGTTAACATATATGAAGAATCTAATCAGGAGGACGCCTCACAACTGTGAGTGTGTGTGTGTGAAAGAAAGTGGGAGAGATGTAGAAGTGTATGGTTTCTTAATTTCCTGCTTTGAAGTGTTTTGTAGCCCAAGTCTAGTCTCTCTCTCTCTCTCTAATCCCCTCATCTCTGTCATCACCATGCCTACCTGTCTATTTCATGTACAGCAGTAGCCAATGTGAAAGACTCCCTTATGTATTTGTAGTATTTCTCCTCCACTGTTCAGCAGAACAAGATTAGTACCCTGTTCACATCCACTATATTGTATACAGAGTAAAATTGTTATAATAAATAAATAAAAAAAAAAATCTGGAATACAAAACACCAGGTGGAAATCACATAACAGGAAAAGAATAAAAATGCAACAACCTTGATGAAAATCTTGGTGTAACATTTCCAGTACAAGCATTGCGTTTTTTCCATTACAATTTAGCAGCCCTTTGGTATTCTCTCCACATTTATCTCTTCATGCTATGTTACAGTAATTACTCCAGTACTATCTCTGCCATGAAATTAGAGGTAGTAATATTGTATATGTAATTATGTTAATATGAGCCTAACATATTGCAGTGTGTGTGTGTGTGTCTGTGTGCGTGTGTGTGTGTGTGTGTGTGTGTGTGTGTGTGTGTGTGTGTGTGTCTGTGTGTGTGGTTGTGTGTGTGAAATGGAGGAGTCACGTCAACCAATCATTCATCATTACCAGTGATGTCACAGCTGTAAATCTATCGGCATGGAGGGACAGACAGATGGATGGGTGCAAAGAGAGATACAGATGAATGGTTACTTTGGTCATGATCGCATGTGTCTTTATACTGGATAGGTGTAATCAGAATTTTGTAATCAGTGCTATTAAGCACTATTAAGAATATTCAGTCAGGTATTGGCTATTCCAAAAGTCAAGATTAAAGATCAAATATTTCTATTGCTTCTCCAAAATCAGGTGTTTGGTCACACAGAAGAAAATGACCCTAGGAAGAGTAGCTGTTGCACTGGAAACCGCTAATGGGGATCGAAAAAAAACAAAAAAAAAGTAAAGTTTTTATTTAGTCAGGCATATTGGTTAACAAAGTGATCACTTTCAACCTCGCAGAATCTTCATCAAGCCAGAGATAGTAAAAACAGATTGTCTACATCTGGTACTGACAATACACTGGAAATAACAGAATTGAATCACATGATAAAAAAAACTAACAGAAAAAAATACATACATATATATTAAATTATATTATTATTATATATTAAATAAAAAAGTTAAACATACAACATATATACTATTGCAAGTAGGTCTACTTTCTAGTTTCTAGTTTTTCTTATCTTACATACCATTTCAGTTTAATTTGGAAAAAAAATATTCTGAGTGAGAAGGGTATTTTGTATCAAAACTAGCAGACAACGCTTGTTGAACAGACCCTGTCAGCAGTGGAGCCTCTGTCTCTTCTTGTCCTCTGCTGACTGACCACAGCAGCTTTATTAAAGTACACTGCTACATTCTGTTGGCTCACCACTTTTTCTGCAATCATGCTAGCTGTGGTATTTTTAGTTGTTTTTAAGGCGACTCTCTCTCTGACATCTTTGATGTTTATTATGGCAATTATGATGCATTTGAGTTTTGTGGGGTTTTCTTTATACTTAATTACATTCAAAATGGCACCAAACCACAAATCTGGTGGCTCGTCCCCGTTCTGAAACATGCACTTCTGCGACCAACATTCGCCTGGCAAACTATTGCATGTGTTAGAGGCTGGTATAGGCCTGCAATATATTGCCATCTAGTGGATTTATTCAAACTAATGGACGCTGATGTTTTGTTGCAGTATAACAGAATTTTAGTTGGTATTTGATAACCTGATGTTTCAACTAACCAATTTCTGTTTCAGAAACATCTTTGTTTTGTTGTTTTTGTTTTAATTAAAACTGGATAATTGTTATCAGATTATAGTTAAGAGACATGCAAGAGACCAAAATGAGTTTCCATGTGTCCACTAGAGTGACTTTAATAGTCTTGATTTTACATAACGTACAATTTGATAATTATATTTGAGCTCTAACATCAATCATTTTATTATGTTTAGCGCCTTGCTTTTATATTTCATATCTTGCTTCCATTTTGTCTGCTGAGGTTATCATTTTATTTTATTATTTTGTAAATCATTTCTGCCTGTAAATAATAGGTATCATGATGACTATTACAAACATAACAGTGCTATAACAAAAAGTGACACTAACACCAAAGACAGTAAATCAGGTACCTGTTTAACAACAAATTTAGCACCATCAGTTAGAAAATTGACACAGTGTCATCAGGTAATCTTGGCTCCAGCCCGAGAGTATAATATGACTAGATAGCTTGTGTTGATTTCTGAAGAAGGCTGTGGACCTCAAATCCCTCATCCCCATGTGTGTGTCAACGCCAGGAAAGACGAGTCATCAAGAGATGGAGAAGAGAGAGGCAAACTGCCAGATGAGAAATAAGAGAGAAAATACTGTGTAAAGCTGCTAAGTGTATGTTTAAGAGAACATGGCAGGGAGAAAGATGTTGATAGAGAACAAAACAACTCCATGTTATAATGCAAGAATGTAACACACTGATCTGACACACTTTCTCTTCATGGTTTAAACTTTATCCAATTCATGAAAGCTTTTTGACACTAGAAATGATTAGTCTAATGTTTCTGGAATTTCTTTTAGTACTGAGCAACTTACACTTGATGAAACTGTTGTTTTTTGTGTTTGTATTTGTGGTGATATTGAAGGTAATATCTAATGAATATTGGGGCCTTGTGTTAGCTGTAATTTAATCATTTGGCTGAGTGATGATGTTGATGGTAACTAATTCCATACACTGTGTTGTCATTAAAGTGAATTGCAACAGAGCCATTATAAATGTTATTATTAGTAACACCTGTGCTTTTCCTGCTGCAACAACTAAAAATTTCTACTACAAGAAAGGACAAATCCACTGACTTGGCTGAGTATATCTGAATAAGAAAAAGAAGGCAGCAGCGAGTTGGTACAACCAATTGTTTTCAACTGGCAGGGTCAGGGTTTAGTAGTAGTGGTGGTGGTGCATACTAACCTGTGATAATGCAGTGAAGATACATATACAAGTATGGAGTGCATGCAGTGGAGATGAGTTGGCTGGGTGAAAATCATTCATGCAACTTATATGGAAAAATTTCAAAGAAACAAGGGTGTGTGTGATGATCGTGATTTCCCATCCAACTAAATTGGTATAGAGATGTTATTATTAGAACAGGGTTTGTTATTTTACTAGCCTGCTTGATAATCTACGAAAGTTTTGATTTGTTTTTAATAAAGAGAAGATTGTACCAGAACATAATGTTGAAAGTAAGTAATTACTGATTCTATTCAGAGAACTTTGAAATTTTCCATAAAAGTTGCATTCACATTTTTCTACTTAATATTGTAGTATTGTTAACAGGCTATGAGGCAGCTTTTTCCCAAGACATCTTACCAAAAAAAGTAAATAAAATATTAAAACATGTAATAAAAAAAGAGCTTTTTACAAGTATTTGGGTATCAAAATAGACCAGTAAGCAACACGAAAATGCAATGCAGAAGGTCATTTAGGAACAGTGTCACCATCACATAGTTTGTCCACCACAGAGCACTGAAAAGTTTATTTTTAACAGTAAAATGTTCTTGTTAGTGCATATCTTTATCACAATTCTAACCAAATTTAAGGATCCCTTATTAAAATGTTTATTAATACCAAAAAGATATAAGAATTTTAATCAATTAAACAAAACGTGCACAAATTAATAAAGAGATGCTAACTTGATTGACAACAGGGGAAAAGGTTACATACTCAAGAAATTGAACTGAACTGAAATGGTGCAATCAATAGAAATTATGCAAGAGAAAAAAAGGAAAAACAAAAAGGAGAGGTCCGCACACTGAAATTTGCTTGGTTTCCCTGAGTTTGTCCTGGACTTGTAGATGAGACGTTGCACCAATTAAAATTTGGGGTGCTTGAAAATGCCAGTGTACGTACAACCCCTACTTTTTCTTTTAAATGCCATCCTATGTCGTACATGCTCAACCCTCTAATGGGCTTTGCTATTGGTTTACCCTCCGAGGCATTGCCTCAGGACCTTGAGAAAGGCTCTTTTTTGCTCATCATCCAGTTGGGGGGTAGCAGACGTCCAGTGCCCCTTCCCCTATATGTGCTGTGCTGCCTTTCTTTCACTCCCCAGGGAGTGCAAGTGAAGGCTATATTTTTATCAAGCCCTCCTGCCCTCCCCCTGGCCTGGCACTGGCGGCAGAAGGTGTGAAGGTTCCACCTAGGTCCTGGGCCGACTATGATGAGGAGGATGACCACCAAGTCTATGACCCGACATCTCTCTTCAAGGACAACAAGCAGCAGGCAGCCCATTGCTACCCACAGGACAACATACCCAGCCTGTTTGCTTCGACCCCCTGCCGCCACAGCCATCCTCCTCCTCTCGGGCTCCCAACGAGAGTTTCACCCCAGGCCTCAGCACCCAGCCCCATGGAAAATCTTGCATGCATGTGGTTTGTCCCAAGATGGCGCCCATCTTTTTCCTTCACGCAGCATGAGTGGGCTATTCTGCTGGCTGCCAGACCTCGGGCAGCAGCATATGGCACATACTCAACTGTCGAGGGCTGGGAATGGGACAAGGGTGTGCCGATGACAGAGGATTCAGTCAGGGTTTGTCTCTTCCCATCAGCCTCCCTCTGGTCAGGGGCTACGCTGTCACTTCTGTCCGAGAGGGACAAAGTCGCAGCCAACCTATATACAACTGTTGTTACACCGTAGCTGCTAAGGGTGTAGCACTTGCAAACAATATGGCTTTTTTGGCGGGGTCTCTCGACAAGCTCATCCATGAGAGGACCCAACTGATTGAAGTGGAGATCACTGAGGTGGTGATCTCCACTTCCATCAGCTGGATCATGTGTGCTGCTCAGGTTGGGCAAAGGAACCTCTGGCTGTGCCTCTCCTCCCTGAAAGACCATGAGCAACGCCTCTCTCCTCTGAGTCGCTGTACGGGTTGGACCTCCAGTCCATGATTGACTGGCTGGAAGCCATGAAGAAGGCATCAGAGCAGCTGATCCCACACCTCTGCCCACAGCAGCAGCAGCAGCACCCAAAGCAGCCTCGTCAGCAGCAGAGCAGCCGCCGTTGCTGCCCTGGGGAGAGATCCAGCAACAGGCCCACCGCCAGCGCCCTGTTTGCAGTGGGGGTCTCAGACCTGCTCATCCTGCTGCCACTGGCAGGCAGTACAGTATCCTTATTATTTTTTGTCTAATAAGGGTGTAGATATTACATGGCCTCTGAGACCTTCATAGCACTACACCTTCTGACACAAAGGATGTTTCAGATGTTAGCACTATTAGCCAGGCTAGCCATGTTAGCTCCACCTGGGCAGGAGGGACCGGCCCCCTTTCCTCACCCAGTGTGTGCTTTATTCTCAGCACTGCACTCCCTGGAACTCAGGTGGTATCACTTGTGAACACTGTTAGCCATGATGTTAGCACTGTTAGCACTATTACAGTAGCTACCATGCTAGCACTGTCAGCTATGTTGTTAGCACTGTTAGCCATGTTAGCAATGAGAGGCGTCCCACCTGGGTCGGGGAGGTTGGTCCTCCATCCTCCCCGGATGAGGCGAATAAGGGAAAGAGGGTGCACTCTTCCCACTCTTCCTTGGTCCCCACATCACAAACAGGGCCCCCTCACTCTGCTGCTCTGCATCACGCTCAACCCAGGTGGGGCAGGCACAGGCAAGTGGTGCCACTAATAACACTGTCCTGACCCACCGTGGTGGGTTGGCATTATTGCCCCAACTCAAGAGGTCCTCTTGCATCATGGCAGGCTGCAGAGCCAACCTGCCCACAACTGAGGTCCGCAGCTGTATCTTCAGCAAGTGATTACAGGGGGTCAGAGGTCTACCAAGGAGATATTCATGCGTCATTGGCTGGCTGTTTGTCACCATTCCTTGCGTATGTAAGCGAGCAGTAGCCACCGCCATCAACCACAGCAAGAGCGCCTTGTGGCCAAGCCAGCAAATGCCCTACTTTGGGCTGCTCCTGTACTCACACACCATGACAGCATGCCTATCAGAGGAGTGTGTGGAGGTGATACTGCAGCTGGCCCACCGCCTTGGATCAGCATTGTCAGTGCCAGCGGGAAGCATCATGTTGCTCCTCAGGATGATGTCAGCAGCAAAACCAGTAGTGCACCTGGGGCTGCTGCACATGAGAAATCTCAAACGCTGCTCTGCACAATATCTGAGTCAGGACATAAGGTGCAAGCTCCACATGCCTGCACAGGTGCAGAGAGATGTGTTGTTCTGGGACTCACCTAGCTGTATCCAGCTGGGTGCAGCTGGGGTATGACCCTCACTATATCCAGGTCTTCACAGACACCTCATTGGCCAGATGGGTTGGGACCCTCAGCTAGGCCAGGGTGGAAGGCATGTGGCTGAGCTCCCTCTATCACATCAACCTGTTGGAGCTCATAGTGGTATGAGAAGGTGCTGTACCATTTCACCCCACAGCTGAGGGGAAAGCAATTCATGGTGAGGTCAGACAACACCACTGTGGTAGATTACCTCAACAGATAGGGGTGTCAGATTCCTGGCCCTGCACAGGGCGGAGGCGTCTGTCCTGACCTGGGCAGATTGACACATCTGCTCTCTGAGAACCCAACACATTCTCTCGGGACCCCCAGGGGGGGTCCACTCCAGGAGGAGTGAGGCCTTTCCCCAGACATAGCTGTACAGATCTGGCAGCGGTTCGGAAGAAAATTTTTTCTGAGGGCAATCAACGCTCTTCCACCGGGGATGGATGTACTAGCCCACCCGACTTGGCCCTCCGGCCTGCTGTACACCTTCCCCCTAATGCGTCTGATGATGCAATTGCTTTACAGAATCCGGATGCAACATCTGTCTGTGCTAGTCGTGGCACCAGACAGTCCAGGCATCAGGTGATTCCCAAACTTGGCTCAACTAGCGATCGTGGCTCTGTGGCCAGTACCGGACCTGCCCATGGCTTTGCATCAAGCAGGGGGATCCATTATTTCACACCTCATGGTCTGAAGGTTGAGAGGGTGAGAGGGTGAGACTGAGTGACTTCATGATTCAAAACACACATGCCCCCTCCACCTGAAGGGCTTACTCAACTTATTGGTGGGTATTTGCGGTACATGCCGTGTTCTGGGTATCTTGGATTTCCAACAGGATTTATTCAATAGTGGTTGTGCTATATCCACCCTGGGGGTGTTTGTGGCAGTGATTGTGGCAGCTGTGCTATGATGGTCTAGATCACTTCACAGCCAGGAGCCACCCCTTAGCTCTTCCTACGAGGGGTCCACAGGCTGAGGCCCCCCACTCATTGCTTGGTTCCTCAATCGGACCTCCAGATGGTGCTGGATGGCCTAGTAGGTCCACCTTTTAAACCTCTGCATCAGACGGACCTAGAGATGCTGTCTATCAAGATGGCGCTCCTCTTAGCCTTGTCATCAGCTAATCAGAACTAAGCTAAGCTAAGAGGGCAGGCCACTTGTGCACATTGTTGGTGCACCCCTCATGCTTGTGTTGCAGTGATGATAGGGGTGTTATGGAATTTTCTATCTTAAGTGTCTGCAAATTGGGTTACACTGAGTCAAACATGGGCCTTGCAGGCAGCAGTAAATCTCAGCAGAAAGAGACAACTCCTCTCCTTGAGACACAGAGCAGCTGTCTGTGATGTTTGGAGAAAGCAGGAGCCATTCTGATAAAGAGTGAATTGGCATTGCCACAGTTACCAAGGTCAAAGGAGATGGCTTTGTGACTCCCTAGACACCACAGATAGGTGACTGTGCAGATTCCTTTGGCTTGATCAGACAACAGCAGCTTGAGACCAGAATGCGCTGACAGTGACCTGAAGCTCCATGCAACGTGACCTGAACTAACATGAGTAAAAACATTTCCTTGTTTAGAAACTAACGAGCCAATAGACTAACCTTGCATACTGTAGATGCATTGAGTTGTACAATTTCTGGGTGTATAGTATTTGTGGCCTGATCTGTCGGGGTTTAAAGATTGACCACTGGGGACCGAATCCTCAGAATTGAAGTGGCATCATGCACATTCATTTCTCCATTCTCCTTGGCCAAGCTTCAATAAATATTGTCAGCATAAGACATCAAAAGTTCCTGGTCACTTTCTTCACTGATGAGTTGACCATTGATCAGTAGATCTCCATACCAAGGGGTCGGTGGAACTTCGACCAAATCTGGCCTTTAGGCCTAAGGTCATCACCTCCTCATTCAGGTCGAGGGTTATTCACTTGAGAGCTTTATTGCCCCCTCCTTATACTGATGCGGAGGAGGAGCATCTTCACATTTGTGTCCAGTGTGCATGCTCAGATGTTATGTGGAGCGTGCAGCAGCCTTCAGGAAGACCGACCAGCTATTCATTTGCCATGGTGGTTGGACTCAGGGAACCTCTATATCTGTACAGCAGCTCTCTCACTGGATCGGTGATGCAGTTCATGGGAGTTATGACACGGTGGGTTGCCCTCCCCCAGAGAGTCTGAGGGGGCACACTACCAGGGGCATCGCATCTTCAATGACATTGTTCAGGGGTGTCTCAGTGGAGGACATCTGCCTGGCTGCCTCTTGGTCCTCAATGTCGACCTTTATGCAGTCGTATCTCAGGGACATGACTGCTGGTTCAGTGTCTCATTCAGTGCTTGGTGCACTCTCTGGGGGGATCTTGTCGGGAACACACTGAGGCGTTTTTTTGGGTGGGTTTGGTAATGTTTCAGGCACAGCTGGGGGTACATCTTATCCCTACAGCCTTCGCCTCAGGTTTTAACCTATAACAATGTCCATTAGAGGGCGGAACACGTATGACATAGAAATAGTATTAACCTGGATGTAACTCCAGTACTATGAGTACATGCGTAGCCCTTTAACTACAAGCTCAGCTGGCCCCAGTTCCTTTGCGGCTGAGTTTCCAAAGGGAGACAAGTCGCACATGTGCAGGGCTTATATAGGGGGAGGACGCTGGACGCCTGCTACCCCCCGATTGTGTGGTGAGTAAAAAAAATCTTTTCTCAGGGTGCCAAGGTGGTGCCTTGTAGGATAAACCAATAGCGAAGTCCATAAGAGGGCTACGCACATATTCTCATACTCTAGTTTTTTCATCCTGCACTTGTACACAACTGGAAATGGATGAAAGAAAGAAAGAAAAGAAAATGATGAAAAGACAAAGATGAGATAACATGAGGAAGAAAGCAAGAGCCTGGAATACGTCCACAACTCCACAACTCATTGCAGAGGTTCGACCTGTCAGCAGCACCATCAGCCCATGAACCAAAGTGAGCTGCATGGCTCAAAACTCCACAAGTCAGAGCTCCTCCATGAACATCAACACAAACTTTAGAAGCCAGTGTAATCAAGACACACACACACACACACACACACACACTGATTATCAGACTTGGTGATTTCTGGTTGTCTCCCTCTCTTCTCCAATGATCTGTGGTTAGCCATCATCTGGATTATATTTCTGCACTGTAATTCAGTAGAAGGAGAGCAGGAGGAGGGAGGTGTGGGGCTGAGGAGGGTGGAAGCGATAGAGAGATAAAGAAGACAAAAAGAGTGAGAGATGAGAGGCATATGACAGATGAGGCAAAGCTCCGCTCTCTCTCTCTTTCTTTCTTTCTAATTTAGCTTGCACTGCAGAGCTAAGAGGAAGTGGAGCTGCCATGTCTCCTTTCCCCCACAATCCCTCACCTCGGCTGGCAGCAGACCGCCCGGGGCTGGGCCTCCTCCCCATGGAGCTCCCTCTGAGTGTGAGGTGCCAGCTTCAATCTCCACCATTTCTCTTCACTTCACTGGGGCGGCCACCCCTCAGGGACCAGGACAAGGGGGAGATTTTTTTTTTCTGCAGGGGGAACCAGGATTCTCACGGTGGTTATCCCTCCTTAGCAGTGTAAATGAGTCGAGATTGACCTCCCTCCTGGTTTAAATTATACGCCGACTTGTTAATTTGACGTCTTTGTGCTGACAGAGAGAAAGAGAGATGATTCTGAGAGACAGCGAGTCTTACCGGTATTTACAGAGACCAGGATATTACAGTTTCTCTGATGATCGAAATGCCACGTAGTGATGTTTTGACCCAATCAGTGATTTGTCTGACTGTATAAATTACAGCTATATAATCATAATTAACTACACTTACAGATGTAAACAAACACTTAACAACTTAAATGACTTAGACAAAGTTATGTGAATTAAAATCTGAATCAGAAAAACTTGGCTGTCCATTACAAAGTGATAGGAATTTGTCTTTAATGTGGCTCACAAAGGACTGTATTTTGATAAGCCGTTATGAAGAGTTAGAGTTTGTTATGAAGGGGGTTAAAGAAGGGTCCTGTGTGATGAGGATAACTTCTAAATAACTTGTGATAGTGTGCTAGTTCTAAACTGAGTGATGTTTGTTATTTTACTAGCCTGCTTCTGCTGGGCCCTCTTTGACACAGAGTCACCTTGTTGAGAAAATTAGTTGATTAATTTTGATGCCCTCGTCGCTAAAAGAGCAGTGGATCAGTTTATAAATGAAAATTGTTTTGATTCCTGTATTTTGAATTAACATTAAAAGAACTCATGAAGTAATAATTAAATAATATTATTGATCTCAGATGGAAAGCTCTATCATTGCTATGAAAAACTGTAAAAATAAATAAATAAATAAATTTAAAAATCAGAGTTTAAGAAAAATTATTAAATGTATGACTGTAAATGAAAATGAAATTATTTGGAAGTAAATATATTGAAGAATGAAATGGCATTCTATATTTCTTGAATATAATATGCCTGAAAATAATTTGAATCTCCTTGTAGTTAACAGTAATGTACTATGTATTTAGTATTAATGACTTTAAAATTGATTAATTTTAATTATACAAATCCATTCTAGGAAGAAATATCAGTAATCATCTGTTTATTAGACATACTTCTTTGTGAATTGCAAAAACACTAACAAACAAAAAATCATTCCGTTAACAGTGCATCAACAGGTGTTTTATCCTAACTTTCATAATCATAGCATAATGTTCTGGTAATATTTTTAAATGACAATCTGCATCATTTACACAATCCCTCCTGTCTTTCTCTCTTTTTTCTCACACACCAACACACACACACACACACACCTAATTTTATTCACGCACACACAAACACATACACACATATTAACACCACCCGATACATCTCTCACACATGTGGAGCAGACTTCTAAGGCAGATTGATGTTCCACATGTAGCCCTGATACCAAACCTGCTGTACAGATGTATGGATGCTGGTGTGTCTACGCGGCTGAAGTACTGCGTGAGTGTGAAACAGAGGGAGAGAGCAGCAGGAGCAGTATTTCAGAACAACAGAGTCCAGTACAGAGAAGTGGAGATGTGAGTTTTTGGGGGGATTTTGCTGCGCTGCAGTGTCTGACACATTTGTGAGCTTTGCCATAAAAACCTCAAACTGAGATACAGAAACGGATAAATGTGAGAAAAAACTGTATAACATCAGAAGGCCCATAAACTTTAAGCCTCTATAACAGCATTATCCCTTAGAAAACTATTTTGCATTATTTTGTAGCCAATATTACCATTTGTTTGTTTGGTTTTAGTTTGACTCACAGAACATTCTGGGTTCAAAAGTTAATAGGATATTTCTTCAGTATTAATGGGTGGCAGCTAAAGGTTCAACATTTTGCAAAATTTATCTCTTATCTGCTGCTTGCCAACAGTGAAATGAAAATATCAGTCAGGACATGTTTAGCCAAGCCTATCATACAAGACTGAAACAGGGGAAAACAGCTTTACTTGGGTATGGTCAAAATATGCCTACGGATACCTCAGAAGCTCACAAATTAATGTGTTATATCTTGTTTGTTTATCTGCACACAAATAGAAATATAAAAACTTAAATTTGAGTTTTATAGAGAGTTACACACAGGAACTATTTCTTGGCGACCAACAGTCCCAAAGTTCCCAAAGTTTTGTCATCACTGTGAGGTTGCCAAGTTTGATACAATGGTGCTTGTACAGCAACCAAAACCAAAAGCTGTGCTCACTAACTATATGTGACAACCCACACTATAGCAGATGCTGCACAGGAGGGCTGGGAGAAGGCGTAAACTGTTGTTTGTCAAGAAACAGTAGAGACATGTAACTAAAAAAATCATTATATTTGTGTTCATCTACAGGCTAAAGAAGTCAAATTTTAAGGCTATATTTATTCTTTGGTCAAAGCCAGGCTAAGTTGATGTTTCCCCTTCTTCCCAGTGTTTATGTTAAACTAAGCTAACTAATCTTAATTCCATTCTCTCATCTCAGTCCTAATAAGAAAGTGAATACATTACCAGTCAAAAGTTTTAGAATACCTCAGTTTTTCAGTTTTAATTGAAATTTACTTAGTTTAATGACTCAGTGTACGAACAGTTGGAGAAAAAACAAGAAATCATGGAAACTTTTTGATATAAGTTTTTGACTAATCAAAGAATACGGTGACTAGACATCCCGAATTGTCCGGGATTGTCTGGTTTCAAGCTGGGTGTCCCAAGTCCCAACAAATATCTGTGAAAGACTAAAATGTCCCAGTTTTCAACATTCACTACCAAAGTGTCCCTGTTTTCACCACAATTAAAATAATAATTATAATATTTCAGTGCTTACGTAGACGTTTATCATGTTCTGTTCCACTCGTTATTACCTAACTCAATATGAAAACATAAACGATGCGCCATGCGTCTGAATTCAACATTGATTTGTCTGTATGTGTGTCAATCAATCAATGTGTTGTTGTCAAGGCTGTTGCTAGCCTATGACGCCTGCAGCTCCATTATCATACTGACAGAACCTGTCAGTATGATAATGGTTGGCTGTCAAGCCACAGAGAGAGCCAGTCTTTTCTAAAGAGCTCCAGGAGGTTTACTCCTTCCTTCGTAAAGTACCTGGCAACGAAATTGCTGCATTCTGCACACATTGCAAGAGTACATTTTCAGTCACGCACGGTGGAAACGGCGGAAAGACGGCCAAACATAAGCAGTGGTTTCCCTGAGAGCTGAGAGCTGTAGAAAAGAAACTCTAAGAAGAAAGACTGCAACGTGTAAAAAACCCGGCAATCTTCTCAAAGGTAACTTTCTTTAAAGGCTCATTCTCGGTTTTGTTATTGGTGGGGTGCAATTGTGATTTAATGTTCTGGTGTTTTAATCTTTGTAAACTCGTGACCAGCTTGTGGCATAGTGTTGTGAAGTTGTAAGTTAAAGTTGTTTTTATCTTATAGCCTATAAAGTTATTTATAGGCCATAAAGACATTTGTACCTTGTTTTGTTTTTTGTTTTTTAATAACTGGCAGAGAATGTGTCAGTCAGCCATTTAGCCAGCAGCCTGCGCTTGTGCACACTGACAAATACCTTGATGAATTTTGGGAGACAAAACATAATTTTGTCTGCTGATGTGCTGTCCATGGTGTTGAAAGGTGTGCTCAGAAGGTGTGCTAAGTGCTGAAATAATTGTCCCCCAATCCACCTAAATGCATACATGTGTGTGTGCATGAACGTGTGGTATACTTAACAGTCCTGGTTTAGGGGGTTGAAAATATGGTCACCCTATCAAAACAGACACCTTTTGCAGATACAATGGAAATCAAATATTGTTGGAAAAGTTCTTCCCAACACTGTTGCAGAAGTTCCCATGAATAAGTTGCTTTGCTTTCACCCCTCTGTCCAGTTCATCCCAAACCAGCTCGATGATTGTGCTGGCCATCTCATGATTTGAAGCCTCTTGTTCTTTTCTTCTAAGGTAGTTGTGACACCCTGGAGGTTTCTTTTGGCTCATTAACTTGCTGTATGAAGAACTCCTGACTAGGTGTAGACCAGATGGTATTGCATGGCTCTGCAAAATGCTGCAGTAGCCCTTTCCAGTCACTCTGTGTAAGTCCCCAACTCTGGATCCAGCAAAAGAGCCCCAGACCATCAGGCTTCCCTCTCCATGCTTTCATACACACAGAGGGTTTGTAAGTAATCAACTAAAGTTGGGACACTTGTTGGAATTGTTTGCATCAACTTCCAGAGTTTAATTTATGCCATTGCTGCAAAAGCAATGGGTTGTTAGCCCAGTACTTGATCCCTGAAATTTCATTACCCACAATCTTTCTTTTGGAAACCTAAATGGCAGTTTACCACTTATCTTTGTAGCATTTAAGGTTACACATTGGACTTGAACTGCTTAAATTTCAACAAAAACTGGAAAAATGTGTGTTTTAAAACTTTTGACCTGTAGTGTAAGTGCATTTTCCAAAATTATTACTGTATTCCTTCAACTATCACATGTTTATGTACAGTGATGGTTAGATACTAGGGTTAGCTAGTGACTGTAGCAGGATGACTTCGGTACTGTAAGTAAAACTAAATCCAGCAGCATCTCATTGTCTTTATTAGAAGATAGAGTTAGTCAGTTGTCAGTGATACTTTTTCAATACAACGGTCAGAAAAACACACACACACACACACACACACACACACACACACAGAAACTATGTCTATTGAATTTTGCTGTGAAAGCAAACTTATAAAAAAATCATCTGATGGCTGCCACTGATTGTGTCACAACTAGTCATCTGTTGTCCATATTAGTTAGGCTATTTTAATGACGTGGAAGACAGCAGAACTTCCAAACATTTCCTCTTGGGGGCAGCGCCACAGTTTGTAGTCATTTCTTGCTCCATGCTGATTCAGCAGTAAAATGTGGAACTTATGTGATGGCTACATCTGTAGTTAAAACAGCGTGAAAGCCTCAGTACTTCCCCCTGAAGCCTCCAAGGCTGGACCAGCTCCCAGCGAGGAGGAACCCTGTAGAGTCAGCACCGTAACTCAGACAACAACTGGCACACAGGCAGTGCCGGCCCTTTGTCGGGCTTCTATCTGGCATGTGTGAGTTAGACTTCAGTGGTTAAAATAAAAACAAAAACAACAGCAACACATGGTTGAATCATTTTCAAAGCTGTGACTCCACATCAAAACCTTGTCCAACAGAACGTGACAGTAATGTGAAATACAGAAAGCACGCACATGACAGAAAATTAAGATGAATCTTAAATGACAATAGGATAGTGTGCACTTTCTGCATTCTTGGTAGATAAGAGATTCCCTTTGAGTAAACATCCACTTTACACCTCTTGTGTGTATGATAATCTAAAGTTCTGGCTGTCCAATAAGATCTTTACAAGGCAGTTCAATCAGTTTTTATCCTCTTAACATTTTAATATGGCAGCGCTTTTTAGATCTTTCTCTCTTCTCACACACACATATGTGCATACATAGAGCTTCAGAGATTTCCCGTATTGTTTGATGGGAAATAAAGATAGAGATGAAGAGGGGAAAGGCAGGAGGTCGAGGACATGAGTACATCTCATCTTGGAGAACGCTCCAGAGACGCTCTATCAAAGCCACTTTCCTTCCGCCCATAAATACCAGCTCAATAAATAATATACCCCCTGCCACACTGATCACAGATCTGCTCAACACATGAGAGGCATGATCATCACTTCAAGGAAAACTCAATGGCCAATACAAAATGTACCATGAAAGTGTAATTACACAGCCTTTTGTTTTACTGCAACACAGCAGGCCTGATAGTGAAAATAAGAGAAATGTCCATCAAAACCTGCCATTCAAGTCTGTCTTGATGAAATCTTTAAAAAGTAAAAAATGCAGCAAGTGCTGATGTTTCTCTCATCAAGTTGACAGAATAAAGTATGCACTGACATTCAAATATTTCATCATGAAGCTGCATTAATTGTTTTTGATCTTTTTGGGGCAGCAGAACAAACGCTGTCCTTTCAGCTGTGGTTGTCACCAGTTCCTGAAGGAATTATTTGGCTCTTTAGCTGTTAAATGTTCCACAGTGTTCACCAGGTAGTAGTTTTAAAAAACAGCTGCCTGTTGCAGCTATAAAGATGAGGTTGATGAGAGCAGCGAAAGTGAACCAAACCTGTAAAGTTGCAGGCCACAAAAACCAAAACAATGAGCTGAAAGATGCTGAATCAAGTGAACTCCTCCACATTGTATATAGTCATTTAATCCATTGTTAATATAAAAAAGCATAATTAGTACAGCTTTAAAAAAAAATTCTAATCCCTCAAATATCAAGACTCTGTAGTGGTTAGATGGCTGTTTCACAGACAGAGATACTTATAATTTATTTACTGTGGTGTTATTTTGTGATGTTTTACATGATATGTCATTTTAAGGTGATCACTTTATTAGACATAATAGATATCAGTGATAATATGTGGACAAATCCATCACATCACAGTTTAAAATAAACATCTTTAATACTCAAAAATTCTAATGATGTTGTGATTTTTATGTGAATGTGCAGGTCAGGTCAGGGCTGCTGGTTAAGTGTTGTGCTCAGAGGCACACTGGCAGTGAGTCATCTCAAGTACTGTGAAACCATGTTGGTGGAAGTCATTCTGCTTTGATTTCTGTATTTGTGGCCAAATACAAAAATTGTGGGTCAAGTTAGGATGATGATGATGACAAGTGCATTGATTAGACCTTTTACTGCGGTACAGTTGATTGGGGATTTTTTTTTTTTTAAACACAAACATAAGGGGCTTTTGTGGGTAAGGACCAGCAACTGGACAATTTCCAGTGGACTGTTAATTTTGTGAAAATGAAATGTAGAGATTATAAAATCCTGTTTTTAAAGATGGACTGTGTAGTGTGATAGCAAGAATTCATGAGTGCCCAAACCATTTTTCCCTAGGATTATAGTCTAGTATTTTGACAGAAGTAGATTTAAGTGTGAAATGAATCACATATAGCTTTGTACCTCAGAGCTGTGGACAAGTATTAGATTTCTACTTTTACCTTCCGATGTCTAACTTTTTATGACCTTTATTTATTCTTTTTATTTGTTTAAACTTTATTCAACTATAGGAGATCTGAACAGATGTTTCAAGAGTGTCCTGGCACCTGAATACTGTTTTTCTTTTTACTAAATGTATTCACATGTGAAAGCTCACCAGTGCAACCACAGTCTTCTGCTTAGTGTCTCCACTAAACCCACCTCACTCATGGGCATCTCCAGTAATTGTTGGAGGGGATGGAGGATGAGAGATTTTGCGATTTTCCCCCTGTGTGGGCAGGGAAAAGGGGATTCCTAAATAGATCTTCACCAGGAAGCCACAGGCCTTAAATAGCCTGTTGGAGGATTACTGCAGGATCTCCACAGAGCCTGGCTGACAGAGAAATATGGCTTTTAACACATCCATGCGTCTTTTATCAGCCATGGCCTAAGACGGGCATTTGGTCCTTTTTTCCTGTTCTCTTCTCTTTCTATCCCTTTTTTTTTTGGAAGAAGAGAAGGGAGGTGAGGAGAGGCGGAGGGCAGTGTTCTTTCTTTCCATCAGAGATGCAGAGCTGAGGACTTCTGCCAGCGAGCAGAGCTTTGAAAGTGAAACGTAAGAATGGCAGATCACAGAGGCCAAAGAAAAATGATATTCTCCTCGTTACGACTCCCCCGGCCAGGGCCTTTGTTGTGGGGGCTTCTGCTTTTAACTGGAAACAGGTCCGGGCGCCTCCTGTGTTTCTGCAGTGTCCCGTACACACACAAACACACACACACACACACACACACATACGCACACACGTATGCACACATATGTACATATGTTTGGGTGTACAGTGCGTTCGGATACACTCGCACATGTACATGCACATTCAAACTCTCAATCATTTCTCCATCCCCTAAAGCCTGGTGACAGCTTATTAAACCTGATGCCACGTGCAAAGCCGCGCTCTCTGCAGGAACTTTGCCTTCACCTGTCAGTGGAGACACCGGAAGGCCAGGTGGGGGCGTCCTACTATAGATGGCAGGTGGAAAACAAGGGCCACGTTGCAGGTAGGATAACGGAATGCAGCGCAGAAGGAGAGGAGCCTACAACATCCCTCCTGTACATATAAATCTGTCAACACCATCCTGTTCTCGCTTTCTATCTCCTCCTGAGAAGTATTTCACAACCTGAGATCTGAGTCCATCTGACATGGTCACTGTAGTGTTTCTAGTGAGATTTGTTATCAGATATTTATTTTTTTTATTTTTTCAGAGAAGGGTGTGGTAAAATTCAGAAGAGAAAAAGACATAAGCACTAACCTGCTGCGCCTCTGGTCTTGGGTCTTTCAATTCCAAATTACTTTGTTTTTTTGCACCATTTTGTTTTGAAATGTGTCACCCAACCTAGAATGACAATAAAAGATGAAATGCTAAAAATGAAGTAAACCAAGAGTTAAGTGCCATTTATCTAACATGTCAAGTGGCTCACAGAAACAACGTCTTCTGGGGACGACGTGGCAAAGTGGTTCTCTCTGTCTCATTTTCACCCCTGGAGCTGCTGGTTACCACAGCGAGTTGTACTGCTGGCGCTAGAGCAGACTTTTATAGCTGAGACTGAGCATGTATTCCTGGTTTGGATGTTTTCCCACTCTGCAAAGTATGAAAATCACAGAACAAGAGATTTTGTCTCACAATGAAACTTAAAATGTTATTTTTATCTTGTTATGCCAATGAAGTGTGACAATTCCACTTAATTTCAGTACAATTTTACCCATTTACCCAAAGGTTTTTTCTTTAGTAAAGTAAGATTGCTGTTCTCTCTCACTGTGCTGGATTAAATTACCTCTTAAGATGGATACTTTTTGATTTTTTGCAGTGTCAACACACCGTTTAAATGAAACACCCCAGAGCCGAGACAAGTAGCACAACATCTCACTTCATCCGACTGTTCCTTCTCCCACCAACACACACACACACAAACTCAAAATAAACTCAAACTGCTTTTCATTTGCTATCTGATATGGCTTATTTTGGGGGATTTAATGCTTTGTTGAATCAAACAGAAAATGTGTAAAACTAATGTGGCGCCACTTTTGATTTGGTAAATATGCTTCCTGGTTCCATATTTTGGGCAGGGGGAGACCATCAGGCTTCAGAGGCACTGCCAAAGCCTGTGGCGAGGTGGGCGTAGCTTTAGCATGTGAACACTCATCTTTTTAGAATTAAAAGAGGAGTTGATTGACAACTTTTAGCGATGGCCGGAGGAGAGATTCAGAGACTTCATTTTGACTGATACACACACGCATGCATACACACAGAAAAACACGTGTGCACATGCATACCCTCTCTGAGCCAACTGGTCCTCAGAGAAGCCCACAATTTGTCCAGATTTCATCAAAGTAGGAAAATGAGAGTTTAGCATACTGTCTGTAATACATAAAGAATCCTTAGTGCCCTCTAGCAAACCATTCAATCACAGGCCCAGATATGACCAAAACAGTTGTAGCCTCTTCATTGTGAAACACAGTTACTTTGAGTCTTGAGCCCCAATACCTTTGACCTCTTTAATGCTAACTCGAAAGTCTGCTATTGTCCCTCATTGGTTTCATATTGGCGATGACACAGTCAGTCAGTAAAGTGATTCCCATGCCTCTCGCCTCCGCCTCGTTCCACATCTGCTGCATATCATTAAATGGAAAAATCCAGTAAAAATATTTACTTCCCGCTCGGCTCTTTGAGCTAAATATACTTTTCCAGTTGTCTTTGGATTGATTGGGCTTTGAGAAAGGGTGATGGTCTGTCTTTGCAGCTGTCACAAATCAGGTGTCTGATTTTCATCAGTTGTGTCTGTCCTGTGACAGATTAGTGTTGCACATCAGTTTGTCAAAGGCATGAACCAGCGAGGAGATTGATGCCTTCTGCTGTTTACCTCCAGACACACACACACAGACTTGAGTATATCATTTTGAAAATGTTAACAATCATTGTTCATTTTAATATATAACATGGCACCTTAACTCCTTTTCACTATTCTTTCTAACTCCTACATGTTGGAGTTCTTATTACAACCTCACTTTCTGCAGAGAATAATGCATTATACTGTAGCTTTCACTATTTCCCCAAATCCTCAAATGAGTCTCCTAAATGAAGCATGTTATTCCTCCATCATGTCTGTAATGGAGAGGATGCATGTGGGTGAAATGTTTTCTTCTTTCCTCTGAATTAATTCAGCATAATGTGTTTCCAAAGTAGCCTAATGCTGTGTGCAAGTCCACAAGGAACAGATTATGCTAAGTGTATTCACAGCTGCAATATTTATTTGGTTTTGCTTTTACATCAACAAATAATTAGTTGCAGTGTTACAGTACTAGAGTGTGGGTTTTTAATAGATGTGCAAAGCACTCTACTGGAACTAATACTCCCAAAGTGATGGCAGTTCGGAAAGAAAGTGTATTACTAATAAGATAAACACAATTAAAATTAAATAATCTTTCAATTCAAACCACATACTTGGGTTGGAAGGATATCTTAGGCTTGCCAAAAGATTCAACTGATATCAACATTTAAATTAAAAGTATCGGATTTTAGCAATTTTAATGAAGATAGCTTACGGATTGCTCAATTTATAATTTTACTGATTCATTTCAGTGTTTCAAATATTTTAAGTGTCCCATTAGGGTTTATAAAAACGTATTCCACCCTGACAGGGATTTAGAAAAAAAACAGAGGGAAACACTGACTTCATCTTGTTATTCTTTAAAAAAGATGTTGAACATCAGCAAAATATTGGCAATCAGTAGTTTAATTTGGGTGCTGGTGTTGGTGTTGACCTTCAAAAACCCATATCTGTTGAGCCCAACTCTACTAAATGTGCTATAAAACTTTTCTGGAAAGCTACCTGGCAGGTTTAAAACTTGCTTTTAAAGACTTCAACACGCTATTGTACATTTTATTTTACTTTTCACCATAAATGTATTTGTGCTCTAATACTGCACTTTCTAAAGCATCATAGGTCTTCCATCTAGATAACACTAATCCTGTCACATCAACCACTAAACCAAACCCAGTGCAGTCTTCTGAAACAAACCAGACCCTGAAAGATTGACAGTTCCCTTACCTTTGCTCTAGATTACGAAATAAAAATAAAGTGGAGGTTTCGCCCGTTAAATCCCAGATGACTTTGTTCTCTGAGGTAGACAGTAAAAATCTGAGACTTTTGTATCAGGGTTGAATCTCTGGTAGTCACAGGATTTAAACTGAAAACAAAGAGCCCAGTCAGAGCAACCCACTTATCCAGCATGTGCAAGAGTGTAGGTATTATTTGTGTGTGTATGCATGTTGCCATGGGTGTATACACATATACTGTATGTCCACCCACAAATGTGTCTACCTGCCTGTTTCTATTCAACATCATCCAGTTCTCAGCAAAGAGAAATGGGGGTCAGAGACTCCACATAACCAGCAGATGTAGACAAGAACAACCAATTTAAATATTGGCAATATTATCTCCTCTTACGTCCCTCAATCATGTATACTGACTAAATTAAAAAAGAGGCAGGAATGAGTACAGAGTTTGGTTTGACTCTAATAGGTTATTGCACTGTGATTTGCATAATTTGTAAGAAGGGAATGGGGAATGCTGGAGAGAGCTGATTAGAGAAAATGTCACAGTGGATTCACATTTCACCAGCAACTGATTGGACATGAAGCTTTCCAAATGAGCCTTGAGGACACATGAAAAGTCTTCAGATGATGAGCAGGAAAGAGAGGAAAATGCGGGAGAAAGAAAAGAAAGCGATGAAGAGGGCAAGCTGGGGAGCGTTGTTATCCCGTTCATATTTCATAGAGGCATTAAATCAAAGCTTGCTGGATTTCCAATGATCAGAAAGAATCATTCCAGAGTATTTATTACATATTATGAAGTAGAAGAGCTGTACACCATGAGTTTTATGAGTTTTTTATGTGTTTTTTTTTCTTTTCATAAAGTCTTTGTGTCCCCAGGGCAAGTTCAAGTATTCACCCCAGTAAAAGGGTTCACACAGCAAGTTTCAAGCGGGTCGAGCTTTGCCCCAAACACTTCAAAAGATCTCTTTTTTATTATGGAACATTATTTCCTTTTGGAGAAAATAAGTGATTATTCTGCGAGAGAGTTTTGCTGAAAGAAAGAGAGAAACAGAATGACAACAGCACACGCACTAACAGTCTCTGAATCTGACAGTCGCGGCCGCTGGCAGGCTCGTTTCTCATCTGTGCCCACACTGCAAACACCCCCAAACCAAGTCACCAGTCACGTTACTTTCAACATTGATTTAATGTGTTATCTGTCACTCTGCACTGCCAACAGAAAGTAGGAAATCTTCTGATTTGCACAGTACAACCAAAGAAAGTCACAATATAAACTGTGTGGTGGTGGTGGGGAAGAAAAGAACAACTGCTACATCTCAAATATGCACATAATCTCCTTCTGATGCTACTGGCTGCTCTGAATGTTTTATAAAGATTTATGTCAGCCTTAAGATCTACGAACCAAAAGTGATCATGCTGAGTTTAGTTTAGTTTAACCTCAGCTGCATTCCTACTCACACCTATTGTATTACATTTACTGTTCATGTTTTATCACCTATCATAAAGTACAACCTCTCACAGGCATAATCTGAACTGGAGATTTCTTACTACTGAAAATAAAAATATCCAAGAAACTCTTGTTGAGGAGGAAAACAAAAGCTTGTTTTTACATTTGTCTACCATCAAAGTCATTTTAAACTGTCATTAAATTGGCTCTCTTATTAAAAACGTGACCAAATGCTGACCAGATCTGGTCCTCATCAGGACTCTAAGTACTTTCATATCAGCTGCACGGCAGATACACTGTACACTTACATTTTTGTAGGCTGATATTTTCATAACAATAAATCTCCACTGCTTGTTTAAAAATTAATTTTAAAGAGTTCCTTGTCTTACAATTTTTAGAAGTTGTTTGGAAAAATCCAGCACTGAGATCCATTTCACTTTTCCTTCTAAAATATTTTGTTAGGTTTGTTCAGTTATTTTCTTTAAGTGACCTAAAGGTCAAATTTATTATCCCCCTTAAAAAAAGACACCTGGACACGTGGAGACACTAAAGAAGTGCTAGTTTGAAGCAGAAGAAAGCTGACTAAATGTGTTCAAAGTTTTTCCCGCTTTCCTCCATAAAGAAAGCATTTTGTGGCAGTGAGCTGTTCAGTACAACCAGCTGTGGCTGTGGTGGACAGCTACGAGGTGTCGCAGACACACGCATACACTTTCCCTCAGGACATTTCTGGATGTTCTGATGCAGCATTTAGACTGACATTAGATGACAAACTAGATATCACTCATTGTTAATAAGAGATGACAGTAAACTGTAACAACAGAGAGGGCAACATGTAACTACTGTCTTGACTTTTGACGTCTCTTGCCACAGATTCTAATCTAGATAGTGGACCAGTCACAGCCCTGCTCCTCTTTATTAAACTGCAGCTAAACACTTTGATGATGTGCAGGATATGAGATGCGAATCTTAATTTCATTTTGTGATTTCCCAAAGAAGATGCCAGATAATTGGCATGATGCCACTTAATGGGTTGATGGGTAGAGCAGTAAAGACCCCCTTGTAGCAGATTTAGAGCTGCAACGATTAATTGATGAATCAATTAGTGGATCAACAGAAAATTAATTGGCAACTATTTTGATAATCGATTAAACATCTCTGTTATTTTTCAAGCAAAACTGCCCAATATTTTGTACTTCCAGCTTCTCAAATGAATTAAAAACCTAAGGTTTTGGACTGTTAGTCAGATAAAACAAGCTAATTGAAGACATCTCCATGGCCACTAAGAAATTATGAATTCCATCTTTAAACATTTCTAAACTATTAATCAATTAAGTAAGTAAGAAGTAAGAAAATAATCATCAGTTGCAGCTCTATGCAGATTCATCCTTTATCCATCACAGTGAATAAAACAAAACTAACTAACTAATGCAGAAACCAGTCAAATTTAAGCAACTAAAATAAATTTAGTCAGTCAGGTCAGGGTTAAGAGTCTGGCTAAAGCTGGATTTATACTTGACACAAGGAGTTAACGGCAGTCCTGCTGTAGATGCCTGGAGCACAGGTTTTGATTTATAGTTCATCGATTTCACCCACTGATAGCACCTCTCCAACACTAGATGGATGTACAGTATTGTACATGATCAGGCCATTTATCACAAAAAAGCTAAAGTTAAGCGAGGCGGAATTGGTGTTTATGTGCTGCATGAAAAACCTACGTGAACGTTAATGTATTAATGCACCCACAGAGGAGTTCACAATCGTCAGTCACAATCGAGTTTTCATAGCTTCAAGCGAGCTTCAGCGAGGAATGAATTACTCACATAAGGAATGACATGCACCTCCCTCATGTGGGGAAAAAAACGAGTACACATAATACTTTCACACAACACCAGCGCCTGTTGGTAGATGTGAGCAAATCAGCCGCTGCCTGCGTGTATGGATTGAATCATAAGAGTCTGAAATGGCGTGACTGCGAACTGTGAGTTATGCTCAGATCTCTCCCAGACATCAAATGCTTTGGACATCCATCACTCAGCCTCTACATGACATTTACAGCCACTGATGTGTTCACTCCTTTGCCTTTGCTTTGGCACTTCGCACAATGGCTTCCACTGACACTCAGATATACAACAGCTACACACTGCAGAAGATGCAATTAGAGAGCAAACTACTCCAAAAAAGACACAAAAGAAACTAAATTAACTACAAAAATTACTAAATTAGCTACAAATTAAATTATAATACTTGCTGAAAAAAGTTGACATTTTTTAAAATATTCTCAACTAAAACAGCTTAAACTACACAATTTTTAAATTACAATATAAAATAGTGTTAATATTTCAGGGGATTTGTACATTTACAGGTTTTATTCTGGATAAAATACCAGCATCAACAATGTTGTATGAGTTATGAGGTGAAAAAAGCCTTTCATCTTTACATGATCAATTACATCCTGCTTTCGTCAGTGTGGCTCTTTGAAGCCTTTGATACTAACTGCAATATTTAAGAGGAATTGTAATGTGGATTGTTCTGTCTATGAGAGACAGTTAATCTCACAAAAATGTAAATAAAGGGAAACATTTAAAAAGTATTGACTTAACAATTATAAGGTTTATTCTTACTTTAGGAAAATTCTGAGTTCCAAAGTTCAAAGCATCTTTTGAGTTAATTAAAATTTATTTTCTTAAAATCTGGTTTGATAATGTTTCACATTGTTTCCTATTCAAATGAACATTCAGAAAACAATGAAAACTGCATTGACGAAATTGCAGTTATTAACTCTTAATTGTAGTTATTAACCTGTTTATGTTTGACAATTACACTAAATATTCCCTGTGGAAAACATTTGACTATTTTGAAAAAACTACACCACACAGGCAGATTATTAAACCCTCATTTAATGGATTTATGTGACCAACTCAGTCAGGTAATTGAAATTGTTCTATACTTTTAATCAAGTATTGTTCTTTTCAAGAATAATTTATCAAGTATAGTCAGTTTCATTTCTATTGCCCAAAATCACACATTTGTCACAGGACAATCTGTAACATACAGTACAACACCATCTACCCTCAGTTCGGATAATAAAGGGTCTATAGACAGAAGGGTCTTATTCTAGGCCCATTTTATCTGTCTATTATCTTAATGGGGCCTGTTGCTTTTATTGCTTTTTGTCTTGTTTAATCATTAAACTGTTTATTGCTCCTTTGTCCTTATTGTGTGGGAAAACAGTAAACCTGCAGAAAACACATTTTAGCTGAATTCAACCCACAGCAGGTAATCACATTGCTTTTAACATTACTTTGCTGTTTTTCCACCAAATAAATACATATATGAATAAATATCTGCAGTTTATGTATAAATATCTTTCTCTGGCCTGTGTGTAAAATCGCTCAAACAATGATGGACAGCCAGCACATGTTAGGCATGAATCTGCGACCCGTGTCCATGGACTCGGCTGTATTTAGTCTGATAATAAACCTGGGAGAGACAGAGGTGGAGGAGCTCGGAGCCTTGCCAGGGCATGATAACACCTTGACAATTCAACACACATGTGCTGCGGCGTGCTGGGCCGCAGCCTCGGGGCAGAGCCTCTACCAGCATGTGGAAGAGGTTTTCCACTCAGCTGAACGTCCAGAACCTCCAATACGGCGGCCCCAGAGCCAGATCTAACTCCATGGTGTTAGGCATCGAGGCCAGCTGTGGATTAACACAATTTGCACCTCCTCTCGGTGCAGGTAACACCCACACCTCCTCGTGGAGGTCCAACTCTTCAGATTTAGCCTTTGGCTCCACCTTCACAGCCTTTGTGCTGAAGCAAAAATAAAACACAAATTCAGACACACACACACAGAAAGACAGACAGCTCTCAAGAAGCCAGGTTTTGTTACTGAAGATATTACATTTACAAAGAGTAAATTCAATTCCGAAGCCGTAATGAAATAAGAGCGAGAGAATCTAATTTAACATCTGCTGTTTTAAAATGCTTCAACAACTTCTTGGGGCGTTTTGTTTCGTTGGCGGTGAGCTGAGACACTGTGGCATTCATACCATTTTCTCTCACATCCTGCCATCGATCCATCACTTACAGGAGGGGACCCTAACATAACAGGCTCATGATATCAAAGGTTGGGACATCTGTGTTTTATATGTAAGGACCTTCAAAACACCTGTCAAAGTCCACACTCCGTTTGACAAGTTTGACATTTCCAGAGAGAGCCCTGGTACCTCCTAGGGGTTTTGTTTGGTTTTCCGGCCTTTGTCTTGTATGTTTGATCAGTTTTGGATCAAGTCTATTACTTTAAGACTCCCTAATACGGTCATCTGTGAGTGACAACCCAAAATATAAATGTGGGGCCTTATAGTAACAAGGCTCTAAGGAGCACTACAGTTTATTCAACTTTTTTATTTACTTGTGAAGTGAAGATTAAGTATTAAGAAGGAAAGAAAGTCATTCATTTAACTGGGGTACAACAAAAACACAAACAGATAGACACTGATTGACCAGAGTAGGCAAACTCATGGAGACACATAAGCAAATACATTCAGAAATATTCAACAGAGGTTTAACAGAGGTTATGTATTGCAGTGAGGGAAGGAGAGAAGGGGGGGGAAATTGAAAGAGGAAGGATGGAAGGGACATAGGAGGAAAGGACAGAATGAAGGAAAGAAGGAGTAGAATAATAGAGGAGAATAGAAGGGATATGAAGCAAGGGAAGGAAGGAAAACGGACCAAATGAGGGAAGTCAGTAAGGAAGGAAAGAGGATGGAAAGGAGGGAGGAGAGTAGTTTAGGAAGGAAGAAAGGAGAGAAGGAAAACAGGAGGTGTTTGTTGCTCCTAGAAACAATTGACCTGAGTGAGCTTTTGGTGTTTTTTGGCACAAAGAGAGGCCATGGCCCAGAGTGCTGACAGAGAGGCATAGCTGGTGTTGAGCCACTGTGGGTGGAGCATCACACTGTGAAGGGGGAGACGTGTGCAGTGGGGGAAGGGGGAGGTAGGACGTGGGGGGGTAGGACGTAGTTTGGGGGCTGGACTGCCCTCTGACACGACCCTGTCACATGAGAAGGGAACCAACACCTACTACAGGCCTGTCAAACAGCCCAGGTTAAGGTAAGAGACTGATTTCATCCACCTCTGAAACTATATTTATGTACTCTTATTGGATTCTACTTTACTGTGTTCAGCTTGTACCTAAATGTAGACACCAAGTGGTTTTACAGCGGGGGGAATTTAAAACAGCAAGGTGTCAGGATGTGTTTATTTGCTGGTGATGAGCGGTAGTCTGAAATGTCAGCAGGCCTATATGACAAATACAAATACTGTGTAACAGAAGATGGTTAAATCTTCACCTTGTTAAGCAATACACACTAAATACCAAATACCAGGTATTTACTAGAAATTCACCTGGACAATGTGCTCTCAGCAGCCATTCAGTGAGTTTAAATGCCTGACACCTTTCACAGCCTACACAGGACAGAGGCTCACATTCATCGCACACATCCAGCCACCCTGAAAACCTTCAGTAAAAAATAAAAATAATATCCTGGTTAAAAGATGATAAATTTAGCAGTGCTTGGCAGAGGTAAAATAAATATATATATATATATTTAATATTTTGCATAAAAGTGAGAGGTTTTACATTAAAAGTGAGAGCCAAAAACAGCTTTTCTGCTATTTTAAATATATATAAGTACAAACAACCAAACCAAATTAAACTATATATATAAAGTTGTTATTTTGCAGTAAAATTATTTTTCAAGTACTTTCATGGGCTGTTTTTTACAAGTATTCCTTTAAAAAATCTTAAAAATGAAAACTGGGGTTTTAAATGGCACCACAAATATATTCTAATTTAATCTTACAAAGCTGACATAAATCAGGAAGCAGGTTTACACAGTTATGTGTGTCATATGTCATGTGTTTACAACACTAAGAGGTGTGACATCAGAGGTCATTTATAGTTATGCTATAGAGACACTACAGAGAGTGTGTAGAGCGCAGCACTGACACACACACACACACGCGTCAAATGAAAGTCTGTGTTTATCTGCTTCACAGATGTTGAATGAAGCTTTAAGAATGAACTTTCATTCAGTATTGCACTGCCCTCAAGTGTTCATAGCTGAAAGCCTATACTACAGGATCTATAGTAGGAAGGTTTTACATGGAGACTGTATGTGTGTATGTACAGTACTACATTAGTATGTTTTTTTTAAAGAAACATGCTACAATCGCTGCTTTATCTAAGCTTTATTGGTGGTTTCCAGGATAAAACAATAAATACTTAAATTATTGTGGGTCTATTATTACTATTAGTTGTAGTAGTTGTAACTGTAATAATACTAGTTTCTGCAGCAGTCAAAGTTTACATAATAATACTTTTTTTGTTTAGTTTAGTTGACATTGTAAGCAGGCAGATACAAAATAACACGCATACCATATGAAACAATAACATCCAACACTAATATCTATTGTGGTCTTTGACATCAAGAGAGTAAAGATGATGTAATAAAATATATATGGAATTTTATGGTATAATATAATAGTGATAGTTGTTTCAGTAGTATCGGTTGCAGTATTAGCAGTTGTGATGGTTATTTAAATATTAATGAACTGGAAGTAGTACTATTGCTTGTGTAATTGATTCAAATTATGTATTTAGTTGTATAACACTGCTGCATGCCACCTGTTTGCCTTGGCCAACAGGTGGCATGCTGCTGTGTAAAATTCCCCCTGCAGGGATAAACAAAGTTGTAATGAACTGATTTGAATTGGAGTGAATTGAAAAGCAGTACAATAGCAGCTTCAGTGTAGTAGTAGTAGTAGTAGTAGTAGTAGTAGTAGTAGTAGTAGTAGTATCAGTGTTGTCAGCAGTAGTAATATTAACCTCTGTGCTTTCTGTTTGGTTGACTGATCTGGTTTGTTCACAGGTTATGAATCAGTCAGCAGAGAGGAAGACCAACTGAGCAAAAATGAACATTTGTAATCGGTGAGTAAACTGTATGGAGGTAAAACACAACAGAAGACATAATACACTGTCTGAATGCTCAGAGAGAACATACTGAAAGCTTTTATAAAATCTTCTCCCAATAGGATGTATTGCTTTAATTATCTAATATTAATCATGTAATATATATTATTGTAAGATCTGCAGTGACCCCCACATACACTAACATGGGAGGGAAATGTTTTCTTTATAGACAGAAAGTTTTCATAACCCTGAAATTAAAGAATATAACGCTTCAAAATATAATGTTCATAAGCCCATAAACATTAGATTCTTGGCAAATAATGTGTTTATCATTATCACTTATTATCACTTCAGTTTAAGGTTTTACTAATTTATTCTCCTCAAGGTCACTTGTACACGAGTACATTTTTTTTACTGCTGTATTTACAGCGAACACACCACACACAGCACAAACAACAGCACAAGTGGCAGAAAGCAAACCTGTACTGTCTCTTATTGTTGTGAAGCAACTGTTCCAGGCGCAGGGCCCATTGCAGTGTTTGTTGTTTTTCTAGTCTCTATTGCCATTCAACAAGAATAAGGTGCTGCCACAGCAAGTACAGTTTGCCCTAACACTCCAGCTTTTGTTTTTTTTAGGATAACATTTAGGTAAAAATAGCACTACAGCTGTAATATCCATCTGGGTCATTGCAATGCATAAATGCCTCTCTAGTTAATTTAAGACAGGGCAGCAGCTAATAATTGTTTTCACTGGCAATCAGTTTTTATTTCAAAAAAAAAATGTAAAATGTGTATCACAGGGTCTGAAGGCCAAAGGTGAGGTCTCCAGATTGCCTGCATACAGTAATGTAACAGTAAAAACTCTCATAAGGCTGCACTCAACAGATTTTTAGAATTTTTTGATTGTTAAATTACTTAAATATTGATCCCTTCCAAAAATGTTTTGTCAGTTAATTTTCTGTCAGTTAATTAATTCAGTATTTGAGCTCTACAACCTGCAGGCAACTGCACATCTAACAAACTGTGGAACTGCTGCTTTAGTTGTTACCAGTAGACTTCTGTCCATATTGATCAATGAGCTCAAAATGTTCATTTATTTTCAGTTGGTTAGTATGGCTGATATATGTAGTTGTATGTGTTATTGTTGTTGTTTTAGGACTAGAAAAGGAGGGTCCATCCACACCAATCTGTAATTAAATCAGCATGATAATTATGGTCACCTGTGTTAGGCCCAACAGCTGTGCTCACTAATGACAAAGTGAAAAAATCCTTTTCTAACCCCAACCCACCATTTCTATGGGTTTTCATTTGGACTACGTTCACACTGGAAAAGTTAAAAATTAGGGCCTACTTAAACACACTAAATTAACTTGACTTTTTCATTGTGCTGTGTTGGCTCCATTACATTAATTGTCCCAGTAAACCAGTAAACCATGTCAGCGAGTGAGCATACACAATGCCAGAGAGCTGCAACTGGCTCACCTAAATGTAAAGCAGCCATAATTAATATTAAGTGATTACACCTGTGCTTTTGCTGCTTTGACAAGCCAAAATGTCTGCCATGAAAAGGGTCTATTGTTCTTAAGGAATTCTTATCTACTCAAAGATGGATTAAAAAGTAGAATTAATTATGGACTGATGGATAGCCTCAGGAACATCTCAGAAAACAAACAAATAAGGTATTTAATCAGGAAAATATTGATTTACTCTATATTCATCTCAACACCTCATGTTGATAGTAGCTTTCCAAAGTCACAGGAGAGTTTTGTGCCATTTCCTGTAAGTACAAAATGGTAAAGGACATTATATTTCTTGTCCTCTTCTAACTGTTAAAAGAAAATTAGTAGTGCATATAGTGTTAGTGTGTGCAGTTGTGTGTATTTGGGTTATACAGTGCCTTGAAATTGAATATGTGAGATATTTTCAACATGGCAAGTTGAACTCCTTGGCATTCATTTGATGCATAAAGTGGCAACCCATTGTTGCTGGGCAACATCAAAAAATGGTAAAATGTGTGGTTGATTTTGTATGTCAACACCATGTTTAGAAGAGCCTCCTAAGAAAAATGACACTATAGGTCGTAATGTCAGTCACCAAAAATGACCTATAGTTACATTTGAGTGATATCATGCAGTGGCTGTAGTAATTATGACGGAGAAGTGATGCAGTTCAGATGACATCTTGGATATGGTGGGTTGAGTGGCTGCTTAGATCCTAACTTGCAAAAAGTGGACTTTACTGCAGGAGACAACTGTTCACTTCCTGATTCCAACCGTGAGTCAGAACAGTTTTTTAAAAGACGAACTTCAATTGCCGTGGTGTTTACCATTGCCATGACAACAGAGGTTGCCGAACTTTAACACCATGTTTCAAGTGATCATTTAATTCAAACCATAATCTTTCCCTAACCTTAACCAAGTGGACTTTGTGCCTAAACCTAACCAGACTTTAACCACAGCTCTGCCACATCATAAACATCATTATTCTTTAACAGTGATTTGTAACAGTTTTGGAAAGCACAGCCAAATGACCTTGTCCTGCTGTTTACTGTCAATAGAGGCGCAGGATTAGAAAACGCTTCTGTGGGTCGCTCTGGAGTACATGGTCCAATGACTTGTGGTCATTTAATTTGGAGGACTTGTTGGTTTAGAAACTAAAACAGTAGAGCCAATAACAAAAAAGTCTGACAATAATGTAAAAATAACTTTATTCCAATAAACTCAGAGAAAATCTTGCATAAACGCAGAGAAAGTCGTGCATGTTGCAACAGAGGTCGGTCGCAAGAGCACCTTACTTGAAGGCACTAACATGTAGCCTTCTAGATATGGCAGATTTTTTTTCAGAGTTTGAGAACCCTGCAGCTCAGTTGGACAGGTCCAGTTCAATGCAGTTTATAGTGCATTTTAACAGTCATTTGACATGTCGCCCTGTCCTTCCATATTTTAGTTATATGCTACTTAGGCCTATGTGAACTTTTAACAGTCTAAAAGACGTCAAATGAATGCAAACAGTTCTATTATATTATATTATGTTATATTATATTATATATGGCTTTCCTTTCTGGTTCTGCTGCATCATTTACAAAAAAAATAATAATGATAATAATAATATTAATATATATAATAATATATAATGAGATATATATATATATATATATATATATATTTTTTTTTTTTTATTTTTTTTTTTTTTTTTTTTTTTTTTTTTTTTTTTTTTTTTTACTAATACCTACTGTATTCAGGTATTTCTATGTAATGCTAATTTATGCCTCTACTATACTTAACTACATATCACAGGGAAATTGTACTTTCATCTCAACAAGTGATTTCTTCACTTGAAAAATGTATATAAAATATGATACATTGATATATATCATACTCAATGGTATATCAAGTAGTTGGAATTAATTCATTCTGATTTGACCAGCTACAACTTTTATTAAAATTGCAATGTATTTAAGTAGAATTTTGCATGCGGGACTTGTATTTGTAATGTAGTATTTTGACACTGAGGTATTACAAGGTTTTCTTCAATCAGGAATACCTGAAGACTGAGTACTTCTTCCAGGTCTAGGTAGCCTTGACTAGATATTCTCCAGGCATTGTGTGTGAGCAGCTGTTTCAGGGTCTGCATAAGACAATCTGTGGTTAATGATTAACTTTTTATTTATTCTTCAATCAGCATGAAATCATAGTTTTGTAAGAGCTTATAAAAATTCATTATTTTAAATTGTTACAAATGTGACATCAGTGTGCAGTGCATGTATGTGCTAGCATGTAGGCATGTATACGGCACATGTTCTACTGTACGTACCATCTGGACCACAGAGCACTGTGTCAGACGCCTCTTGTCCTCACTATAGTTGGAGTCACCATCAGCACATTTCCAGCTTGTGTAAACACAATAAGAGCAGGGGTCGCACTCAGGTCACATACACTGTCAGTGGCTTTCATAGTAGCTCTATGAAAGTTTGATTCTAACTGACACAAAAGCAAAGCTGTGGATGCAAGGATCGTCACAGACACAAGGATTTCAACCTTTAAAACAAAATAGAAAAACTAAAAGTAAAACGGTCATTTTAGTTGCTCAGATGTCAAAGTGCAGAAGCTTGACTGGTGAGTTGTTGACAGTGTGCTTTGCACTACATTTGCTGATATGAGAGGAGTTTCAGTTTGCACAGCGATGTTGCAACTTCAGTCCTCCATGGAGACTGTCATGTGAGAACAAGGGGTTTTGTTTATGAAAAATCAGTCATTTGTGGTAAGTCTTGAAGCTGTAACTTCTTGCATGTAAATGTAGTTTTTCACTCTGAACGTGAAGTGCCTGTTTGCTGTTGGTGCCTGCAGCTGTTTGTCTCACATGCAAAGAAACAAATCCTGTTTCCAGATGACACTGGGTAAAATATGAGAGCTGACTGGTTGTGGTAAACACTGGAAATAAGTGACCAATTATGTTTAACAAAGTCAGAAGTATCCAATATTGGGTAAAGCGATGCTTTAAATACTGGACATTTATGTACTGTTGATATGTGCATATGTTGAAATGCTTTATCTTGAAATATGTCGTTCTGATTATCAGTATGTCAGTTAGTACTGATAGGTGATTATGATATCAGTAAGCTAACTGATGAGTTCTGTTCCCACACAGAGAGGGAGGTCGCTGTGCAGAGATGGCTATGGTATGCCTGACAGACTTTGAGGAGTATGCTAAGGAACATCTGTCAAAGGCAACCTGGGATTATTATGCAGCCGGAGCAGATGAATGCTGCACCAGGGATGACAATCTACTGGCTTATAAAAGGTACAGTACGAAAAATAAAGTTAAAGCAATTTAAGCATGTCAATAGTAAAGTGTGACAGTACTCATCTACAAACAGCACAAAGTAAACAATATTTTCATGACATTTATGACCACAGACATGCAGTTATTGTTCAACATGTAGTGACACAGCACAGTGTAAATCAGCCTTAACTCAGATCCGCATGTTGATGTACCAACAAAAACAGTTAATGTTAAACAGCAGATCATTTGAGGACACAGACTGAAGGCCATAAATTTCGGCTTTTTTGGACTTTGGACAGCTGTAACTGATGTCTGTATACAGTATGTCTGGTTGTGATGCCCTTAATCACTAACAGGAGGTTACATTTTTACCCACATTTTTATTTAACACATCACTGCTGAAGCTGTACTGTTCTTCCAACCCCCTGTAGTGAATAAGGAACTGTTTCCAAATATGCATTACTAATGGGTCAAGAATATCAGGTCATGTTTTTTTTTTCCTCTTGTGTCTCCTCATGCATTCCTCTCAGCTCTCCTAATGTCTCCATAAAGACTGTTAAACTGCTTTTCCTCTCTATAAAGACACAGTTCATATATGTTTTTGCTGCAATAAGCTTGTTACTAGGGCTTTGTTTGCTGATGTGTTTGGTGTCAGGTTAGAATGTTTTCCCAGTAGTAATAAAGGTTGGGCTGGTTCGGGGAAAAATCATTTTAAGTCACAGTTTTGGGAAAACAATGACAATGACAAATCAATGTTCATCAGCATTTACAGATATATGACTTGTTAAGTGTTGTATTTTATCATTTCTTCTCTTAATAGAACGGTTTTATCTGACAATCAAGCATGTTCCGATTTTACAATGCACTGTTAACAGATTGGTTTGGTTTCATGGTTAGGTTCAGAGTAATTTTTTTTCCCTCTACATTAGGGAAATAAAGCAAGAAATAACACTGTAAATAAAGTATACCTGTGAAAGTATTAAAGGAATATTTCCACATTTTGGGATATACACTTTTTCACTTTCTTGCCACAAGCTATATGAGAGGATTGATACCACAGTAAATATTGTCATGGAAAAATGGATTTCACAGAGAGGAACTTCTTTTAGAGTTTTTTAATCACTTGTGCACAGGAGGGACAGTCAGTCTCTATGTAGACTAATGGACATGAGCAGAACCGAGCACTTCTATTTTATAATGTCACACCCAGATCTGCAATTAAGAATAGCACAAAAGAAGTTGTGTTAAATGCCATAGGGAGAGTGTCGTATGTTGTCATGAGACATATCACATGGGGCTTGTGGTTCCGCCTGCTTGTGCCTCCACCAAAGCAACTCTTCTCTATAGCCTGATTGTCTCAGACACCAATCATGTGAGACTTCCACTGCCAAGTAAAAGGTCAAAACACACAGTTCACATATTCAAATCAAAACAACAATACATAAAGAGTACAATCAAATACATAAAAAGTCAAATATGTAAGAGGTCAAATTCCCATCCCAATATGAAGCTACCACCAGCAACCAGTTAGCTTAGCTTAGCATAAAGGCAAGAAACGGGGGGGGGGGGAAGCTAGTCTGGCCCTGTGACTAAATCCACCTACCAGCATCTCTGATTGAAGCTTACTCGCTTCCTTGTCTTGGTGTCACCATGAGGTTTCAAGGAAACCAACAGAAACTCAAGGAAGTCACTGCACCCGGAAAAGAAATAGTCCTGCACATAAAACCCCATAACACCACAGCATGTCTTTTTTTACACGCCAGTCTTTATGTGGATTAAACAAATATAACATGACATGTTAATAAGTAAGCTTTGGAGGTACTGGTGGGTGGATTTTGTTATATTTGGATAGAGCCAGGCTAGCTGTTTCCCCCTGTTTCCAGTGTTTATGCTAAGCATAGCTAAGGGGCTGCTGGCTCCAGCTTCATATTTATCGGACAGATATAACAGTGGTATCAATCTGCTCATCTTTGTTCTCATCTAACTGTGGACAAATTCCTATATCTTATTTTAAGATCTATTAGTTTATACATAATTTTTTCAGGTGAAAATAAATTATGCAAATCTTTAAAACTGTTAAATTGCATTTTGTCAGTTGTAATTGGCCAAATCTATCTGTGTGAACATCCTCAGGCAAACTGACCCCCACCCCCACATCTGATATGAATGTTTACATATTAATACTGTATTTACTTCACATTCAGAATCCGTCTGAGACCTCGTATCCTGCGGGATGTGTCAGTAAGCGACACTCGGACCACAGTGCAGGGGACAGAAATCAGCTTTCCAGTTGGCATCGCGCCTACTGCCTTTCACTGTCTGGCCTGGCATGAAGGAGAGATGGCCACAGCTCGGGGTGAGGACTGTGTTTGTGTGCTTGTGTGTGCAAGTGTACGTGGGTCAGTGAGTGGTGTCACTGCATTTCAGTAAAGCTACTACTAACAAACATATTATACTTCTGAATTGGAATGACTTTCTGTCAATTTAAATGCTTTGTTGCAAGACTGAAGATTTTCGTGTTTAAATTTGAACCTGCTTAAAACCAGTTACCTTTCCACCAGTGAGCTGACAATAACCACAGTAATCATTTATCACCTTCCACCACACAGCCACAGAGGCACTAAACACCTGCTACATCACCAGCACCTACTCCACCTGCTCAGTGGAGGAAATTGTGGCAGCAGCACCAAATGGCTACCGCTGGTTCCAGCTGTACGTGTACCGGGACAGGAAGCTGTCGGAACATATTGTGCACCGTGTAGAGGCCCTTGGCTACAAGGCCCTGGTCCTCACCGTCGATGTCCCCTACACCGGAAAGCGCCGCAACGACATCCGCAACCAGTTCAAGCTGCCGCCACACCTCAAGGTCAAGAACTTTGATGGTGTCTTCCAGGTAACAGTACGTGTTTTCAACATATTTTTAAAAATTCATCATTTATTATGTTACATCAGATGTCTTGTTTATAATTTTATGTATATTTCCCTGGCTTATTAGATTTCTAGTCTTTACTTCAGTAGTCCAGAGTACATTTGTATATCAAGCACTTAAAGCAGTTGTACATGTATTATGTGCACTTTAAGCCGGAGGCCGCCGGCCCAGAGGAGTACGGGATCCCAGCCAACACCTTGGACCCATCCATTAGCTGGAAGGACGTGTACTGGCTGCAGACCATCACCCGTCTGCCTATTATTATCAAGGGCATCCTGACCAAGGAGGATGCTGAGCTGGCCGTGGAGCATGGCGTCCAGGGCATCATTGTATCAAACCATGGGGGGAGACAGCTGGATGGAGGCCCAGCTTCGGTACTTATTGACCATATCTGTCATAAAAAACATTTTGTTTCTTGTGTCATGTTTATAGAATGGGATGCAAGGGTATGCAATAGCAATGGCACAGTAAGTTATAGCAGTTGTAAATGTCGAAGTAATGTTAGTAGTTGTGGTAATAGAATAAAATGTACTAGTAGTTATTAATACAGATGTGGTGTAGCAGCCAAATCAGTAGCAGCAGCAGTGGTCCAGTGGTGGTAATGGTAGTAGAAGTATTGTACTAAGAGCAGTACGCCAAGTATCAGTAACATTACTGCACAGTAGTAGCAGTAGCTGTCCCCTACAAGTAGTAACTGTAGTAGCAGGAGTAGTACAAGTTGTCATAGTATTAGAAGCAACAAAATCAATACTTGTAAAATTAAAGGTATAATTCAACATTTTGAGAGATGTTCATATTTGCTTTCTTGCCGAGAGTTAGATGAGAAATACAAAAGCTGATCTAAAACTGACACTTTGCAGGTTTATACAGGGTTATGTGCAGGACTACTTCTTGGCTTGGAACAGTGATTTCCTGAAGTATTGTCGTCATTGTGAGATTGCCAGGCAACCAGCAGAGACACCAGGAAGTCACTGCTCCCGGCCAAGAAATAGTCTGGCATATAACTGTAAAAACCTTTATTTTTACCATTTTTTTTAGGCTAACTGTTTCCCTCTGTTTCCAGCCTTTTTGCTAAGCTAAGCTAACCATCTCCTGGCTGAAGCTTTATACTTAATCGGCATATATGAGAGTGGTCATGATTTTCTCATCTAACTCTCATCAAGATGGCAAATAAAGTATATTTCTCAAACTGTCAAACTATTTAATATTAGCAGTAATGCTTGTAGTAACATTAGCGTGGTTTTTAGGTAGCCACTATTTTCCACTAAAGACGTTAGTGAACAGAAAACAAGTCGTTTGTTAACATCAGTGATTTCGTAACCCTCTTTCAAAATACAAGTGTGAAATGTTGCTTAGCCTGTGGTAACATACATGGTTCAACTCGGGGTGAAGTGCAGTATAATTCACATCCACACTTATCAGACTGTGCACTGTTGCTATAAAGTATATTGGCTTTGTTATGTCTCCATCTCTAACTAACAGATTGACGCACTGTCAGAGATTGTGGACACAGTGCAGGGCAGGATCGAGGTCTACCTGGATGGCGGAATCAGGACAGGAAGTGATGTACTGAAAGCGCTGGCCTTGGGAGCCAAGTGTGTGTTCATTGGCCGTCCAGCAGTGTGGGGCCTTGCATACAAGGTACAAAAGCAATGTGTGTGTGTGTGTGTGTGGAGGGGGGGCGTTATTATTACTGACCAACTGTCTTGACATGTTTTCTCTCCTGTTCAGCTTCTGACCCTCATTCATCAGCTCCTAATACAAAGTGTTCTTGGCAGCTAAAGTTTTGCCTTGAAAGTTATTTCAAGTTATAGTTATTCCACCAAGGCCATTCCTCAAAGAATGGCCTTGGTGGAAGGTTTACATGGTTTTAACTGTTGTTGACTTAAATAGTTTAGTTAGCGTTTGTAATTTGTAGAGATACTATACCGTCTGAAAGCATTGATATCAATAAAGTCAATATTTTGATGCAGTGAATCTTTCCTGAAAGAGCAAAAATCATGTGTGATGTAGAATCAGAGTTTACTAAAACAAAGTCTGTATTTCAGTCCCTCCAGGAAATCACAATTGCAATAATTTAACCAATCTCCACAATATTTGCAGGAGACTTGCAATTTTGCAAAATTCCTGAAATTTCTCTGCATTAAAGGTGCTGCTGGGAAGATTTTGACATCAATATATCATTGTAAATTTAATTTCCATATCTTGTGGTGCTAATGCAATGAAAGACATTTTCAGCGAGTCCATCAATATCCTCTATTTTGTATTGATATTGTGTGCAACCGGGTCAGATTCTCAGGAGTTCTGCTGAAGGCATTACAGCACAAAGTAAGCCTTTCCAAACAAAACTTGATTTATCAACAAAAATAAATCTTCATTTACAGTTAGCAAGGCTCTTCAACCTCTCCTCTCATTATCAAAACAAACCCCATGCTGGTTGACCGCAAAGCAGGAAGTGAATTAGGCTGCCAATCATTGCACTCTCTGCATCAGTCTAATAAAACAACCAAAGTGACACTTCATCGCATCGTGTATTCAGATGAAATTACACAATAAGAAAGCACTTTTTTTCCCTTTACTTGCAGTTTTTGCCCATTCCCGCACTTTTACTGTAAAAAAATCACAAAACTTTGGAAATTGCATCACAATTTTTGAGACAAGCTGCTGCAAAATCAAGCCACAATCACAAAAAAACTGCAAAATCCTGGAGGGACTGATATTTGTCTTTGGCAGTGAAATATTAAATAAATGACATGAAATATTTTATGTAAGACGTATCTTTTAAAACTACAGCCGTTGTGTATTGATATTTCAGATTGTATTTGGTCTCTGATAGTGATTACTGGTCCTGTGTGATCTTTCAGGGTGAAGAGGGAGTGAGGGAAGTACTGCAAATCTTAAATGATGAGTTCCGTCTGTCCATGGCTTTATCAGGTGAGTCACAGAAGTTAGGTCAAGTCACTGAAACTGGATATAGACCACAATGTGACCATGCTAATATATCTGTGCCAAAATAAGTACATGTATATTCTTCTGTATGTCTACTGAAACAACAATCACGTCATCCAGGTTGCCGGAACGTGGCTGAAATCAACAGGAACCTCATCCAATTCTCTAAACTCTAACGTACCAGCAGAGGGCAGCACTGAGGAAGATAATGGCATCCACTGAACAGGACTCACCACTGAACCAAAACCACTGTGTTGACAAAGAGCTTGAGACTCCATCATGGGGAAAAAAATGAAAGATGTTCGATGATGTCAGAACAGAGCTCATTTCTTTATCATGTCAGGAGAACACCATACATGCACTCATATTAAAAGCTTCCATAATTTGGAAATGGCATCCAAAATGTATTCATGCAAGAGTGTACGAGTGAGAGAGTGTCTTGGGAAAGCTAAGGCAGCAGATTTAGCAAGTCAGTGATGATTTTTGCTTTTGGACTGGAAGGGATGGAGACACTTTTCATGAAACTAACAAACTTCTCTTGGTTTTATTGTAATGAATGCAACAGATAATGACATACCGTACACCACAGTTTGAGATGCTACCAGTGCTTGTGGTTAATAAATGCCTGTTGAGGTGATGAAGAACTGTTATTTCATTCTGGATCTATTATTAGCAGGCGATAACATTCTGTCTTAATGCAGGTACAGTATTATCAATAGTCTGATCAAGAGTGAAGGCACACATTCACCACACCTTTTTAAAAGATGTGAAAATTCACAAAACTCTGTGTTTAAAATCTCTAAATGTCTAATATAATCCAAGCAAATGTAATCAAACCTCATTATCTCAATGAACAGGATAGAAAAAGTAACTGATCAGTGATTGTGCACTGTTTGAGCTAAAGGTTAGATTCCCGACAGCATCAAGAAAACAGAACTATAAAAGATCATTTTGGTTATTGTCTCTACATGGGATTTAGTTGAGTATGTTACATGTTTTCAGCTTTCATCCAGCAAAAGACATGAAAATAGCATAAAGAAAATGTAAGAATGAATAATAAACAATCTTAGACAATATTGTAGATTCTTCCTTTCTGGTTATCATGTTTGTCTTTCATAGGTAAGTTGTTCTTTACTCAAAACCCTAAAACAGCTTGTGAAACCTGCAGTATATCACAAGTGTGACACACTGCAGTGGTGAGCGTCAAGATGCGGAAAGGCGCAGACAGTGAGAAAGAGAAGTAGCACAGGAAGTGACTGAGGTCTCGGTTTAAGGCAGAGAACGGTGATGCTCTTTCATACATCTCAACTTCTCTCAAACCAGCTGGTGCAGTGCAGCAGACATTTTCTGCTCAGTGTTCCTCTCAGGGTTCTGGTTGCTTAGACGAACAGGCTGGAGAGAGGGTCCAGTCTCCTGAGGAGGATTTCTTTCAGGTAAGGGGGTCCTTTTAGTTCATGTCTTAGATCTGGCTCCATATGAGGCACCTGCAGGCACAGCGTATCACAATAAAGTACCACAACTTCATGTGTGCATTTTCATATCAGTTCTGCTACAGCTGTACAGGAAGGTACATTTAGGCTTTCTACATATCACTTCACTCACTTTAAATTTGTTTTGTAACTATTCGTGACACTAAGCTACTGCATCTCTTTGTTATTGCACTTGCCAGTTGAGTAAGAGTTTGAGTTTGTGGTTACTGGCCGTTTTATGCAAGAGGTAAATTAAGGTGAACTGAAGATTGGTGGCTTACACTTGCTAGACGCAACGTTACTGGCAAGTTATACCTTTTTAAATAAGTCAAGTCACCTAATAATTTTGGACACTACTTTTTGCTATAATACACAGTAAAGATAGAACAGTTTTATATTATGTTTGATAAAAGTTCTTGATCCACTATTGTCGGAAGTGAGGAAGACAGATGTCAAAGTTGACATAAAAACAGTAAAACATCAGTAAATTGCTATTATGAACGGAAATATGGTCATTAACACATTTGTTCATGCATTAATGTGTGGGAGACGGCAAGTAAATGTCACCATTTTAGGATGAAGACTCCAGCGCTCTCTGTAATCTCTCATGCTGTATATAAATTATCTGATGTTTAAAACTGTCAGACTGTCATCTGAAATTTAAAACAGATGAGAGCTTACAAGCACATGACAGTAAGATAACCACCAAGATGACAACAGGATATTTCTGTGGATCCTGAACAACTTAAACACAAATAAAAGTACTATGTGCTCCAGTTATAGAGTTATAATGAAACTGTAACTAAATGTGACTTGACATACTGGAAAATTTGTGGTTTATATTTATGTAGTATAAAGAAGTGATCGTTGGCAATAATTTGGCCAGTCTGTGTATTATGGAAACCATCAAGTAGATGGAGTTGTAATACCAGATACATACTGGTTTTATTGTCATTAAACATGTTTTTAGTACATACCTGTAATAATTCAACATGAAATACTATAGTAATACTGATAGTTAGACTCTTCCTGCCACCATTTTTACCTCTTCTTTCTTTTTTCTTTTTTTTTCTTTTTTTTGCTGCAGGTTTTAAAGTATTATCATTTTTATGTACATTTTAGCAATTAGACATTTTTATTGTTTTTAATAAAACAAGGCACATCCTCATCATTTATTGTACTTTATTCAACAAGAACTTGCACTTTACTTTGTTTTCTGTTCTTATTGTATCTATTCTTATTGTGTACAAAGTAGCACTGAAGGAACACAATTTTGCTCCCCTATATGCTAAGTATTGAAGATATATGGAGAGAATGACAGTAAATTCTACCCTGACTTTGACTTTGGGGTATTTGTAATACATTACTGCTGGTGCTACCAAATCTTGATTGAGCTGACAGTGCTCACAGAATATCAAACATCAAAAACCAACCACAAAGAGGATGTTGATAATGAATACTTACTGATCAGCAACATTCAACCTGCAAACCTCAGAGTTGTCAGCGTACTCTAAAATCGGCTTACACATTATAAAAGTGTTTTTGGTGACAGTTTTAGCTGGAAGTTGAACATTTACTGTCTGCCAACCATGTATCATCGGCCACATCAAAAGTACTGAATTTATCAGAGTTTGATGTGAAAAAGAGAACATCAACACAGTGTGAGTGTCTCCATACAGAAGAAACTTTAAGACAATTCTGACTAAATTGTTGAATGAGACATAAAACAAAAAGATCAAAGAAGTAGATGATAGAGATGAAGTGATATTTTTGTATCAGCCAGCATGAACATGCACAAATGTGAAGGTTGATTGTAGGCAGAAAACATTTCCTGTACATTTCTTACACTGGGGTTTAAAGAGGACACTTTATTCTGCCAAACAACCTAGCATTGCCCAAACAATGTATTTCTGCAAATTAAAAATCTTTATTTTGTCTCCACTTAGGAAGCCTCACCAGCGTAACAACAGTCCTCAACCCCAAGAGGCCAATGACATGGGGTAAGGTGTTTTGGGCTTCAGTGTTTCCTTCTTATATTTTAACACCTCCCCTCTTGATGTTGCAAAGCATTTATTAGTTCAACATGCTTGTGTACTGTAACATAAATTAGTTAAGGATTATTTCTTATTGGAGGTGAGTCCTGAGGTTTGAGTGTCTCAGAAGAGTCAAAACAAGATCAGAAAAGATAAAAGTGCTTGATTTCCACATGTCTAAACTACTGACTAACATTGTTTTGCAATCATTCTGCATCATTTCTGCATTCCTACAAGTTTGCTTCACATTTAATGCAATAAAGGCCCTTAAACACACAATGTGAGCTTTAAACACTTGTTCACATTTGGATCACAGATAGTAACTTTAATGGCTGCAACTATTTGTCTTTTTTTATTTCATATTATAACTAAAAATGTTTTACCAAATACATTTTGGGGATATTAGCATGTTAGCAAACAATCTATTTTAAACAGGAGAAGTGGTTTACGAAAACAGTTAACTGGTTCCTCCTTTTCAGGTCACAGGACACATGATAGAGAACAGATAAGGGACTTCCATAAGCAGCATTTAGGTGGCAGGGTTTATGCCATGCAATAAACTCAGTTAATCAAGTGTTTAAGGATAGAGATGATTAAAGTTAGGATTTGGACCAGGGATGGAGTTGGGGTCTGCCAGTTCTACTGGGGGAGGCAGCATAAGTACATAACCTAAGAGGAAGTGCTGAGAGACAAAACTCCATCATGCAAATGAAACTGCCGAAACTACGATGAAACCTAAAAATAAATCTTGACACATATTTGGTAAGCTTGCTATTACTACTGATGTAATTCCTTATTTCAGACTAAATTTTGGTACTGTCTGGAGTTTCTACTGATGCTAAATGTCGCAATAAAGCTCAACCTGTTCCTGAAATGTGCTGTGCCTCCTCCTCTGTAGGGGAAGTGGAGATGACAGTGGGCCGGGGAGGCTGAGTCGCAGATTGTCTCGCCTGGGCAGCAGGCATCACTCCAGGGATCCCCCGAGACCTCCGGCTCAGCAAGACAGATCACCTGCTCCACCTGACAGACCTGCTCAACGAGGTGTGTGTGCTCACTGGCTCTTTGTAGCTTCGATTCTTACTGTAATAATTGATACTGTCTGATACAATTTCATACTGGCGAGAAGAAATTCAAAAATGGCTGTGATATGTGTGTCTAAAGTGTCAAAAAGTTGTTCAAACAAAATTTGAACAACTTTGATAGTTGCATAGGAATTAGACAACAGTACCATGACTGTCCTCCTCATCTCTTAATATCTCTTCTCCATTTGGGTTTGGTAGATGACAGACCTTCTCCACCAGCTCTTGCTCCATCTCCTGCTCCAGCTCCAGCTCCAGCTCCAACTCCATCTCCATCTCCAGCTCCTCTCTCCCCACCCATGGATATTCCACCTAAACGCCCAGACAAATCCACAAAACCCAAACTTCCCCCTCGGCCGCTGTCCAGGGCGTTCAGTAGCACTGAACATGGAACAGCTGTGTTGCAGGTATATGATTGTGACTGATTGGCTTACACTCAGCTGAAGGTGATAAACATCTTTAAAATAATTTTCACTAGCTCTCCTCTCAGCACTCTCATAGGAAGACAAGCATCCCCCTGTGCATATAGCATATTACCCACAAAAACCACAATAAAAAGTCTGAGACGAATGTAATGGAGGTCACCACTCCCTTCAGCCATGTCTCAAGATTATTATGAAAGTGATTTACTGATGTTAAAGTTCATTGAGCCAAACTATTCATGCCACATATTGCTGTTTTGTTTCCCCAAAGGGCTTCGATGCTTTTCGGGCAAATGACGTTCTCTGTGATGTCATCTTGGTTCCTGGAGACAGCAAGGAAACTTTCCCAGTTCACAGAGTCATCATGGCTTCATCCAGTGACTACTTCAAGGCAATGTTCACAGGTGAGTTGTCCTTTCAGTTCCATTCTTTGTCCTTTCCTTTCCATTCAGTTAAAGGCAACATATGAAACTTGGGCTTTGAATAATGAATGCACACAGTGAATGAACACAATGAATACAGTGTAATATAACCCAACAGAGCAGCAACACTATATGTAAGGAATCAACTCTGGCTGTCACTTAAAAATTACAATTTACAGTATTATTACAATTAAAATGTATTGCAATTTATATACTACTGATTTACAAAAGCAAATACACTAAATGTAGTGCCGCCTGAATTATGTATTCTGTCAGCATAATGAGAAAATGTTTCTACTAAATGCATCTGGCAAGTTGCAAAAAAGTAGTAGTAAAATGTTCAGTGACAACATCAATGGGAAAACACTTATGTTGGCCAATATAAATGTAATTTCTTGTAGACAGGGTTGAATGTACATGTGTATGTAATTTGGGGTGAACAAAACGCATTTCAGTACAGTATGAAAAAGTACCAAAGAGTTAAATCTTTTTTAAGTTTCAGAATTAAAGTTAAACTAGGTCTAAGAGTTAGAGGGCTGTGTGATTGGATTGTATTACATTGTGAATGGGAAAACACAACATCGTGTCTGATGTGGTCACAAAACTACAGGTCCAAAGCCATGCTGCTGGCCCTGTGACACTGCAATGCCTATTACACAGCCGAAAACATGGAAACGTTGTTTAGAAAATGATAATAATAATAATAATTTTAGATCCTTACCACCAATGGGGCCAAAATGTGAAGTTTGTCCTGAGGTTGGTGCCAGAGAAAACACTGTGTTATTGCAAAAGATGTTATCCTCTGTTATGTAGCAACTTAGGACATCACAGACTTAGCTTGTCAGACTATTGTTACACATTTACATTTTGTCATTTGGCAGATGCTTTTATCCAAATGTTACTGACTTATCACCATTTATAACTGTAAACGTTTCACAGTTTATGATAAATCATCAGGTCTTAAAAGGTATTAATAAAGGGGTTCAGATTTTCTAAGTCATCCAGTCTGCATGCATAATGAAAATAATTAGTCTGCAGTTATAAATGTTAATAAATTTGTTAATAAATGGATTTTCATCTGGATGCCCTGCAGCCTTTTCCAGAAAATGGCTGAACATCAGAGGTGTCTTCCTAAAGAATTAGATAAAGCAAATGTTATGGTGATATAGAAAGGAGGGGTTTTTCACTACCTGGCAACCCAAAATGTATGCTTATTAATGCTTATAAACCCTTATCAGAAAGTGGTACCGACTTTTCTTTACCAACAGACATTGCTCTCTCTACAGCCACACTGCTGGCTAAAATATATATGCATTCACATTTGACCCTCTGGCTTATTTTTTGGTTTAATGTTCCAATGAAGAGGGTAAATATAAAATATCAACATATTCATTGTGTTTGGGATGCCACTACTCATATTTTCAGTTTGAAATAAACATTCACAAAAAGTGAAAGCAAAGAGGAAAAACAAGTTGGTGCTGTCTTACTTCTGCATTAAACTTCCTTTCAGTTGCAGCTTCACATTTGCATTTGAGTACAAAATTAACTATAATGCTTATATTATCCCTCATGTTTCTGATGAACCATGTCAGCTGTGTCCTTATATCTCCCTGACTGTGCCCTTGGGCATTATGACTGCACAAGACAAATCTCCTGAAACGATGCAAAATCATTCATTCACCTTGTCTTTGTCTCTTTGTACTTGTTCTCCCTTTATCAGGAGGCATGAGGGAGCAGGAGATGAGAGAGATCAAGCTACATGGAGTCACTAAATCAGGTTTAAAGAACATTATAGACTTCATCTACACATCCAAAGTCAACCTCGACATGGGTAATCTCCAGGACACACTGGAGGCTGCAAACTTCTTGCAGGTCATGCCTGTTCTGAGCTTCTGCAATCAGCTTCTGAGCAGTGAGGTGAGAGAGGTTTGACTCAGTATAATGTCCCACTCCTTTGATGTTTCATCAATACATTTATGGCAGGTCATTATATTCAGCTCCATAGGAGGCCTAGTCTATACTAATGTACAGAATACATTACATTTTGAGTGAACCTTGTATGATAAAGTAATGTAGATCTGAACTGACAATTGTTTTTAAATCATGTTAATTTAATTTATCTCCTTTCTGATGCAGATTACTATTGATAACTGTGTGGAGGTGGAGCGTATCGCCACAGACTTGCTTCTGGAGGACGTTCAGCTAAACATAGGTGAGTGATGTGGAACTGATCTGAGAGCACAGAAACAAAAGCACAGTCTGTCTTAGATCTGTACAGATGAAGTGGATGTTTAACATTTTAAAACCTGGACATGGACTCCTGGAAACACATCATTATTATAACATAGGAGCACTAAAATTGTCCCCAGCATCCTTTTAGTTTTAAGTATAAGTATAATTTAAGGAACTGGTGGAAGAAATGAATACTGTTTATTAATACTGTTGATCCTCTTTGTTGTAACAAACCTAGGTGAGTTTGTGAGCCAGAACCTCTCAGAGTTGAAGCAGTGTGGTCGCTACCTCCAGCTCTCTGAGACCAGCATGGCCAATGCTCTTGGCAGCAACTCCCTGAATGGTTTCACTGAAATGGAGCTCTACCACATCGCCAGAGGATGGCTGGACCATGACCCTCCTCAACGCCGCTCCGCTGTCTATGCCTTGATGCGTAATATTCGTTTCCCACTGATGAGCCCCAGTGAGCTGATTCAGATCTCCCAGGATGATGAAGAGGGAGGCGACTCTCTGATGCGCTCTGACACAGCCTGTGTGAACCTCCTGCTGGAGGCCAGCAACTACCAGATGATGCCTTTCATGCAGCCCGCCTTGCAAACTGAGCGCACACAGATACGCTCAGACGCCACACACATTCTGGCACTGGGTGGTGTGATGCGACAGCAGCTGGTGGTGAGCCGGGAGTTAAGGCTGTATGATGAGAAGACTGGCCATTGGAGAGCCCTGAAGCCCATGGAGGTGCCACGCTACCAGCATGGTGTGGCTCTACTGGGTGGCTTCCTCTTCATTGTTGGAGGTCAGAGCACCAACAGTTCACACACTCTACCAGCAATATTCACTCTGACAAGCAGTTTATTCAAACCCCTTGAGTTCATTTATTGTACTTTAGGTATTTAAGACAAACACATTTACACAGAATGATTGCATTGTGACTCTGGAAATGCAAATTTCAGGTGCATTTCAATTACAGGTACATGTGCATTACATAACCCAACACAAGCTCTTGTCAGCACATACATAAATGAGCTCTTTGAACCAAAACAAATCAAACACAAAAATGCAGCAATCAAGACCATAGACCACTCCGTGTCAGACTACACACCCCTTTTATTTAAATTATGGAGTCAAGGTGTAACTAAACAATATGAAGTTATATGAAACAATGCTGTTTTAAGAAATAAGAGCGTAAAATAATGTATAGGAGAGACTGAAAAATTGTAATTTATTATCCATGTTATTTACCACTCAAACACTGATTCTTTTGGCTTCTCAGGCCAGAGTACTTATGACACCAAGGGTAAGACGGCCATAGACAGCGCCTACCGGTACGACCCGCGCTTCGACAAGTGGCTTCAAATTGCTTCTCTGAACGAGAAGAGGACCTTCTTCCACCTCAGTGCTCTGAAGGGGAAACTGTTGGCAGTTGGTGGAAGGAATGCCTCAGGGGAGATTGGTGAGCTGCTACTACTTTCTCTACTAATGTACAGTTTATTTCTATAGTGAGTTGAATTCGTAAAAAATAATTAGAATACTTCTGCTACTACTTATGGCGCCTCCACTTTTGCTGCCACTACTTCTGATACTATTACTTCTCCGTATGTTACTGCTGCTTCCGCTAATTCTACTAAAAAAAAACACATAAGTGAATCAGGATTATTTTATTCCCCTTTCAAAGTCAGACTCATGCTTACATAAAGTTCAACCCCAAACATCTCTCTGTCACTTTGATCAGACACGGTGGAGTGCTACAACCTGAAAAAAAATGAGTGGACATTTGTGGCCAAAATGGTGGAGCCTCACTATGGACATGCTGGAACAGTTCACGGGGACCTCATGTACATCTCAGGTAAGATAACATTGTTTACACTGTCAGTGATTATGTTTGATCACTTTTGTTCAGTGTTCTAGTTTTTGTGACACAGTGATAAAATACCAAGAATGAGTATGAGATAAAATCACATTCACAAGTAAACACAATTAATGCTGCTTATTTGAAGCAAGAGAGACTGAAAAGTAGATTGTCTCATTGAAGTGGCCTATGAAGAATTGTATGGTGACCAAAAAGTCCTCCTAAACGAGAATATAAGTTAACAACACCCATGACTGTTCCAAAAATGACTCATCAACCATTTTCTGATCAGAGACCTCTGTAAGGTCTGACAAGGTGTAGGAAACAAAAACATATAGAGAAAGATCATGGTCATGGTTGGACTTACAGGAAGCTTGCCTTTGTGGTAAAAAGAAACCAATGTTGACAGTTCACAGGCAACTTCAACATAGTCTCCAGTGTTGATGTCACATGCTTTGTATAGCCTTTGTTCCTCCCTTTGTGCAGCTGTATAACACCATCCTACAACTTCTTCCTTTGCTAGTGAGAGAGGGCAATTATTCACACAATCACAAAACATCACACACTGAAAACCGACATATATATAATATTGAGTGGGTGTTTTGTGTGTATGCAAGTACGCAAGAAAATTACAGTAAACTAATCTAAATCTTGAATTTTGAATCATCCATTTCTGTGGTGAGTCTGCTTTCTTGTAATTACACAATCAGATCATCCAAGGTATAAATTCTCATTCACATGTAAGAGGTAAAACAACACCAGTGGCAGTTGTATAAGGACTATAGACAACAAAAGTTCCACTGTGTCAAGATGAATTATATTTCATAAAGCTTGCTTAGCTGACCTATTTGAAACCACTTCCTTCCTTTAGCAGCAGACACATATCTGAGCTGCTCTCAGTCTAAACTCAGGTGGTTTCTTAGCAACCTTGGACGGGAAACTGGCTTCTCATTATGAAAGCAGAAACACAAGTTTCACACATAGAACTGTGAACCTGAGAACACAAAAACTTGTGGTTAAAATGGACCACGGTGCTTTTCAACGAGATTAAACACGGCTCATTTCATTCCACCTACCACTTTTTGAGTTACAACTCAGGCAAATTATACGCTAAACCAAAAATCCAAAGTTTAGAACTAATTAAAGGGTTTAAAAGTACAGGAAACTTGATTTAGAATGGCATTTTTTCCATATCTATATGTTGGTACACAAGTGATGTATTGTGCATTTTTCTTTTTTGACTTTCTCTTTCGTTGTTGGTCAGACACAGTCAATTGTTTGATGACATTACTTTGGACTCCAATAGCTTGAAGAGCATTCGTCTTAATTTTGACATTTTATGGAATATAAATTTGATTTATTAATCCAAAACATCTTTAGAATAAACAATAATAACATGTTTTTAAAAATGTTTACATTTACTACGTTGTTAAGTGTATCTTTTTCCCATTTCCTATACTCTCCTGCTATACTATACACACATTTTAGTAGCTTTAAAATCCGATATGGACAGATGTTTTATGGCATAATTGTTGCATTCTCTTGTGTCACACAGGTGGCATTACCCGTGACACATTCCAGAAGGAGCTTTGGTGTTACAATCCTGACACTGATGCATGGAGTCGGCGGGCCGACATGACGGAGCTCCGCGGCCTGCACTGCATGTGCACTGTAGGAGACAGACTCTTCGTCATGGGCGGAAATCACTTCAGAGGCAGCAGCGACTATGACGACGTCCTGGGCTGTGAATACTACAGCCCCAAGACAGACCAGTGGACGGTGGTGGCTCCCATGCCGCGAGGCCAGAGTGACGTTGGCGTGACAGTGTTTAATGGGCAGATCTACGTGGTGGGCGGGTATTCCTGGAACAGCAGGTGCATGGTAGATATTGTGCAGCGGTATGATCCAGAGCAGGACATGTGGGACAGGGTGTTCAATGTCTTGGAGCCTCTTGGAGGGATACGTGCATGTACAATGACAGTTCATCTGCCAGAGGGGTCAGTAGATGAGGCTCAGATCCAGGAGTGCCCGCTGCCCACAGCTAAGAGCTGATTTGACAGTAGGCAGGGGTTTCAGACTTTCACCACAGTCTGACCAGAATTTGCAAGGCAAAATTGAACTGCATGCTGTGTCAACAAGTAGGTAAAACAGGAAATAGTGTGGGTTTCAAGCATAAGCTGCAGGTGTAAGTATGGCTAGCTAGCTGACATTGGTATTCTACATAAAAAATGTAATACCTTTCTGTCAAATCCTATTTCACTTTCTTTAGTGTTAACTATCTGCCATGCAGCATCCATTCTGCTCTGCTTGTTGTTTTCTCTGCACAGTCAGTACAAAGACAGTGTGCAAGACTGCTCTAAGTGCCCTTGTTGAATTTTAAGCGAACAGGGGTAAAAAGAAACAACCAAAACTTATCTTTACATGTAATAAAGACACACAACAAGTTTCTATCATGCATGTTTTCTTCAAACTACAAAAAACGATCTATGGGGAGTTTAAATTCTCAAACAATGTATGCTGGAAGGTCTGCTAATATGCTGATCATGTTTCTTTAGAAACTTATTTTAATGAGTTGAGTGAACTCTCAGTATATTAATTCAACACATTTTCAGTCAAAACACTTCAGTCAGTACTCATGTTTATGAGTTCTCAAAAGGTCTGAAAAAGAATACTGTACTAAAATGTTTCAGTCAAATTAACTTTAAGCTAGTAAAACGTATATATTTAAGTTAATATCAAAAGATTTGACTAAAGTCTTGTATGATGTTTCACAGTGTATTAAACTATTAAAACACATAATAAAGCCATGTATCAGGTTGTGGCTAAACAGACAATGAAATTAATTGTTGGCTTTGGTCTTTTTTGGGATTTTTTGCTTTTTGCATTAAGTTAGTAGTGACCTGTATATGGACTGCAGTGCCTTGTTTCCATGTGTAGTACCAACAGTGTGTTGGAGAAGAAAATGTTGAGTTCTTACTGTTTGATGAATAGTATATTGATTCTGTAAAAAGTAAATGAAGACATGCACTGTACAGTGAGAATACTTTGGATTTTATTGATGCACCATGTTGCCAAAATGCAGCTACTCAGCTACTCTCATAGCAGCAAAATTGATGGATAAATATTTGATTTGTTATGTTTTGTATATTTATATCATCATACTGTGTTTTCAGATAAAAATAAAATAAAAAATAAAACAGATTATGATCTTCATGTTAAGTTCTTCAACAGCTATATGTGTACAAGCATATTAACACACATAAGACCACACACATGTCTGTGTACTTGGTGATGATGAAACTATCCTTGGGACTTCATCCTTCACCTCCAGGTAAGACAACAGACAGCTGAAATATCAATGACTGCTCTGCCAAGGACTACAAATACTGAAAAGCAGACAGCTAGTATTCAGGAGCATAAAATATCATTGAAATTACAGAACCTGTGATAGTTGTCTGAGGAGAAGATGCCCAAAGCTAGCAGTACTTTTTATTATACAATAATATTTTAGACATGTCCTAATTTCACTCTCTGTTGCAGACTTATTTCAAACAAAGCAAATCATCTTCATAGGCGAAAACATCAAAAGAAGCCTATGTAGCATAACATCAAGACCACAATGTTGCTGTGGGTGGAAAAACTGATGATTATGAAAAACAAAGACCATGGCCAAATATAACTCTGGATGTTTACATATATGATAATATAGAGTATACCCATAACTACAAGGTCACAGGTAAAAACCCTGCAACACTCACACTTTCCACTGAACTGCCATATGACCCACCGTACCCTTTACTGAGTAAACCATGGCCAACTACAATTCATCACTGTGCAAGGGAAAAGATATTTGGCCATTTGGACAGACAGTGTCACCTTGAAACATCCTATCTTGTTCTATTTGGCTGATCTGGCCTTGTACCTTGGAGAGGAAGTATTTGAGTTACTTAATTAATGTCCTTGAGTACAGATCTGAACTGCTTTAAAGGAGCCCTTTAAAACTTCTGAATCTCTGAAACCTCTGAATTTCTAAACAAAGCAGTAAACGGGTCTTCAAATCTTGTAGAGCCACATCACTAGACTAAAAAAACAAATATACTCTTTAGTTTATTTAAGGTCACTTTGAATACAAAGATTTAAATGATACAAAGTGTTCATAAAAAGTAATCAGAAGTCTTGCATAAAGCTGAGTTTTGTTCAAGGAAAAAGAAACACTCCACAGGGCTGCATACTTAAAACAATTAGAGAATAACTGCTGCAGAAGGCAGAAAACAGTTAAATAGCAGCCAGCTGGGACAAAAGTATGCTTTGAAAGGCTTTGTAAAGAAGTATGCTTTGTAAAAGCATGCTGAATCGGCCCCCCGTCTTAAACAGAATGCTATTCCCAATCGAATAAAAGCTTACAGCTTCTAGAAAGCAACTGTCCTTGGCATATAAAAGATTCCAGTGCTTATTTTGTCTAGCTTAAGAAAGCGTCACACCCTGAAGTAGCAGGGCCCATCCCCTTTTTTCACACTGCCTTGGTGCAAATAATTCTTTTTTTCTAGTACGTTTTCTGGGCTTACAAAAAGTGGATGGGCTGAGGCAAAGAGTGCAGAGGGTGCTGTCATTCTCCCACAGACAGAATCTGAAACCTCCAAGAACACAAAAGTTGTATTCTCCTTCTTTGAGCCACTTCTTTTATAGTTTGTTAAGAGGTCACCAAAAGAGGAGCTTTGGAAGTGAAGTTTGCAGGATTTCTTTTTGTTGTCACTCCAAGAGAAAATAAACCTACAATGTCTCTGAGAGGGGATGTGTGTGTGGTGACGGGAGCCTGTGGATTCCTGGGGAAACGACTGGTCCGGCTGCTGCTGGAGGAAGAGAAAATGGCTGAGATTCGACTGCTGGACAAACACATACCGCCCCAAATTGTACAGACTCTGGAGGGTAAAAATCTGACTAAATTTACTCATCACTGTTTTTCTTTAACATTACAAAAAGATTGATTATTGGTTTTCCCAAAGTAACCTCAACTAAATGATTATTCTTGGGATGAAATAAATTCTGCAACAAATGAGAGTATGAATTTGTTAGATAAACGTAAAGCATGGTTGAAAGCCAAGGGTGTTTTATATTATTGCTGTTGACTTTATAGCGTTTCATATAACAGCAATAGTAGCCTACATTTATTTAGGGACAGAAGACACAAGAAAATACCATAAATTGTCATTTTAACTGTTTTGTATTTATTTCTTTTGTATTTTAATAAGTATGCCTCATATTGTATTAATTATTGATTTGCTGTGTGCCAGACTGTAGAGGTGACACAAAGGTGAGTGTTTTTGAGGGGGACATCAGGGACAGTGATTTCCTAAGAAAAGCCTGTCGAGGTGCATCAGTTGTCTTCCACATCGCATCCATCATTGACCTTAATGGATCAGTGGAGGACAGCGAGATGTACGGGGTCAATGTCAAAGGTAAGTATAACACATTCAAAGCTCTACTGGGAAACCTCAAACTATTTTCATTTCCAGGCTTGAATTTTCTAAATGATTTTGATGGATGTGTCATAATGCCTCCAAATGTTGATGTTGATAAAATAGAACTATTTCATTTTTTGGCACTTAAACTTAAACTCAAACTGACACTTCAACTTTACACAGAGTTTATACTTCAACTGACTCGAGTTTCTGCATCAACTGCCATTTCAAACTGCTTTAATGACTTACTTTGAGTAAGCTGCTTTCACAGCTTACACTTACTACAGCTGACATTAACTTCTTTTAGTACACTTGAACTGACGGTAAAATCATCAGCTGACATCAACTCTTTTCAGTGGTTACACTTCATGCTTACACTTTAACTGACACTTGAGTTTCATCTTACTTTCCAACTCCTTTAAGCATTTGCACTTCCACTGACACTTCAACTCTTGCTCCTGTTCCTCCTCCTTCAACAGTGCTTCCATTTAAACTGCCACTTCAACTATTTTTAGTGGTTAAACTCCAAACATCCCAGCCACACATAGACATTTCAACATTTCAAATGTTTCAACTGTAATTTCTCCGCAACTTTTCTAGTTTTCTTATGCAGTCCTTGGCCTTAATGATAAAATAGTCCAAGTTGATTTGACAACATAAGAAAGGTTTATACTCCTCTGAGGTGAGATGAATTCATTTTGAGTCCTTCAGCATGTATGAAATCAACATCATCTTTGCTTTCCAGGAACGCAGATGCTTCTGGAAGCATGTATTCAAGAGAACGTAGTGTCCTTCATCTACACCAGCTCCATTGAGGTGATGGGCCCAAACGCCAAAGGTGAACCTATAATCAATGGCAATGAGGACACATTTTACAACTCCTCCCTGAAGTTTGCCTACAGCAAAACCAAAAAGGAGGCTGAGCAGAGATCCCTCCAGGCCCACGGAGAGGTGCTCCAAAACGGAGGTCGACTGGCCACATGCGCCCTCAGACCCATGTACATCTATGGGGAGGGCTGTCGTTTCCTCCTGGGTCACATGGGCGACGGGATACGAAACAAGGATGTGCTGTACCGAATGTCTGCACCAGAAGCTCGTGTGAATCCTGTCTATGTGGGCAATGTGGCTGTCGCCCACATCCAGGCAGCCCACAGCCTCAAAGATCCACAAAAAAGAAACATGATTGGAGGAAACTTTTACTTCATTTCAGATGATACACCACCTGTGAGTTATTCAGACTTCAACCACGCCATGATGTCACCTTTGGGCTTCAACATTCAAGAGAAACCCCTGCTGCCACTCGGCCTCCTCTATGTGATCTGCTACTTATTGGAGTTTCTGTGCATGATGCTCCGTCCTTTCATACGCATCGTCCCACCTCTGAACCGGCAGCTCCTCACCATGCTGAACACACCATTCAGCTTCTCCTATCAGAAGGCTAAGAGGGACCTGGGATACATCCCCAGATACACCTGGGAGGAAGCACGCAAAAGAACCATTGAATGGCTTGCCTCCCAGTTGCCACAGGAGAGGAAGTAAAAAATATATATATTCATAGAAAATAAGGAGTAAATAACCTCTGATAATTATCATTGTACTAAAATCACGATATGAAGGATTTTTCACTGAAAAATAGCTAAATATACAAAGATGTGTGTCAGTTTGTGACCTCATTCTCATGCATGAATAACACCATTGTCCTGCAGCAACAAAAAGCTGTAAAGTGAAAGTAAATATTACGCACACATGGTGATCATCCATTGTTAGTGTTTCTTTAAATGCACTGTGTGAAATTTGTATGTAATTATAGCCTCTTCCAAGTTATTCTGATAACTTCAGTATGCGTTTTTGTTTGATTTTCTTGAATTGCAGATCAGTTGCATTCACTCCTTGTTTTGTCAGTGCTTTTGGATTTACAAATGCTTAAGAAGAGATGGTTTAAGGCAATAACTTGACTATCAGTAGGATAGGACTTTGATCTTGTTACATTGACACGATTGTTCAATATCACCTGGTGTTACTGTATGGAAATATGCTTGGTATAAAATTAAAGTTTATGATGAAAATCCCATCCTCCTTCTCATTCTACATTCTGCAACTTCATTGTCACCAAAGAAAGCTTGTGTTGCATCATTTTTCTTTGAGTTTTGAAGCAAGCGGGCTTTGGTAATAATAAACTCCACATACAGTAGCTAGTGGAGAGTCAAATTTACTATTAATAGTCAAAATGTGTTTCTTTTTTCTACTGAGGCCTTAAGTATAATCATGTTCTAAATCACTATGTGATTAACACTGAGACAAACAAATTCACTGCCAACTGCGACTACTGTTGACCTATTTTCCTTAGGAAGGATTATATTTTGTGTGTAATTACAAACAAGAGGCAAGATCCAGTCAAATAAACTGCATATTCAGTCTTTCAAAGTATTTACAAAGAGCATAGATTGTGTAAAAGCGTATTGATAGTGGAAAAATCAATCAGCTGGTGATTGATTTCCCTCAGACACTACAGAGTGACCCCTCCTCACTCTCTCTCTCTCTCACACACACACACACTTTCAAGCTCATCCACACACAAATCAGTGGGCAGCCAGGCCAGAGTCCGGCATTTTAAACAAACAGCCATTGAACACCAATGAGGTCATGAATTTACCGCCAGGCAAAGAGCTTCAACCACTTGTCAGTCCAGAACAAGCTCAGTCTGGGAAAAAAACAGTCACCCACTAACAAATGTGATGACTGAGTAAGAGGGACAGGGAGACATTTGTTGTGGATATGTTCAGGCTTAAAGTGGAGCTTCAAGAAAAGGAACATAGTAAACTCTTTTACGATCTTTAGAAACATTCTTATAGTTCTCTTTTTGGACTGCTTTATATGGATTCCTGCCTTGCTTCATTCCTGCTATCTGCCAGTTAAAGGCTGAGTAGTCGTTGGAGAGTTACAACACTGCACAGAGCTGGGATTTTCTCAAACCAAAAGCTGATCTCCATCCACCAGTCTGGGGCTAAACGGAGCAGCTGAGCACCGTTAAGCACTGACTTAAAGTTCCCAGACAGCTGCTTTCCCCATTCAGCTCTGTTACTACAGAAATGCCTTGGGAACGCAAAAGGATCCTCCTCTGTGTTTTGACGATCCACGTCATATCACTGGTGGTAGGTAAGTGGTCCGGCCATTAAGGAGGTATTTTATCCTGCGTTACTTTTTGTATTTTGGTTAAAAAGCTCTAGCTGTCTAAGTGTAAGAGAAAAAGGACTGAGCTGTGTTATGAACCCATGTAAAACTTGAGGAATATTGTGATCACTTAACATTACATGAGTACTTTCTGCAATATGAAACAATTTGACTGTCAACAACTCATTTTAATTTATCTTAATGAATAAATACATAATAAATTTGAAAATCTGACATGATTTTGACTACACAGTTCAGTTTTACTTTAAGTGCTAGTACATTTATTCATTGGGACAGAGTTTAATACATTTTAAAAATACTACTGGATCATATGCATATTCATACACTGAAATGAGGACCTTTTAATCTAAAAGGTTATTTCTTTTTTCTAATACAACATCTACCTTTAGATTTTCTTTGTGTTCCAAACTGCACAAGACATACTATCATGATCAAGGTCAACCAATTATACATTGAGTGTTTGTAAAAAATAATTAGCAGTATCACAAATAAAACACTTGTAAATCATTTGTTTCTTCCCTAAAAAAACTAAATTTGATCATAACATACCATTCACTCAGCTTTGATTTTATTTTATTTGGCATTTATTTGTAATATGGTGTCAGTGATTATCCCCTTACCTAACACTTCAAATATACATTTCAATATACAATATCAGCATATATGAAGCACAAGACTACAACACAATATACATAATATAATATATCCTAATCTACCACCAGGTGTAGAAGAACGGCAGAGAGATGATGAGTGTGCTGACCTCAACAACACCACATGGCTGGAGTACCGGCAGCAGGTCAAGCTGCAGGTCCAGTACCTGCTACTGACCAGGAGAAACATGGATTGTGCACAGATGTTCAACCAGGAATCTCTCACCAAGACACAGCAGACCTCCTACTTCAACATCTCCCGCCCGACCAAGGTCATCATCCATGGGTACAGGTGAGGAGTAGACCTTTACAAACATGCAAAGGAGTAAGAGATCATATTAATTTTGTAGAAAATAAGATGGAAAATCTAGATTAGTCTTCAGGCATTCTGGGAAAAATTGTTATAAAGTCCATTTTGCTGACTTATGTAAGATACATAACAAACAACAAACAACTGATTGTCATAGGCAGTCAAATACAAATGAGACAATGTGTAGTGCAATCAAGTCCAGTCACATGAGTCATGATGTAATCTCCAAGTATGTGTGTATAGATTTTTTTCTCAGGTTTTCAAGCATAAATTACCAAAATGATATATGTCAAAGAATATAACATAAAAAATACCTTATACCAAAAACAATACATATTGACATACGTATAACAACATACTGACAACATACAAAAGTTGTTGCCAGGGGTGGAGTCATGTAATAATTTATCCTAGCTTCATTTTATTTTATTTTTAAAGGGAACCTTTTGTGTTCATTTCCAGCTCCCTCTCTCTCTATATATATTTTTTTCAATAAAAAAAACTAAACTAAATAAAATATATAAGCCAGAAAACAAGACAAACAAACAAAATCATCAGCAAACATATATATCAAAATCCCAGTTAACAATTCAAATAAGGCATTCCATTTTTGAAAAGGAGTAGGAAGAAGTTAAACTCTTTTTTTTTTGCTTTAACAATAAACTTTTATGATTAATATAAAAACTCGACTATCTGCCACCAGTTTCCATGATACCCATCTCTATCAAATCAAACAAAAGCCAAAAATTCAAACAAAACAAGAACAAAACAGTCACATATATCACAAACCAAACACTCAAACAACACAAGAAAAAATCAGTCAAGTTGGAACCAAACAGAACATCACAAATCCATCCCATATCCGTTCACTTTTTTATTATCTTTAAAGAGTCTTTTTAATTTGATTAGTGTTCCATATGTTTGCATTTATTTACTGCGGTTGTTCCATACATTAACTCCTTTGATTGTGACACAATGATGCATTTGTCCTTACTTAATGCTTTTCGAACATACAAGTTCCTCTCAGGTCATGTTTACTTTCTCTCATTTGAAACAACCCTTAGATACTCTTGGGTAGTTGTTGATTTTTTAACTGTACATGATTTGGGCAGTTTTGAAGTCAACCAGATCTTTAAATTTTAGTGCTTTTAATTTAATAGAAAGTGTGTTTGTTGGTTCTCTATAAGTAGTTTTGTTTACAATTCCCATGACTCTTTTTTATTTTTATCTTTATTCTGAAAATCCACTAGAGTCGCTTTGCATGATTCACCGTTCAAAAAACTCCTTATTTATCTTATACTGGCCCTTTATGCAGCCCCTCAGTTCAGCCTCTGTCTCTTAACAGTCAGTCTTAGCTCCTGTCTCTTTAAGGCCCCCCTCCAGATGAGTCCACTCTGTTCTGATTGGCCAGTTTTCAGGAAACCTGCCAATGGGCAGCTCGTATCAGAGTCATGTTAAATTACAGACGATGCAAACCCAATATTTCCTGCTTTACTGCTTCATATTAAAAGCTTTTAAGCGACTAAATAATGGGAGATTTTTATTGTGAAGAATTTACAGGAAATTAAACATGTTCCTCACTGAATTAGCAGAGCTTCATTAGCAACGCTAAAAACCAGTCAACACAACAACATATGGATGCGCTCAACTCTTTGTTGAGCGCATCAGATAGCAGGGAGTGCGTCAGAATGCAGGGAGAAATAGTACAAGCGGAAACAGCCACAGTGATGATGATGTTTGATGAGCTGCAAACAACCAGCACCCCTCCAACAGGTTAACAACTTATTTTACTTTGCCGTGCTGTGTAATGGAAAAACACTCACAGTGTGCCAGCTTGACTTGAGTCATGGCCCAGTGCAACTACCCCCAAAACAATGGAAAAATGCCATAATGTTAGCGGAGTAGAGCAATTAACTGGTGTGCTGTGCATGGAGCAGATGACCATATAAAGAAATTTGTCACAAGCCAACATCAGCTCGGGCTGAAAGTAGAAAAAACTGTTGGAAACCAAGTTTTCAAGGTAGTCAGAAGTCAATGCTTTTTTGCTCACAGGGATTACTTCTACATACATTTACCTCATTATTTACACTGGCTACATTTAACATCAACATTGTAACATTATATATATGACTGAAAATAAGGAAAAGCATAAAAGTTCCCCTTTAATGATTTTCACTCTTAGATCCTTCTATGCATCTCTTGAGACTTCACTCTCAGTTCTCAGTTTGATATAAATAATCTAATAAACAATGTTAATAATCATGATTTAATGATCATTTTAAGCCTTGTTTTTCAGTATTTCTTTCATTTACCTTTCATTGTCCTTAAAGGGGGCCCTTAGATGCGGAACTGAGGGGCTGCATAAAGAGTCAGTATAAGATAAATAAGGAGTTTTCTTAACTGTGAATCATGCAAAGCTACTCTAGTGGAGTCCAAAAATAAAAATCTAGAGCTGAAAATGAGCATAATGCATAATGCATACCAAATAACAGGATAAAGGATTAATTCATGAAATAGGTCATGTTTCAGTCACTGAAAAAGACTTTAAAATTGCCAAACTAATAGCAAAATGAAAACTAATTAAGTAAATAATCTTCTTTATTAGTGTGCATATCCAGCCCCAGTCTGGTACAGGTGCAGGATTAAAACAGCATACAATAGAAATATTAAACACTAGAAAACTGTCTAGTCTTTTTGATTATGCTTTTTAGCTATAGCATGGCTATAGGGATAAAGTGCCAGTCTGAAGTATCTCAATAACTAGTGAGCGGATTGCCATGAACTCTTGTACAAACATTCATCATCCCCAGAGGATGAATCCTAACGACTTTGGTGATCCCCTGATTTTTCCTCTAGTGCCACCAGCCCATCAGCCTTTTTGTTTTAGTGAAATATGTCTACAACGTTTGGATTGCCATGAAATTTGACATTTTTAGACAAATTTCGACATTCATGGTCCAAAGAGGATTAATTCAATTGACTTTGGTGATGCCCTGACTTTTCCTCATTTGCCACCAGCAGGTTGACATTTCTGGCTTTTTATGAAATATCTTAACAACTATTGGCTGGATTGCCCTGAAATTTGGTGTGAACATCCATGTCCCCTGCTGGATGAAATTTAATAATTTTGGTGATCCCCTGACTTTTCATCTAGCACCACAGTCAGGTGGTAGTTTGAAGTAGCGGTTTGCAGTAGTTTGGTTTATGACCAAATACCTACAAATGACATTTCCATCTGCCTTAGCTGTATTTGTTAGCATGCTAACACACTAAACTGCAATGCACACAGTGATAGTAGGCATTAGTACAGAGCAACACTTCAATGTAAAAGAAGGGAAATGAACTGTACAGCAAACATGTAGACAAACTTTCCTCCACCCCTCCCTCTGCTTCTCTCGGCCATTTTCTGCATCCTCCCACCTATCACTCCTCCCCTGGACCCTTGCTTCATTCCACCATCCTGACCCCACCCCACCCTTGCAGGGCCTTAGGCAGTAAGCCTTCCTGGGTGAAAGAGCTGGCGCAGGCCCTTCTCAGAGCCCAGGATGTGAACGTGCTGGTGGTGGACTGGGTCTATGGCGCCTCCTTCGCCTACAACCTGGTGGTGGAGAATTATAAGGAGGTGGCTCTGCAGATCTCTGTCCTCATCAACCAGCTGCAGGTGACAGAGATGCTAGAGAGGATTTGGGATTTATTCTTATTTTAAGATTTTCTTTTGGATGATTTACTTACAAACTAGTTACTAGTTACATAACAGACAATTAGTTCAACACTTGATAAAACAATTACAAGTGGCATTTAGAATCCTTTATTTTCAATTAATGAGTAATTATGGGTAGCTTGACCCCTTAAAATCTACTTTAACTAAAAATGTAAGACCTTTTGAGATTTGATTTTTAAAATTTATGGAAGCTTTACATGACATTGGTAACCAAACACCTTTAACTAGATGATATAGAAGATAGAAGTTGTTAATGTTAAATTAAAGATTTAACTGCTGGCCTCAGATACTGCAAGGGCCCCGAGACACATCCATCGTTTGTTTTTATGAAAACACTAAATCACAATAGCATGAAATGGCCTTAAAGCTGCTCTGATCAAGATATTAACAATTTTATATTAACAGTAGATCAAACGATGTATTGTTATCACTAGACTCTGCAGGTTTTTAGCTTCCTTCAGCTCATTGTTTTGGTTTTGTGGCCCAAAACTTTAATGTTTTGGTTCAGTCTCACTAATCTAATCAAGCCCATCTTCAGCAGGCAGCTGTTTTCAGTGAAAAAAGCTCTAAAACCCGTCTGTACTTTCCAGCACCAGCAATAGACACACCAAGTTAGTGACTAGCTGGTGAACACAGTGTTCTTTCTTTCAAAAGATATGTGTAAAAATCTAGTTTTACTGTTCCAGTTGATATTTTGTTTCAAAAGTACATATTCCCACATACAGTATATGTGCTTCCACCACTACTACTGCTAATTGTATACAAATTCTACAGCTATTACAAATTACAATCCAGATATATTGTTGTTCACATATGATACAGAGTTTTGATTTTGCTCTTTGAAGAAATCAATCACATATTAAGGAACTTAGCACATCAGGTGAAAATAAAAATGGCTAAGGTTTATTGTCTTGTCCAACAGGAACATGGATGCAAACTCGAGTCCTTCCATTTCATTGGGGTCAGTCTCGGGGCACATGTTGCTGGTTTCGTGGGGACTCTTTTTGGAGGGAAGATTGCAAGAATCACAGGTGAGTCCAGACCACTTCCTGATGATGTTTCAGTGAGTAAGGAAAGTAGAAGTCTTTTATGAAAACTGTTCATTTCTTGCAATACAGAATTGAATTTGTAAAACTGCAGAATTATTAACATCTGATGGCTGATTTAGGAGGTTTTTGTGTTAGAAAATGCAAATTTAATGTTGCAACCTTTAAAGAATTAGGCGTAGTCCTAATGGATAAAACCATGACAAGGAACTTCAACAAGCAACAATATTGTTGGTGGTAGGAAAATAAAAGTTGCCTGCTGCTATTATTATTCTGCCATGTCTAGAGAAAAAGGGGACGTAACAACAGGCAAGATAAGGATTCGTCTGTGAATGCATGTAAGTGTGACCTTGCAAGATTAGCAGGGCTCTTCAAAGGACAACGGCACTTTGATAAGAGCCACTCTAAAGCTGTGTGGAGAGGCACAGTCCCCTCATCCCAGAACACACCACTCAACAATGCACCACTGTTCACTTGTTTATATTCTTTTTGCCTGAGTGGGGAGGCTTGTGCAAGTTTGAATGTAAGTACAATTCAGAGGCGCCACTGATGCTGATTGGAATTTTGGCATGTACTAGAACACATTTTTTTAAATTTTTCACAGCTCAAATAAATGGTAATAATAAAATATCTGAAAGGTCTATCAGTCAATAACAATGAACAATGGACAGCTTTCTAAAGTGATTCCTTTTGGTTTCTAGTGAATGACAGTTAAGTGCTTTTTCAGTGCTAAAAAGTTTGAGAACTACAAAATATCTTTGAGAATTAAGAAAAAAGGGAAACAGTTGGATTCAGACATCAGTTCAGCATGCAGCAAGACTTATATGTAATAAATGTAGCAACAGGAAGTTAAGGCTATTGTTTTGTAGTTTGTATTCAGTACTATATTGTTATTGTGATTTTTGCATCAGTATTATATATACTGCTGTCATGTATTTCCAACTGTTGCTGATAATATCTAAACAGTCACTTTTCTCATCACACAATGTTCAGTCCAGCAGTTCTTCACAGTAGTTGTTGCACATCAGGAAGTACTGCCTCGACCACAGAGACTTCATATACGGTCCGAGAAACCAAAGTCGGAAACCAGGCTGCTCAAATAAAAATGTTGCTGAAGTTCTCACATTATTAAAAGATGCTGTGGTGAAGAAAGAGCTATAGATTCATTTTTTCCCCCTAAATAAACCTGTAAAAGCACTACACCACAACACATCAGTCAAACTCTACAACTACAATTGAAGTTTTGAGTATTTCAAAATGAAAATACAAAATAATTCTTAGATTCTCAACTGTTATTCAACATTTTCACATTCATTATCTAGAGTACTGAAAGAAAACAATCCTCCTGGAATTGTTATTTTCTAATGACGTGAACTCCACGTCAAGCTTGTATTCCTAATGATCTCTTTTACTGTTTCCCTTCTTGTCACCCAGGCCTTGACCCTGCTGGACCCATGTTTAAAGGAGCTGACACCTTTGACCGACTTGACCCCTCTGACGCTCAATTTGTTGATGCCATACACACAGACTCTGACTGTGAGACAACTTTATTTATAAAACCTTAAAATAATGCAGATTCTTTTCCATTTCCACCATAATACCAGAGACTGAGACTGAATATTTGTGTACTGTTGTGGTCTATGATAGAGGATTTGGAAAGCATATTTTCCTCCATGTTAGAAAGGTAAACAGTTAGTATGAGCAATAGTATGTGTCACAATATGACAAACATACAAATAAAAGTAATATATTCTTATTACTATATATTGTAAAAAAAAAAAAAAAAATAGGTAAATTTTAAAAAGTTGCATAAATAACACTAATTGCTTAAAGTTAACAAAAGTGACACTGTGTAACTCTTGAAAGAAGGAATAAAAGAAACTTTCTCTTTTAAAATGAAAAGTCGATTCTATAAGAAATGTAACCCTGCTGAGTTCAATACACTCACTGGACTTGTAGCTACAGCCCTACTCTGGTATGACTAGTAGCTTATGGTGGCTAATGTTAGCTTCTCAGTCAGGTCACCTAATAATGACGGCTTTAAGCAACTAACGCAAGAGAATCTGGGAAAGTAAGGAAAATTTAATGTGCTGAATTATCCTGAGGTCCATATTTTTAATAACATAGTTTTATGCAAATATTCTGAAGATGGTGCACTTAGGTAGTTAAGTTGAGGCGTCCATATTAGGGTTGGAGTGAGCATGTAATGGTGGGTGAACATACAGCACCAAAAACAAAACTATCTGAGTTTATAGACATCGACATTACTGTTCAAAACTTTTTAAAATTTTGATTTAGTTTTGAATTTTCCCTTTTAACCTTAGGTTTGTGTTTACAGTGGTTAAGCACAGTGAGGAGTAAAGAGCAGCACTACAGTGAGAAAATATTGACAATACTGATGATGTATGTTTCTCCTGCATCAGATTTTGGCATCTCCATCCCTGTCGGTCATGTGGACTTCTTTCTGAACGGAGGCAAGGACCAGACTGGATGTGCTCGCTCCCGGTTTTCCTCAAGTGAGTTCAGCCCTCACTGACACTTACTGGCTAAAACAGTTATGACAAGAGAGCAGCAGCTTTGTTGATCTTTGAGTTTGGCTGGTGTGTCCTCCATAGTATAGGCTACAGCTTTTTCATCCCAAACACACACACACACACACACACACACACACACAAAGTGCAATCTAATGTCTGTGCAATATTCCAGACCAGTGATTGTGTATGCAACCTTTTTGTGCTTTTTCAACCTTTTGTGCAATATCCTCCATCTGTGTAATAACGTTCTATAGGGTTTAAATTCACTGATTCTGTCTTTTTTATGAGAAATATATTATATATGTCTTTTTATATATATTTACTTACTGTTTATGCTGCAATGAAGCCTCCAAGCCAAAGTATCTCACATGAATAATAACATCACAATGTTAATATGAATAATAACATCAATAAACATCTTGAATCTTGAAGTTGTGAATAAAATGCTAATTATAGCTACCTGAATAGATTTAACCCGGTTTTACAGTTTTTTAAAGACTATAATTGACTAACAATTTACTAATAAGTTACAGTTTCCGGATAGTTGGCTCCCTGAGTGTTTGTGTGTTTGTCAGTTCTTGTGTACTTTCCAGTGTACGGCTATGTGATATGTGACCACATGAGGGCGCTGCACGTCTACATGAGCGCGCTGAACCGCTCGTGCCCATTAACTGGCATCCCGTGTTCCAGCTATGAGAACTTCTTGAAGGGACGCTGTGTGGACTGTGACGTCTTCAAGGGGAGATGTCCAGCTATAGGTGAGAGTAAACCTCCCACATACAAAACACCTGTGGAATGAATTGGCACTAATCATTGCTGATCACATCTCCTCATATCTCACTTTTTATTACTAAAATGTATTATTTGGACTCACTGAATATGACAGGAATATCTGCTCGCAGTTCTTTTTGATTAATTTGCTTTCACTATTTTGATCAAATTTTATATACATATATCCAAATTCTTCAGCAAAAAGCCAGACTTTACAGAGCTGACTTTCCATATCAATCAATATTTTTTCTTCAATATCTGAAAGTACAAACAAAAAAGCTGTTAAAACATATAATGACTATAAGCTTTACAACATTGCTTCTCAAAGTAGGGTCCTGGGACCCCAAGGGGTCCTTGTGGGGGTTTCGGGGGGTCCCAAGCAAAAAAGGGGAATGATTTATTTTCACTATAATTTCTATCTATAACTAGCACAATAACAGAATGTATGACTATTTTGGTAATGGGTTTGATACACTTTCTGTAATAAAACATCTAAAAGCAAAACTCTTAGATGGGGACCCTGGAACCAAATCTTATCAAATGGGGGTCCGTGGTCTAATTTGTGTCAGTTTAAGGGTCCTCAACGTGAAAAGGTTTGAGAACCACTGTTTACAAGATATTTATTTCACTTTATACAACCTTTATTACAACCTTTAGTCCCCCTGGCCTGTTTGTGTTTGTAGACTTAAGTTGTATGAACAAGGTGGTGTAAACTTGCTGTATGCTTGTTTCAATAAAACTGTTTAGAAAAATTTTAAAAAGATACTCCTGTACACCTCCAACTTATTAGCTTTTAACAAACTGATATTTATTCCTGTATTGTTTGTAATTGTGAACCTAAAACATATAAATGTTGTGAGTGAATATTCTGGGCAGTAGACAAAGATGTGACACATTCAGGTGTTCCAAAGTCACCTGTACTTCAAAGACTACTTCTTTTGTGCCACTGCTGCGGCTCATGCTGCTGCTACATTGTTGGTACAAGTGCTGCTGCTGCTACAACCCATCATTACTACTGCTATTGTACTGCTTTCACTACTATCCTACTACTCTTGCTGCTGCTAGTATTGCTGCTTCTGTTGCTACTGTTTCTACTACTGCTAATGCAACTCACACAGTTTACTCAAGAAGGTACTGTGTTTAAGTACAATTTAAAGTACAATACTTGTATTTTGATCCATTTAATGCTACATTATACTTCTACTTAACTACATTTCAGAGGGATATATTGTACTTTTTACTCCTCTACATGTACATTTCTGAATTAAATTTGTACAAAGTATATGGTCATGTAATGGAATGTGATGCATTGTTATAAATGAAACTATCCTGTATATAAAGTAGTTAAAATTAGCTCCACATCAGACAGCTACAATACTGAAGTATTGTTTCAGTGATAATGATCCAATAACATCAAGTACATTTGGATGATAATATTTTGAACGTTTACCTAAGTAACATTTTGAATTTTTAAGGAGTATTTTCACAGTGCAGTATTGATACTTTTACTTTAGTAAAAGATCTAAATACCTCATTCGCCACTATTATAGGTAGACCACTTCTCTACTGAATCAATAAAAACAGTGATTCATTCAGATTTGATTCTTCAATCAGCAATTTGTTTTCTTTCTCAATTGTTGCAACTTTGAAAACCATGATTGGATTCAATACATTCATTCATTACATTGATATATACGTAACTATCCTCCCACAAAGTGAAACATAAACAGCAGGATTTTATTTTAGATTCAAGGTGTTTTGTATTTTTTACTGTTGAAGCTAGAGTGACTGGACTGAGGCATTTCTTTTAGCAAAGTGATGTATTGATTTTTCATAATGTGTCATTGATGCAAAAATGTATTGAATTAATTATTTCACCCCTACCTAAAGCCCTGCACAATCATAAATGGAAAACACAAAAACAAGAAAAGGACAGTAGCAATAAAAGATTTCATTATGATGCGGTATGACAGAGAGGATCAGTAACATCAAATTATAAAAGAATTAAAAATATAAATTGGGTAGCCTTTTCTGTTCTCCTTTTAGTCTCAGTATCACCTGGAGATACGGCATCAGGCGGCACTCAGGCAGCGGCTCTGGTCTCGTCACAAGGCAGCATTTGGCAGCTTCTTATCATTTCACCCCCTGATACGCCAGAACACGCTGATACAGTGACATAGTTAATGTACATGGGAGTCTTTTTGATTTGTGACGTACAGTAGGCCTACAGTGTGACCCTCATTCACTGTGTGTGTGTGTGTTTCAGGTTTATCAGAAAACAGCGGGATAACCGTATCACCGATTCCCAAAGAGCAGAAGCTATTCCTCCTTACAACTTCTTCGTCACCTTTTTGTGGTGAGTGCTAGGGTGTGTGCGTGTGTGTGTGTGTGTGTGTGAGAGAGAGAGAGACAGAGAGAGAGAGAGAGAGAGAGAGAGAGAGAGAGAGCTAAGTGAAAGAAAAGACCTTTAGTTCCCTCAGTGCTTAAATTGAGGCTGACGGGAATGTCATTATTTATTATTTGCATATCGGACCAATTAAAAATTTGACCTGATGTTGGCACTAAAGGGAAAGTCAGGGGATCATCAGAGTGATTACAGTTCATCCTCAGGGGACCACAAAATGTCCAGCTAAAAATATGATAAAAAACAAGACTAGACTTGTTAACCTTGTGGAGAGAGGAAGGACATGTCATCATCTCTCCACTCAAAGGCAATGCTGATTTGCATCAGAGTCCCCGAAATGTCTCTATAAAGTCATATCAAGTCTTATCCATTACATAATTTATTAGTAGTAATGACAAGGTCTGTCCTGTTTGACCTGTAGTCCTCCATACTAATGTTGGTGTGACTCCTTCATTACTGTAGGCCCGCTGCAGCACTGTAGATAAGTTTGGCTCTCAGAATCTCAAGTTCCACTTCCCTTGTTGCTGTATCAGAAGCTCCTCTCCTTGTCCTTGATCTTCAACTGCTAGTTGGTGAACTACAATTTCAGTGGAGAAATATTTTGATCATGTTTATGGCTGAATAATTCAAAAACACTTATCATCGTATTCTCTAAAATGTTGGTATTTTGTCAGTCAAGGTGTCACAGTTAACAGTTAATTACTGTGTTAATGTTTCATATTGTGTCCGACTTTCATGCCATCAATCATACGTTTTTATACATGTGTCGCTGTTCCTCTGCTCAGCTCATCACATCCTGCTGAAGCTGGAGGTTTCTGCCCTGGATAAGAGCGCAGAGGTGGAAGTGATACTGAGGACTGAGAACCTGGGAACAGAGAAGAGCCTCAGGCTGTAGGTACCACACCTAACAACACACTAACAAGTGTACCATGGCTCAGTGTAATAAAAAGGTTCTCGCTGATACAGTTTTGTTGAGGTATGTAAACTTGCCAGATTGTATGTAGCCAATAAAGTGCAGTCTGATTTCTCATTAAAAGATGTCTGCATGATCATATATGTAGATACTGGAGATACTGAAATATTACATTTGAGATGATGAATTGTGTTTCTGAATGGAAGATCTGTTATTCTTCATTTTGATGTTATGGAAATCAACATAAACTCCCACAAATATGACATGGAAAATTGTTTAGAGAATAAAAACTGACCAATTATGGTTAATTTAGTCCTAAATCCTTATTAAACTTTGTCACAAATCCTTATTGCAAAATCTAAAATCACACATCAAGCCAGAAGTTGACGCATTCATCTGATGCATCTACAGATTGAGTGGCACATTAAAATATTCAGTAATTGCTTTTGGCTTCAACATATGGATACCAATAATTAAAAGTACAATGAATAAGTGTAGGTAGAGCAAAATTGACTGTGACAACAATCTTGTAGCTTCCCTATGTTCAGCTCTGGATGATTGCACAGACTGCAGTGCAATGCCCTCATCCCAAAGCTTGTACTATAAATTGTTTTCCCCTAAGAAAAGGCGAGTGGCCAACTTCTATTTACAGTTTGTTTTACTGTAAAGGCCTGGCCAGGTGCAGGATGTAGTGGCAGAAGTGTTGAGGGATGAAAAGTGCCTATACACAAGTTCAGGAGGACTTTCTGTTTTATTATGTCTGTTAATTAATCATCCTCTAGTTGGTTAAACTGTGTTTATACTTATATTCTTGTGATAATAGACATATTTTTGTATTAAAAAAAGGAAAACAGAGCAAAAAAAAAAAATTGAGGAGAATTTTTTATGTTCCCCCTTGTTGAATCAAAAAGAGTGAGAGCAAAGCAGTGGGGCATGTCAGTCAGTTTGTTGTAGTTCTGTTAATTCAAAGTAATAAATACAGAAGGCAATAACTGCCCGCTGTGATAAATGTCTTCTCTTGCGAGGTAATGACAACATTATTAACATGCATGCTGTGTGTGTATGTGTGTATTTTAGTCAGACAGACATAACAGTGTACAGGACGGTGTTGGCTCACCCTGTGGCCCTGTGTGAGATCAACTCCATCGAGCTGAGGAACACTGGAAGCTTCTACAGACAGGGAGACATCCACGTCAAGTCTGTCTGTCTGTCCGAGTTCCCCTCTCTGAGGTACGTACAGACCCACATGGATACAACGTGCACCACACACGTACTGTGCCACACAAACTCACATACCTCCTCCTGGCAGAGTTGAACTTTCTGCACACTATACATCATTAACAGGTTCTAGAAACAAAACAGCTGCCAGGCCTGTTTCTGTTGAGCTGCCACATATGGAGATACATGAATATACAAGCAGTAGATCACAAACCTCATTTCAGTTGTTGTCTGCACAGCTGGCATAGATAACCCACCAAAAACCTTTATTTTGAGCATCATATATACACCATGTATAGTCTTAAAAGTGTGTCACTTGCTCCTTCATGGAGGATAGAAGGATTCACAACAGTTGCAGTGGATTCCTGTCATGAAAAAACTTTCCATTGAAAAATCTTAAGCTTCTCCTGCACCATAAGCAAGTTCTCCACTGTCCCTCTGTAGTCTCAGTATCCCCAAATATTAATGTTTTTCCCAAAACATGGTGACACACAGCTTCTGCTCATTACCAGCGCAGTTAGCTGCTTTAATACATTGATAGCTATTGGTGGTTATTCATTCAGTATTTTGGGGGGGGGGGGGGCAGCGGATCAAGCTGTAGATACAACATTTACATATTATCACCGAAAAAAAGTTGTTATGGTGAATGTATTAGCAAACGGTCGCCTATTTACACGTCTTGCAAGTATGTAGCAACATGTTTGTGTCCACCTGACAAAAGTAAGTTAAATACTCTCCCTTAAGCTCTGTTTTGGTCTCCACTAACTACTGAGGTAAATATTTGGTTCTTTAGCCGCTGAATGCTCCACGAGGTTCACCGCTTAGTTGCTAACTTGAACTGGTGAATGAGAGCGGTGAGGCTGAACCAAAACAGTGAGCTGAAAGACGCTAAAACACTCCACAGAGCTGAGGGAGACTGCAGAGTTGGGTTATGACTCTCAGTGGGTTTGTCACATTACACATAGTCAATTGAACCATCTTTAATATAGAAATATTGATTAGAGCAGCTTTAAAGAAAAAGTTAAACATCTAAATAACATTTAAGTGTGTTTTTGTTTCAGGCGTGAGGAGCCGATCTGTGTGAACAATATCCATGTCAGACGAGGAGCTCCGTGGTCACATGACCTTGTACAGGTGTGTGGCATCTTCTGAGGAAAGAGATCTCCTCAAAAGGACTCTGAAAAAAATCCATCCAGTAAATACACAACAAAGTCACCCAGGGATGTCTGCACTGTGTGGAGTCAGTTTCACATTTTGAAATACTTTGTTCAGGTTGTTCAAGAAAAAATGATCAGAGTTAAACCTCAGTAGGTGGAGCCAAAGATCCCAGTTTTATTCAGGATGCTAATATTATAAAGTCTGTCACCCAACTACTAACTGACAAGTGCAGACAATGTCATGTAGTCATACTAAGGTCATTTGCTAACCTGATCTTCAAACATCATAACTGTCATGATCATGAAACAGTGAAAAGAAAAGATCAGTTGTACATTTTTATTTCTTATTGCCAGAGTCTCGCCTTTCGTAATCCCAGTTTCTGTGTTATTCCGGCCTCTTAGCTTATTTCTGCCTCTGAGAAGTGTTCAGAGAATTAAATTTTCTTCTATGATGTGGTTTTAGGATGTTCTCGGTGACTAATTTCATGTATCTCACATGTAGTTTTAGTGTTGCTGATTGGTGCTGAATTCAGTTTGTCTGTTACAGCCGAGCAATAAACTGGTGACCGTGCTTTGATTTTCTGTGTGCATGTTTGGAGGTGAAACAATTACAGTTGTGTGTTGGATGCTGGATATGAAACACTGAATAAAATACTAAATATAATTCAACATATTTACAGCAATGCAAAATGGAAAAAATTAAACTGAAAAAACTGGAAGAATTCTTGCATATAGTAATACAGTATATTAATATTATATATAATGTTAATACACACTCACCAGTCACTTTATTAGGTACACCTGTTCAACTGCTCATTAACGTAAATATCTAATCAGCCAATCACATGGCAGGGACTCAATGCATTTAGGCATGTAGACATGGTCAAGACGATCTACTCAAGTTAAAACCAAGCATCAGAATGAGAAGAAAAGTGATTTTAAGTGACTTTGAACGTGGCATGGTTGTTGGTGCCAGACGGGCTGGTTTGAGTATTTCAGTAACTGCTGATCTACTGGAATTTTCACGCACAACCATCTCTAGGGTTTACAGAGAATGGTCAGAAAAAGAGAAAATACCCAGTGAGCGGCAGTTCTCTGGGCGAAAACACATTTTTGATGGCAAAGGTCAGAGGAGAATGACTAGACTAGTTCAAGCTAATAGAAAGACAACAGTTAACTCAAATAACAACTTGTTACAACTGAGGTATGCAGAGGAGCATCTCTGGATGCAGAACATGTAGAACCTTGAAGCAGATGGGCTATAGCAGCAGAAGACCACACCGGGTGCCACTTCTGTCAGCTAAGAACAGGAAACTGAGGCTACAATTCGCATGGGTTCACCAAAATTGGACAATAGAGGAAAGGAAAAACATTGCCTGGTCTGATGAATCTCGATTACTGTAATGACATATCAATTGAGCATTGTTTAAACACCACAGCCAACCTGAGTATTGTATTGTCCACAGTTACCACAGTGTGTCCATCTTCTAATGGCTACTTCCAGCAGGATAACACGCCATGCCACAAAGCTCACATCATCTCAAACTGGTTGAGTTCACTGTACTCAAATGGCCTCAACAGTCACCAGATCTCAATCCAATAGAGCACCTTTGGGATGTGGTGGAACGGGAGATTAGCATCATGGATATGCAGCCGACATATCTGCAGCAACTGTGTGATGCCGTCATGTCCAAATGGACCAAAACTTCTGGGGAATGTTTTCAGCACCTTGTTGAATCTATTCGATGAAGAATTACGGCAGTTCTGGAGGCAAAAGGGGTTTGACCTGGTACTAGTAAGGTCTACCTAATAAAGTGTCCGGTGAGTGTAGTATACTGTAATAATAGATGTGATCATGTGACACATATGACAGGAATTAGACAGTCACAGAAAACAAACTACATTTTCACTGCACACAGAGAGCTTTATGGAGAAATCTTGGCCCCATGAAAATACTTTTTAAAAACATTTTTATAACTTTGTATTAGTCCCATCTCTCAATTTTGGAAGTCAAAAACAGACAAATAACACAATTCACAGTATACAGGTGTGTATTAAATACTCAACTAGTTATAAAAATAGAAAAAAGAAACATGGTGCACAGGCATCCGATATATTGCCAAAGAAGAAGTGATACGTTGTCCTCCAGATGAATTTGGTATCATGCTCTGAAAATCAGTACAACAAGCTCACTTCCAACACAGCAGACATTTTTGACACTGAACCGAATCAAATCATGATGCATTCAGGTACACAAACTAAACATGCCCAACAAAATATGAAAGTGAAATAGATAAAAGCCAACTTGAGGTTTTGTATCCACAATGTTCCTCGACTAGTCTGTTAACTTATAACTAAATATTTTCCAGATCTTCAAAGGATTGATACAGACCTGTCCATTTTAATTATACCGTATGTTCGTATGTAATATTTTTTATATTGAGTGCTGACCAAATCCTTCAAAACCAGTCAGATCCGGAAAATGTGTAAGTAACCCTCACTAAGTTCAATCAATGCACTTTGTAACACTGAGTAGTGATCTGTGAAACAAACATCAAAAGTCAAATTTAACATTAAATCATGTGAAGTCAAGTCCAAATCAAACAATCATAGTTCCAACATCAAATATAAGTGAGATGAAAGACAAATTCACCTGTTTCAGTATCATAGAATCTATTTTTATAACATAAAAGAACATTTCAGACATTTACTGTGCTGGTAAGTTACAAGGTGAAGCTGGGAATACTGCTGCCTCTCTTTCCCCCGTGTTCCAGTGCCAATTAAGATAATGGATAATTATGATTTAAATTAGGGTTTGATGATTATTGACAGTTACAGATACAGTACCTGCAAGTCAATATGTCCATTTTTAATAGAACAGTTGATGACAGCTACAGAAAAACATGTCACTCATTGATTCTCTCAATTGTTAAATTATATTTTGTGAATAATATCTTAATTTAAATGCTAAAATATCCAGGAGTTTCATTTAAATTGATAAATCTGTCTTAAACAGAATTTAAGTCCAATTTTAGAGCCCCATGATAAGCTAAATGTTGCTTCAGAGGTTTTAAATCCTGACAAGAAAAATATGTGGGCAAGTGATATATTGGCACCAAATATTTATAATAAAAATGTGTCAATATTGGCCTTGCAGCATTCAAACTGTAATTTAAATAGAGGGAAGGAAGATCAAAAGCTCTGCATGCTCAGACTGAAGATGTGAACTAAGGTGAGAACAAGCACAGGGAGCGAGGAGGAGACAGTGTCATAACAAGTGACATGTGACACCTTCATACTGCTATACTGTAAATTATATAGTGTTTCCAGGAGAGAGTGTTCTCACAGTTTGGGAGTGTCGGTGGGAGCCAGTGGTGCTCTGCCCCTCTGGAATCGAGGTGGTAGATTCCCGTCACTATCACCTCCTGTGAAGTGAAACATTAAAGCTTCTGTTAGTAATGAGATTATCATCTTTTCCAACATCTGACGTCCTGACAACACGACAGATGCAAAAACATTTGCGCTGCTGTGTCACACCAAACCACACAGAAACAGTAATATCACATAAAACCATTGTCTGTTCAGCTAAATGCCCACTTATTCTCTTTATTCAAAACAGTGAAAAGTAAAATGCATCACTTCCTGTGTAAAGAGAGACTTTTTTATAAGAGCTACAAGAGAACACATGTTTAAAACAGCAAAAATATAAAATATTTCACAAACTGGTCAGAGGTTGAACCAACATTTGAATACATCTGGTATACATGTCACACATGTCATCAGTCTGTGCTGATCAGTGTCTGAAAGTGGTTTCCGTTTGATTATAACAACGTGTAACTTCCTTTTTTGGTGGAGCTGCTCTACTTCCTCTTTTCCTTCCCTCTGTATTCAGCTACAAATAGTAATTTCCTACATTTCTCAGCATGATTTTACAGTAACGTATCAGTGAAAAGAGCATTAGCAGAGCACAATTTTCCTCTTAAGACATGTCTTGAGTCACTCCTGTGTAGAACACCTGTAGGCTCTGGTAGTATGTTTTTCCCTGCATTATGTATTTAGTACAGTTACACCCTACACACCAAATATCACATCAACTTTACATAACATGCTCTATTTTTAACTCCCTGCTGAGCTGCATTGCAGATATAAAATCCAGGATGGCAAAAAGCTTCATACAGCTAAACTGAGAGAAAACTGAGGTCCTGTTCTTTGTTCCCTGCAGAATTTTAAAACACAACAGTGAATGTCCTTGTGCCTCTAAAACTGAATGTATACATCCATACAAGAAATCTCAGTGTTATCTTTGACTCTGCATGATTTATAATTTGATAAACAAATCAAGTCCGTTGTCAGCACCAGTTTCCTCCATCTCAGATCACTTGCAAAACTAAAATAATTCCTGTCTGTTAAGGATTTGGAGACTGTAGTTCTCTCTATGTAAGAATCAGTCAGTCAGCTTTATGTCACCTGCAGCAGGTTCAAAATGCAGCAGTGAGACTCCTCATTGGTACCAAAAAGAGAGACCACATCTCCCCTGTACTGGCCTCTCTTCACTGGTTACCAGTAAAATACAGGATTTATTTTAAGATTCTTTTATGTGTTTTTAAAGCACTGCATGGACCAGCACCAGCTTATCTTTCTGTACTCCCCATCCCCTATTCTACCCCCAGACCCTTCAGATCTGCTGACCAATCACTGCTCATCATTCCACGCTCCCAGTTAAAATCCAGAGGTGATCGGGCATTTTCCATTGTTGGCCCCAAACTGTGGAAGAGTTTGCCACTTATTATTAGATCCTCCCCCTCAGTCTCTTTTCTTTATCCTTTTAAAAGTCATTTTGATGACGTGACTGGTCACACTCAGCTTTATTTGTTCTCTGTGCAATGCTGCTGTGTTTTTATTATATTTATTATATCTAAATTTTAATTATTCTAATTAATTATTATTCTACATTGTATTCATCTTCTTTTGATCCTCAAAATTATGTCTGTGATTTTATTTGATTGTAATTATCATCTCTCTGTAAAGCACTTTGGTCAGTATTTGTTGTTTTAAATGTGTTCCATAAATAAACTGACTTGACTTGTATTTCACGTAAGTGATAAATCACATGAGTTGGCCGACTGAACATAGTGTAGCGTAGTCATCTGGCCTTGATGTCACATTCTATACATTTTGCTGGTCACCCACACACATCGACCAAAGTTTGTTACAGTGTTTCAGAGAGGCTTTCTCTTCTAATATCCAACACTATTGGGACTTATTAAGGAAAGTGTTGGCTCCATGTTATGCAGATCTGTATGATTGCCCATCCACTAGATCAGGTCACATAAATCTCAACTGTCTCCACTGTCTGTGATAGATTTGACCTACTGCTGCACCGCCGCCCTGCAACCCACACCAGACACTAACACCTCCTGTCCAGCTATGAAATGTGATCCTCCACCTGTGATTGGGCAAGGGCTGCTTTTAGGATGGTAGGAGAGCAGTCAGGGGGGAGGAGGGGGTTGGGTGGGAGAACAGATAAGCAGACAGTTAGCCAAGGGGTGGTACATTGTGTTAATCCAATGTACCACCCCATGGCACAGATTTTTTTGGACAGCCCCTAAATTTCCAAGCTGTAATCCTCATCAGATAAGAACACAGCTGCTGCCCAGCCGACCTCACCACTGCTCTCTCACATCAGTTACAGTATAAAAACCCCTTATTCACCACATACACACACACACACTTACAACTACACACCACACCTGATTATTCTGAAACCGCATCAAGGCAACACCGTGCTCATTTACTGTTAAATTGTTTTCACTGAGCATCTGTGGAAGCTCCTGAGTGAACAAATTTAACTCTGCTACTGTACCAAAGATGGCTGTAAGCTTATGAGTGTCAGAGCCAAAGCAAACACTAATGCAGAGCAGCTGGCTGGGAGGGAATTTTAATCTTAAAGTATGGTTTGAAAATAGGATAATAATCCAGATATCCAGAGCTGAGAAGGCCGGCAGGGAAGAGTGTTGGCTGCCATTCAATGCTGATCTACTGCATCGAATAGTTTGATGGTTCTATACAAACAATGCAATCAAACTCTAATTTGAAAATGAACAATATATTTATATGTCCATTTGCAAATCCAAAAGACCAAACAGCCCGAGCATCAGATCCACCAAAGACAGATGAAGTGCAAAACAGCCAGAAAACCAAAAAACTCTATTAATCTGAGAATATTCCACAGCAGAGGTTTCCCCTCCCAGCTGAGGATATCTTATCAGAGCTGGGCGATAATTCAGTACAGTAATACTGTATATTGATCATATCTTAACATCTGTTTCCAAAATAATTAGCTGCAAGGTGATTGTAATGAAATATTTATAATAAAAAAGTTTTTGTTCTCCACATAGACCACAGTTAACTGCATTAACATAATTTTGGCCAGTTGAGAGAACAATTTCCCCAGAGGGTCCATTTAGTAGCAGTTCATAAAGCTTTTTAATGCGATCACATGATCTTCATCAGCAGATGGAATTTGCCCAGCTGTCACAGAATTGTAGATTTTTTTTTTTTTTTTTCTGGGCATTTTAAGGACTTAAGGTCCATATGCTGATGAAGATCCTGTAATATGACTGGAAGCTCCAGAACAGCTGTTAAATAGACCTTGTGATGAGATTGTTTTCTCAACTGCTGGTTCCATGGTCAAGAATTGACTCTTAACATTATTCTACCATTTACTTTCTTGATTTGCTTATTTTGTCCACTTAATCCACTTTTGATATTTGGAGAAGCTGTAAACAGAGAATATTTGGAGCTTTTGCTTGAAAAATAGCTGTCAAATAAATATTGTTTATTTGGCCTGAGTTACTAATTACTTTTCAGATTAGAATTTAGAATAGAGTAGAAGAATAAAAAACATATGACAAGCTTCTAAAATACAATGCATTGTTAAAGATTAAACCAGTGATAAATGGTTGATGGAAAAAGCGATAAATAAATCTCTGACTCTGCTTGTGACTGCCTACACAAAGGCAGCCTTGTCATGTTTCATGAGGTCTATGAGTTGTTAGCAGTTCCAAAATAAAGAGATTTCCCCACTAAACTTGTCAGATGGTTTCATTTTGTCAGTTGTTTGAGACTCAAAGAGGTTAAACTCTCCAGTATAAGAAAGCAGAGATTAGACAAAAGTCCAAAAAGTGAATATAGCATTGTGTAGCAGAATCCCGTAAATCATCTTGTGACCCTTTGAAGGGTTTCGATCCTCAGTATGGGAACCACTGGATTAATATGTATATAAAGACAGGCCATGACAATAAAATGCTGCTTACACATTGTTTCATCAGTATTAATAATGCAATTTATTATGATATATAATATATTTTTGGTACTTTGAGCACATGTTGCTGATAATACCTCAATACTTTAACTTAAGTAGTTTTACTTGTAATTGAGTATTTTAATATTATATTGACTTTAGTTTCATCACTCAGCACTATCTCACTACGAAGCTGGGTTAGTAAGAACTGTGCACTGCAAGCCATCCATGCACACACACCACCCCCATGCCACTCTCCGCCCAGGTGAGGTACTTACATGTAGCTTAAGTGGTGACCCAGTGTGTTAGCTCCAGCACCCTGCCCTTCTACCTCAAATAATCCCTCTCACTGCCATAATCCGTTAAGGAGCCCGCCACATCAGCAAAGTCCTCCAGGACCAGGCTGGTGGAGTCCTCACCAGAGGGCAGCTCCGGGTCTGACGCCCAGGGGTGGTGGTAGCGGTCATGCTGGGGGGCCTGAGGTTCATCCAGGGCGGTCTTCCTTGGTCCCTGCAGGTGTGGTTGGAAGGGGTGAGACTGGTCTGGATCAGACTTCTGGTAGGCCGGAGCTTGGTCTTCAACCTGCTGTTGAGTTTGTTGCTCCTTTGTTGCGCCGCCGTCACTGCCGCTGCCGCCTTCGCTGCTCTGCGAGGCAGGGGCCAGCACGTGGTAGAGGCTGGGCAGGCGGATGTCCAAGAGCATGCCGCTCTTGATGAAGAGCTTGTTGTTGAGATTGTAGAGCTTCTCAGCGATGTCGTAGCCCAACATGACAGAGAACAGACGGGCGATATAGCGCTCCTTCGATATTAGCATGTAGAGGCGGCGGCGACGCCATGAGATGTAGCGAGAGTCTTCCTCTGCTGTCAGGGTCACCTGAAAGAAACGGGTGAATATCCACATGTTAATTTTAACTACCACAGGGACACCATGGGCAGATTTCCACTTTTTTCCTGGTCTATCCTAAATATAAATCATTTCTCAATAATGTAATGTTAAAGGAATAGTTCAGCATTTTGGGAAATATACTTCGCTTTCTTAACAAGAGTTAGATGAGAATTTGCTTAGCTTAGCATAAAGACAGGAAGCAGAGGGAAACAGCGAGAACCTATAAATTTGTACAAATTAGTATGCTATATGTTATATATGTTATATCTCCCCAGATTCCAGTCTTTATGCTAAGCTAAGCTACTTGCCTGCTTGCTGTAGCTTCATGCAGGCAGACATGAGAGTGGTATTGATTTTTCATCTCTGGCAAGAAAGCAAATAAGCTTAGAATGTCAAATCATTCCTTGTATGAGAAACAGCAGCTATGTCCTCTTTAATATTAGGGGAAATATTTATTACATAAAACACAAACGCTAAGCTCCGCTGGCAGCAGCAAGGTAACGTGCAACAAAATGAACAAAGTTGCGATGTAGCAAGTCATGGGCAGACAGTGTATTGAGTAATGACCACACCAGTGTCTAAACAAACAAAAGTGACATTTGTTCACATGCTGTGCAGCTAAGCAGCTAATTTGCTGGGTTGCTAATTGACTTCAGTGGTGCACTTTTACCCAATGAAGACATTGGAGTCAAATTTACCAATATGGACAATATACTACCACATTTCAATATACTTGCTCTGTTAATTAATTTTCCTAAGCCTTTCTATCTGTTGCAACTGTGAATGTTTGTTTTGTTTCCACTTTAATTGAACTAATCAAAAGCAACAGGATATGTGAAAGACAAGAGGACAACTACTTTCCCCTGTTCAGCTTATCAGTCAGATGCTGACTCAGATAGTAGGCAACAAAAGACAACATGATATCCATGTCTGGTTTCTTGTTCCAAATCCTGTGACAATGACAGCACTCCAAGTTAACCTCACATTTTACAACCACATTTTGGACTTCCTGCCTCACGTCCGCTGGTTAAAATTACTTTAATAAAACATTAACACAAACTAGATTTGTGTCTCCTGAAGTGCACTGCATGTCAAGTCCTGTACCTGAAACTTTCCCTCCTCATTTGGCCTGAGAGACTCCCACTCTGGAGAGTCCAGGAACTGGTGGCGGTAGATATAATGCAGGAACTGGCCCTCCAAAGATACATTGATCCTGAGAGAGACAGAGAGAGAGAGAGAGATACAAGGTTAAAAAGAGAGACAGGGATTAGAGAGTGATAATGAGAGCAGAGAGAGAGCTGGAGGTCACTTTGCAGGGCCAGTCTAAAGACCTTGGAAATACAGTACATATTAGCATAATTATCTCTGCCAGGGCAGCTATGGATAGACTGAAGAGTATAAAGTTACTTAAACAGTACATACACAGAACATTTCTCACATAATGCTTAGTTACTTTCTCTGTCATGAAAAAAAAAAACTTCCACAGAGTGAAATAATCCAGCACATTACATAGTAAGCCTTCACTGGATGACATCAAAGTTTCTGTTTTATTCTTAATTCCGTGTGAGTTGAATGTTGTCATATCACTGCTGCAAACGTTCCTCATATCAGGCTGACATCCACAGACAGAAATAGAAGTCTTTTTCAGGAAATAATTCTTCAAAAACTCTATTCTCTCCTGAACATCATTGTCACCAAGTCTTTGTGTGCCTTTGTCATCCAGAACAGCAGCTAACTTCAAGGTAGGACTCACAGTTACAGTTGCAAAAGTTAAAACTATTAAATAGAATGAATAAAAATAGAATTACAAATGTCAATCACTATAAAAATGTTTGAGAAAATCAAATATACATATTATGACCAGTCATAAAAAAGCACTATGTTGTAGATGTGTTTATTTAGACCCTTCATAACAGTGGTTGTTTATTATCGACTATTTTGCTGTGTATTGTAGTATTAATGTCCCCTGTGAGGCATTTACACAAGCAGGGTTAGGGAGTTCCACTGGGGAGTCCCATGCTAAAAATGTCACTGCACTACTAGTACTGTAATTTGTGCCACATACTAAATGGCCAAATGTATGTGGACACCCCTGTCTTTTTGTATAGGGCTGCTTTTCCTGGTCTGGGCTATAGGCTCCTTAGTTCAAATGAAGGGAAATCTTACAGCATGAAGGTGGCTGAATGGGAGTAAATCCCTGCAGCCAAGTTCCAAAACTGCCTTCTCAGAAGAGTCAAGGCTGTTATAACAGCAGATTAATGGTCTTAGAATTAGATGCTCCAACAATCACATGTTTGAGTGTCATATGGTGTTAACCTTTAGATCTAAGAATAATGTCTTTACAGTCTGACAGACAGCTTAAAAAGAGTAAACAATTATTTAAAATGACAAACTAAATTCATTAATCCACCACTTGAACTTTTACATTCCAAATTTGGCCCATACACTCAGAGCCTTCAGCCAACATTTAATTCAAGAGAAGAGGAGCAGTCAGTGTCCACTCCTGTCCCAAGTACAAAGATATCATTTAACCAGTTGGCACTTTGCAGAGGGACGGCACAGTGGTGAGTCACAGACAAAAATACTCTGTTGTTTACAACATTTCTTTCGTGTAGACTCCAACACTGTGAGATCTAATGCAGCTCTACTTTGAGGATGTTTGGATGAAGGGGATAGATTTCCTGTGGTGGTTACACACTGTCAACAGCATGAAAGAATCAACAATAGGAATATGGTTTTGGAATTGTACGTTTAAAGATGATATTTCTTGATAACAATGTGTGTAAGTTTTTCCATCACTATAACACATAATATTGTTTATGGTAAAACTAAGTCATTGTCTTCTCTTTCTCCTGAATTCAGTCATACTTCAACCTAATAAAGTCTGTCCAATAAATGAAATGCCAAATAAATGAAAAAGCTGAAAAGTTATGTTATACCTATAACCTGCTGGGTCACAAAACTCCCAAACCACACAGGAGGTGCAGACACATAGAGCAAGAGGAAACAACAACACAAATACCTGAACAAGAATAGTCCTGAAATAAATACCACTTCGAGAAGCTTGTCATTTTTGTTGAGACTGTGTCAGAGAAGTGTTGGTCAGCTGTGGAAAGTAAGGAGTACATACTGTACTTCTTGGGGTCGATTGTAGTGATGAATCCACATAGAATAATCACCTGACTTTTCCCGCCGTTTCCCTCAACTCTACAGATCCAGCCAAAGCAACTTTACTGTTTTGGTTCAGTGTCCCCGCTCTCATCCGCGTTATTTCCGACTGAAACAGGCAACTGCTTTCAGGAAAAAGTCACTAAACTGACTGTGCACTATCTGCCCAGCACCAAACAACAAAGTTAGCGACTAGCTAGCTGAACATAGTGGAGCACTTTGCAGCTAAAGAGCCAGAAATATTCCTCAGGAGATGGTGGAGACCAAAAAATGAGCTAAAAGAGAGTGAATATTCTTAACATTCATCAAGTGGCCAGGAGCATGACTCCAAATGAATGTTGCTTTTTGTCTGCTGAATGTGTAAATAAGAACCCATTGGCTAACATGTTCACCATATCAACATAAAAGGTGATATGTCAGTGTTGTGTTTACAGTTTGTTTCTTGTGTCACCAAGTGGCCAAAAAATCAATTAATGTAGGTTTGAGTAACATTTTGAATGCAGAACTGTATTTTTATATTGTGGTACTGCAACTTTAACTGAACTAAGTGTGTTGGTTCTAGTCAGTGGAGACAGTTACGGGTGGATTGCATTATGTTGTACAGGTGTGTAGATGTACACACACACACACACACACACACACACACACACACACACACTCCCCACCTCCCGGACAGCAGAAAGGAGAGCTGGTCGATGGGCGTCTTGCCCTCCACAGCGTACGTCTGCCCTGCCTTCAGCTCCACCACCCTGTTCTCAAAGGCACTTGCAATCTCCTTGAACACCTCAATGGGTACGCCCAGCGGCAGGTAGACGGACTGGTAGAGGGAGGACAGCTCCTCGTTGGGCAGGCCTTGCTGATGCAGCCGGTAAAGGAGGTGGCAGATCTGAACCAAGCAGGCACTGAGCAGAAGCAGGTTCCAGGTGAGGATGTCCAGGCCACACATCGTCAGCCAACCCCACAGGGTCAGGCACACGAAGGAGGGCGTGAGGAAGCCAAAGATGAAGAGGCATCCATATGCCCCACTGCCTCCCATGTAGCCCAGGAACAGGATGCTGTTGCCCAAGTGGTAGATGGCTCCCTCTGTGTTGTTGCTCCAGCCATCGCACATTGGGCCAAAGAGCAAGCTGTCCAGCAGAGTCGAGTTGTATCCACTCATGTTGGAAACTCCTCAAATGACAGGCTCAAGAGAGGCTCTAGGTGTACAAAATAAACAAAGTCAAAAGGAACCGTCAAGACTTCTTATCCACAGAAATGTGTTATTTCTGTCTAATCAACTGTTAGATGTTTTTGTTTGAATCACAGCTTGATCAAAAAATAAACAGCTGATACTGGCCAAAAATGTCACAAGTAAATGTTTGTTCCCTTGGCGAGCAGTGGAAAATTCTTCAATGTGAAGAAGTTCTCACGGCTCTATTTGCTATAGAAACACAGCTGGAATGGGTTTCTTCTTCTTCTCTCATTATGCGTCCCTTCCTCTCTCCTCTGGCTTCTCGCCCCGTCTTTCCCCTCTGTGTCTTCCTGTCGTCTCTATTGCTGCTCTTTTTCTGTCTATTTCTCTCACCCACCGGCCTGTACTGGGGAGCTAACAGCTGGAAGAGAAGGGATAAGGGAGGGGGGCGTTGATAGAGCCCTAGAAGGATAACCATGTTTGGAATTGAAACCCAAGGAGGAAAGAGTGGCGGACAGAAAGCAGGCCTGCTACTTAACATAACAGAAAGAGAGAGTGAGACAGGAAATGGGAGGGAGAAGAGGGACTATGACAAATATATTGAAGAGACTGTGCTTTACAGTGTCACACACTTTAAAAAAAAAAAAAAAAGTTCCTCCAGAGATTCACCTCAGTTCTTCCACCCAAAGTTCATGAATCCAGTTTACTTCCAAGAGAGCAGCCCCACTGCTACGTATTTAGAGACACTGAAATAAGTGGGATGACAGTGCAGGTCAGATTTCAGGTATGAACACCCACCACCTCACATATCCAGCTGTCCTACCAGCCAGCTCACAATTCACAGCCCACAGGAACGAGTCCATCTCATTAGATATCTCCCTTCTCGTTTCTTTCCTTTTCTTGTTACTGCAAAAAACACAAACACAGAACAGCAGAATAATAGAATATATGCTGTCAAAATAAAATAATAAGAAAAAAATGACCCTGAATAGAAAAAAAACAAACGTATGTATCTAGAAGACAAAGATCTATAGTTGCACAATTAAGAACTTGTACTATATTCCTTATACACCAATTGAGGTTGGTAGATGTGTGTATGTATATTTTTCACTCACTTAGAATATATATTTTTGCTTACTTTTGTTTTATTGTAAAAATGTATTCATATCATTAATGATCACCTGTCACTTGTATTTACTCTTACCTTCTATCTTTTTTGATTGTAATGTACCATAAACACCAGGAAAAAATCCTTGTATGTGCAATAAACCTGGCAATAAATCTGTTTCTTATTTTTATATGAAATTTTTCATAAAACAATAGACTTTGTGAGCTTTGTCATCTGGAAGAAATAAAAGGTGAGTCCCATTTTCTTTTGTATTATCTATATATGTATTTTAGACATTGTAATTGCTTAAAAGTGTCATTTTCATGATCTGGCTCCACAAAACCCTAAACCCTCTTTTAAGTTACAGTTGTATGCTTGATTAGGATTTTTTCTACTGACAAGAAGGACTGAAAATCTGATACGCAAGTTATGAAAATTTGTATTTTGGGGGCAGATTTGTAGAATCATTTGAAAATGTATGGGCTCCATTCTGGATCCAGGTTATATTAATTTGTCATGTAAACCCCTGCTGGCTGGGCCTATTTGTATGCATGACATCATGAAAGTCATGTAAAGTCAAGTACAGACAACATGAAACACAACATGAAATTGTAACTAATTTAAAGTTTTCAAGGACACAACCTGAAATTGCAACTAACTGCAGGGATGAATGTTTAACAATTTACACTCAACAGATTTGCATCATTGCATAGATCAACCCTGCTGCAATCAGGTGATCACATTAGGCCTGTCTTGTCTAAACAGGTGTTCACTGAGTGCACAGATTCTACAGTTTTCCACATAACCAAAGAGAACAATCAACTGTTTGATCAGTTAGTAACAGACTTTGCAGAACTGATCTGCAATGCCAAGTCATACAAAGGTGCATCATGATAAGCTGCATTCAGTGATGTTCATACTGTTTGAAGATAGACTTGGTGTCTTTTGTGCTGTTGTTTTCCAACTCAAAGTGCTGACTGCAACATATTTCAATACTTGGTCAATTAAACATATGCTAAAATGACTTGTCCCCCCCAAGTAAAATTGCGTGTGACACTCATGTACATGTAGAAGCAAGTAGTGGGTCAGAGTGCAGATTGTGAGGTGTGAAAGGTCAGTGAACTGGTGGTGACTGCACAAGGAACCTTCATGTACACCAACACTTTGGATATGGAAAAAATATATATATATAGCTCATTGCTGAACAATCATGTCAACATTCTATTGAAAACCCTTCTTGAAAATATGAGCATGAACAGATCAGTTAATATCTTGGCATTTTAAAGATGTTTTGCTGGAGTTTCCTGGATGTGTTAATAGATGTGCACTGCCAGGCATGCTATAGGAGGAAGAATGCAGATTGTGAAGTATTGACTTTAGCAGGGGCAGGAGTTATTTTTAAGCCTAAGTGCATACCAGGGACAGCAACTGTGGCAAGCAACTGTTCACAGGCGGAAAGGACCTTCACTACAAGTTGTTAAAATATTACAATTATTCTGAGTATTAAATACTATATAAATGCATTGCACAAGACAATTTGACAATAGGCTTATTGCATAGGATTTTTATTCAATTTCAGACAGCATTTTAGAGTCACATTTCTCAAATTCTGCAGACTTTAAAAAAAAAAAAAAAAAAAATTCACAAAACACAGAAGGACAATCATCCATCCGAGCCAGAGTGCATCATTATCACGTTTCCCTTCCAGCTGAGGTATAAATAGGGGGAAAGAAGAAAGGAATATCCAGGGTCATCTTCCATTCACACAGCACACTGCAGGAGAGAGAATACACACACAATGAGCATTTCATGTTTCCAATTGTCCATTGTGACAAACTATCAATAGAGCATTAACAGGCTCAGGCAAAGTCAGTGAACATGTCAAGTGCTTTAGATAGATACATTGCATGCAACCTATTATGCATTAGTACATTCATATTTCCTCCAGCCAATTGACTAAAGATGAATTTCATTTACACAAGAGTGAATGAAAACAGAAGGGATGGCAGACAGCCAGGCCAGTTAAACTGCTGAAACAGGAACAGAGCCGCATGGTTTCAGGCATGTTTGCACACAAGAGACCTGCCCCACCCCTCCTCACCACACATTCACCATTTCTGCCCATTAGATGATGCTAGATTGGTACTGCAGTTAGTGCACAACAATGGATGAAATCAGCAGTAGCCAAGAGACAATTGAATGTGTTGTAAACAACCTGTTGTGTAGCATCCAAGAAAAAAAAAAAAAAAAAAAAAAAAAACCCTCAATACCTGCAGATATCTAGGGTGAAGTTAAATACAAAGGCATTTGCATGGTTCACAGAAAGGGCAGGCACCCATTTACACACTAGACTGACTCAATTCAAGTTGGACTTAAGTTGTCAGAATGGGTTTGGCAGAGAGTTGTCAACTCAGCAGTGTCACCAGTACATGCAAACAGTGTGTAACTTTGAGCCACTTCCAGTTCTAGTTCTGTAGGTAACCAATGAGATAAAAACCAAATCATTAAGTTTAAATAGAGGTCAAAGCAAAAATTTAAGTAGCATGTACAGTCACAAGCCAATGCATCTTTTAACCCATGCATCTGTGTTTTAAGTGGGTGCTTAAGCTTAGGTTCATGTTTGTAAAAATTTAGAGTGGTTGCCGGGAAACATTAGAATCACAATATATGAAAGAAACTGATGTAAATGTCGGTGTTTAGAGCACTGTAACCAGTGTTATCAGCACCACCACATTTTAAACTACCTTTCTTCCCACCCTCCACTGCAAAAAAGCACCATTCTGACCTCCTTTGTGCTGTGCACAGAAGCCCTTAAGAATAGAGTTCACATGTGACAGTAATTCTAGAGACTGACATGTAAACCAGTTCAAAACAGCTGAAATATTCCAGTTTTGCTTTACTTTGTTCATAATTGGAATTCATGCCAGTGCACTGGTGTTCTAGTCTTGCAGTAAAGTTTGTACTTGACACTGGATGAATCAGTTTACAGCTGAGGGATACAAATGACCCAGAATGAGGAAATTATAGTTTCAAACAAGCTAATGGGACACTTAAAAAAAAAAAAAAAAAAAAAAGTTACCCATGTGAGTGCGTGCAAGCTTGTGATGTTTGGATTTGTACTTACCACACATACACAAAAAAGGGAGATGTTAAATCTTGAATCCAAGCTGCCTCATGCAATCTTTGTGTGCCTCAATGAGTTCTGTGCAGTTTTCCTCTCCCTTTTCAATGATGCTAAAAGGAAAAAAAAAAATTAACACATTTTACTTCTAACAACAAGGAAAGGTTTTCAGCCTCCAGACAGTTTCTTACCATGCATCCCTGACTTTCTTTGTTTCAGGACAAGCACAGCATGGTTTTAATGGTTTCTTCTGCTCTGTGCTGTCAGTCACAGCAGCAGTCTCCACGCTGGCAGCAGACAGGGTCGACATCTTCTGGTTGAACTGGGAGAAATAAGGAGAGTGACGACTTACATTATTTGACTTCTTACTGCATCCATGGTGGGATTATATCATGAAACTCTGCAGAGCCAACAGAATCAAACTCAGGTGTAACCAGTGTAGGAAAGTAAAACATACTGATCAAGCATGCCAGTTCCTCTTCCTGGAAGATAATACCTACAATTGTAAACACCTGTATGTTTTAGTAAATTTCTTATTGTCCCGTTAGTCTACCTGGAGATGCTTATTCTTATTGCTGAAACTAGTAGACTGCAAGTTTTTTTTTTTTGTTTTTTTTTTTTAAAAAGTCAGTGCAGAACATTCTCCAATTTCAGCTTATCAGTGAAAAGTTGCCATTTGTCAATTTTAGAGTTATAAGAATGTTGAAAAATTACAAGACTAGATATTTCAGCCCTAAATATTATTAATTAAATATATTTTAAATTGTATACTGTTGGTTACACAAATCAAGCAACATGTAGGAATCACTTTGGGTTTCTACATAGATGTACTGGTAATTTTTCACAAGGAAACTAATTTGTTGCAGCCCTACTTAGGATCATTATGCCCATTCAGTGGCACTGAAGAGGGCTGCATGTGTGATGAAGCTGAGATGAGGAGCATCGGTACTGGTCGACACACACGACACAACAAAAGCAGGAGGTATTATGATTTTGAAATATTAGTCTTTGGCATATGAAAGTGGTGGAGCAAGCCTGAAAAGAACCACCACCATTGTGTTGTAATTTAGTATTATCTTGAAGTTACACAACTCCCTTGGCGCACTACATAACACTCACGCCAGCTAAAGTTAGCTAACGTTAGCTAACAGTGATGACGTTAAAGTTATCCACTAAACCGGTTCAACCACTGGTCGTCATTTAATACGAAAGACAAGATGAAGTTATCAGAAAACGTAGTGTAGTATTTAAAGAAAGAAAATGCAGTGGCTAAGCTATGTTATGTAACTTACTTGGATGGAGGCCGGCGGACGCTTCACCTTCAAGAACAAACCCACACGGAGAACAAGCTCACGTGTTGGGTTTTTATACAAACTCACGTGATTAGCGGGGTCAACAGAGACTTCTGGGATATGTAGTATTTTGCAACAATTGAGGAACTACAAGGAAACTTCCAGCAATTAGCTACTGTACATAAACGGCAACAAATTAGCATGACAAATAGAGACCAGAGAAGGAATTAATGTACAGTAAGAAAAGCTTGTTACATGCATACATTGTGATATTTACCTCGGGAAAGTGAAACATGTTTGTTATTATCTAACCTTTTTCCTGGCTCTGCATTTTTTTTCTCATTACTGAATGGTGGTGGTGATGGTACCCTATAAGCTTTTGTAACTTTTAATTTTTCTAGATTCGACAAAATGTGTTTTTCTGTTGAACGTGAAAGTTCTTCACATTGAAAACAGTATAAAAAATCTTAACTCAAGACTCACTTAGCTGAAACTAAACTCACTTCAACATGTGGTATTATATAAAATTCCCCATTTTCTGTGTTTTCAAATCAGGCTTTGAACTTGGTGAACATGGTCATTGTTAAACAAAACACAGGCAAAAAAATAAAGAAAGAAAAAAACCCACATATTTTGCCCACAAAAATCATGCCAAAGTAGACGTGTATCTACATTCAGATATGTTTTATAGTATAAAACAAAATGTATACGTGACATTTTTTGTATAAAGTAGTGGTTAGGTTAAGTTAGAATACAAAATTAGCTGTATAACTATACCTAAATACTAGCTATATATAACTAACTCATCATTTAACTTTGGCAAAATAGCAACTACAGTGTACAAAAGATAACAAGAACCTGACATTAAACACAACCAGGAATTACAAAAGAACTGCAGCCAAACAACATGAGACCAAATAAAGTTTAAAATAAACAATTTAAAAATATATAAATGAATACACATAAAATAAACAAAAATGGCAATGAAAAAAACATATATTAAGGGTTTGCATAAGTAAATTCTGTATATCAGGACAGCTTGGAGAGTGCAAGAGACATCATAAATTCAGCAAACAAGAATGCATGTCTTTGAATAGTTAGTTAGTTAGTTAGTGTGTCGTGCACATACGAGTGCCCAGCCTACATGGACTTACAAGGCGCCAAAGTATAGTTGCAGTTGTGAAACATTTGTCAGACATAGATAAAAACAAAACTTCTTACATTACATTGGAACATTGTGCCAAGCGCTACAAATAAAATGCCTTAAGCACAGCTCTTTACAATCATTCCTCCAGGAAAAATCACCAGAAATTAAGGACATTTTACTAAATAGTAATAGAATATAAAATTTAGTCATTAAAACATAAAAACTGACAATGTACTGAAAAGTGTTATTCTTGTATTGTAAAAATATAATTTTATCATTTAAAGTACAAGTGCAAGATTCATAAAAATATGGATAGCAGGCTCTTAAGAATGTGAGGCATTTATTTTCAGATCACTTAAGAAAAACTCTGTCAACAGTGAGGCTGTGGCACTGACACGTGACACTGCAGTTGATGCAGTACACTTCATCTGTATAAGATAAAGATGTAATATTTGAAGACATGCTTAATACCTCTTTTCCCCTGCAAATTCCCCCCTCTACACAGCCAGTGCACACACACACACACACACACACACACACATGGCTACAAAATTGCCCTGACCCATGAAATATTAATACAATGAATATCAATCATTCTGCTGCTCAAAACTGATGAAGTTGCTGCTACTGCACCATTATTCATGTATCATAATATTAAAATTCAGATAAACCTTTCTTAAACTGCCATATAACTAACCTCAGAAAGGTCCCAGGAGCAAGAGAAATCCATCTGCTGTGCAGTCATCAACTGTTTCTGAAACGTACAGATTGCACCAAGTGCTAATCCATAGGAGACGATGATACATTTGGTTATTATCTCCTTTGGATCCATCAAACCATCATCAAGGAGGGACACAACATTACAGGATGCACTGTAGCCGCAGTCTCATCAGGAGTTTTCAATGCTTTCATCTGTTGGGTATCATCTGTTGTTTCATTATTACTGCTTACTTATTTTTTCCTCCAGATGAAACAGTGGTGGCCATAATTTTAGCCATGTTGACTACAAGACGCATACAGCAATGTGGGGGAGTGAATGAAGTAAAGACTGGATTGGCTAATTCAGGGCCTTCTATCATGTGTATACACCATGTACAGTAAGTAAGTTACAAAATTACAAAACTAGCAGATCTTAATAATTACTGTTCCTATGAATCTACCTTCTTTTTTGTTGCTGCATGGCTGCTTTTCTTTTTTTAATGTTTTATCAACCTGTAAAGTACTTTGAACTGCATTTGTATGAAATTGAACAATGCATATAAACTTAAACTTGACATACTTACTATAGTGTGAGAGGTAAAAGTACACAGTGATGAATGAAGGAACCTTCATAAACCCTCTTTTTCTTATTCAATCCTGTTTTGTAGAAAATTTCCACATTCGCTGGAAACATCAACATCAGAAATATGGCTATGTGTAGGGGTCATAATCAGCCTCATCAACACCATAATCCTCACATCCTCACGTTTTCCTAAGTTTTCCTGTACTGTGTCATCATCTGCCAGTACACACTGGGGGATTGTATATTTTTCATCTATCATGGCAGCTCATGGTGGAAGAGGCCAAATACTTCCAGAAGAAACATGGACCTGAGGCTTCACTGTGTTATTTAACTGCTCAGTACCATTATTTTAGTGTGTTAACTTCTCTGTTAGTCAGCCAGTGGAGAAGTACTGTAAATATGATGTGTCATTTTTTCATAATACACAAGTGTGGCAAAAAAGTACAAAACTATTATGGTTGACATTTTTGTGCTTTCATTTATATTATGCCTTGGAGAGGTTTTCAGATTGTATCATAGTAATATTGTGTACAGATCAATGTACTAGATAAGAACATCACTGTGATAGGGCAGTGAAAACATACTATCTACAACATTGACTAATATGACCACTATTTTTTCTAATTAATTATATAGTCTATAAGGGTTAAGATTAGGGTTAGGAACAGGGAAAAATCATCACAAGTTCCCGAGACATCTTAAAATGACTATTTTTTTCTGACCAACAATCCAAAATCCAAAGATATTCATTTAACAGTTCCACTGTGTCTCAATAACTGAAAACTGGATGATTCACAGCAAATCCTCCCATTTGCGAAGCTGGAACCAGAGAATGTTTTTCATTTTTACTTGATAAATGACTAAAAAAAGTTAATTGAGTCCTAAAAGTTGTTGCTTATTGTCAATGTTTTGTCAACTAATCAATTAATCAACTTTTTTACAGCTCTACACTGTAGTGTGTTTCTGTAAAATCTCAGAATGACGTTTTTATTCTTCGTTTTAATCATTAAAAAGTAAAGCAGTGTTTTTTGTAATCATTGATGGTTTTCTATACTCTCAACTATTTTTGGCAGATATCATATCCTGTGCTGTAAAAGATAGCTACTGGTGGGTAGAATATACAACAGTTGCCTGGGAGTTTTGTAATATGAAAAAAGTTCATTTTCTGTCCTACAACAGGAAAGGTATGTGTGTTTTCACATGTCTACTGGGTGTCCTGTGCGTCACCACAGCAAAGCAGTGCGTAAGCAGAGGCACTGAGTCACTTATTCTAGTTTGAGGGCCAGCTGTGTGCTAGATAAATGAGCAAGTAAGCATATTATTTGTTTGCTCTGGTTTGTATGATAGATATGCACCTTATTTGAAACACCCTCTGCTACAGACTTTGCTTCGTTTTTCACAGTAGAACAGTCCTTATAATGTGGCACTTAACACCTACTAATGAAAAACATACAGGAGGCATTGAAATGCCCATCAAATGACTCAGTTTTATCTAAAGTCTGTCTCTATTTTTATTTTCTAGAAGTCTGCACCCTGAAGGAAGAGAGGAGTAGAGCTTTGAAGTCCTGACCGTCTGTCACCTCTTCTTCCTGTCTGCACAAAGCTTCTAGCTGCTTCTAGAAATACAGAAATGTAAGCACTGTTTGTTCGTCTTTCTTTATTCGGCAGCAAACAAACAATCTCCCATGTATATCACAATAAACTCTGTTGTAACAGAGAACTTGTCACATATCAACACAGTGAATAAATCAAGGCAGCAGGCCTGAAAAAAACTAACCAATCTTTTACTAGATTACAGTGTAACATTAATAACCAGTGTTTTTTGAAACACCTAAAGTAAAGAACACATCCACAACAGTTTCTTCTGTTATTTTGCTGGATAGCAAATGTGACTCTCAAGTCGGGTAGGCATACAAATTGTTCGTATATTGTCTCCTACCAACAGTAAATGTTGTTTCCAAGTAGTTTTAGTTGCCTAAACCTAATCAGAGTTGATGGTCTGACCCAATGTCAGAACACACAAACTACTTTCACTCAGCCCTCCTACAGCAAATACTGACAGGCCATGGCAGATCTGGTTGCTAGAGCAAGATTATTATATGATTTGAAAAATGTAGCTTAGATTTCATGCTTAACAGTTACAAGCTACTGAAACAAAAGCTACAATAGCTTAATAGGACATTCAATAATTTCACTAAAGCACTTATCCTGTTCAGGGTCACAAGGGGCTGAAGGCTGAGTGCACCTGCATAGGTTGGCAGTCTATTACAGGGCCAAGACACAAGTTTTTCTCTGTACCTTCCTATTGCAAGCAATCTAACATGAACCAAAAATATTCTAAAAAAAAACATTAATCTCATAAAATGCCCTTCACATTATTAGACACATCTCATGCACTAAGCTGCCAGTAATTCACCTTACCTACTGACATGACCTCTCAGTTAATCCCACTGCGCTGCTCCTCTAATATCATTTCTATTTTTCATTTCTCAGACTTTGCTTGCATTGAATCGTACATCCAACCGAGAAAAATGAAAAAGATCCAGCTGAGTAAAATCCCCAATCTGCTACTACGTAATCCTCAAAATGAAAATATCTCAGCTTCTGTTTTGTTTTGGTGCTGATGTGAAATGTAATACAAACAAACATCGCAGGAGCTGGCTCAGAGCTGTGAGTATATGTACAGCATCAGGTAACACAGTACAGTGTTTAATTACATCCCTGGTAGAGATGGCCCAGACTGAACTTGTGCCTGCACATGCTGCCACATGTCTAATTCAGATGACAATAATAATGATGCCCTCCCTCCCTACACACACACACACACACACACGCGCACATATCCATTGTCTTCAGTATTAATGTGAGCTGGACCTTACCCTCCTGACACGGCTTGATTCATGTGGGGATGAGACACAGATACTGAATAGTTGATGAGCTGGGAGAAAAAGAAAAGAAGTAGAGGGGTGGGGTGGGGGCAGAAATAGAGAGAGGCAGATGGAGAGAGAGAGAGAGAGAGAGGGAGAGAGAGAGAGGGAGCAGAGAGACGGGTACCCACTCGCCTCGCTTCGCACAGCTTCAATAAGCCCAGAGGTTGGGAGCCTTGATGGAAAATTACCTTGTGACCAAAAGGGGAGGTCAGGACTGGTAGAGGAGAGCAAAGTCAGACCCCACTCGTCCAGAGAAGAAAAAGGAAGCAGAGCAGAGAGGAGAGGATGGCCTGAGCGTTCGGATGATCAGAGCGGACTGAGGTCGGCCATGGAGAAACTAAAAAGTCCCGCCGTGGGATGCACCACAGCCACCTGTGGATGGAGAGCCCTGCTGCTCCCACAGCTGAACAGACAGTCCCTGTACATGTACGGCAGCGAGGTGGCCGTGGAGAAAGAGTGCATCCGGCAGCTGCAGAGCGGAGTCTTTGTCATTCATCCGTTCAGCCTCATGAGGTATTTAATATATTTGATAGATTCAGGCCAGTCCTGTAATGAGCCACAACTTCCACTTTTAGTTTCTCTAAAAGTTGTTCTGTAGTTAAATATTTACTTCATTTCCCTCCCAGATGCAGTCTTATCTTAACAGTTTCCTCCATTTTGCTGCCATTTTGCATTACTAACCAGCATCGAACATTAGTCAACAGTGTAACAGTGCAATAATATAGTAATCATAATTTTGCATTGATACAACAATCATGTTTGTTAGTGCACCTCTGAAGGCGCAGTCAGAAAACCCTCTGAAAACAAAAACAGACATATATACTAATTACAATTAAATTGTGAAGAGCAAAGAAGCAAAATTACTAACCTAAAAGTAAGAAAAAAATCCTAAGGTTAATCATCAATATAGGAGAATTGAAAATATTATAACATGATATTATATAAGATGAGAGTGGAGGATTAGAGTGGTGTGTCTATGAAAACATATTTTCCCAGACAGCTGGAGTCACATTATCCCTGCAATATTGTTATTATTAGTCTGTAATGTGATCAGATGGAGTGAAAACAGAGAAGGAATGAAACAATCGGGATCACAGAGCAGAGTTATTTGAGCCTGGCAATTGAACCCTGGCTGAGGAGATGTGCAGTTACAGTATCAAAGTATTTAGTGTGCATAAATCAGCTTGCCTTACCGACTGCAGCACGACTGTCTAATGAGTCCCTCATGGCAAATGAACTGAGACTTTCCTCTCCAAACCTACATGGAAAATAAGATCTAAGGGTTAGTCAAAACTCACACATATGGCTTGTGATCTCTTTCCTGCAGGAGTTACTACATTATGTGCATGATGGCCATCACATTTCTGAACCTGATTGGGATTCCCATGGAGATAGCCTTTCTGGATGGAAACAGCGGGCTGGCATGGGAAGGTTTTAACGTGTTTTCAGACACGCTGTTCCTGATTGATGTAGCTCTGAATTTCCGAATGGGCATCATAGCAGAGGACGGCGAGGTGAGAGTGGCTGTACTCTATTTTCAGACACAATCTGGAAGACTATAATCCCTGCACAGACAAGCACATACAATCCATCTCTGCCCCATCTGTAATCTACTTGATACACGAAAGGCTAGATTAACAAATACCCCCTCCTTTCCTTTAGCTCCTGGAAATGGGCGAAATTGGCACCTGCTGTTTGATTTTATAACAGGGATCATGATGTATTGGATAAATGAGAAGTATAACATTTCCATTTAAGTATTATGTTGACTATATCCTGTTTGTTTTCATCTGCTCATGCTTTATGATTTCCATCATGCCAATCACAAATGGCCCATCTGTGGTGTTTTTTCTTCCTGTGGTGTTTACTCTGGACCACGCAAGCATCTGGTTTTGCCAGATTTATTCTCAGTCGGTTTCCGCCTCTATCAAGCCAGTTTAAAATATTCATGTATGTGCCTCGGCAACAATTCAACAACGCTGTCACATTAATGTTGATTTCCTCCGAGCACATCGCTAAACTCAGCTGACCTGTCTGTCTCCCTCTAATTTCTGGACAAACTCCCAAAATATTGATTCAGTTCAAGTATTAAATTATACATCTGATCGTTGCATGTGCTGCTGAGCATCTTCATCCATCTGCTCAATCTGCTGCTCTGTTCTTTCTCACAGGAAGCTATTCTGGATATCAAGCGGATCCGAGTGAGTTACCTGAGGACATGGTTCATACCGGACGTTATAGCTGCTTTCCCAATCGGCTATATACTGCTGTTTGCGGTAATTAATGAACAAACTTTGAAGCAGCAAACAGCCAAGAGTGTGCTGCAGTAATTTTTTAGTTATGCTCTTAATTTAACATGATTTGTTGATGGTTTGTAATAAACAACTTATGTAGCAGTATGAGATGTGATTTACAGACAATAATTAATAAAGAAAAAATGAAATAGAGGAAACAAATAAGATGTTTTAAAAAATATATTATACTAAAGTCCAATTGACGAAAATAGATTATACCATAAAAAATCAAATATTTTTAAGCATGAATTCAGCATCTGTATTTTATCATCCCAGGACTTACAGTACCACAATGACGACAACCCCTCCAAGACCAACAAGATGATGAGGATATTGATGTTTGTGCGGATCCTCAGCTTGATCAGGCTGGCTCGAGTGTCCAGACTGGTCAGGTTTTTCAATGAGGTGGAGAAAGTAAGTTTCAAACGGCTGGACAGTCTTCAAAGCTCACCTTTGAAATCCAATCAACCTTTCTCCTACCTGCAGATACTTTACCAGACCTGGCTCCAATGACAAATCTGACTTTAATCACTTACAATGTCATTTGTTAAACAAGAGCTGACACACTGCTCCTAAATCAACTGTTTGTTTGTATTGTTTTTGTTTTTTAGCGTTTTCTTGTTTCTAATCCCTCATACACTAAGACTGGGCTCAAACAACAGAGGTCGGGAAAACACAAAAGGGATAGGACACCTTAAATGTATTGTGTTAATGTTCATTGTAATCTCATAATGAAAGGCAATATATCTTGGCCGTGATCTGGATATTGCATAATGTGTCTCGTCTGTAATTTGTGTGTGACTCAGCCTGGAACTAGTGCCTGAAAAAAATAGTTTCTGGTGTGTGTTTTGGTACTGTGTTGTTGTTACGGGGCCCTCTCGCTTTGAAAATTTTTATTTTTTACATTCTCACTCATTTATTAATTTTACAAAAAAAATAAAGGAATCTGTTTGGTTACTTTTATTGTTAGATGAGTTTGTAACCTGGGACTCTTTCATAGTTTTTTTTGCTGTTGATATTATCACTGTGCCAGTATGTAACATGGCACACATCTCAGCCAATTATCATATTATCACTGTTGTTTTCTGTCATCTCCTTCTGACAGGTGTCAAATGCAAACTTGGAGGTGGTCCGCCTGTTCTTCCGTATCTTATCTCTGTTCATGATGATTTTCCTGCTGTGTCACTGGAACGGCTGCATCCAGTACTTTGTGCCCATGCTGGAGGAGTTTCCCACTGACTGCTGGGTCCGCAAAGAAAACTTGATGGTAAAACTAATTTCATAAAACTTTCTTTAGACAGACAGAATGAATGATGATGGTTATAGATGAGGTGTTTTGAATGACTTAATTAGTGTGTCCACTTTCCTTTAAAACCCTTATGTGTAGAAAATTAATTAAAGTCAACTGTTTTGAAAATCAGCTAATTGTTTTTTTTTTATTTAAATCATTTTTCAAGCAAAAATACAACACATTCTCTGATTCCAGCTTCCTCCACAGGCGCTACAATTATTCCAGGGTAAAAACAGTAATGTGTGCAGAAAAAAGCTATAAAGAGAAATTGGTTTAAAGCTTATGCTCCAGGAAAAGAATAATTGCTTGATATTGTTCAGGAAACTTATTAAATGGAAAATTGAGCTATCATTTGAGAATTAAAGGAAATGTTTTAACAAAAATTAAGAAAAAGTGGGTTATTTACACAAAATAAGATGACAATCAGCTTACCATTTTCATGGAATAACAGGAAATTAGAACGTATATGTCAGAGTACGCAATGATAACTTTCTGTTCTATGTTTTGTTGTATTTGTGCTACTGTCGCATGGTATTGTTTTTGCAGATTTTAAAACCAAATAAAAATGTAAGTAGTAAAATATAAAATGTAAAATGTATAAAAAATGCATGAACAGCACTCTAGCTGTTATAAGTGTAAAACAGTGAAAAGACTTATTGTTATTGTGAAGATTCAGAACTACAAAAAAAATCACTAAAGATTAAACATTTTTCCTCCAGAACGCCACAGTGATCGTGAAGTACTCTTGGGGAGTTTTCCGTGCTCTCTCACAGATGATTGCTCTCTCTTATGGCTCCATGGATGCACCCACAAGTGAGAATATTGATTGTCTATATCCAGCACTAGCAAAGCCCAGGCGTATATTCTCTCTCAGCTATAAATACCCACCATTTCACACTAAACAAGCTCCTGTATCGGTGTCGTGTTCCTCAGATTATGTTGAAATGTGGATCGTCATGGTCAGCATGGTGTCCGGCTGTCTGATGTACACCGTCCTCGTAGCCAACGCTACAACCATGATAGCTAACATCGACCCAGCAGCAAAGGAGTACAAGAGCAAGGTCCTCATGGGTGACACGTACTATCCCTCATCAACAAATACAGCACAGTAGTAAAGTTACTACATTTTAAATAAAATTGAGAAATGTAGTATGCAGCTCAAAAAGCTCTTGGTGCTGTCAAACTATGTGTCATGGAAGCCGGCTCCTGCCTGAAAACATTGTGACTCTCCACAGATGAGCCGTTTGGAGCACTACATGGCCTTCATGAAGCTCCCACCAGAGCTGCAGCTTCGTATCAGCAACTACTACCAGGCCCGCTATGGAGGGAAATGGTTTGATGAGAAAGACGTCATGGCCACGGTGTCCTCATCACTCAAAGAGGTACAGCTGTGGCTCCTCTCTGCTTAGAACTTCATGCTCATTGCTTAACTGCTGCTTTTATTTGATTTGTTTGAAAGATGGCCCATAGGATGCACCTCATATTGACACCAATATTAAGTGACAGTTAGGGCTGCAACTCCTCATAATTTTCTTAATCAATTCATCTTTTGATTATATTCTAGATTAATTGATCGGTCTTCAAACTGTCAGAAAGTTGTTAACAAAATTTAAGTTTGTGTCCCTCACATTAATATATTGTAATTTAAGAATTTAACTCATTATTGGTTATTTATGTTTTTTATGTAATATCTTGCTAGGCTTTGTTGTCCTTCAGTCATTTCCTTTGGGTCTTTGGTCATCTCATAGATTTTTCCACACAGTGTTTTATAATTGTCCTGCATTTTCCATGTAACATGATATTTTTATTTGTTTTTCAGCAAATCCTGGAGATGATGTGCAGCCGGCTGCTGAGAAAAGTGCCAATGTTTCAGAATAGAGATGAAAACTTCATCAATGTGATCCTCCTGAAACTGGATTATGAGGTTTACCAGGAGGGAGACGTCATCGTCCGACAGAACGTACCAGGCGACCGCATGTTCTTCATCGATCACGGCCAGGTCCTTGTGGAGACTGATTCCTACGAGAGAGAGCTGTGTGATGGAGACTTTTTTGGAGGTGGGTTGGATTTATTCTGATAATAGAATATTTGGAACATAGTGTAAAATATTCAGTAATTTGATAAGTGATTAAAAGACAGAGAAAGACAGGGAATTTGAAGTGAAAGAGGAAAAGGAAGTGGAGGAACATCAGAGAATTTCATAAATGGGTCACATTAGAGGAATTAATGTACCAGAATGTGTTTTATATGTTTCACACAGTTCTCAACCCATTCAACTGGAAACTATATTCTCTTGCTTCTAGAAAAATACAAACCAGGACCAAATGCATTTTTAACCCAAAGAAGTTAGGAAAATTCAGGGAGAAGATAATACATTTCATATCAAGGCCACAGTCTTAAACTTAAACATTGGTATTACCTAACCTTAGAAAACCCCTAGAAACATCTGGATTACCTAAAGCAAAAGTACAATAAGTACATAACAAAACTGCACCAGTATTACATAATGAACGTTGAACAGAAACAATAAAAAGTGCCAGCATGCCACATGAGATTAGATCACCATGAAATGTAACTGAGAATTTGACTTTGATAAAGAAAGAAAAGAAAAGGTCCCCTACCAGCTTTTCAACCATATCTCATGGTCTTCCTTAGAGAATGTCTTTTGCTCAGTTGTCATCAGTGTGAAGTTTCTTATTTTCACCGTTGTGTGCATCAGGGTTTTAAATTAATACTCATACTGTAGAATATTAACCTTTGTATTAACCTATGGCAAAATAATCTTACAGGGTCACACAAATTGCAAAAAGCAAATTTTCTCACTTACCCCTGATAGTCTCTAACTATGCAGATAGTTTTTACCTTATTTGTCCAGGTTTTAGGATGTTTTAAGGTTTGAAGTTTTCTGTCACAACCCTAAGATAATAGAGGTGAATGAAATGTAATTTGTGGTACTCATAGCATTGAAAAATTACATAAAGAAATATCAGCAGCAATGTGTCTCCAGAAACAGTGTCCCTGATAATCCACAGAACATGCTGTAAGTAAGCTGTTCAAAAGCCCTGCAACATAACTGCAATTAAGAGTAGTAATCCATGTTGAAACTGTGTCAGAGAAACAAAGGTATATTGCAGCGCTATTGGATTGGATTGCATAGTCTGCAGCTTAAGGACATCATGGCAAAATCCATTTAAAATTCGATCAGTTATTTGTCTTATAAAACAGTTGTATTCTGGATAATCCACAGACCTCACTGTGAACTAAAACTTTGAAAATGGTTGACAGCATGTTCTGTGGATTATCCACAGTAACAGGGATAATGTTTCTGAGAAGAGATATTTCATGTCATATTTCAAATCTATCTATATATCCGAACTTGGACAAATAAAACCAAATCTATCTACACGGCTAGATACAACTATTGGTATTTAGATTCTTTTATTAAAATTACTACTGTGAAATGGCAGCAGCAGTTCCCTTCTGGTGGCATTAGGTTTAGATTTTAGGCAAATTTAGTGTGATTTTGAAAGTTTAATTTTTCATTGCTCAGCATCATAGACTGTAAAAACTATGGACATAGCCAATGTGACATCAGCTATTGGTTTGTGGACTCCTGTTTTGAAGCCTCGAGTTTGGCATTTTGACCGTCACCATCTTGGAATTTTGGAGCCAGGGTGGAGCTGACCCTTATGCTAGCTGCTAGCTTGGTTAGTGCATTTACAGTCTATGGTTAACTGTGATAATATTAATGCTAATTTTCACCAGCAAAAAACAGGCTTAAAACCATTAAGACAAAATGTACTTACCGGAAAAAACTGAACATCCGACTCTTTAGAGGGTCTTTTTTAGGCAACCAAAATGTTACAATTAACTTGAACTGAAAAAACAATGAAATAGTGACGGCTTCAGCTACGCCTATACTCCGGAAATCTGGGGTTGTGCCATGGTTTAGTTATCTATCCAACGTTGTTGCAGTGGTAGCAATTTGCCTTTGACGGCACCCACCTGTCACTCAAAGCGGCTATGCCCTTAATTACTTTTTTTTTTTACTTTTAGCCTTAATAGAAATTAAACGGGTGAGTTATATAAGAAATAAACCACCCGCACAGTTGTCATGAATGGGGAAATTAGCTATAGTGATCAAAACTGTTTTTTGTACCAGGCTGTAGATATGTTCATTTCTGCTGTAAAGTTGGGCATTTTAACATGGGCATCGGGCATTTATGGGGATTGACTCGCTTTTGGCACCAACCTCAAATGGCCATTCAAGGAACTACAGTTTTTGGCATTTCCACGTGCCGCGGATTCATTTTCAGCCCTAGAGTTTGTTGCTTGCTCAGTATTCATTGTTTATTGTTTTATCACTTCACGCACACATACTGGATACACATGCAAGCCTCTGTTTGTTTGCATAGGTGAGCAAGAAGCTTTTTTTTTTTTTAAACTGCCAAACCAAAGTGAATAAATCTATCTTTTCCAATTGGGGGATTTATTTAATTCTCCAGCTTTAAGTGGGATCGGGTCCTAATCTTTTTGGCAGCAAACCTCAGCAGCATTTAGAGCTAAGCAGGCTTCCCGAAGTCTGGTTATTTAATTTAGGATTAATTGTCAGATCTCATCCCCGTCATTAGGGTTTACTCGCTCATTAACCACGCTCTTGTGGCTCCCTCCGTGTGTTCAACAGAGACATGTGTGCTGACTAAAGGCAAACATCTGGCCACAGTGAAGGCGCTGACTGACTGCCAGTGCTTCTCTCTGTCCTGGGACGACTTTCAGGAGGCACTGCGGGGCTTCCCAGAAGTCAAGAAGGACTTAGAAAAAATGGTTCAGCTCAACTCTGATGGCGGACTTGTGTAAGATCAAAAACACTCCCTGGACTTCTGTCTGTTTTACTGAATGAAAAAGACAGAAGCTACAGATATTATGAGATGGACAGTAAGACTGTGGATGATTCCACATCTGGGCACGAGTTGGACTCTTAGATGGACAGTTTTAGAGCTGACTGGGAGTTATTTTGTCTTCTAATCCATCAGTTATCAGCAATAAACTAAGGCCTCAACAGTAAAGAGGTCCAACGTTTCATCTCTGCTTCCTTGTAAATGTTGCAGTTTAGCAGTGATGTCTGGACAACTAATGCATATTTATGTGACCAAACAAAAGAAGATTCGGCAAGTCTTAAAGGAAAATTATGGTTTCATACGACTAAGTTTTGGTCATTATTCCTATCCATAACAACATTGTACTCACCAAGTTATTCAGATTAATTAGGTTACTGAGGTCTGGGAACACAGAACCATTGCCAAAAAGAAGTCTGATGGTTCAAGAAACACAAGCAGTCAGTTTTCATGGGGGGTTTGTCAGCTAAACTTAGTTAAACAAATGCCACAACATATACTGAATGCTTTGGTTGTTGATGTCAGAGAAAGTATGCAGGCCAACTCACTTTCTGCAGTCAGAAAGTTTTACCCCCAAATAAAGTGTTTCAGATAATATGGATAAACTGTTTATAACGGTTTATTTACGATCTGTCTGATCATCTGATCACTCGTGTTCCCTGCACAGTTGGACTTTGTCGTTGCAATGTCACCATGTTCCCTGATCTCACATATTACCTTGTTAGGTAATATCATAAATGCTAGAAACGATAGCCAAAGCTGCATAAATAAAAGCCCAAATTGTAATAAACCATAATTTTTCTTTAAAGGAAGGTAAAATACTCAAATGTACAGTGTCGTTTTTCTTTTTCTCTAAAATGACATTTATTTGTAAGTAATATTACACAAGACAAGTTAATGCCACTGTGAAAGCAACAGAAATAAAGCAATAACATCAGACGGCTTCTCTGAAATCTGCCTCCCTCTCTTTTCTATCCAAACACACACACGGTGCCCGAGGCCAGCCGGTGTTTGTACTCATAGAGGTAGTATGAGGCTGGAGGGAAGTTGCACTTCATCTCCATCCTGCCTGGCACCACATGGACGGCCACAGCAGACCCCAGCCCCTCTTGCAGCTTCTTCAGCATGCGTGTGGCCAGATAGCGCTGTGCCCTGCCCGGGTCTTCTTCGATGGCAGCGTACACCTCCGGCGGCGGGTTGGGGATCTTCCACTCCAGGTCCACGATGAGTTGGTGGATACGGCTCTTGTCCAGTGAGGTGGGTGTGTCACGGTAGCATGCCACCACATGGGGGATTGGTGCTTCAGACGTGATGGACAGGAAATTGTTGAGTTGCTGTTCAGCTGGAATGCCCTCCTTTTCTTCCTGTGTTTCCTCATCCTTCTCATCCTCCTTCGGGCCTGGTGCGGGGTGGAGCATGACTGCCCAGCGCAGCCAATCGTAGTTCTTTTCCAGGGTCTTCAGGATGCATGCTGCTGCCTCCTCAGGAGGTTGGCGGTTCTGCACGGCCTCATTTAGCTGCTGCCGCACATCCTCTTCCGCCTGCTCCAGGAAGTAGCCTAAGCAACGGCATCCTGTGTTCTTCATCTTTCTGTAGAGGGCACCCATTCGGTCGGACCAGGTCTTCATCAGCAAAGGCTGGTCTCTGCCTGTCAGAGAAGCCTGCGTGAAGAGGCACAGCAGACCAGTGCCCAAGACAAAGTTAATCTGTTGAAAGAAAGATGAGGAGAAGGAGAAAGTCAGAGCTTACAAACAGGTAGTCAGAAAGAGTTCAGAGCATGTGGTTTACCCTGTGGGGAAAACCAGATGGGTTGGTTTACCACATGAATGGTATTCAGAAAGTGTTTGGTACGATAAAAGCTGTTCTTTGCAACTCTTCACAGTGTTTGCCCTACAGAAGTGAATTGTGAAGTTCCCCGAAATCCTTTAATGGGCCTTTTTGACCAAGTAGCCCTAGAACCTGGGAACCTCAAGTGCTAAAACTCCCTTTAGCTCAGTGGTTGCATTTCAACCACATCTAACAGCCAATAATGGATTAAAGGTGCGATCTATAAGATTTGGCCAGAATTTTAGTTTAAAACTTTCAAAAGTTAATCAAAATTATCAATAGAATGTGAAGAAATAACAGTTTTGACATTATGTCAAAGTGAGCATGCTAACCAGCTAGCCCCAGCCCGTCCTGTCTTGTAATACCACTTTGTACCTCAAGGGCAATAGTGAGTCACTGTAGCATCCAGTCTGCCCTCCTCAGTCTAGCATGAGAGGATGAGGCTGCAGTATTTTTTTTCCCACTGGCATTCTGCGAAGACCCACCCTTACTCTGCCTCTGATTGGTTCTGACCCTGGTATTTTTACCCTAATCCTAACCATCTCACCCCTCATGCCTAAACCTAACCAACAAAGGCAACAAGTATTAGCCAATCAGAGGCAGAGTAGGGCGGGTCTTCACAGAATGTGGGTGGGAAATAAAATAATGCTCCAGAGCCACCAGCAGCAATGGCGGAGCCAGGCTGAAAGTGCTGTATTTTTTACTGTAGGACTGTCAATATGTCACTTTATTAAGTTTTGATATTCATTCAGGCGAGGAAGTAACCATTTAGATTCCCCCATTTAGATTTGTGGTCAGTTTATCCAAATAATGCCTATTCAGAAAATTACTCCAGTGTTGTCGGAGATACCGCTGCTGCAGCCTCTAACCCCTAAGCCTAACCCATCTCAGCAGCACAGATGAACTGATCGGTGCTGCACTTTGGTAATTGAATTGATTTGAATTGATAATGGTGGTGGGCTGATGTGTTTGGGAGGAGGGGTGGGCTTTCTGTTATCTGCTGCCCCCTATTTGTTTGGATCAGGTGGCCAGTTCTTACACATTGTACCTTTAAAAAAGCAATGGATTTGTGTGAGATCCTCAGACCCAACAAGGCAACAATACAGAGTCATTCTGTTATATTTGTTGTGAGACTATGTTTGAACTGAAGTTGGGAGGGTGTAAGAAAAATGGAAGATTTAAAACACAAGATATTCTTTGCTTAAAGGTGCAGTGTGTAGAATTTCATGGCATCTAGAAGAACAGAAATGGAATATAATATTCATAAGTATGTTTTAATTTGTGTATAATCCCATGAAATTAGAGATTGTTGTGTTTTCAATACTTTAGAAGGAGCCCTTTATATCTCCACAGAGCCCGACATGTTACACTGCCATGTTTCTACAGTAGCTGAGAATGGACAAACCAAACATTGGTTCTAGAGAAGGCCTTTCGCGGTTTTCACAGTTTTCACAGTTTTCACATTTTTCACAGTTTTCACAATTTTCACATTTTTCACAGTTTTCGCAAGTTTCACAGCCACCATAGGTTCCCCTACACACTTGGAAGGGGAGGGTGAGGGGGAAGGCTATGGTCCTTTATGAGAATAGTTTGATTTTTGGAAATAAGGTTATCTGTTTTCTCGCAGAGTTAGATGAGAAGATTCATACCACTCTTGTACAGAATAAACAAGGAAGATATGACGTGTTAAATTGTGAGCTTTAGAGGTGTTGGTTATCTGAGGACATCTTCTCATCTTCCTCTAGGCAAGAAGATGAAAAAGTGTATTTCCCAAAATGTCAAACTAATTTTGGGAAAGTTTGTCTGATAAATTTTCAGCTTTAATAAATAATTAACTATACTGAGACAATTTTCAAAAAAAGCTATGTTTTATTTATCTCAGTCTTGCAGGTTGAATAAATGCAAATTAATTGGAAATTACTTTCTTGGGAACATTTTAGTCAGGCAGGAACCCACGTTGCTGCATTTGAGTGCAGTTCCTTTGAGTTCCTGGGTTACTGAAAAAGTTCTTACAGCCAAAAAGAGTCATCATATGACTTGAATGAACAGCACACAGCACATTTATTTTTACCAACCCTGCTGGTCCATGATGCTTAAACACACCAAGGAGATGACAGGAAAAACTACCAATTGTGAGTCCATCTTTCTCTGGATAGAATGTGAAAAGAACTTAATTTTGACAAATACCTAGTTTCTCAATTAGTGAGAATGAGACACACTTCTTGTTGAAGTCACATTTTCCAATTTTGGCTAATGAAACAGGTGTAGCTTATATTAAAATCATGTCTATGCAGCTTTAATTAGTTGTTCATGAAACTTTATTGTCTGTAGCAGTACACCACTGTTGTGATCTATTCTGACTTTAAAAGCATTTCCAAATCTTATCATGACAGCATGACAGAGGGTGGTTACGACTGTTTTGGCTCATTCTCTTAAACTGAAGTGAGCCCATGGCACTGTGAGGCGGTCCAAGCTCCCCTCTCTTCTTGATATAAACCGTGCAGATGTCACAAAGTCTTTTTGTAAAGAGAAGTATCCAAAGTTATCCAAGGTCAGTACACACATGCCCCTCACTATGCAGATCTTTTGAAGTTATAAAGGTAATGGCTGTGAAAATGAATGGATGAACAGTTATTGAGGTTTTTGTATTATTCATCATTTATTTCATTACATTACAGTACATTTATTTTATGTGAACTTCAAATTGTATTTAATTTACTAAAAAAGAGCCTGTGTTCTTGTGCCAGCAGGAGAGGAAACCCAGCATGACACATAAACTTATCACCTACATGTTTATAAATGATAAGTTCTTCAAGGTTAAAGAAACATAACTGTGATTCCTTTGCACCAGAAGGTCAGGTTCTCCAGTCTTTACACATGATTTACAGTGGTGGCTTTGATTGTTACAGTTAGTTATAGAAGTTGCTGCCCTTCTCTCAAAGTAAAACCTTGTGCTACTGCTGTGCACTGCAAATTTTTCATCTCATTACACACACTGAAGTTAAGTTTGGTGTGTCAAATTATTTGTTAGATAGTTTCACTAAAATTCACTACAACTGCACCGTAAGGGCAAATTTAGCATTTCTTTGCGCCTCAGTGAAAACACTGGGCTTCACTTTACTTACTAATACATTTATGTAAATCAGGTTATAAAGCAAACAAGTCCTTGAAAAGAGCACTGCACAAATAAATCACTTGTTCAGCACCAATTGCACACAGCAATTGCTTCAGCATTAAGCCTAATCCACTGAGTCTGGCTCCCTCACACCCTAAAGCCCCTTGATAAGTGGACTCTGGATTGATGTGAGTTTCTAGGATGAAAACTTGTGCGTACAGCAGTGACAACAGCAGCTTCTAAATAGACAAACACTTCAGAAGTCTTTACACTGCTCTTCAAACAATCTTAAATACACTGTAATAAGGGGTAGATGCAGGTCCAACCTAGGTCATGCCTTTAATTATGTTTAAAAGATAATTATACAATACATGACTTAACACGTTTGTGACTGATGCAATTTCTGTTAGGTCCATTGCCTCTCACAGTAACAGGCTGGATCTGCGTGTCTTGCTCAGGGGCATTACAGAATGACAGATGGACTAATGGACACATGACTTTTGTTTTAAAAAGTGACCATTCAGTCATTTGCAGTTTTTTACATAAGAAATAGGATAGAGAGCTCTATGTGAGAGCTGTATGAGAAACACAAATAGAACTATTGAGTAGGGAGAGCCACGTTGGAGAGGTTCACCACACCATGCCACCATTTCACTGAAAAACAACATATTTAGCCAGCCCGGCATATCGTCACTTACCTCTCCACCTGGGTGTGCGAGCTGTTTCTGTTTTAGCCAGAAAATTGCCTAACTGGAATGAAGAATATCCACCCTTTATCGCATTAAAGAAGATGAACAGCTCCCTGAATCCCTGGTCAGCACTGGCCCTGCTAATGCTATTGTGACTGCAAGTTTTCATTTCCTAGGATGGCATAAGAAGTGAGATGGTTAGGGTTAGGGTAAGAATATCAGGGTCAGAGCAAATCAGAGGCAGAGTAGGGCAGGTCTTCACAGAACATTCTATTGCCATCCTAGGAAACAAAAATCTGCAATCGTGGCCGGAGGGGAACCTGACCCTATTGTGCCATGCTCCAAACCAGCTCCTTCCCAGGCTGGAAGCAAACTAGGTGCTAGACCGAAGGCTCCAGTTAGCTCTACCTCCCAGCAAATGGAGCCCTAGACCACCGTCGGTAAGAGCAAACACAGCAAGAAGAGTCCCTGTTGCATACTGTCATCCTGGGACATCCAGCTGGGCAACAGATTTAACACCCTGAATGAACAGGATTTTCCTCTTCTAAGGGGAGGCCTCTGGTCTCCCTCATCTATGGACACCACAGGGAAAACAGTTGGACTGGCACCCCGAAGTAAGCCTGCCTTCCCCCCTACAGTCACTCCGGCTCTGCAAAGGAACCCTAGGGTGTTAGTTACACAACATCCCTTGGCATAGCAGCCAGTTCCAGCACAGCTCCAATGCCATCCCACTTCACGACCGTGATCATAGGAGACTCCATAGTCCAAAATAGTGTGAGGATCCAGGAAATAGCCAGCAGATTACCAGAGATTATGCAGGACCATCCAAGGTATATTGAATGCTCTGTCTATAGACCACCTAAACCAAATCCAGCTTTTTTGCAAGAGTTCTCAGATGTTGCCCCTCCAACACCTTAGCAAGAGAAATCCTAAACTTATTTGAATCATTTGGTTTTATTTAGTCCGTCCGTGGTTCTACCTATTCCATGGGTCACATTTTAGACTTAGTACTGACATGCCTTTGACTGGCATGATTGACTTTGTTCTCATAGACCTGGCTGTGGAGGATGCTGGTATGTCAGATCATAATACCGTTAGCTTTAAGGCTATGCTGTCTGCCTCTGCTTCCAAGTTATGCATCCCATTTAGATCTTGCTTCCTTAGCACTGAGTCTATGGTCAAATTTTATGAAGCCTTTACCACTGCCACTAACTCTAGCACCTTTCTTATGTCCCTTCCCACCACTGAAGACCTAGTTTGTAATTTAACAGTACGTGTATCACTATCTTAGACTTTATTGGTCCTCTGAGAGACAAGAAATCTAAAGCTAGAGCCCTGCCTTGGTTTAATGAACACACTTGGGCTCTGAAGCGCATCTGTAGGAATGCTGAAAGATCATGGAAGGCAAATGAACTACAAGTTAACTTAGAAATGTTGAGAGAATACATGTGCATATATCAGACAGCAGTTAAGGAAGCAAGATCATCCTATTTCTGAGATCTCATTTCTGAGAACTGTCAGTTGTGAGAGAGTTTTATTCAGTGTAATTCCACGTCACCAGCTCCCCCGCAAGCCATGAGATCAAATCCTCTCCTGAAAAATGTGATGAATTTCAAAAGTACTTCATCAATAAAATAAAATCTCTCTTATAATGCTCCAGATTACACCACATGGTGGCGACCCTTCATTGATCCCATCATTTGTTCACCAGAACCATATTCATCTCACCCACTTTGAACCAATAGCTCTTCCACCTTAGAAGAGATAATTACACACTTGAAACCCATATCATGTCCCCTAGATATCATACTCACTAAGTTTCTATTACAGACCTTTGACTTCCTTGGCCCACACAGCTTACATGTCATAAATAATTCACTGGCTACTGGTTGTGTTCCTTCGTATTTCAAACACACCATTATCCAACCACTTTTAAAGAAACCTAATGTTGATCCCCTGGACCTCAATAGTTAAAGACCAATCTCCAAATTACCCTTCCTCTCCAAAGTCTCCAAAGTAGTATCATCTCAGTTAATACCATGAATGAATAGTTAAGGCATTTTTCAGAAATTTCAATCTAGTTAGGTCTCTTCATTGCATAACTGCCCTTCAGAGGGTTATTAATGATCTCCTGGTTGTGTCTGATACTGGTGACTGCTCAGTTCTGATACTCCTGGACCTTAGTGCTGCATTTGACATGGCTGACCATAGAATCTTGCTAGCTTCAAGAAGTGGGTCAGCATCTCTGACTCCACCCTTTGTTGGTTCAAATCATATCTCAACCAAAGAACATTCTCCGTCACTATTGGTAATGCTTCATCTTCCACTGTCCATCCTACCTGTGGTGTGTAACAAGGCTCAGTCTTAGGTCCATTGCTATTTTTTATATATATGCTTCCACTTGGGGAAATTACTTGTAAATATAAAATAAATATTCACTTTTATGCAGATGACATCCAGCTATATGTACCAATAACACTAACTGATACCAGTGCTTTAAATACTCTAATATCCTGCCTAGGTGAAATTAAGTGTCGAATACCCAACAATTTCCTTCAGTTAAATGAGAGCAGTTTTATTTGGCTCACTAAACTCTATTCAGTCCATCCGCAATACGCTTTACAATCTGTCAATACATATTAAACCTGTTGCTAGAAACCTATGTGTGCTTTTTTACTCTGACCTTAGCTTTGATGCCCAAGTCAAGAAAACAGTACAGTCCTGCGTTCTTCATTCAAGAAATATCAGAAAAAAAAGATTTTTTTATCCTTTGCTGACCTGGAGAAAGTCATCCACATTTTTATCTCATCATAGTTGTACTACTGTAATTCCATGTACTCTTGTTTGAGCCAAAGTTATCTTTCCTATCTTCAGCTGGTCCAAAATGCAGCAACAATATTTTAACTAATTTAAGGAAATGTGATCACATCGCCCCTATCTTGCCCTCTCTCTGTTCATTTTTTTAAATTTTACAAATTATGTTCAAGGCTAAACGGAGTCTTGCTCCCAATACATCTCTGAACTCCTCACCCCTTATGAACAGAATTGCCATCTGAGGTCCTGTTGCAAGGATCTCTTGGCTGTTCCTTGATCAGGGTTGGTAACTAAAGGTGACAGAGCCTTTGCTGTCAAGACCGACTCTGGAATGCCTTGTCAGAGGAACTTAGGCTCACTACCTCAGTTTCAACCTTTAAGTCCCTTCTTAAAACACACTTACATAGACATGCTTTTTCCTGTTCTCAATCTATAGTCTCCTTATAGCTTAATTTATATTTATTGTGCTTGGATTTTGTTTGTTAGTTTTGCTTGGTTTTTATCTTATTCTTCATTCTATATAAGCTTGCGGTCTTCCAATGCTCTGTGAAGCACTTTTTAACTATTGTTTTGAAAAGTGCTCTACAAATAAAGTTTTTTATTATTATTATTATTATGATGATTATTATTGACCATAATATATATTATGTGACCCTATGCTAAAATGGCTGAATTTCTGTTATGTAATGTTGTTTCACAGAGAATACAATATTCAGGCTTTCAATTCTGTTTGAATTTTAAGTTTAAAGCCTAAGAAGCACAACCATTGAAGCAGTCAGTTGTTGTTGCTCCCTTTAATGGATTAAAAAAAAAAAAATGTTTGTTCCTGAACCAACATTGTAGACAAAAGGGAATTTGCCAACTCAGCTCAAAAGAAAGACAACAGAAGGTCAGAGCTCTGCTGAATTAAATATTCAGTTTATTTTCATACCAAGAAGATAGATGCAGCATGCTTCATTCCCCACAGGACCTCAATGTTTTTCTGTCACATTTATCTTTTTGGTCTGGAAACTGAATATTTAATCCTGTACAGCTACACTGTTCAATGCTTTTTTCATATAAATTTGTCCTCAAAGATACATGGTATATATGCATTATTTTGTTGAGGCGCCATCTGAAATAGCATCTAATTCCTGAATCTGACATGATAAAGAAAACATATTATATTAACATATCAGACAGATCAGTTGCACTACAGTTCCAACTGAAATGCTGTTTGTGCAAATCTCTTATTGTGCATGCATGTGTGTGTGTGTGTGTGTGTGTGTGTCTGTGTGTGTGTGTGTGTGTGTGTGTGTGTGTGTGTGTGTGTGTGTGTGTGTGTGTGTGTATGTGTCTGTGTGTGTGTGTGTGTGTCTGTGTGTGTGTGTGTGTGTGTGTGTGTGTGTGTGTGTGTGTGTGTGTGTGTGTGTGTCTGTGTGCATGCGCTAATGGTAGATTGCCATGTCACCTCAGGCTTCCTGCTGTAGTTAAGCAGGGGTGCGTGCCTCTGTATAATGAGTTGTAAAATAAGAGAAAATTAAACTTTAATGACCGCTGTAGGGAGATAAGTTGACCCCCCAACCCCACCCCTACTAACTGTGCCCTGCACATTCACCAACCTTGACACAGAACTCCCTCAGCTCCCAGCGTTTGGGTTTGCGGTTAAGTATGAGCTCCTCCAGCAGTGTGGGCTGATCAGTCAGCGCCGACACACCCATCAGCCGGTTGTAGAGCGCCGTCAGCTGCCTCTCCAGTCGGTAGTCCTTCACATACTGGAGGAACACCTCCGTCTCCTTCTTGGTGAAGTCTGACTGGGCTCTCACCTGAGAAAAGCAGGTGTCAGAGAGTATTCTTTTAAGATAAATTAGTCAAGCATCAACACTCCCATTCATAGCAGCAGAGGTATGAGTTTTCTCTGTTATCTCTCTCCACTTCTCTCACCACATTTGTTTCCTCTTGCCTATGTAGAGTTATGTAATTTAATCCCATATCAAAGTCCAGAGGACATCTTCAGTGCTTTTAAAAGATACCAAAAGTGTACAGTATCCCAGACCTATTTTTGCTGCGAAAAAACCCTAAATATGACATTTACTTTAAAGTATCATTAAAAAACATCCACAAAATTTGCTACAATTTAATCCTTCACCTTGTTGTTCGAATTTCAGCTTGTTTGCGCTCACATCTAGCTGTTTTTTCCTGATGAATACTCAAATTTTCTTCAATATTCTTCCCTCAAAAACAACATATGCTGAAACTCACACTGGTTACTCTGTCCTTAAAATCATTTACATTCAACAGGAGTCACTTTTGATTCAACTAAACTAATCCAGTTTTTCTCTCTAATTCAAATGCTGGAAAAGTTGTGACATGAAATCGCTGCTGTGCACTCTGGTCATTTAAGAGATTTTCTCACAAATACATGCTCTATTATAAATGAAAAAACTTTTATCAGTTTGAAATAATTAAAGGGAAAATAAAATGACATAAGCCTATTAAGGTCATGTAAAACTAAACAGATGCTTCAGTCATACATCTGGTCACATAGTGTATCTACATTTACATAATACACTTAGCATGATGAATTCAGCCATGCATCATTTTAGGAAAATTGGCAGAGCGCTTGTCACTTCAAGGTTAATTCCACCTTAATAGCCCTTGTTCATGTTTATAAAGCTACCAAAATCTAGTGTTGCAGTTAAAGGTGCTGAATATCGACAGCTATCGACCTGAAAATGAAAACCGGTAACAAGATCACTGAACACTGTTCAGCTGTAATTCTACCACAGCTATGATAGTTTCTGCCCTGTTGTGTTGATGAGCAATTCACTGAATCCCACAACAAAATTACTGCATGAGAGAATAAAAGATTCAACTGTTTATTGAGTTATTACATTTTTATCAATCAATTAATTGTTTAGTTATGAAAATAAGGACTTTTGATCCTAAAGGCCAAGGTGTGATCTTCCAGTTAATTATTTTGTTTGAAGAGTAAAAAAAGTTGAAAATCCTCATATTGAGGTAGATTTAACATAAAATGTTTGGGTTTTTTTTCACCATTTGGATACCTTATATTGATTAATCATTGACTAATTGATCTTCAGCTGTAACTATTACGCAGCTTCACCTTTAAGGTAGACCCAGTCTTGATAATAAAATAAAGAGAAGAAGCAGCCACACTCCATTCCTGCCTTTTTAAAGAATTCTTATCATTTACTATGCTTATCTGAGTTCCAAATACTAAAACAAGAGGCTCTACTGAGTATAACTGCCATGGAAAGTTTCCTCACCGCAGTGCCCAGCTGGTAGTAGACCACAGCCAGGTCATCCTCCAGCCTGTGGACCTCCTGGTCGTCCAGCAGGCCATTGCCTGATGCTCCCAGCTCCTGATCGATTTGGTCCAGGTCTTTCTTGGCTACTTCAGTCTCCTCTGCTGTGGCACTGCCGCCCAGGTAGGAGCAGATGCCCTGCACCAGGACCCTGAGCACCACAAACACTCCTTATTCAGTTTGAACATCAGCAGAGCATGTTCTACATGTTCAAAGAGGAAACTCACCTCACAGTCTGCATGTAGCCCACTGGCTCCAACACTTTTCCAAACAGTGCCATGGCTCCAGAGCTGAGTACTGATGAATTAGCTATGGAGAAAGTGAACAATTAACTCCACATTCCTGATAACTGGCATAAGAAATACTTGCCATTACTTAGAAATGTTTGACATTTGTGTAAATGTATTCACCGCTGCTTTACCAGACAAAACTTAAGGCTTGTTAAATTCTTTTTGCAACTCAGCTCGATTGTTCTCCCTGTGCAGGTTTGTACTGACCTTCAGTCTGTCCAATATTTATACCCTCTCCAGTATATCTGATAAGAATTCTGCACACCTCCAGCTACAGCTGCATCTGAAATTGAGAGCATGATGAGGGTATAATAGGGAAATGTTATGTAAATTTGTAGATAGGTTTACTGTTCAGGAGGTATTTATTTATTGTCTATATTTCATTTTCACATTATTTAATTCATAGGGGTTTTAGACATAATAATGCAGGTCCTCAAAGTCAGTCTGTAAAATCAAGGTCAATGTATCTGACCCCTGTTGCTTTGTAGAAAACGGCTCCATCTTCTGGCAGCAGGGACTCATTTTATAACCTTTTACTCTACACTGTATGGTAGAAGGTGCACTGATATGGAACAATGACACCCATATTTAAAATGGTGATACATATGACAGAAATAACTACTGAGGAAACCAGAAACACAATCCTGAGCAGGAATTAAATTAGAATTAGACTAAAACAGCCATCCATCACTTTGCTCCTTAAAGTCCTCCTCCACTCAAAAATGTGTTTTTCTTCTTGTTCCTACAGTTAAATGTTTGAGCCTCACTGTGCAGCATGATGTACGTGCATATGCGGAGTTTGACACTGGCAGGCTGTTTTCACATCCATCTGCTGAAGACATAAAGTTTCTCTGTGTTTATTGAAAATCCAATTTTAAGGGGTGGGCCTACGAGCAGGATTTATGACATCACAACTAGTTTGGAGCCAATCCCGGTCCAATATTCAGCTTACACAAGTGCAATGTGGAAACTTGAAGCTTCCAGTGCACATACACTGATAATGGACTTTACAGTGAAGTAGGAGACATATTGTGTCCAGCAGTTAAAGTTATGAGATGAAATATATTTTTGCATATTCATAGATTCTGTTTTTTTTTTAATGAGTGAGAAGGACTAGATGTAATTTTAAGGATTTTAACAAGATAATTTATTTATTTATTTTTTTGTGGAAAACCATATCAGACATAAATTATTATTCAAGGTAGAGTATTTTATGTACATCTTAAAACATGTCTGGAGGGTCCTCCAAACACTCCAGACATTGGTCTTTTAAATATTATTCAGTTGGTTGCATTTGTGCATAGCCGTACACAGATATCTATATTCTTTACCTCTTAAGTCCATCAAAATAGCAACAAAATGTGTGTTTCTATTCAAACCTGGTTCGTAATAAGGCAATTAAACCAATCATATTAGCCAGTAATGGGGGCCCACCCGTACATAAACAAATGGAACAAATACACAGACAAAATTATTCACAGAGAAATGTGCATTCTGAAAACCCCCAGTTATGGATGCCAAGATGAACCATGTAACCTAGATGTGTCTTTTTTCACAACATTAAAATTTTCCAATGTTTTAAAATAATCAGACCGGTTAAATAAATTCTGTTTTGCACAAACGTCTTGTTCTTCAACACTTTAACACTCCTGTGTTTTTGTGAAGAGAAATAAACCCCAAATTTCAAGATAGGGGGCGCTAGTGTGAGACTTTCATGCCCAGCGCATAAAAACCAACAAAGAAGAAAATTGTGTTCCTTGTGTGGCCGGAAGGCATAATTTCTTTTCTTTTTTCTATGGTTTCTTCCCACCCGCATTCTGTGATTAAGAAGTTCTGCGAGTAAGAATATCAGGGATTGGTTTACCCTGATATTCTTACCCTAACTTTCACTCCTCGTGCCTAAATCTAACCAATCTTAACAACGAAGGCAACGAGTATTAGCCAATCAGAGGCAGAGGAGGGCGGGTCTTCGCTTAATGCGGGTGGGAAAAAATAAGGCAGCCGGAAGAGGCGCGAAAATTGAAGGTAGGGAATAGAACATAAACTAACGGCTCGACAGCACAGTTGTAGGAATTGGTCGGGATTTTGATGCATAACACTCTTGTCTGAAAATGGACCCGACGGCGCGGTTCTTCACCAAGTTGAGGAAGCTGGCGGTGACTCTGGAAACAGAAACTGGAAAGCTTCAGCACTCCTTTGAAAACCGCAACAACGACGATGACAGCGGTGAGTGACACACTGACAAGCAAGCCCCGCTGTCCAGCCCTGACAGACTATGTATAAACCATTTACATTTTGTCAATATAACTGTTAATGTTCACATTTCAGAAACAACGGCGAAAGCAATGCGAGCATATCACGAACTGAACTGTGACGTCAGGAACTTCAAGGTATGATTTCCAAACGCCAAACTCTTTTAAAATCTCACATTTTAATGTCACACCATTTTAAGCAAATCATTAAAACGTTTTAACAAAGCAATTAACGTGTGTTCCGTTTAGACGGAATGTGCCAGGATGTACAACGTTGAATACATCGATATAGTGTTAACATATAGTAACTTATCTGTAGTGTAACTTTTCTTACAGTTAGAGTTGAGATGTTGTTAAAATAAACTCGTTGCCTCGCTACATGCAGAATGAATGATTTTTTTCTCATCATGAAGGTTTGTAAACACTTCACAAAGACTTTAAAAGTGCTATTCCTTCAACACTCTATCTGCAACATCAGCCACTATATCTCTATTAACTTTTAAAAGGAGAATTCACATCAACTCCGGTCTGGTCTTCATATAGGTGCAGGTGCAGGATCAGGTGGCTCAGCAGAAAGCACAGGTGAACGAGGTGAGCAGCTTCATTAAGGCCTGCAGGGTGATGGAGAAGAAGGTCACTGATGACATCCAGAGAATAAAGGGACACTGGGAAAAATATGGCTACCAGTCTCCCAGAGATACCCAGAGACCAAACAGTAAGTAATGACTGTATCAGTGGGAGTCAAACATTGTGGACTGTTATTAGTTTATCTGTTTCTGGGTTTCATGTTATTTTCTCTGTATAGTTATATTTATAACTGCTTCTTACACAGAAGCCAAAGTTCAGGAGTCAGAGGCGGAAGACGAAGCGGCGGATGAAAATGAAAACAAGTCAGGAGAAGAGGAGGAAAGCCAGGAGGAGTCTGGAGTGAGCCATTCTCCTGCGGGACCACCACCCTTCACTGACTTGCTGCGAACCCCGCAGCTCTCTGACTTTGGACTGTCTGAGATGCAGCTGAAGAGAACCCTGGCTGGGACAGAATGGTGCGCTGAAGTGCCGCCTATGCCTGAGATGAGCCTCCCTCAACCCACACTCAACGCGCCTGCAACACCACCCATGCCCATAACTCCCAAATGTGCTCTGCGGATGGATGAGGATGAGCTGCAACCACCCCAGATGCATGACTTTGGCATTTCTGAGCACACCATGTGTCTGAACAATGACTTCACCATGGACTTGTTCCGGAAGAACGTCGAGAAGCCCCAAAGGTACAGCATAATGACTATTACATAATGTGTACAGTATATAACCTTTATTGATCTCTACTGGCAACATGCAGGATTTGCAACAGCACTGCTAGAGTTGTTTTTACAGTCTATACTCACTGCCTCCTGCTCCTGTATCCATGTCTTCTGCCTTCCTCAGCAAACCAATGCAGGACCTCCCAGTACCACCAGTGAACTCTCTGATGGAGAGTTTGCAGACAAAAGGTATGAAATTGTTTGCAGTCTATGCCTTGTTTCTGACCAGGCATCCTTGGGTTTAACATTTTCCTAATAGCTGGAAGTCTGATCATTTTAGACTCACACATAGGAGTGGGTATCCCTCTAAATGTTTCAACAATGGTGTCAATATGATTTTTAAAGAATCTGCAAAATTGTGATTTAAATGAGGAACTACTTGTATAGACCTTAGATTTCAGCTTTACTTTCCCACTGTTCTCATTCCCTTTAGCAGACAACTTGGACTCTCCAGAGCCGCCCGTGTTTTGCACCCCGGGGTTCAAGATCAAAAAGACAAATGCTCATTGCACCCCGTCTGCACAAGGGGGCTCTGACCCAGAATCCCCCGGTTGCCCTGGAAACCTGCCCACCACCCCTGAGGTCCCAGAGTTTAAAACCCCATACGTGAACCGTCTGGTCAGCACCAAAAAGGTATAACTAATTTTTGTGTGAAATATTTAAATTCCGATATTTTTTTAGATTTTTCTTTTATCCTGACATTTTAAAATCGATTTTAGCTGATACCAATGTGAACAAAATTTCTTCATTTCCCTGTTCAGACTCACTGAACCACAGAATTACTGCTCATTGTGTGTGCCTTCTTTGCATATGTTTTGCAGAGTGCACGACAGCCTGAGCCTATCAACATGCAAGCTGACGATGACAGCCACACCTTCGAACTTCCAACTCATCATGCAGCAACCGGCTCCAAACGCAAGTGGGAATACGATGTCCCAGAGATATCCATCATAGGTGTGGAGGACAAGCAGACGCTGGAGATGCCTAACCTTGAGTCTGTTTTGGGAAACTCTTTACAAAGTGTAAGCGTGAAGCATCATTGGTGAAATTTCTATTTCCACAAGTCACACTGACTGCTGTGTTGCAAAATTGACTATATTTTTAGACACGCTAGCGGCATGGCTCTAGGGATGGAAATGTCGGGCTGTCAGTTGGTCGTTCCACCACTTTGTATTAGACTGAAATATCTCGACAAGCGTCAGATGGATTGCCAAAAGACTCACTAGAAAGGATTTATGATAATTCCTCACCTTAATATGGACTAACTAATCACTTGCTCATATAGAGTTTACAAATATAAAATAGAATTTTCTGGATTCTTGATTAGGTGTCCAAACACCACCAGTGTTAGAACCCTATTGTATTTGTCCTGGCTTTCTATTTTTAGATAGATTATGATACACTATAGAGGGAATTATTGCCCTAAAATAGCAAAAAAATGATTGCACATTTAACATTTTGGAAAGCAAATCTTGTAAACAACTAATATCAGTTCAACAAAGCACACAAATCATAAGCAACACAGAATTGCAAATGACACACAAAACATTTCTATGTACCAATTTATCAATAAATGTATCACAAGGTAATTATACAAAATATACTGTATTATACTTGTCCCGCACCTGGTCAGTCATGTGGGGCCAGTGAGCCAGGATTCATCATAATTGTTGTTGACTTCTGTACAGTGAAAAACAGATCAAATTGAGGCCATACAACAGCAGCCTTTGGTTGTTTGTTGTTTATTGAGAATGTAGAAAAGCGGTGGCATCAGAGGAAGCTCTGGTTAGGTTAAGATGTTGGCTGGTGAACAGGGAACACACCACATGATGTTTTACTATTACTGTTTTTTCCTGTCCAGCAGAGACTGTTTTGTCGAGCTGATCTAATTGTTTGCCGTTTTACCTGTCTTCCTGTTTGCCTCTAGAAAAGTGCAAAAAAGTTTAGTGAATTTGAAAACGTAGCTAAGGATCCCACTGTCAGCCGTCTGGAGCTGGATGGACCCACTCAGCAGTTCAGCTTGGGGACACCTTGCATCAGGGGGGACTACCAAGATCCCAGCACCCCAGAGAGGCCAGACCTCAGCTCTGTTACACAGGACATCTGTAAAGTAAGTCTTTTTTTTTCCATGAATAGCACATCTTTCCATTGAAAAGACTGCTTGTAGTTTTTGTCCTAGCTGATTTACTACCAATATTGTATATTTCTGATAAGTTTTTAGATTTAAATTTATTGTCCTGCCTTCAAGCAGTCTTTGGGTTAATTTCTTGCCATTACAAAAAAACTTCTTAAAATCTGTTTGACACAGGAATCAAATAACCTTTATCTTTTTGCTAAATAAAAATGTGTAAGATTCCTGACTTTCAAAACTCATAAAAAAAAACAACCCTGAAAATAGTGATGCCTAAGCATACGCTACATGTACAGAATGTCATAGCCAGATTTCTAACTGGTAAAATTCAACATTCCTGCCATTCTCTGCAACTACATTTACATATATTAGGGTTTACTATGAAGTATATTCATAATCTGCTTCTTTTGCACCTTTTTAACATATGATTTCTCTTTTATTTTGTAGCTTGTGTCCCAAACTCACTTGAAGAAAGCGACCACGGAAGTTGAGAATCCACATGTTAGACCAGAAAAAGCTAAAAACAGGTGAATTAGCCGAGAGAACAACACCTTCCCCTTTACATGCCCTTACTTATCAGTCATAAACATTTGTCCACGACTACAACTCCTCCTGTGGGCGTCCTTAAGTGGAGGCAGGTGTTTCAGCAGATCATGAATGACAGTATAGGAGAACTCAGTTGTGAAATGATAAGTACTGTACATTAATACATGCTTAAAATGTCCTTAAATCTGCTAGTGTTATAAATCATTGCTTATATGCTTATAAATGCTAAATATGGGGAGTTAAAGTAAAGCGTTACCAGATTTTTATAGAATCTCCCTCCTGAAGTTGCAGACAGCTGCGGGGTTGTAGAAAAGAATATTAGAGATGTTGAGGAATGTACTAACATTTGTCTCGCATGTTTAGATGATGATTTATGTTTTTAGTTCCATCTACCGTGTTGTTTTGTTTATGCTGTCCTGATAGCATTCATGCATGTAGATTTTTTTAAAAACTTATTTGTATTTTAACTGTCCTTCCATGCAGTCCTCTCTCCAGAGTTGTGACTTTGTCTCTGGTGTCAGAGAGCGAGTTTCAGAGTTTGCCAAGCTACCTGAGGCAGATGACTCTGCACAACCTCAACCAGACAGTCCACAACATCAACAACTTCATGGCAGAGTGTCGAGGTCAGTCTGTGGGGTTTACTGGGGGGTGACACTGACAGTAGATTGAGTGGGAATGAAGTAAGGAATGAATTTTTAATTTGAATATTTACAGCTGCAATTAATGATTGTTTTCATTATCAATTAATCTGCAAACCATTTTCTTGATTATCGTTTGGTCTATGAAATGTCAGAAAATGATGGAAAATGCTCATCACATTTCCACAGAGTTCTTGCTCATGTCATCAAATGTTTTTGTTTTAGTAACTCGTAACACTGAAGAAGCTGCAACCAGAGAACTTCTGACTTATTCTTTTTTGGCATTTAAAAAAAAAAAAAGGCTTTATCAAAATGACTTGTCACTCAAAACCCAGTCAAGACTACACAGAGACCAAAACAAGGCGATTCCTCCAGTTTAAATGCATAAAATAAAACAGAAAGGCAGATTATACAGATATAGCTGAATATTGTTGGTTTCATACTCGTGGTAACTCGTAACATTCAGACAGCTTTTGTTATTCACTTGAAAAACAACTAATTCTACCAAATAACTTTACAGCCAAGCAAAATAAAGTATGTCAGGACCAGAGGTTGCTGTGATAATATCGTTGGTACCTAGAAAAAGAAACAATATGGGAACTATTAAGAAAACTTTTTGGACTTGCAGCTGTTGTCTAATGCATCTAATCCGTAGCTGTTCTGTGGTGCCCTCTGCAGGAAAAAAAACAGAGTTTCAGATGGAGGAGCTGAGGAGGATTACCAGTGTTGGAACCAAGACCCCTGTATACATCCTGTGTCTAAGCGAGCTCAAGAGGCTGGAGCATGTTGGAGGGTCTGTGTACAAACTGAACTTACACAACTGAAGGTGGCTTGGATATATCACACTTTTTGTGACTGAGATCTGGTCTCAACCCAACTCACAAAAGCCTTCTTATACTTTCATCTTCTAGTCATAGAGATGCTGGACTCTGGCAACCTCTGACTTCACTACATTACAAGAGAACTGCAGCTAATTAAATTTAAGCTAAGATAGCCAAATACAAGCATGATGACATCTTTATCTAGAAGGTCTAGACTGTAAATAGTTCTTATGCATGACTGGTAAATAATTTGCACTTTTGTAGATTTGTTATAGATTAAAACTGACCTGTAGTCAGCACACATTGCTGCACATACAGTATAAAATGCCTCATTCAAATTTATTGTGTTTTTATTGTGTTACATTTAAAGCAAAAACAAAGTATAACAATAAAATGTCAAGCTGATGATGGATAAAAGAAGTAAACTTTGATATTGCTGATATTGTGTGATCTGAACTCTAGTAGACAGCATGAAAAATTAAAGCCAAAACAGTAGAGCCTGATGTCACTCAGTAGTCCCAGATTTCCACCATCGCCAGCGTGTAATAAAAGTCTTGCAATGACCGGGGGGACGCTGGCTGTCAAATGTGTTCAAAATTCTTTCAAGAGTTTGAAGTTGCAGGTGATCCCTGCCACAGCTCAGCACAGTATCTACACGTAGTAAGGCACAATATAATGAAAATATATAGTAATATAATACAGTAAAAACACACTAAGAAATATGTCAACTTATGTACAAACTTGAATTATATATGAGGTAGTATATATCTGAAAGTATTTGTAGTAGAGCTGTGCAAATGGCATTGTAAACATATGGCAATAGTGCAAAAATGACAACATGGGAAAACTCATCTCATCAGCAGGATCATATGATATGATGGAAAGCTCCAGAACAGCTACTTAATGGACCTTGTGGTTAGATTGTTTTGTTGTCTACTGTAGGATGGAGTTCAGTATTGAGTAGACTCCCTTCATTGACAAAGAGGGGCCCTGCTGAAACCATGAAAAACATCCCCAGAACAAAAGTACACAAAAGTTTATGGACAGCTGGTGTCCACATACTTTTGGCCATATAATCTAAGTTAGATTTGGTCTTTTTAATGTGGGCATATGGTAAACATGTTAAATAAAACAGTGACATTCATCCCTCCATTATCTTCAAAGCCCAGTTGTTGAGGATAAGGAGAACCACACTATATACTGCTGTTAAGACCGGCACAATCACTTATCTGCACTGAATGTAAGCCAGATGTTATATTCCCCAATTATTTATTTCTAAGCAACAGCTGCCGCTGTAGCACGGTGACATTTTCAACAAGCACGCTGTCTGGTTGTACTGAGTTAGTTAGTGAGCAACAGCATCCAGCACAAGCAGCGGGCGTTCACTAACGCTAATGCCATTTAATGCGATTTCACTAATATTTGGTGTGATTATTTATCATTTCACACCATTAGCTTTGTTTCAGCGCGGCGTGAGTGAAAGATCGTATGTCAGTGACGTCACACCGTGCTGGTGCAATTAGATCGTTGAACGCAAACGACCGATGATGACGGTGCTACCGTTTTTTTTCTTTCACCGACTGGCTGTGTCGGCCACCATTTTGGGAGTCAAAACACCCAACAAATAGTAGCGCACACCTCCACGCTTCTCCGTGGCCTTACTATGGTGCACACATGTGTGGTGGCAGGCTGTAGGAACAGAAGGACGCCCGGCACCACCTTATCTTTCTACCGATTCCCCCGGGACCCCGAGAGGAAGCAGCGCTGGATAGCTGCTGTGAACCGGGAGGGCTGGGTGCCCAACGACGGCAGTCGGCTGTGTAGTACTCACTTCATCTCAGGTATGAATGCAGTACAACTACACTACAGCAGAAAGTACCACAGTTTGTTTTCTTACACATCACATTTCTGTCGTTGGAATTCCTCAGAGAGATAAATCCCGAGAGGCTGAAAGTGCATTTTCTTTAGTTTCACTTTTTGTGGTTTGATAAAATGTGACGCTAGTGAGTACAGTGTCATATTTGGCCTCACTTTTATTTTCGGGCTACCACTAGGCCTGTATAGTTAGTTCTCTATCGATTAATCTATTATGTTTGATTAGACAATAATTAAATCTTTCAATTAGCTTACCCTTAACAAGTTGACATTTCCAAATTATTTATACTTTGCCTACCAGCTTGTTATGATTTGAGCCAGTTCTGTTTTCTTCTCTGTAAAATAAGGAGATTTGTGTTATTGCTACATCTGTTTCTCTGGTGCCTGCATATTTTCAATATTGTAAGTTTCCATGCTATTCTTGATGTAAAGTTATTGTTAACACCTATTAGTGATTTATTACATGAACATGCATCACAGAGTTTTTTCTTCTCAGGTTTGTACGTTGTAATTTAAGTGTCATACAAAATATTAGACTACAGTAATTCATAACATTAAGAATTTGTCTATTAGTAAAGAAAATACTTTGGCTTAGCAGCACTGTGGTTTGAATCCTGAGCCAACCCTAAAAATCAGTTACCCTTTCAGCTCTTATCAAACCGCTCACTTTGCTCTTTTTGGGTGTGACAATGTGCCAGCTTAGGTGGGGAAAAACATGGCTGCTTGCCCAGTACAATTTGTCCTCATTTACTCTACTGACTAAGGTAGAGTTTTATTGGTGAAAGTGCCATGGAAAGACATTTCCATTTTTCTCAATATTTTTTTTTACTGCCTTCCTGTTTACTACATCCTCTCTTTCCACATGCAGGTAAACAGGTGAAGAACCCACGTTCGCCAGATTATGTTCCTTCTGTGTTCACGACAGCTCCCTTGTCCCCAGAGATGAAGGAGCCGGGTGCCTTAGAGATCCTGGACAAGCAGGAAGCACGAGTGGAGGCGGCCAACGCCTTGTTGTTCCTGCAGGGCCAGGGCAGGTCGGTGGTGGGCGAGCGGGGTCAGGCTGAACATCCTGCGGAGAGGGAGCAGGAGGCCGTGGTGGAGGAAAGTGCCTCCTCTTCCCTCAGCACTGATGAAGATGACGATGATGATGATGAATCTGTGAGTGACAGCAAGAAAGGAAAGTTTGCTCAGACGTCTGATACACCGGTTAACTTTGATGACATCCTGAAAGCCTTGAAGAAGGAGAACCAGACTCTCAGGGAGTCTGTGGAGAAAATGTCCCTCTCTGAGAACTCCTTGAGGAACGATGCAGAGAAGGTGAAGTTTTACACCGGTTTACCCAACTATTTTGTTTTAGAGACAGTCATGTGGCTCCTGGCACCTCATATGGATGGTATCAAGAACATGAAGCTCTCCAAGTTCCAGCAGCTTCTGCTGACACTGATGCGACTCCGTCTGGACCTCCGCAACCAAGACCTGGCCTACCGCTTTGGTGTCAAAGTCGGCACGGTAACCAGAACCGTGCATCGGATGGTCAACATCATGTCCTCCACCCTGGTGCCCACAGCTGTCTTCTGGCCCTCCAGAGCCGAGCTGCGCAAAAACCTACCGGCGGCCCTGCACTCGTCCTACCCTGACTGCGCGGTCATCATAGACTGTTTCATGGTGCCTTTTGAGGAGCCGGTTTCCCGGGGCAACGACCAGCAGCAACAACAGGTGGTGGGGACAAGTTGTAACGTGTTAAAATATCTGATTGGTGTGGCTCCGCAGGGCGTTGTCACCTTCGTCTCTAGGGGTGTGCTGGGAAACGTCAGCGACAAGAGCCTGGCTGAGGGCTGCGGGTTTCTGTGCAAGCTTCTGCCAGGCGATGTCGTATTGGCGAGTCGAGATCTCGACATCGCCGATTCTGTGGCTGCCCGCGGAGCCCTGTTTAAAATCGCTGGTATCTACCAAGGAGAAGCGTACGGGAGCTCAGAGAGCTCACCACTGACTAACGCTTCCTCTGAGACAGTGAGCGTGCAGACGCATGTGAAGAGGGTGATCTCCATGGTGAAGCAGAGGTACGCCATGCTTACAGGTCCTGTGGAGAGCCCCTTTACCACGGCCTCTGAGCGCACGTCGAACCTCTCAACCTTTGATAAGATTGTGCAAGTTGCCTGTGCCTTAAACAACCTGTGCATCTCTGCCGCTCCACTAGAGTGATTCGTACAGAAATGCCTAGTCTTCCTTAATGCTGGTCAGGCACATAAGTTCCCTTTACTGCTTTGGACCTTATTCCATGCTCTCCCACTACATCCTTGTGTCAACAAGACATGATTACTACAGAACATTGATTTATACTCACCCACTTTGATTTACTCAGTCGGTGTATGTGTTACTCCCTGTTATTTATGACAGATCATACTTGCAAATACAAGCACTTCTCCCAAAGCCAGAAACCGCACTGCAAAGATGTGATGTCATTAAGTTATGCAACTCAACTAAATGAGGATTTTGTTTTGTATTTGAGTTTGGAATGACAATGACGTGAGTAAAATGCACCTGAAACTCATTGTCATTAGCCATTTGTAAATACTGAGGTATATAAGCGGCAGTTTGGGTGATCCAGGCAAAATGTTCCCACTAATCCCATTTTTTTTTTCATTCCCACAAATTCCACAAATCACTGATTCCTCCCTGTATTGTAGAGAGGTGGTTTGTTGGTGAAGCCAGCTGTTTGCCCATTCTGTGTAATATAGAAAAACAAGATCAGTACATACAATACAAAAAGAAATAAAAGGGGTTCAGACAAGAACAGCATGCACAGTAATACAGCTGTCAGAAGAAGAAGTCTCTCCTGCTTGTTCACCATGCTGGGATAGAAACGTGCCATGGTCAATGACGGTTATGATAGATTACTGGGTGAAAACTAACCTTTATTTTGGCATTGTCACACATTTTGCTAGCCAACTAGATTTTTAACAATAGGATGACTAGCTACCTGTCAGCACGGACAAACATACCACACACAGACCAATTTGTTTGTGCCAGAGTCTAGTGATCATTTATCTGTTGTGCTCTCTGGCGTTATAGAAACACAACTCATTTCCAGGGTTTCTGACAACAGCTTCCTTCCTTGGAATGGCAATGTCTACTTCAACAAGGCTACTGGTATTGATGATTTTTACACAAATTGTACAGCCTTCCCTACATGGACTTCTGCTATTGGTTGGTGAAATAACTGAAATGGACCAAATAGAAATATTTTTCACGACAGGTCAAGGTGAGCTGTGAGACAGTGCTCATGGAGCGTTAGGCCAGGCGGATGCTTGTCCACTCAGTGGTTCCAACCTCAGCTGTATAATTAAAAATGATGTCAATATTTACTATGCCACAATAGTGTTTAAGGTTTTGCAGGTTACATTTTTAAAAGTATTGAAGTACAGCATTTCAACGAACAATTAAGTCTTCTAATTTAATAGGAAGCTTGAGATTTCTCAAAAATTGTCTTGTTATTGAGGAAGACAAACACCGTTTCCCATCTTTCCACCCTAACCTTCCATAACATATACGTCAGTCTGCAGGGCAAACTCATTAAATACAGCTCAATAGATATGTTCTTTACAGTCATATTGAATCAGAGTATCATAAGAAGTGATTGAAAGAGATGTTATGAGATGGGGTTTTTTTTTTTTTCTCGCTGAAGGCAACCAGTGTTCCCTATGAGTTTTTTTTTTTCACAGTGTTGTTTGACGGGGTTTAATTAACACTTTGTTTAGCTGAGCACAACGTCATCTTCAGCAGAATGTACATTGAATTTGTGACAAATGAATTCTCTTTGCCTTTAGGCCATTCAATGTGTTCTGTGTTCTAATTGATCATAAGCGTTTTGGATCACAATTGTATAACAGAGACGTTTGTGTCCGTTAGAGTACAAGGCTGGAGGCTACTTTCAAGACGTCAAGGTTTCTCTGCTAAAGAACTGATTTTTTTGATGTTTTTAATAGTTTGTCAAATAACCTGAAAAAATTGTTTTGATATGTGTCTTGGAAAAAAAAAAAAGATCTCATGATTATTTCAGAGTTGTTTGCATAAGAAGACTGTGCTTCTTGAAATGCCTCTTTGGTTGTCCTCCATTGCTGGTGCCTTAGTTTGTAAAGCTGGTACTGCTGTTACAAATCAGCCTGCGTTTTCTACAGATATTTATTTTTGCATCATACAGTATGCTTTAGACCCTAAATGTGTATGTATACCCAATTAACACTATCGTGTGAAGCATCTTTTATTTGAGGTTTTTATTCCTTGGCATTATTCACTTACCTGTGTGTGTGTGTGTGTGTGTGTATACAGTTTTAAAAAAAATGTTCCTACTTCTTTTTTATGTTTTATAATATTTCCCTTCTAGCATTTAATGTGTATAAATTCCAAATGATGTTATTATACGTAGATTTTAACTTATTTTCACGTATCTCAGAAGTTGTGTGGGATTAAACATTACAACGGCAGTTCTTGTGCTTTGGCTCAGGGCCTGAATTTAATAGCGAACCCGTTTCTTACAGGTTTCCACATGTTAAGAAGCTTGCTGCTGCAGCAGAGACTAATCAGAGACTAAACAGGCTCAGCTCTGGTGTCGAGCTTTAAAAGGTGTTGCGTTGTGTGCAGTGTTGGGTTCAGACAGGCATGCTATGGTAGCACAAAGTGGAATGTGCCTTCTGTTCTCTGGCCTCTGGATGTCCACTCTCATGCATGGCTATGTGTGTCTTTTTTTGACCGGATATGTTCTTCATGTTGTTGTAATGAATGCTGTCGGGGTTCCTTAAGCACATCTTTTTTCTTGAATTTTCTGCAGGTGAGGTGACATCCTCCTTTTTATTCATCCATGATGGTTATTACTGCTTCTGTTAACTACCCAGTTGGTCTTCTGTTTATTCCAAACAAACCAGGAACATGAGATGCATAAACACCAAGGTTGATGGAAAGAATTCAGAGATCATTAATGACCTTAAACAGTTTTTATCTTCAGTAATACTTGTGCTTTATTGGATAGCAGACATGCTTCCCTTCAGATGCAATTTTTTAAATAATTACCACACTGATAACTGTAAATTGATAACCTCAATTAAAGGTTGGTAAAGAAAGACTGGAGAGTTTCTGCTTTAAATCCCAGTTTGTTTGGGGCAGTTTGGAGGTGGGACCAGTGTTTTCTTAGGATTGTCCTAAACACCTGCTGCTGCTGCTGCTGCTGCTGCTGCTGCTGCTGCTGCTGCTGCTGCTGCTGCTGCTGAAAGCATTAAATGCATCACTTCCTGTGTACTATAGGAAAGATTGTCAAGTAAAACCTGCCAGATACCTGTGTTAAGAATAGTCAATGGAAACAGGTAGAGTGATGCTGATGATACTTCCACTAAGATGATTGATGGTTCACTTTTTATAGACATCTGATAAGCTTCTAGGTTAAGTTTAAACTGGTCAGTATAGATGAATTTTTGTGAACCCAATATTTTGTCTAACCAACGTATATCTGTCTCCTCTCACATCTCAAACTACACTTCTGTCATCATGCCTTTATTGTTCCAGGTGCATGTGCTTCCATGATATGTAAAGGTTTCAATTTTTTGTTCAGTTTGTCTTCATTATTGCCTCTGTGACTGAAAAATTAAAGTTTGGGAAATGCAAGAGTCTTTTGATGCTTCTTTTCCAGTTTGTCCATCTGTGCATAAAGGTATTTAAGTTTTCTTTTGAGTATTTTGTCCCCTGTTTTGACCATGTACTCGACAACTGATCGTAGACTATAGACATTTATTTGCTTTTACACTGATTCATGCTTTGCTTTCATTGCTCATCTGTAAAGATTCCTTCCAAGGCTGAAGAGGAGTGACTGAGTAATGTCCTGATATTTTTTCATTTATCAGAGAGAAATGCATTGGAGGAAGCCCCGCCTAGAATATGTGCGGTCAGAGAGGGGGAAAGTAAGAAGTCTCACTCTGCTCCTATTTAAAGCTACTATGTGTAGAATTTGGCATTTGCAGCCTTTGGCGCCTCCATGTGGTTATCAACGAAGACATTGTGCGTACATAGTCACTAGGATTGTCTCATTTTTCTTTCAACAAAAACATGTCATTAGAATTATGTGAAAGTTGCTATTAAGTCACATGAAACTGCTCTTCGTGGCTTTAAATATCCATCATTCATTGTAATGTGCATTCTGGGACTTTTTTTAGTTTTGTGTTATAATCAGGGCTTGTTCTTGGAAATAAAAGATATAGCCTAATGATACACTTTGTTCTTTTCCAGTCACCTTTTACAACACTGCCAATGCTTTGCCTTCCTTTATAGACTTATAGTCATTCTGACGTTTCCTGGCTGACAGTAAAAGTAACTTTTTTAGTGTCCTCTTTGACAATAATTCAGTTTTCATACTGGTTGAAATCATTTGAGTAGTAATCACATGAATGGTGTAACATGTTATAAATAAGATTTCAAAACTTTGCTAAGAATCATGTAAGTTACCTAAAGACAGTGTAAGTTCATATAAAATTGAAATAAAGTGAATTTTAAGATTTGACATCACATAAATATTTTAAAGATTGTTTAAAAAAAACCCAAAACAAAACATTTCCATGTTTCCTATTAACAAACTCGTCGTATCGTATCATTTACGTATTCTGTGTGCTGAGATCACTTTCGACATGACTGTTCCGTGAGATATTTTACTATCACAAATCAAAAAGCTGCTTTTAACTCAAACTAAACATCGCGGAGTGAATCATGTTTATAATAGACGATCTTTGGGTCAGTGCTGACGTGCGTCGGTCCGTCACGTGACCTGAGGAATGTTAACAATGCAGCGAGTGTCCAACTTTGTGCTGCATTTCTGATCCTGCCTGGAGGCTGGGGAGAAAATGGAGGCTCATTTCATCATATTTACCCCGTTCCTCCGTCTTCACTGAGCTCCTCAGCTCTACCAACGCGCTCAACAACCTGAAAACCGGATTTTAAAAGTTGGCGTTTGACGGGATTTACTCTCCAGTCTGAGTTATTCTTGCTACTTCTCTCACATGGTAAGTTGAGAGTTACTTTTTTGGGGAGGGGAGTGGTGGTGTAACTTATTTCCACGACTTGTTGCTGAGGGGAAAGTTCCGTTACGGGTGTGTGTTAAAAGTTAAATGTTTTAAACCTCTACAGAGTCAATTCTTCCTGCATAGAAACGTTGTGCTGTTGCTGCTGTAAGCCCCCCAACCTGGGATGCATTGAGAAGGCCACAGGACGTTAAAACAGGGGTTTCCAAACTTTTTCATGCCCGGGGGCCCCAGGCAGAGACTGGAAACTACACAGTCGCGTTTTTGTAAAGGGGTTTAAGATTTGCCACAAACGAGGAGTTAAACTTAAAATCAAAATACTCCTTTTTTACATACTTTATCCCCTGGTGCTAATTTCAAGTAATTGCAGTTATGCTGAGATGTTTTTGCTGGGGACCCCCCTCAGGGACCTTTAAGGAGCCCTAACTCCATGTTGGGGGGCCACTGAGTTATAATAAAGGGGACCCAGAAGCTATCCAGCTCTAGTTCTGCTGCTAATATGATGTGTTTCAGAACATCCTGTGCTCATTTCAATGTTTTAGTAGCATTTGTAGAGAAAGACTGCATGCACTACTCTGTAATAAATATACAGTTGTGATATATGGTGAAAACACACTGTAAAGAGACATGAAGGTCTCACAATTAACCTGAGAATTATTGGATCATTTTTTATTTTTCCACAAAACAAAAGGTGGAAATAGCATCAGTCTGTTGGGGTTAAAAAAAAAAGGGGGAAATATCTGGAAAAACTGTCCAGGATGTATGCAGATCATTTGTTTAGAATTTGCAATTTTCACTCTATTGTAAGGCTTAAGGCCTGCATAGTTTGGCTCTGATGCAACCATGTGTTTCATTCAGGTGTGCCACTACTACTCTACACACACACACACACACACACACTCCCTCTCTCTCTCTCCCTCTCTCTCTCTCTCTTTCTGTCTGACACATGCTTTTACTACATTAAACTGCCAGCAGTTGTTGGGTTTTATCAGTTCAGGTGTTTGATTAGTAAAGAAGTCACCTGGCAGTAGGGACTCCCTCCTCACAATGCAGAGCAGCAGGCCCGAGTTATGCAAACCCATTCATAACACCCAAGTTTTATTTAGACACTTTATGTTCCTGCCAGTCTGTTTCCTGAGGCGGGGGGTCACATTTTTGCAACAATTAGGTCTATTATGCTTAGGCTATGGTGGTGCAACAGTGTGTCGTCAGGTATCGGGCCGCAGCTGGATTGAATTCTGTCAGGCAGTGCGGAGGCATCTGTCAGGGAAGAACCACAGGGATGTGGGAAATCACCACTGGACTACAAACAGATGTTGGCTGTGTCCATTTAAGCTTTGTTGTGCGCTTTATTGTTACAGAAGCAGGTAACCAGGTCCCACTCTGGAAGTAAAACAACATCCTGGGTGGCAAAATAGTGAAGGGTTATTTAGGATGAAGCAGCCACTGTGGCCACTGGATGTAAACTCCGGCTCTGGTGCTTGTGCTGTGCCAAAGCCTGGTTTAAATTTGCATGTGTGTCTGTTTCTGGAGATCTGTGAACACCATGGAGTGCAGAAGTATGTGGGTGTAGTGTCCCTTAAAGACCTACAGGTCTTTAATGCTGTTTTTGGACTTTCTTGTTCCTGTTAACCGCAGCTGTGATTACAGAGTTTCTACAAGTTTTTTTGAAATGAAAACACACATAGTGAGAAATGTCAGTTTATACACCGGAGAAATCCAAATGTACTCACACTACAGAGGAAAAAAAAAACACCAGTGCATCACAGACTGAAAAATATGTAAATGATCTTTCCCATGGGAGTCACATACCACTTTAGCTCTCTTTTTCACTGACGAGCTCATATTTCTCTTTCACTCTCACACACTCAATGCTGTGACTTCCCCTCAACTCTTCTCTTTGTACACACATGACATTTCTTGGAAGACACAGTCCTGGCCACTAGCGTTTCCCTCATTTCAGCTGTCTGTCACTCCAGTAGGCTAAAGCAGCTAGTCCTCTCTTTTCCTCTCTCTTCTCTTCCCGTAATTTCCACAAACACAGGAGTGACATTAGCTTACACATTCTGTCATATTTATCCAACGGGGTTGAAATTATCTGGGCAGCTCAGATCGAGCGTGACAGCGGCGCATGAAGGTTCAGATTTAATCTGCGAACGGCTCATTCCACCAGATATCGGTGCCGAGCAAAAACAGATTTTTTTTCGAGGGGACGAAGTGGAGATAGCTGGTCCCGCTGGTGCCAAAAAAGAAAGGCATAGATGAAGCAATCAGCAGCCAACACATCAGAGCGTCATAGGCTGAGAGACCTGTCCATCAATAGCTGTTCTGACACCTGCACCAAAACAAATTCCTTCTACACATGTACTTACTACAACTTCCTTCTGGTGTACTTATTCAGCAAGTACACACCAGGAGGAAAATATTCTTCTAGCTGAGGAGTGTCAAGCATTATGTGGAACAGAAGTTGTCAGTATTTCAAAAGAGAGGTTTTTCCTTTCACTCTAGTGTGCTTGCTGTTTTCTTTCATCTAGTGGCCATCAGAAGAACTGCAGAGCCTCACATTGGCTTCAATGTTTTCCTGTAAACTAAAAAAAAAAACTGTCAAGGTTAATATTTCAGTGCAAATAAACGTATAAGAGGAGTGACTTTATTGTGAGTGATTTATCTTAATTGGAGTAGTACGGGGTTAAGTGGATTCTTAGCCCACTTGCACATTTATTATTATTGATGTAATTGAAAAAGATAAAAGGTAGAAGACTAAATGACACTATAGGATAGATATATTTGCAGCATATGTTTGTGTGAAAGTGAGATTTTCTTGAATGTTGGCCAATTCGGGGTCAGAGGTTAAAATTTGGGGTCAGGTCACAGCAGAGATTATGCTGAGGTATGTACTGATGAAGGTTAGAGGTTGTGGTTGTGGTTTGCAGCAGAGCGGTGTTCTTTCACTTTTTATTACGGTAATTGTTGAAGTCCCCCCCCCCCCCCTCCAAACACACTCTTAATTCCTATTCCCAGACAGAGAACATGTCATACACTTTTTTTGGGGGGGGGGTTATTTTGGTCAGCATAGACTGTCCCATGATTCAACGGCGGTATGAATTTACTTGTAGTTACTTGTGGAATGGAATGCTCATTGGTCGGACGTGGCGCCTGAAGCATCACAGGAATGGAGGCAAGAGATCCCAGAGATGGGGCAACATTTATGCAGCTTGACACCCTTCGTCCCGCCCTACCCTGCCACCCACCAATATGGAAAAAAAAAAAAAAAAAAGAACAACAAACATGTTTTTGTCCATGCAAAGTTTTATCTGTACAAACAGTGAGGGCTGTGTCCTTCTTAGAAATGGCCCAAAGGGATGGAGACAGACAGGGAGGAGGTGGGCGGGGGGGGGGGGGGGGTTGGGTGGGGGTGGAGTTCAAGGGCTTCTTATGTTTGGCCAGTCTGGTGTGAATGCCATGATCCCGGTCATGCTCAGCATCTACTGGAAAGTAGCTGTGGGTGATGTGGTTGAGATCAGTATCAAGATATTAATAAGAACATTTTTGATACATATATATATATATCACATTATATTAAACTAAATAAGGACATTTTGTTTGGTTTTTTTATGTGAGGCGTTACACAAACATTTTCTCATGTGGCAAACCAAAACTTGAATGACTCATTTAGTCAGTTTTTAATCAAAGTTTTCTTGGAATCATCTGTTTGTATAAAACTGATGGTTCCCAAGCAAAAATGGTGAAACAATAACACAATGTGGTTATATCATCACCATGCTATTCCACTGAAATTTTATAAATGATAATATTGAATATCTTTTGACTGGCAGCGGTGAGACGAACAGTAAACTGTGTGTCCATGTAACACACAGCGCCGCAGGTAATTGACTTTAACTATATTATTTATAAAGTAGCTATTCTCTACGGAGCCATGAATGAACATTTTAGAGTTGCAAAGTGGGAGTATATATCGATTGGTTGACATAGCAACACTATCAGCTGATATAACGGACATCTTTTTCTTATTTTAACTTTGTTTCTGAGATTTGGTGTGATAGGTGGCTCTGTACCCAGAGAAGAAGCATCATCATCAGTAACCTCAGTGATTGAATGTTTCTTACCACAATGCATTTTGGGAAATTGTAGTTCTCTTTGAAGGTTTTTCAGATTATAACTCCTCTTCATTCTCTACTCTGGACCACAGGAAATACTAGTTCTGATGGTTCCAGCAGGTGTCTGCTAAAATAGTCTACCAGGACACCTCAGACATGCTTCCAGTCAACGCTCGGTGGATGACTGAGATGAACCTTCCCAGTATAGTTGCTATAGTAGCTATTTGTTTACACTTCATTGAAACGGGCGTAGTCATTGGTTTAACTGACTCAATACAAACTTTAGAAAATGGTTTATGCTTGTGGTATGTTGCCATATGAGCGCAAAAGGTGGTGTGATAGAGAAAATAACAGACCGGCCTTTGACTCATCCATTACTTTCATATGTTTCTGGATAATAGTCAGTCACATAATCAGATCATTAGCGGCTTGTGAATTTCTTTTACTGATCTACCTGCCAATCAGATTCTTTGAAACGCACCCAGAACAATCACAGTTTGATTGCTTAGCAAAATTGTTTGAATAGCAGACAAGTTTTTCGACCACAACCAAGTCAAAACCTGCCAGCATGTGATTGTGTCTGGAAGTGTTCCGATGTTGGTAAATAACAAACCAGATTGGCATCTGGAGAGCAGACACCACCCGCCAGCCAAACGGGAATCTTCTCTAGCTGAGGAGGATATTTGAAGCTTGTGAGCTGCTCGGTCGGACAGGAAACCGACCTGCCGTCAGTTTCAGGGTCGTATGTCAAGAGGTCTTGCTTGGTTAGTAAAGTGAGACTTGACTTAAGTGGAAGAGTGCAGCAAAAACTAAATCAATAAATAGTAAAAAAGTGAAATATATCCTCTCTCTTAATCATGTGGGAGATGCTACCAGGTTCTGACATTCAAGACATTGACATTCATAATCTCAATAATGTGATGTACTGTCAAAATAACAATAACAAGGGTGCTCAGTTAGCAGCACAGTAATGTAGTGATGATGAGAGAATGTCAGTCTCTGTTTCCTTAAACAGTTTGACAAGCGTGCAGATAAATTAAAAATCTGTATTTGTGTATGAATATAGTGAACACAGTTTGTAAAGTTAACGCTCATAAAGCACATAAGCCAGCAACTCCTAATTAATTAATGAATTGTGTCTGAATTTATTGATATTCTGTTTGTAAATTCATTATGTAATAATCCAGGTTATGATGAGAATGTCTCATAGTCTGTATAAATACTGTAGTAGTGTTGTATTTTAGGGAAAGTGAAAACAGTGAATATACAGCACTGTGCAAAAGTTTTAGACACTAAAACTAAAGGGAGGATTTGGTCCAAAATAATGTCATCAATACTTTTATTTATCAGCTAACTTCATATAAAGTTGAGTAAACAGCAGAAACCTAAAGTAAATCAATATTGGTGTGAGCAGCTTTGTCTTTAAAACAGCAGCAGTTCTCCTCGTTACACCTACACACAGTTTTTCAGGTACTTGGCAGGCCGGTTGTTCTGCGTGTTGGAGAAGTTGTCACAGTTCTTCTGTGGATTTCGGCGTCTGAGCTGCTTCTGTCTCTTCATGATGTTGAGATCAGGACTCTGTGGAGCCAAATCATCTGTTGCACGACTCCTTGTTCTTCTCGGTGCTGATAATAGTTCTTTATGACTCTGGCTGGATGTTTGGAGTCGTTGTCATGCTGCAGACTGATCAGACGCCTCCCTGATGTTGCTGCATTATGGAGAAGAATCTAAACATCTAAAGAGCCTAAAACCTTTGCACAGTTCTGTATCTCACATCAAAGTATACTAGTCTACCTGTTGCATTATAGTCATGTGACACCACACCTGTCAATGATGACTTAAAATGATGTTAAGTCACAAGAAATCTCAATTTACTGCACGTTATTGAGTAAACTATTAAGTGTGTGTTCTAGGGAGTAGTGAACGAGGGAGTGATATCAGACACGCTGTAGGTGTTTATTATAAAATTTTGCGTGCATCACCCTCTACCTCATTTGCTCCCGGTCATCATAACGAATCAAAAACCTTCCAAACAACAGGCATCTCCTAATGTCACCCCTGATGTCAGTGTTTATCGTCGGTCCTCGCATGACGCATCTGACAGCAACACGTGCATCTACTCCACACGTCATCCCAAATGACCTGGAGGAGTAATACTGTTGTGGCAGAATGTGGAGTATGTTCCTCTAAGATAAGACTGTCAAACGGTGTTAAATGTTTGATCGCAGGAGAGCATCACAGGCAGCAGGGAGGGCCGCTGACTTGTTCTTGTTCTGACCCCACGCTGGAGCTCTGTGCTCTCACAGGGGTGTTTACCGATGACCACGTAGCACAAGTATGCAGTGACAGGGGCTGACTTGTGCAACCGCAGGGGAGGGAGTTGGTGGGGGGGGCAGGTGGTGTTTTATGGCCCCTAACATTCCTGAATTATGAATTAGGTATGCAACAGTACTGCCTGTGCATTCCTGGTACACAATCTGACTTCCAGGTTATACATGTCTCAAACTGCTCCCGTTTTGCTTAGATTTTTCTTTTTGACAAATGAGGGTCATTCTGATATCAGGCTGGTGTCGACCTTTTTGTGAATATAAGGTAACAGCTGATCATGTCATAAACATCTGGGGAAATGTTATTTCTTTTCAGTGCCTTTTAGTTTTTGCAAACTCTGCTGTATCCCAGAAAATTTAAAGATAGTGAGCATCAGTTCAAAGTCTCAACTTATTGTGATGTTTCATAAAAGTTTCAGCCTGGTATGCATGTTGTTAGTATTAATAAATACCTTTCTGCAATGCACTGATAGGCATCAACATATATATAGAAGGAAGCAGCAGTCAAAAGTTTGGACACACTTTCTCATTCAAATAAGGGAAAAAGTTGTTGTTTTTTTTGTCATTTCTACTTCTGCATTTTTGTCGTTTGTAGCTAAAAGCAACACTTGTTATTCTGAATGTAAATTGCCCAGTGCCTGCTTTAATTTTAGAAAAAAAAAAAGAAAAACAAAACATTGACACTATGCATGACCACAGTCTCCATGCTCTAATTCCATCCCCTCCTCCACAGGCACAGATTGGCAGCATCATGGTTTGGCTTCGCGGTACCCTCGTGACCGGCTGCATTTCCTGGAATAAGCTGGAACCTGAGCCTTGAAAGCCACACCATGGAATGCCTGTAGTACCCCGCTTCACCTTCATCCACCCCACCAGCATCAGCAGGAATCAGAAACACAAAGAGAGACACAAACAAATAAGGGACACAGAGGAGGATTCCCAAATCTGTCCCTCCAATCTGCTGCTGGAGACTTTATCTATTTAGGTCAGCCAGCTTGGGAGGGATCTTTTTTGGAGGGGACTGAGCGCCAGTTTGTGCGTGTGAGCGTGCGCTCGTGTGTGTGTGTTTCCCTTTTTGAGTAGGTGCCTGCCCTGGGCACTGAGGCCATGAGGCCCAAGACTTTCCCAGCTGCCCCGTATGTGGGCAACACACGGCAGAGGCTTCAGGAGATCAAGGAGGGCCTGAAGCAGCCGGCCAAGCTGGTGAGCCAGGCTCTGCACGGAGGCAGCTCCCGCAACGAGGGCAGCAGAGGGGCCGACTGCAAGGGCGGGAAAGACACGGCCAGCCGGCAGCAGCAGCTCCGACCCCCACAGAAGTTCAACAACTACCAGAATGCCTTGCGGGAGATCCGCAAGTCGCTCATGCCCTTTGCCAACGAGTCAGGCCCGTCTTCGGGGTCGGGACACCCTGCCGGCGCCGGGGAGGTCAACCGGCAGATGCTGCAGGAGCTGGTCAACGCCGGCTGTGATCAGGTGGGACAGAGAGAGAGCGAGAGTGTTTGTTACATGCATGTGTGTGCATATGTTGGTTTGTATCCTGGGAGTATGAGTGTTGGTGCAAACACAGCTATCCCGTTATTATCTCTATCTAGTGAGCAGGACTGTGGTAACAGATTTGTTTTCTCAGCTGTGATGATCTACCTTCATTTTTCAGATATTTGTTTCACTGCATAAGCCACTAAAAGATTCCAATCTGGTTATTTTATCTAGAAACACTTTCTCAATGAGCAATAAATTAAAGTAAAATTTGACAAAATTGTAAAAAAAAAATGCAAATAATACAGTTTCCCAGATGAAAAGGTTAGGCTGGTTTTTCACAAACAAATCTTTATCTCCATGAATCCACACTGAAGAATAAATTAAAGAAAACAATTGTGAATGGATGTCCAGATGAAAATAAAGAGCAAATGTCTGAATAAGGTTCAGTATTCTCCAGACACCTCAGTTGACCTCAAAACCCAGTTTAAAGTTTTTATATTTCTGGAGCGGGACTTTTGTTTTACTGTTACAAGATTGATTGTGCCCTCTAGAAACATAAAGTAGGACCATTTGTGTGTGAGTCATAACTGATTATATCGCTTCACTATTTTGATCCATTTCTCATCTCCACAATACTATTGTCACATTTTTGTATAGTGATATATTGTGATACCTCTGACACTGTTTGCTCCGTCGCAGTTAAAAGCCACTTCACACAGATGTGAGAAGCCGCTCTGCCCCCTTTAGTCAGGAATTCTCAAATGAAAGCGGTCAAGAGTGCCACACAAATGCAACACAATATAAGCCTTCCCTGCCAAGTGTACAATGCCCTGGTTACGTAACAGTGCCTGAGCGTGGAAATGTTGAAATATTAGATGGATTTCCCAACCGGGCTGTTTGGCGTTTACTCCCTCTGTCCCGCTAGAGGAATGCGAGGGCACCGTTAAACGTCTCCAGAGGAAAGGGAAGACGAGCGTTTGAATGGGAAGAGCCTGGTCTGTTTCACACTCAACCTTCAGCCTCACAAATCCCTGAGTAACAGTCATGTGTATGCTGTTAATCAGGGGTCACTTCACTTCCCTTGAGTTGAGGGAGAGTTGACCTCGACATCAAACCGCAACCGTATTATATTGCACCTGTTACTAAGCTCTGGATGAGGGAGTTTCATCAAGCTGCACCTTGTCTTGTATTTACATCAGGACTAAAACTAAGGTGCATCTAATCTGACAATAGCAGTAACAGGTTACAGTGTCCTGTTAGAAGATGAAATATGAATCAGGAAGTCCAGTTTGTAGGTTTAGTAAATGCCTGGACACCACATGGAGGTTTATTCTGAAAATAGAGGGAAAAAAGTGTCACTCTGAATGCACACTTATTGTTACTTTCTTTTTTTTTTGAGTAACTGCTTAATGATTTAGTCTTTAGAGTAATAGAAAAAAATAAGTCAATAAATAAAGCAGAAAACAACACACAGGCTCAGTCAGAGTATCTTCTTTTCAGTATTATTCTCTTCGAGAGCTGTTGAAAGGCATTGAGGGAAATCCTTCAGTTAAGGTTTGAGGGGCAGCCATCCAGTTTTTAGATTTGGTACAGCAGTGGTTAAAGGACTAGAGGACGGGCCCTGTGATGGAGCTCGGCATGTGAAGAATGCTCCGCTCGAGCCCATGCACAGCGCTATGAAGAAATCCTCCCCGCTACAGCGGCGCCCCTTCAGGGAGAGACTGTGGAGCCGAGCCAAATTGATTTCAACTTATCACGACGACAGACCCGCTGTTTGTCGGGTGTTTGCTGATAGCTGAGCTCTTTGCTTTGTGTCTTGTTTTCTTCCTCTTACATGCAGCTTCTAGTGGGACTGATGCAGTGATTTTGCCCAGTGAGACATCAGCAGGCAGGTTTCAGCTTCCTGAGTCTCCAGCACTCTTCAGAGTTTGATAGTTATATTTCTAATTCTGATCTAGAAACTGACCTCTGATTGGCTGTGTGTTGAAGCAGTAGTGTCCAAACAGCTGCTCTATTGTCTGGATTAGTGTCGGGAACACCAAAGAGACAATATGAGGATCAACATAACATGGTTCGATCCCAACATGTTCCACGTTTCTAAAGTGGACAAAACACAAAACTCCAAAGTGCTCTGACTGCACGGCCAGCATCTTGCACGGTAGCTTGCTGCTGGTGTGTGAGTTAGCGTTATTGTGTGTGTGTGTTATTGGCAGAGTTGGAAAGCTTTCACTATGAATTCACCACAGTCATGTGATTGAAACGGAACCCTACCTATTTTTTTTAGTCCATGGCAGGAGAGCCAAAAAGCTAATTTTGTACACTATCCTCCTCCTGGTGCAAATATCTGTAGACGATAGTGAAAGAAAGGCTCGTAGGCTACAATGGAAGCCATTTCCGTGGCTACAGCGCCGGCTAGTTGACCTCCATTGCTGCCACCATTGTGAATGGACCAAACCAATGCTGGCTCAGTCAGTACAAACAGGAAGCGAACATTCAATGGCAGCTGGGTGGACCAGTTCCTTCTGCTGCAGTCGTGTCGCCACCCAGAATGTCGCCTCTCCTCCTCCTCCTCCTCCGTGTCTGGTCCGTCTGTCAGACTCTGCTGCTCAGTCCCTGTCCCTGTTTGTCCCTCCCTGTCCCTGTGTGTGTGTGTATGTGTGTGTCTGTCTGTGTGTGTGTGTGTGTGTGTCTGTGTGTGTGTCATTCTTGATAGGTATGCATGTTTTATAATAATGGCTTTGATTGATTTGTGTTCATTATATTAGTAACATAATAATAATAACGGGAGTTTTAATGAATCTAATACTTGATTTAGCTTCAGGAAAAGTTTTCACTGAAATCATTTCATGTTCAAAACATAAGACCAAAATAAAAGCCCTCATGTGGAAGCCAGAACATAGTTTATTAATATTGTTAAAAACAACAAAAATGTAACTTCATCAGTACGTAGGAGAGGATTTAATGTCTTTATGCTCAAAGGATTTTACTTTTACTAATATGTTTATGTGGCCAAGAGGTGGTAGTAGTAGTAGTTATGTAACAAAAAATTAAATGCTTTGTTTTCTTTTTTCACATTGTTTAAAATGTTTGGTGGTATTTTTGCATTTAAAGTGATCTTAAATTACACTACAGCCTGCTTTAAGAAGGAAATGTAGTTAGATGTTATTCCCAAAGGTCCTGATATTTCAACCTGGCCTCAAACAACAAAGAACCTGGTTTTTTTTCTTCTTCTTCTTCTTATCAGCTAGCCTCGTCTTCCTCCTCCTCCTCCTCTCCTTCTCTCTGGTCCTCTCCAGCTGCAAATTGCGGAGCGCTGTGGCTCGTTACATAATCACTTTTTTTTTTTAAGGGAGGAAATGTTTTGGAGGGGGAGCGAGGGAGGGAGGGAGGGAGGGGGACCGGGGGGAGGGAGGGAGGGAGGAGGGCGGGGGTGGCATGCCACGCATCGAGATGACAGGGAAGGAAAGGAAGTGAAGGGAAGGAGGGTGCGTTAAACATTTTCCTTCCCTGAATTTCTCGGCCATCCCCACAGGCCTTCCACTGTATGTACAGGACAAATTGCGGCCGGGCAGGAATCCGGTGCACGCAAAGAATATGAAAGCCTCCAGCGTGTGAGCGAGCAAACGCGGCGGTGTTTATGCAATGATGAGGCCAGCAGGACGTGACTTGGAAGCACTTTTAGTGTGTGTGTGTGTGTGTGTGTGTGATCATGGTTTGTACATTAGGGTTAAAGACGAGGCTTCCCTCGGCTCACGCTGTCATAATTTGCAAGCGAGGCGTAACCTCGCTTAAGCTTTGTCATGTTTTGTCCGTAGAATCCGGTATTTAGCAAGTTACAGCCACGGAGGAGGAAGAGGAGGGAGAAATGTTGCTGGTTTTATGGCCCTCTGTGTGCGGATGATGCATGGATGTCCTTCCCAGCATGTCCATCCATCTGGCTTTGATTTGCAGGGTCCCACACTGGAATGTGTTTCAGAATTGGGTCAAAGAGACAACTAATATAAAAAAACACTACGCTGGCAGCATAAAACTTCATGAAAATAACGTTCTCCTCATGCAAAAAAGAGCTGAGCGCACGTCTGTGTGAGTTACTCTGCTTGTGTTTGCACTCGTTTTGTCACTGTCAGTTTGTGAGTACAGTTTGTAGGCTGGTGATTATGTGTTTGGGATAACTCGGCGGCTTGCGGCCCGCAACCATTATGACAAGGGTGCAAATGTGGCCTGGATATTTTCGACTAAGAGAGAGAGAGAGAGAGAGAGAGATGGGAGAGAGACTATCCAGATTGCAAATAGCTTGAATTCCTGCTTCCTGGACTGTGGAATGTGAGCAAGGAACATCTGTCGCCATGACAGCAAGGTCACCAGGCCCGCCTCCACCCAACACACACACACACACACAATTTAAAGAGACAAACAATAAAAATCAGACAGAGAGTATGACTGTTTTAATGGTTCAATATAACTCTTATATGACATCTTAGATATATGTAGTTTTTAATCCAAATATTTTAGGTTCAAGTTTATTATTAAAGGCAGGAAACTTTTCTCCTTTATGTTTCTCAACATTGTCAATCAGAATTTTAAATTCTGTTGAGACTATTTGCACATTCAAGAACACAATGAAAAGAGCAGCATGGTTATGTAACACATTCTGATTGACTGATCTGATAGTTAAACTCTTGTTTCCTCATATTTTTTTTTATCAGTATAGCATCAATATGGAGTTATTTTCTCTTCAATGAATTCTGCAGGAGTGCTGGTGACCTGTACGGTTTAAAACACTGATCATGTGATCTCAGTGTGTCATCACCCATCTCTCTCTCTCTCTCTCTGTCTCTCCGCATTTCCTGTCAGCTCGGTACTGTAAAGACAGAAATGCTGAAAGAAACTTAAAAAAAAAAAAGAATTCTGCATTACGACACTTACACATATTAAACAATATACAAATTGGCAATACTGTACTTAATTATCATCATGCCGTTAAAGCAAAGCTGAACTTAAAAGAAAGAGAGACATAGATGAGAAGACGGAGGGAAGCAAACGAGGTAGAAATAGTGAGTGAGAGGAGGACATAATGTGACATTACTGGGCGGCGCTGGCTACGCAGGAATGCAACACACACACACACACACACACACACACACACACACACACACACACACACACACACACACACACACACACAGGAAACAGAGTATAAACAGTGCTGTGTGTGTGTGTGTGTGTTGATGGTCAGTCTTGTGCTTTGGGACGTGGAGTTGTGTATGTGTGTGTATGAACGCGCGGATGAGGGGGTTGTATTCACTATGATGATTTACACCTATATAGAAGCACTGTGATGGACACACACACACACACACACACACACACTCTATAGAAAACATAGAAAGTGTGTGGCCCTGGCATTTCCTGGCTTTGAGAGGTGACTGTGCCCACAGTTGCTGCACGGTCCTACTTATGAACCATTTATAGTTTCCTCCCGTCAAATAAAGGCGGCCTGTCTGAAGGGGCACAAAATGGCCGCGCAGGAATAAAACCTCTCTCTTTTACTGCTCAGACATATTTTTCATGCTTCTGTTAGATGACATTATACTCCTTTGCATTATATTACAGCAGAAAACCTTTAATGTCCTCATGTACTATGATACGCTCTTATTTTGACACAACTTGTATTACAAAGAATCGTAATCGCCTGCTAAATTAGGACGATTCCTATCGATAAGAACCATCGTCTGAAGCAAAATGAAGAAGAAAATGGCATCAGTTCCATCAAAGGCAGCAGACAACAGGAGAGTTTTTCATTTTAAAGCATCTAAAGGGGACGTATTTAAGACAGCACGGTAGCTAAAAGCAGCTTGTTTGGTTCTGACCGGAGGCGCTTCCAGCTGACTGCTTTCTAAAGATCTAAAGGACCTGCTGGCTTTATATTCTTCAAGCATATCAGACATGTATTTTGGCCCGAGGCTGTTGAGTGATTTATAAGCTAGCAGCAGCACTTAAAAATCTATTCTAAAATTATCTCGAGGCTGTAGTAAAGATTGAAGAACAGGAGTACACACAACATCTATTGCAAGTCTGTCTGCGCTGGAAGAGGATGACTCCCATGTTGCTCTTCCTGAGGTTTGTTTCCCAGTTAAAGGGATTTTTTTGGGGGAAGTTTTTCCTTATTGGAATTGAGGATCTAAGGATAGATGGACAGATTGTAAAGCCCCCCCGAGGTAAATTTATGATATTGATATATAAAAATAGAATTGACCTGACTTGAGTGATGTGCTCAGTTTTCCTGGTTCTTGTTAGAACTCTGGGAGCAGCAGTCCGAATGAGCTGCAGGTGTTTAATAGGGTTTTTTCGGAAGAGCAGACGAGAGCATTTCAATAGTCCATAAATGACAATGTAGCATAAAAGACCACAAATATCTGATTATGGTGCCGAACGTTCAGTCACACTACGGGATAAACACCTGGAATGTAAAACTCAAGCACATTCTCATGACTGGAGCTGATAAATATGTGCATATGTAGGTTTGAGTGTCTGAATCATGACTTCCACCAAAATACCATCTGCAAAAAAAAAAAACCCAGAAGAACTTTCATTTGTGGCTGCTGTTACTGCTTGCGGCCAGCAGGGGCGTGTGAGCGGTGGGGGTGAAGTCTCGAGTTGAAATGTCTTTGCAGTGAGGTCATATGCCATTCGAGGGGATTTCCTCATGTAGGTGTGGGTCGCTCAGCCGGTGAAGGAAAGACAGATTTTTACTGTTGTGTTTCTCTTCCACTCCGCTGTCCTGTTTGTTTACATGTTTGCTATTGTGAAGAAAACAGGAAGTCAGGGTAGTTAGAGGCAGCTGATCATCTTAATGCCTCCCCTCCACCCCACCTCCACCCCCCCCCCCACCCAACACCACACCACCTAAAGGAATTTTAATATGCAGACGGTGTCGAATCAACTTAAACATCTACTGCACATAATGTTCAGGACATTCCTCTCATGAAGTACGCTAATGAGTTGAATTCAAGGTAATACTAGGAGGGATTCTCGTAAATCTTTATTACATAAAACCCATCAACCTTGCCTGATGGGAAGACATGAGGATAAAGTGATGAAACATGTTGTTACAGGTTAGTACTTGTGCCATTCTACTATGATTTCCTATTAGACCTCTGCAGCATTCTGAGCTGTAGTAATTGTTCTGCTAACAGACGGTTTATTTTGACTTAAGTCCATGAAACTGTCAGTTTGGCTTTTTATTTTTATTATCTTGATTTAAATCCCAACAACTATAAATAAAGAGGTCACCGCCCTCTAGCTGCAAATGATGTATGTGTGAAGGCATCTGAAGGTGTTTAAACTAGTTTCTCATTTGAATCCTGAGCTGAAAAGCTTTTAAGATCTCCTGCCTTACATTAAGCCAAAAGGAATGATAGGCATTGTTTAAGAAACAGCCGTAAACTGGAAAGGAATGCTCTGCATGTTTCCTTCTTCCTCCATTTTTTTGCTGCCGTGTCTCAATTGTAAATTGCACAGCAGCTGATGATAGAAAATACCAAAGCGGTTAACCAGCATTTTTCACATAGGTGACCTACATACCTCTGGACTTTTCCAGTGACCCACCTGTTGGAACTGGACTCTCCGGGCCTGGGATGAGCTCCACATGCCCCACCTGCGGGTGTGATTGAAGAGGGAGACGAGCCAAAGGGCAAACAAGCAAATAAAAATGCCACTTTACATGACTGAAAATGGAATCAACTTAATTCATAGATCTTCACTAGAAGCTGTACGGCTGCATTAGTTGTGGTATTTTTGTGTTTGTCTTTTTTTTTTTTTTTTTTTTAATTCATTTTGCAAACTAAATCAGCCAGACATTAAATATTTGGGTGTTGCTTTAGTGATGACAGGAAACTCCCATATCCAAGAATTGAGAGTTGGCTGCTGAACAGGAATCTTTTTGATTCAGTCTGCTTCCAAATTCCTATGAAACTTTTCTCAATATCCACGTGTGATTATCGTTTTGTCTTCTTCATTGGATTTTCTGACAACATACTGTAGCTTGTGAATGCAAGTGATCAGTCTTTGCTTTGAATGTCATTAACAAAATGTGACAACATTACTGTGTGACAGATTATGACTGTGGTAGATGATCAATCTAAAGCAAAGTTATAGTCTCCGTTGACTGTTAATCAGACTGAAATGAACGAAACCAAAAGAAGATTAAAAATACAGTTTAGTGGTAAATGCTGAAACCTGCAGTATCACCAGTATGTTAAAGGGAGCGTTTACCGGTCGGCTCCTGTGAAGCTCGTCTGTCAGTGCCACTGAAGTACACGCAGGACCACACCCTGCTATGAAGCTCTAATTACTGAATCATTCACATGAAACAATTGCACCCATTACGAATTATCATGTGGCTGTATGGCAATTGCCTTGACTCAGTTTTCTTTGAATGCTGACTCAGGATCACTTTGCTCATCTCTTTTCCCCACTTTTAACAGTTTTTCCAGTGACCTACATTACAATTATTCCCAATCTACTGATTATTGTAACCATTTTCAATAGTCATATGACTCACTTCTGGTATCTGACCTGGCATAGTTTTTATGTGTTGTTGTTGTGAGAGGCACAGGAAGTCACTGATATGTGACCCCAAGTAGAGAGGATGCAGGTGTTTGAACACCCCCTGGGACAATTTTTTTGTGTGTGTGTGTGTCTGGTGTGTGTTTTAGGTGTATGGATCAACCTGATGTGTGTTTATGTGTGTTACAGGCATGCATGGGCCTGTGTTTGTGTATGATTCATTGCTGCTACCCGCAGTAATTTGTGTGTGTGTGTGCAGAGTATCCAAAGCTGAATGTCTGGTCAGATTCGTAATACATAATGTTGTTCACTTATTCTTTGATCAGCATTTTCCACTTTTTACTCAAAATTTCTGCCATTCTACACATTCTTTTAGGCCTTCTCATGTTTTACAACATGAAATATTTGAGAACCTTGGATTTTGATGAATAAAAAAAGGAAGTTTTCAAGAAAAATGTGTCAAAGTTTCCCTTTTTTGATTGTGTTTTTGTGTTTTTGCACTACAGGAGATGGCTGTTCGTGCACTGAAGCAAACAGGAAGCAGGAACATCGAGGCAGCCTTAGAGTACATCAGTAAAATGGGTTACCTTGACCCTCGCAATGAGCTCATCGTCCGTGTCATCAAACAGACTTCACCAGGTACATGACTGCAAACTACTAGTAAATTGACTTGGCTTTTTGGTGAAAGAGATGGTACTTATGACTTCCCGGCATGACTGCAAACCCTTGTCTTCATTAGGGGTAACTGACCTAAAAGTAGCCCTGACATCAGCATCCCTGAAGTTAGCACATAAGATATAATTGCTATATGGCATCTTCTCATAAAAAATTAAAAATATTAATTTACTGTATATGCTCCTCATTTCTCATACAACCCATGTATTACATCCGTACTGTATGTGCTAATTGAACTAGATCCTTTTCTAACAGAAAGTTACATGAAATTACTACAGTATTTCCTTAGTATATGAAGTGGTCTTACCTGTTGTGCTTTCAGGAAAAGCTGGCATGCCAAACACAATGGACCACCGGCCTGCGATGGAGGCTTCAGGTGAGGCAGGTGCCATGCCCCCGTACCACCAAATGGGGGCCCCACTGTATGAAGGGGCTGGCTATGGCCCAGAGGGTGAGATGCCAAGATCCTACATGAGTGCTCCCCCTGTTATGAACTACATGATGCCCCCATCTGGAGGACAACAGGGCCCTGCCATGGGAAACCCAATGGGTCGACCTCCCAGTATGGGCACCTATCCACCGGTGATGGCCACCCAGAGCAACCCAGCTAACACCATGTACCCTCCAGGGGCCCAGCAGAAGGGCTATCCTGGCACTATGGAGCAGCATGGGCCCATGATTAGCTACAACGTCCCTGGCCAGCCACTGCAGCTCCAGCCACAGCCACCAGGGGGCCCTGTGCCAGGCCCCCATTATGACTATGGCCATACCAGGCCTCACATGATGGAGCCTACAGGCTATGGAGTCAAGAGAACCGCCTCCTTCCAGAACAAGATGGCACCGCCACCCATGGCACCCCCAGACAACTATGTCAACATGCAGGGTAAAGGGCCCATGGGCCAGAACGGGCCAGGAGGGGGAGGATATCCTGCCAACCTCTACCTGCCCCCTCACTCCCACCCACGCCAGGCCAGCCCCACCTCCCACCAGGTCCACATGATATCCCGTTCCCCAGGTGCGGTGGGAAACATGGGCCCAGACTTCCCCGATATTCCCCAGGGCTTGATGACGCCATCCAGGGCTAGCCTCAACCTGGACCTGTATGACCACCACTGGGCAGGGCCTCCAGGCCCTGAAGGAGCTCCGCCAGCCAGGCAACCCCAACCCCAGGGCCCATTCAGGGGTGAGGTGCGTGTCCCCAGCAGAACCAACTCCTTCAACAGCCGATCTGCTGGGCCCAACGGCGTTCGGCCTACGATGGCAGCACCCCCTGCGGCTGGGAAACAGGATCCCTCATTGGGCCCTCCAAACACCATCACAGCTGTGACGTCCCCGCCCATCCAACAGCCGGTCAAGAGTATCCGTGTGATGAGGCCAGAGCCCAAGACAGCTGTGGGCCCATGCCACCCCGGCTGGATGACCGCCCAGGCCCCGGACACAGCGGAGCCTCTGGCTTACATGCCAGAGGAGACCTACTCCCTTGAGCCTGCTCAGGAGCCACGCTGTCCGCCGCCACCCTACCCCAAAAATCTGTTTATGTCTGGCGCAGCTGGCGATACAGGGGCCCTGGAAGGAGCTGGAGCCATGTGCGGAGGTCAGGACCTCAGCACCTCTGCTGCCAGAAGCACACACAGCGGCAGTGGAGGCAGTGGAAAGGCCGAAGAGAGCCAGCAGGTAAAAGAAAAAACCAAGATGGGGAAAGGAGAGAAAACGGTGAAAGACAAGAAGCAGATCCAGACGTCGCCCGTTCCAGTGAGGAAGAATGGACGCGACGAGGAGAAGAGGGAGTCACGCATCAAGACCTACTCACCTTTCGCTTTCAAGTTCTACATGGAGCAGCACATAGAGAATGTAATGAAGACCTACCAGCAGAAACTGAACCGCAGGCTTCAGCTGGAACAAGAGATGTCCAAGGTAAGACAACACTTCACTGCACTCCCTGCTGTACTTAACCTGCTCTATGATACAAATTCAAGTCAGCTGCTGAATCATCTGAATAATAAACAGACATCATTGAACCTAATGGTTTGATGGTTTCCAAGGTCGCTTCTCTGTGGAGATTTTATGATATTTAAACTTTTTGCTTCTCCGGAAAGCGTCAGTAAATAGGAATGAAAGGAGCATACAAGGTGTTTTATCCCATTGACTACAAATTGTGTATATGTTACATTATTGCAGATCATTTTATAAAAGATACCATATGTTTTCAGAGTGATTTTTATGTCAGACATCAGTTTTATACATTTCAATAAAACATGAAACGACTTGAAACTTGCTTAAATCCATCATAATGAAAAAACATAGCCATTAGACTATATAGGCAGTGATTATTTTACAAGCAGCAGCAGCTTCTTATTTTAATAGAACCAGTTATGTTTATGTTGATTCTCAGCAGAGCACACAACCATCAGTGTTCCAACACGCACTATCAACAGAGGACATTTTTGACAAATAAATGCCAGCAGCAAGGTGTGCCCTGTGAAGGTTTAATTGTCTCAAGCAGGCTTTAAGTCTCTCTGGAAGTCATCGTTTTCATAGCCCAATGAAAAGAAATAAAACCAACGGCTGCCTTTAGGTTGGAAATCAATCAGGAAACGGCATGCTTTGAAAACGGTCGAGAGTAATCTGTAAGTATGTTGTAGTAAGTGAGCTAAAACTGCTGCTAAAACCTCTGGTACAGTTCTTGTGCCTCTGTGTATCTCTATGAGTTGCACAGAGCAGTGATGGTCAAGAGGTTATCTTCCAGAGAATTCTCCCTCAGGGGTTTGTTTTAGACAACAAGACCTTTGTCTTGGAATGAGAAGTCAGTGAGTTCACACTTGTGTTTGCATGAGCTTGTTCTGAATCATGACTTTGGCCTCTGCCCTTTTGACCTACTTGAAAGTAATTTGAAAGGCATTTTGAGAGGAGAAAAAAATACCACAGCCAGTCCCAGACAGTTAGGTAACAGACTGAGTAAAATTTGACAATAAGGTCAGAGCGCTAGCTTCAGCTCATGCCACTTAACTTTCATTAAATGAAAAAAATGTACTTGTATTCACGTTTTTTACCAAAACAGCCTCTCAAGCTTTGTGTATTCATAAACTTGTTTATTCTCCTCATCGTCTCTCCCCTCTTCAACCCCTTTCCTTCCTGTGTAGGCTGGTCTGTCGGAAGCAGAGCAGGAGCAGATGAGGAAGATGCTGAACCAGAAAGAATCAAACTACAACAGGCTACGCCGTGCCAAAATGGACAAATCCATGTTTGTCAAAATCAAGACGCTAGGCATAGGTGCCTTTGGTGAGGTGTGCTTGACACGTAAGGTGGACACTGGTGCTCTTTATGCCATGAAAACACTGCGCAAGAAAGATGTCCTCAACCGCAACCAGGTGATTATTATATATAGACACTACTGATTTGAAGAAAACTTGAATCAGAGTGAGCCTGTGAGTTTGCACAGAATATCAGTTTTGTGCAATTTTTGGCATTATTACCTTTATTGATATCGATGATGACGTGTTGTTATAATAACCAGTTTAAATGAGGACTTTCTTTGGTGCAGGTGGCCCACGTGAAAGCAGAGCGTGACATCCTGGCGGAGGCAGACAACGAGTGGGTGGTGCGTCTCTACTACTCCTTCCAGGACCGCGACAGCCTCTACTTTGTCATGGACTACATCCCCGGAGGAGACATGATGAGCCTTCTCATCCGAATGGGCGTCTTCCCCGAACCTCTGGCACGTTTCTACGTGGCAGAGCTGACACTGGCCATCGAGAGCGTCCACAAGATGGGCTTTATCCACCGTGACATCAAGCCTGACAACATCCTCATCGACCTGGACGGACACATCAAGCTGACTGACTTCGGCCTGTGCACAGGTTTCCGCTGGACACACAACTCCAAGTATTACCAGAAAGGTGAGAACATGAAAACTGTTGATGTTGGGCTGTTTTTGTTAAGCTTTGTATATGTGTATATTTGTATATATCTATGCATACACATATGATTCACTTATATCTGTTGATTAACTGTAGTGAAGTTGTATTTTGGGAAACTTATTATTAACTAATTAAAAAAAATGTTAGCCAGAATGAATTGAACATGTGTTTTTTCATACAAATGTTTGCAGCCAGCTGGTGCAGGCAGAGTCTCATTGTGTGTTTCCTGTGTAGTTTAACAACATTGTTCCTCTCCTTCTGTCTCCAGGGAGTCACGTCAGACAGGACAGCATGGAGCCCAGTGACTTCTGGGATGATGTGTCTAACTGTCGCTGCGGTGACCGGCTGATGACACTAGAGCAGCGTGCCAACCGGCAGCACCAGCGCTGCCTGGCTCACTCTCTGGTGGGAACACCCAACTACATCGCACCCGAGGTGCTGCTGCGCAAAGGTGGGTGCTGATTTATCAACCAAAGGTTTGACAATTTCTCTTTGTCTGTGCTTGATCATTTCAGACGCTGTGTGTACGTACTGTAGTTATTTGTTTAACTGGGCAGAAAATCCTATGATTTCTCATGTGTCTTTGTGCCAAATATGTGCTATTTTATTTGAAATTTAGTTCAGTACACTTTTATCCTGCAACATTAGAATGTTTTGTATCACTAATATTAAAAGATACCTTTCATAAGAAATGTAACTGAAACCAAAAACATGCATAAAATATGAATATTGTTATTCTCTAGAATACTCAGACATCCTGCAGTCTCTAAGTGTTTGGACAGTGACTTATTTCCTGTTGCGTTGACTCTGTACCCAGCCCAGAAAATGTGAAATGAAACAATGACTATGAGGTTTAAGTGCTGAGGTTGAGCTTTAATTTTCTAGTATTTGGGTTGAACACAATGTCATAATGCACTGTTCAAAAATGTTGTATAAAAAGAGCTGCAACTTCTGCTGTTTATCTGATATGGACCCTTAAAGCTGAGAGTCAGCAGCTTAACTTAGTCATTGTTTTATTTCTAATCTAACATGCAGGAGTACAGAGTTGACACAATAGAAAATATGAAACAAATAATGCTTGTACTGTTTTGTCCTGTTTGTTTTTTCTCTGAAGTCAGAGCACTTATCAATTCATGTGACGTTTGTGTCTCGTGTGCAGGTTACACCCAGCTGTGTGACTGGTGGAGCGTGGGAGTGATCTTGTTTGAGATGCTGGTGGGACAGCCACCCTTCCTGGCCCCCACTCCCACCGAGACTCAGATTAAGGTCAGTGAAGAAGAAAAACATTTCCACTTTGAGTTGGAGTTAAACCATTGACCAATAAATGAATGAACATCAGCCTGGTGTACCCGGGTCAGTTTTATCTCAGCAGGGCAAAGAGAAGAACAAAAATAAATAACACATAGAAATTAAACATATAATACACACATAATATCATCCTTCCTTCCATCTTTCCATCGGCTGAATTATGGCAAATATTATATATATTAGGACTGAAATTAAAAATTATTTTCATTCAGTCTGTCAATATATTTTATAATTTTCCACTAAGCATTATTAGTCCATTAGTCATAAATCATTTGGTCTAAAAATGTCCCTGAGGCCAAGGTGACGTCTTAAAATGTCTTGTATTGTCTGTCCAGCAGTCCAGAGCTCAGATATATTCAATTTACAATCATATAAAACACAGAAAGAAGCAAATACTCACGTTTGTGAAGCTGCAACCAGTGAGCGTTTGGCATTTTCCTTGATAAATGACCTAAACCATTTATCTGTTATCAAAGTTGTTGATAATTGATTTTCTCCGGGTTGCCTATTCAGTTAGTGACTGTAATTGTTTCAGCCTGTGTAGACATTACACTGTGCTAAGCTAAAGTTACAGGAACTGTTAATGTTTTGATTTTAAATCTCCAACCTGGCATGATGACAAACTACCAAAATATCAATGACATGACGTCAATAAATGAGCTCAATGTGACTTTTCACCCAAACCACAAAAAAGTGGGTGTTTTCCCTCCTACCCACAGTGGTATTTAGTCATACAGACTGTTTTGGAATCACAAGCTCAGCCTTCAACTCAAAGAATCAGATGGCCTGATGACGTCATGATACATTTGCATCTAGCTGCTGTTTCCTCATGTATGATATCTCTCCACTCCCCAGGTCATAAACTGGGAGAGTACACTGCAAGTGCCCGCGCAGGTCAAACTGAGCCCCGAGGCCGTCGACATCATCGGCCGCCTCTGCTGTTCGGCGGAGGACCGGCTGGGTGCCAACGGAGCCGGCGAGATCAAAGCCCACCCCTTCTTCACCCAGATGGACTTCTCCAGCAATCTGCGGCAGCAACCGGCCCCCTACCGACCCAAGATCGCCCACCCGATGGACACGTCCAACTTTGACCCCGTGGAGGAGGAGGGCGGCCCCGGGGCGTGGAGCGACAGCGGGGACAGCACCCGGGCTTTGGACGCGCTCTGCTCCCCGCACGGGAAGCACCCGGAGCACGCCTTCTACGAGTTCACCTTCCGCAGGTTCTTCGACGACCACGGCTGCCCCTTCCGCTATCCAAAACCTCTTGAAGTCAGCGAGGTGCCGCCGAGCATCGTCGGAGCCGGCAGCACTGGCCCGGACGAGGAGGAGGAACAGGAAGAGGAGGAGGAGGAGGAAGAGGACGATGAGGAGGAGGGAGAGCAGGGGGAGGGATGTGAGCCGGTCTATGTCTAGAGCTGCAGAGTGACAGGCCTCCTGAGCGTGCTCGTCACCCATCTCACGGCCCTCCCACCTATCACTGCTCTTCTTCTGTGTGTGTCTGTGTGTAGAGGTATGCATGATACACAGGTGTCTCTGTGTGTGTTTACGCATATCCGGCATGTATGATGTTACAGAGTGTGATTGTTAAGTTGCAGGAGCAGGACTGATGAACATCGCCACCTTGTGGAATCTACTGTGTGTCCACAATGACTTCAAATACGAGTCTCCCCTCACCTGGGACCAAGAAACAACATTCTGTATGTGACTGGCTGCATCAAGGGTGAAACGTATGTGGTTAGGAGAGCGAGACTCAGAAACTGCACAGGCTGAAAGGAGATTGTCAATAACCTTGGGAACATAAGGATGTCTGGATCACAGAGGAAGTTCAGACAAGATTTCTAATCCGAGGACTGCTTCAGGTCCTTCCAGCGGTTTCTTTGTATCCCATTCCTTCCACCCTCGGTCTTACAGACGACTGAAACACCAGGAGCTACTTCCTGTCGGACCTGTGCTGCTTTACACTCGAATATTGGACACGGCAACGTGAAGAAGAGTGTAACAAGTTTACTCTGAGCGCAGGAGGGAGACTGAATAAGCAACACGCCTCTTTCACAGCTGCTGCAAAATAAGCTACAAAAAAAAAAAAAACACACACACACATGCATGCACGTGCACACACTCACGCACACACTTCTTCAGTACAGCTCATGGGGCGAAAAAAGGCATCAGGTCTCTGCAGGTAGATGTCAGCGTCCATATATAGATGTTTTTTTGGCTCAAAGGTTTAGAAATAGCTGTTCAGTGTCCCTTTAAGCATTCCGTTCTTAAAATTTATTTCTGTATATTCACTTTAAATTTCTGCATTTGCAGCCGATCAAAAAATTAGAATCAAATGAACAAAACAAGATATATTTTATTGGTATATCTTCTATACTCACAGCAGCCTCCTTTTGATTTTGTGCCAACTTAAGTTCGGCGTAATGTTTTGATCCTTCTTCACTCAGAAGCTGCTGCTGCTACAAATATTGTGTTGATAAAATACTTCCTGTTACTGATTCTACACACTGAGCCATTTCAAACAAGCCCACCTGATTAAACCTTGTGAAAGTTAATAGAAATCAGAGCCCACCTCAGACTGGCCTAACACCCCCCCCTCCACCCCCACCCCCACCCACCCCACAGTAGGTCAGATAAGTCGGTTTCTGACTGAGAATCAATGCTCTAACACACACAAACATACACACACACACACACACATTCACTAAGATGCACAGTTTTACAGCTATCCTGCAAAGATCAGTCCCACAGTTGCATTGTAACTAAAGCAGTCTCCTCTCTCTTCTGGAGGCGTGTCACGAAAAAAAAAAAACACAAAGCAACACGTTCTCACAACAGCCAAAACATGTGATAGTATGACTAAGTGCAATACAAAAAAAAAATACATTATATATAGTTTTCTAAACACTTAATATCCTTTTGAACGTTTAGTACTGAAACATGCCATGTACAAATATATTGGTTTATATATATATTTTTTTTCTCTTTTCAGTTACAACATGCTGCTTATTATTGTGGTTAATATTATTTACATTATTATTATGATTGTTATTACATGTGTACCTGTTTTCGTCATGGCTTAAAGAAGCTTAATTGCCAAGTGTGCTTGGGTTTTGAAAGTAACGAGCTGTGTGCTTTTTCTAGTTGAATGTCGGAGCGTGCGTCGCCACATGACGACGGGGCGGCAACAGATATGATGATGATGATGATGATGATGATGATGATGATCAGTGTTTGCAGAACATCGACGGCAGACTCTTCACCTCCTGCAGCCAGGCTGGTCCTGAATGCAGGAGGAGGAGGAGGAAGCTGTGAAGGTTCAGGAAGAGGTAGAACGGAGGAGTAGACAGGAGATAGATGTAGAAGAAGAGCGAGACAGGTCGGCTTCAGGAAACGTAGTTTGAAGAAAGAATGAATAGCTTTCTCTATTTTACAAAACCGCAAACAAAGAGTTAGTGTTTGGTACATTTTTTTCTTTTATTTATCCGAAATGACCACATGTTTGAGTGTTGTTTAACTCTGTTCTTTTTACGACAGACCTGTGCCATGTTCTGTATCGGAGCTCTTCAACACGATCATTCAGTATCTTCTTGCTTATTGACAATCAGCAAACACTTAAGTGCTCTCTCTGTGTCGAACTGAACAGTTTGGTGGATTCACACCGAACTCTTCCAACAGTATTCTGAATTAGACTTAATGACTGGGAATGCTAAAGAAGTCAGAACTATATTATTCTTTGATGCATAACTGGCAGGATGATAATGTATGGATCAGATTTGTTACAGAAGTTTTTTTGTTTGTTTGTTGTTGTTTTTTTTTTTGTTTTTTTTGCTTGACAATTTATTGAAAGTTTGTTTTTTACTGTAAATGTGCCTTGTGTTCTAAAGTGAGCAGCACAATCTTAAAGACTGCCTTCTTATTATCTCCTCTTTTTCACAGACCTCTTTTATATCTCATTACTCTCGATCTGGGGAAGTGGACAGAGCGCACTCTGTTTCACATTCACACTGACTGTGTTTACATGTAGCAACAAGCTTCATATAATTGTAGTCAAGAACTTCAGTAGAAGTAGATGAGTCAGAGATAGAGGGAATGAGACTCCAGATGGATTTTCCCATTGAGTCACGTAGAGACTATTTTGTTACTGTAACAGAATTTATTTCCTGTTGCAACACAGTATCTTCTGAAACGGTAACAAGGTTTTCACAGCTGTACAATGTGACAACTCATGTTTGAATTGATTAAACTGCTGGTGTTATTGGGTCGGAGCAGATCATTCAAATTTTAAATTTCCTATCACAGATTGATAGATTTATTGCATGGATACCAAAAATGTGAAATGAATCACAGTGAGATATGAAAGTAAGGAAGTGAAAGACTCAAACCAGTATGTAAACACAGCCAGTGACGCCTACGAGCTGCCCGGTTAAAATAGTCCTCTACTGAGCAGCACCACTGGATCCAGCAGAGGTGAAGTGCCTCGCTCGAGGGCATCATAACTGGGATTGCTAAAGTAGGCTGGTGTTGCTCTGTCACTCATCCCCATCCAGTTTTCTATCAGCCGGTCCAGACGCCTGTAAAGACGTCCTTCCACTTTTCTAAACCTCTCGTCGAATTCACATCGACCAGGACAGACTGCTCCTTTAAAAAAAAAAAAAAAGCTTTATAACGAGAGCCGCGGCTCTCTGCAGAGTGTGTGAGTGCCACAAAGTGTGTGAGGTGTTTCCTGGATGTGTTTTTGTTTTCTGTTTTTAAAGTTAGAGAGTGATGACTGACAATCTTTGACTTGATGTCCTACCATCTGATTTCTTCACGAGACTTACTTGTGTATCCTTTTTCATTTTGTATTTTTACTCCAAGGAGCTTCTTGTTGTCTTCAATGCTCCTTAATGTATGATACAATTCTGTTACTCTTGAATTTATATTTATACAGATATACATATTTTTTGTATCTTTTTTTTCCCCTTTTTTTCAACTTCCCCTGTGCTAAAGTTCAAACATCCATGTCTACGCAGTATTATAGATGATGTAATGTGGACAGCTATCTCTTTTTTTACATTTATGTATGAACTGAGAATTTGTATAAATGCTGTCACGGTCTTTGTGTGTAAAATGTATGTATAAATTAAATTAACCAACTCGGACTCTTGCTTTATTTCAGTAACATTTGACGTGTGAACTGAAGGGGACACAGTTGCTTTATTATAATTTATAACATATATTTAGGTCTGTCAAAGCTTGAGATTAAGGTCACATATTGCATATTTGAATTTTTCTATCTAATAAAATCAGACTGTTGGGTAAATATCTGCTGTACACCATGTAGATGAATAGTAATGCAATGAATAATTCATTTCTGTGGAGGTTCATTGCAGCCATAATCCACCTGAAATCAGTTACCCCACCGTTGCATTTCTATATCTATATCTATAGTATCATTTATTTGGACTTTTAGTGTACCTTTACTTCACAATAAGGTATCTGAGCTATTTTCAGTGGGTAAACAGTTTTTATATATTTAATATAAACAATGCTGCTGCCTTCTAAAGGTTAGCAGCGACAGACTGGCTGTACTACTTTCTTATCTAAAATTCAATGTGTTATCAGTACAGAACATATTGTAAGTATATACAGTCCATATAATGTAAGTAACATAAACATAAGTAACATTTTTTTAAATGCGAATGTACACAGTATAAGTGAAGATAAGGGGTCAGGAATTTCAAGTTTCAGATTTATAAAAAATGATGACTTCTGTTTTTTAAAATAATATTGACCAAACCTAAGAAATCTTACTTCAAAATTGATGAGCTAAATCTTGAATTTAGTGTTAAAAATGGAAAATTATGATTTAGAAAATGTAATAAATGGTCAAAGGAAACTGCAATAAGTTTAAAATTGTAGCTCAAACGACAGGAAAAGGTCAAGTAAATACTCAAGTTAGTACTTATACAGTACTTGAGTAAATAGTTACTTTACACCAGTGGTTCCATGCCCCCATAACCCTGTCAGATGAACTCAGGTAACCCTTCATCCACACCAACTGTCATGTTCGAAATGTGTGATTTTAAACTGGGTGTTATTTAACTATTAAGGATATAAAAGTGGATATATTAGGTTGGTTTGGTTAGGTTTATTCACCACCACTTGGATTGGTAGAAACTTAAAATTTCAACCATTTATTCATGACTTTTTACTATTTCAACCTGTCAACCATTAAGTTAACTATATGAACTGTTTATCTGTTATTCTTTCAATCATTTATCCATTAGCTAAGTAACTGTTTATCCAAAATACTTTTAGCTATTTCAACCATTTATTATTTACATTTTACCATTGCGACCATTTATTTATCAAATTTTCAACCACTTGAAATGGTTTCTATACAGTATTTCAACCATATCCATTTCTTTTAACTATCTATGTTAACCACTTATCCATTAATTTTCTTCTCTGCTTTTGTTTTCTCATTATTTTTCACACTGGTGTTCAGGTGTTATACCTGACTCAATATGTGGACTTATTGTTTAATCAAATCAAATTTTTTATTTGATAAAATTACTTGAGCTACTCCACAATCCTTCCACATACCCCGCAGAAATACCCTCTGGGGTAAAAATACCCCTAATTGGAGATTACTGATGTACACCACTGTTGTGTGACATTTTGTGACATTTCATTTGTAATTTCCCATTTACACTTACATTTTCCCTTTTTTACTTGTCCCAAATATAGGTATGATCTAAAAAAGAGTTCTCTAAGGCCAGATATACACAACCAGCAATTTACTGTGACTCTCAGTTGCTTTCTGGCTCTTAACTTGAAATGTTCTGTTGTTGTTTTCATGTTATTTTCATATTTTAGGAGTTTGCTGAAGTGAGCAGAACTTTAAACAGCAGGACTGAGGTCTGACAGAGCAGTGAATATTTATAACCCACTGCCTGCCTCCAACATGGATGTATAATAATTATATTATAATACATATATAATTATATTACAATACTTCTATGTATGATAATTAGTATAATAATGATATTATAATACATATATAATGATATTATATTACATTCATGTATAATAATTAGTATAATAATGACATTATAATGCATATCTAATGATGTTATAATATATATCTAATGATATTATAATACATATTTAATTGCCTCCTCACTGCGCTGAAAAACCCCGCCGGGTCCCAGTGCTGTCCCAGAATGCAGAGCGCATGGCGCGTCATTGGAGAGGGACGATGATGGCGGCGGTCGGTGCACCAGAAGTGATCACACAGCTGGAAAGCGCTGCCAAAGTTTTAATGGTGAGAAATTCAGCGTTGTTTTGTAGCCATGGCGGAGACGGTAAATTTACGGTACCTGTGTCTCGGGTGGAGTTTGGCAGTCGGGGGACTCTCGCGGGTTTTGTTGTTTGATATGTTGGGTTTTTACCGGAGACGCGGTCTGTGAGCGATGCGTGGCGCAGCGCCCTGTGTGTCTCCATCCCGCAAAAATCCTCCTATCATCCTAACATGTCAGCCTCTCTTTGTTTACGTGCTTCCTCTCATGAACCAGCACCCTGATAAACGACTCCCCGTTCAGACACTTTCCAATGTGGCTCCGTTTTCCACAAACTGCGGCGGTTCGTGTCTCTGTCCGTTCAACCGCCGACGTTACGTTAAGTTTTATTACTCTGTGGGGACACAGTTAGAGTATCTCGGCTCTGTTGCTTTAACGTTACACGCTGTTTATTCGCTCTGCCAGTAGCTTTGTGTTATCCTGTACCACCCAAAACACTCGTTTCCATCCAGTGCTTGTCCCTTTCCCTCCTCTGAGCTCCCTCCAGCCTCCACTGGGTCACACCATGTGCCTGTCATGACTGTGTACTGGACTCATGTGCAAGCTAGAGCCTGTTGTTGCTTTCTGCCATGTTGCTTTTCCTTCCTATGGTTTTACACTAACGCTAAACGTAGTGGACAGAGTTGCCCTCCGTCTGTTTTAGGACATTATTTGCTCTATTTGAGCACCACAGCAGCCATGTCAAGTGCTTTAATACTGAACACATGTTGGTCAGCAGGGGTCTTCTGAATGGATGTTGTTTCAGGTATTAGGTGAATTATGGATTTAAGTGTCTAGATAATCAGTAGGAGACTGTTGATTAAAGGTATAATATGTAAATATTCCGCATTAAAATGTCTAAAAATGACAACTTATATATTTTGTTAAGTTGTGTACTTACATTATCCCAAATGTTTCCAACAATTTTCAAACCCAGAGAAATCATTTTAATCTAAGTAACGGTCTGTTTCATTTGGTCACCTGTCAATGGCATCATGCCCCCTCTACCAAAGGGTATATGCACACAAGATGCATGTGTCAGCATGTGGTTGTCATAAATGGACTTTTATTCAGTTTTAAGCCACATTTTCATGATAAACTTTTTAGATCTTGGTTGTTTTTGACTGTATCTGTTAACCGGATGAAGGATTTTAGTCATTGGACGTCTGGATCTTAAGTTATCAGAGAAACAAGCTGAGCAAATGTTAGCAGCAGCTCTGCTAGCGGTCCCTACCGGACGTTCTGTGCCCGGCGAACAGCGTGAAACTGCTTTATTCAGTGTTCTTACTAGTTTTAATCCCAGTGTACGTTTGTTCTGGAGAGGAGGAGACCTGTGGATAATTCGGCTCCTGGTAAAAACATCCTGAATGATGAACAGTGGAGTAACCCTAACCCGAAGAAGCTGGTTGTTTAAAAATGAAGACAACAACTTCCATAATCCCACGTTAATACACAACGTCATCAAACTCTGTCTTTTGTTATTGTTTTGATTGAGAGACCACTAGCTGCAGAAGTTGCATATCGTGTCTTTAAATATCCATGACTTTCAAAGTTACGTATGTGTTTCTAATATTCAACCTACTGTCATTGATTTAACTGATATAATGTGATACAGTTCAACAGCACCATAAACCACAGCCTCTAAACTGACCATGAAGTTGAATCAACTTGTGCTGCAATTGTAACAATTGTCTTCACTATCGATTAATCTACCGATTATTTTCTGGATTCATCAATGAATCATTTTGTAAATAAGATGTCAGAAAATGAGTCGAAAACTCAACGAAAATCAGTTTTATCATGTACAACAAAGAAGAGCATCATCCTCACATTTGAGAAGCAGGAGCCAGTGAATTGTTATTATATTTGCTTTAAAAAAATAACCAAAACCAGTAAGTGATGATGGAGATAGTTGCCCATTAATTTTGTTGATCAACTAATGGATTATACTTGAATAATTGTTGCTACAAAAACTGAGTATAATATTTTATTGCAAGGCTGTTGTTTTAGACCACATTAGTGAAAGCAAAAAGGCAGACAGTAAAATGGCACTAAATTGATTACATAATGCTGACGCAATTGTGAACAGACCAAACAAAATCAAACTTTTATGATTCAGATAGTTCACAGTAATCTCATCATACTGATAGAGTAGCCTTTAGAAGTCATGCATTCATCTGAATGAAATTGGTTTCTCTCCTGACAGTTTGAGTGTACTTATGCAGTCCAGACACTAAAGAGTATCTTCTCATCTCGTGGCTGGTTTCTGTAATTACTTTTATCATTATTTGTTGCATGCATATACTTTGATACTGTTCTTAGTGCTGATTTGTAGGTGTTTTTGGCCTAATGTTTGAGATGAAAAAAATATTTTAATCAGAATATTTAATGCAGATGTTCCTGATGGCCGTTTATGACTAAATTAATAATCCTTATTTAAGTCTTTTCTTAATCCTGGATTAATTAATTTTCTTCCCAATTGGGGGCAGTGCAGCAAGCTGTTAAGTTGTTATGGTGAACATATTAGCAAACAGTTGCATATTTACTCATCCAGCAGACACCGATAAGCATAAGGATTCATTTGGAGTTGTGTTTGTGGCTGAATGGCAAATTTAAAGGGGACGTATCATGCAAATTTCCAGGTTTATATTTTTACTCTGGGGCTCTACTGGAATATCTTTGCATGATTTACAGTTAAAATAAACTTCTTATTTAACTCATACTGACCTTTAACACAGCCTCTCAGTTCAGCCTCTGTCTGAAACAGGCCGTTTTAGCTCCTGTCTCTTTAAGGCACCCCTCCTGAAGAGCCTACTCTGTTCTGATTGGTCAGCCCTTGACAGACATCCGCCAGCTCAGGAGGCTGTGTTAACAAACCATGAAACACACTGTAGTAGTAGGATTTCACTACTTTTTCTCATTCTTTACTCGAAATGTCAACTTCTCAAATACATCCATGCATGTTCGAACTGAAATCTGATCCAAAATATAAGAGTGGACAACGCAAACACATGGTAAAACACATGGAAAAACTTTAACAACAACCTTAGCAACCAAGACTACGGAACAGACGGCTGTTTATGGGCATGACGAGCTGAAGTCAGCTCATCGGCAAGATAGAAAAAAACGTTTAAAAACAAAGCGTTTAGAGCAGGTTGAAGGCCAGGCTTTTGATTTGCAAGGAGCATTTCTACACACGTTTACCTCAAGTTTTGGAACTTTGACCATGTTTGACAAAGATATCCGACATCATAACAGGATATAAATAACAGAAATCACAAGAAGCATAATATGTCCCCTTGAAATCCAATACTCACTCTCCTTTTACTTATGCTTTGGTGTTCACCAACTCTTGAAGGAAATATCTGGCTGCTAACTGCTCCACTGCGTCTCTAGCTAGTCTCTTAACTTCGTCAGTCTGCTGTTTGTGGTACTGGACATGTGTGTACAATGGGTTCATCTGAGCATTTTCACTGGAAACAGCTGTCTGGTGTGGCTGGGAATGAGACAGATGTGTGTGGTGAGACTGAACCCAAACAGTAAAGTTGCGGGCTGTAAAACCAGAACAATGAGCTGAAAGACGATAAAATGCTGTGTAGAGATGAGGTGGAGTACAGAGTTGGAAGATCATTATCTGTGTGTTCGTCATTTAAAGCAACTCCTTTCACGTTACATTAAGTGTTTTTTTTCTCCCACTGTTAATATGAAAACATTTATTAGTGTAGCTTTAAAATGCATCGTCCTTGAATTTTATTCATTCATCATATCAGAATCCTTAATTCTGATATTCTAGTATGACGTGATCTTGGTGTGTTGTGTGTCTGCCATCTCCATCATAGTGTGGGTGTGTGTGGAGGGGGGTGGGGGGGTTGCTCTCAGATAAAAGGGTCTTTCTTTCCTCCACTGCCCTCAGCCGCAGAGCTGCTTTTACTGCAATTAGGCCTGGAATGTGACTTTCCTGCTGAGCCGTATCATGGCGACACTCCTCAATAAAAGTCTGAGTGTGTGTTGTGCTTTCTCACTTTTATTTGTAGGATATTTGGATGTGTAACGCCTCTTGTTATTAAGCAGGGGCTTCTTCTGTTATTGACTGTCTGGTTTGTAATAAGATCACAGTGTGTGATAGTGATAATCACATTGGGTTTAATGAACTCGATCGTCTGACTGAATGTTCACTCACTGTACATACTGTACAGTCTCTAATTTTAGCAAACCACTCATAGTGCCTCCCTCAGCTGTATGATTGGCTTTCAATTAACCAATCAGGGCTCCGGATGTTTTTGTGTTGATGCAGCAGCAGTCTCATTGGGATCTCTTTCAACACAAGGAGTAAATCTGAGTCTTCCACAAATTATAGTAATCTTTCAGTCACGTAATATGCATATCAGTAGGAAAGTCTTCTTCCTTTTCATATGTCACGGCATGAGGTGCTTCCAAGTGACACTAGCATGGTCAAACCTGCGTCTTGTGAAACTCATCAGCGTGAAGAAAAACTGGATATCAGGAAATCCTGAGAATTTTGTTGTCTTTTATAGTTTGCGTTGCGTCAACCTCGTCGCTGATCTGAATAATTATAAACTTATGCCTCATATGTACATTGTTTTCATTATGTGCTTGTTCACTTCAAAGCACTGTGGTAACAAATGGCTACAGCAGCATATTCCAACAAAGAAAACCTTTAAAATCGTAAATGAAAACTTGAATTTGATTTCTGGATGTTTTGGAACTCAGTATTTTGGAACTGAGTGAGTACAAATCCTGTAAATACTTAGCCTTGTGTATAAGTAATTTTGTGTGTGTGTGTGTGTTTGTTTTCCAGGCACCGCCGTCCATGGTCAGCACAGAGCAGAGGCAGCATGCTGAACACGTATTCCTCTCCTTCAGGAAGTCCAAATCCCCTTTTGCCATCTGCAAGCACATCTTGGGTAACAATTGGATGAAATTGAATTATTTAGCCTGTTCAGCGTATTTCTAACCTTGATGGTTTTTTATAAACATGAATTCATCCATGTTGTTTTTATACAGCTGGAAGCAGCAGAGTTGGGCTTTGCTCAAGGGCACATCTGCAGTTATTGTTCAGTGAGAGGAAATGTTTCAACAGACTTTTCATCCATTCCATGCTAGTCTTTCCATCCAATCTGGGCTTCAGACACCGATGTTATCATAAACCTTCTCCTCTGGAGATTACAGACAAAATATACTTCTCACTTCATCTAAGCTGTGGTTATTGTTTTTAGTAGTAAGTGGAGGTGAGTTGACAGAGCAGTCCTCTTGAGTCTCTCCTGGGCATCCTGGTTGTTGGAGATACACGCCATGATATCCTGGATTTGAGTCCAGCCCAGGGTGTTGGTCATACATTCACCTCTACTCTCAAGCAAAAAAAATAAACTTTGGTTGTGATCCTCTGGGACCTTTGGGGATTCCTAGTTTGGATTTCCTGCTGTAGGCCACACCAACATCTCAACCTGACCCTGCATGTCAGCCACCAAAAGGTTAAAACAGACTCTAATAAATCACCTGCAACCAAAGCAACGCCATGTTCACAAAGGATGAATATCAGCCACATTTTCCAGTCTGTCCTGACATCCAACTCACAGAACAGATGCACTTCCATTTTAACCAGTGCATCTGTCTGAACTGGCTGCTTGTGCATCAGTCACGTATCTCCAAGCTGAAGTGTGTTTTGAGGCTTTCACTTGTTGCTGTGTGCATTTTCATGTAAAACACAGACTGACTGACAAAACAGTGAGTTTATTTGTAATTAAGTGCTAAATAAATAAATACATTGCCTTACTCATATTATTAAAACTATCATGTGAAAACCTTAATAAGGTTGTCTGTCACATAATCTGATTCTTACACCGTGTCTACACAGAAGGTGTCGTGACAGCAGCAGCTTGCAGCGGGATGCCTTCAGTCTCTATACAGTACAGAACAGTGGAGGTCACCAGCGTTTTGGCAGCGCTCAGAGCTCAACACATAATTACTGTAGTTTCGGGCTTAAATTGAAGAAAATAGACTTGAGATGTAAATATACACTTCGTCAGGTCATGGTTGTGTGTGTAAAGCGCGAGTGAAATGCAAGTGAGCCAACGCGCAGCCTGTTTAGACAGATTAAAATAGAAGTGATTCTGTTCCGTCAGATGCGTCTGACACGGACTACTGAATAATTCGGCTGAAATGCTTTCTGTGTGCACGCCATGTAATTACATTAAGTACAGCTCAATTGCAGAATTCTTTTCCTCTTCAGGATTTCTCTGTTGCACTTTTTGATTTCACTGTTGTTGTGTTGTGATTCTGTACATGTGCCACAAACATCCTGCAGTGAACTGAATACAAAAAAGCATCTTAACTAGTGGTGGAAGAATTAAGTTCAAACAGTGGCCACTTTATTGCTGACATTGTGCAGGTATAATATGTTTTTAATGTTTGTTTTTTTAAATTGAATTCATTCAAGAATAAACTGGATTTCTAAAACAGTTTTAGGGTAGAATCTGAGGGCAGATGTCATATTTCCCATTAAGTGACGGAAGCTGATGTTAATCGTTTGACAGAAAAATGACTCGTAAAGATGAACATACATGAGAATTTGAAAGCTCATCCACACACAAACCGTGGTCTGCTTCATTTATGGTAGAAGCAAAGTGCTGTTATTGACACAAATCTGTTCTTTTCAGATAGGCCAAATTATGTTATGTCAAATAATGTCAAATATTTGCCAGATTTGTCCCTCGGGCCACTATTAACCTACAACTGGTATATGGTTTTGACTTCAGCAGCATAGAAATAGAGCTTTTATACATCCTATCAATTGAATAAGTCTCCAAACAGATTTGTGGTAGATTACAGTCTAAGGTTGGACATTCGTTTGATGTTATTGACATTTATGTAGCAGACTAACTGATCTAAAAAGAGTGAGATGAAGAGAGTCTGAGTAGACAACAGAGACAAACTAAACTGAATCTTCACTTGATTGGTTACTTTTTCATCGTGGTTACTTGCAGTTAAAACCATAAAACCATAAACATGCACTCAGTCAGCACAGAGGCAGGATGCTCGCTCAGATATCACCAGACCATCTGCAAACTTCAGTTTAAACAGCTAGTATCTTTTAGGTTAACTAGAGTAGCACCTGTGTTTAAATGATTAGTTGGAAGTGAGATTTACCGCAAAGTATGTCAATGCCTTTATTTACAATCCTGATCCTGGGTGCCCTGAAAAACACTGCTTTATTGTGCTGTTGCATGAATGTTGGTTTTGAAACTATCTTTGCCCCCCTATATTTCTCTTCTCCCTCCCACAGAGACCAGTAAGGTGGATTATGTGCTGTTCCAGGCAGCCACAGCCATCATGGAGGCCGTGGTGCGGGAGTGGATCTTGCTGGAGAAAACCAGCATTGAGTCACTTCGGGCATTCCTCCTCACCTACGTCTTACAGAGACCCAAGTAAGAAAGAATGAATGATAATCAAGCCTGTGTGAGTGTTACACTGCTATTAATTATGTATGACCTCTGCTGACCTCCATTGATGAGTAGCCGGAATCACAAGAACATCAATAGACCTCATCCCATGCTGTATTGTATTTATTTATTGGGGCAGTGCACAGTTCTTAACATAAATGATGCACTGCACCAGAGTTAGCTCAAAGCTAATTAACACCTGTAGTCCCCCCACAATCAAAACATACAACAACAAACAGTGCAAAGCAGAAAACACACAGAACACATTATATAAAATACAAAATGTTACATAACTCTAAAGCACAGAGACTTGCAGAAAAGTAATTCAAGTGTCCTTCATTTTCATCAACAAACCTTTCAAATCTCACATATATGATGGTCTTTTTGATTGGCTAAATACAAGAATGTGGGTGGGATCACACCAAGCTTGTATTAGTAGCATTTGATTGGTTTGTTTGTGTGAAGGTAATATTGATGCCAGTTGAAAAGAGGTTTCTCTCACTAATAAGGTGCCTGAAATGTTTTGCAGTTCTCTTTTTTTAGAAAATTAAATTGCATTTTTGCAAACTATTTGATCCAAGAATTCAGTTTTTCTGTACAGAATGAGTTGGACAGTGGCGTCTGATAGCCTGGAGTCCCTGAACACAACTAAATGAAGTCTGATGGGTTGATGCTCATATTAAGCTGTTTCCTTATGTGTTTACTGGTATAAACAGCAGAGAAGAAGAGCACAGACTAATCTGTCATGAGTACAACAAGTAACAGAATCCACCTAAGTCTCTGACCTGGTGCAATGACAGGTTACAAAAACTCTGTTCAACAGGCGAGCTGGAAGGATTTCTGTTTACTTCTGTTTGATTACAGTGTGAACAAAACACAAAAATGCAATAAAGTGAACTTTGCTATATGATAGAGGCCAAGCAAAACAACCTGCAGCTGTGATTGCACCCTCAGACACAACACTCCTATTTCACTTTGTTTTTCTTACTGTTCTCAATCCCCGTGATGACCAGCGTTCAGTCTCCTTGAGTAAGAAACTGAACCTCAACCACCTCCATGTTTCCTTCCAGTCTGCAGAAGTATGTCCGTGAGCAGATCCTGTTGGCTGTGGCGGTCATCGTGAAGCGGGGCTCTCTAGACAAATCCATCAACTGTAAAAGCATCTTTCATGAGGTCGGACAGCTCCTCAGCAGCGGGAACCCCACAGTGGTGAGAAAGTCAGAGTTCTAGATGTAGCTTTCAGTCATGTACATTTTACAGTTCTGCATTTAGTTACAATGAACAACTAGTGAATCAGTTCAGGTAACTTCCATCAGTGCATCATCAAAGTATCCGCCACAATGTCAAAGCACAGCGTCTTTGTATATGTGGTTCTTACATTAAGAAGAAAAGGCAACACGATCAAATTAACTTAAAGAATTTACAGTGTATTTCTTCCGTTTTGACCTCACAATGATCACTTTGTGCACAAGTGTTTGCATTCAAAATAACCTTCAACAAAACTGCTTTTGCAAATGGAAAGCGTCATTCTGAATTGACATCCACCGTTGGTCAAACCTAGTGTGGGTTACTGTTTTAGTTTCCTTTAATTGATTACTGATACAACGACTAATCCATCATCGTTCAGGTAAATTCCATCAACTGACATCTTACCTTTAGTAAAAAGCTTTGTGACTTCTAATGAATACATTTCCATCCTGTGACATAGACTGAATATTGAGATTTTCAGGAAGTAAATAAGATTTATTGTCTTGTTTCCTTGTGGACTCACAGGAACACATGGTTCTAGATGATATGCCAACTATCATGTGTTTAAAATAGACATTTACCTGTTTTCCATAATCAAACACCACATGTGTAAGTTTAGGTTCAAAAAGGCAGAGAGTGATACAATTAATTAAGTGTAACAATTTAACTGACAGAACCTTTTTTATAATCAGAATGAGCATCTGAATCTGTTTTATTAGCCAAGTATGCAGCATTTGTTCCCCCAAATGCAACATAGAAGAGAATCAATGTAGAACAAAAGTAAAGTAATAATAAATAATGAAATGAACAAAGTAATATTAAAATCACATTAAAAATGTAATTTGTGCCCATCACAGTAAATTGCTTGTTCTTACAGTTACAGAAGACATAACTCACTAAAACAGCCAAAATACAGTTGCAGATAAATGGTAGAGCTTGTAGAGTGCATATTAGAGATATTTAAAGCATGAGATGCATGCTTATTTAAAAAACTGTTCAAACTTTTATCGTATTTATTGTATTTGTGCCCTATTTGCGTGGGGTCTGGCTCAGATTACAGAGAGATCAGTGTGAAAATATAAAGCGATCATACTGAGATTGAAGCTCAAAGTGTGTGTGTGTGGTTAGAAGAAGAAAGTGTAATGTGGAGTTCCTGTTTACCACACTCTCGCACTCTGACTCAATGTACTGTATACACAAAATTGATCTAAGTGCATTTTCATGATAACACATTTTTAGGACCTGATGATGTGAACCTGTGAGCCTGAATATGTCAAATGAAGCGTGTGACTCGGCACACTGATGAAACATGACTTCATGAAGGCAACGTTACTGTATGCTTGTCTCACATTAGCAAAAACACATTGGTATGATTTTGTCTCAGTGCTGCTTTGTATTATTAAACAAACCAGTAGGTGGCACTACTTTGTCAGGTTGTTTCTCTAACCAAACCCCAAACCAGAAAAGGTTAACAGAGTCCTGAGAGTGCTGCTTTCATACAGCTGATTAAGATACACAAAACCAGACAGGAGGAATGTATTAATGAAGTCACCTGCTTTAGTGTTTGTTTTGACTGAAATTCTGTAACTTTAAGCCCCTTAAACTAAATAGTTTTCCTTTCCTGACTAATCCCTGCCTCATCCTCCAGTTCTTCTGACACATAGTGGACAAAATCCATTCACAAGCAGATAATAACTTGGCTCAAGAATAGTGTGCATGTGTTTTTGAAAGAAATTCTCCCTTTCTTAAAATTCTTCACTTGATGTTAGTTATTTAGCTTCAGACACCGTTGGTCAGAGAGAATGAGGTATCACCTTGGGCTCTGGCAAATTTTCTTTTACTATTTTCTGACATTTAATGAATAAATACAGAATAAACAATTCTTAAATAAACACATGTAGCAACCATTGAGGCGGTCTAAAAATCTAACAGATAAAGAGTAATAAATGTAAATATGGTTTTATAATAATTTCAACTCAAACTGAAATGATGGTTTTATCCTTGATTCTTTCAAGAATAGCTTTATTCTCTTATAGTAACCCATGATGTGTTTACCTTCATACTAGTGATTGTATGTCTATATCGTATATCTGTAGGTGTTTTTATTTTTAGATTTAGATTTTGTTGGTCAAAGGTCACTGTGACCTCACGTCTGTCCTATTCTGGTGAACGCAATATCTCTGGAATGCCTGGAGGGAATTTCATTACATTTGGCATAAATGTCCACTTCTCTCAAAGATGAACTGATTAGAATTTGGTTGTCAAAGGTCAAGGTCACTGTGACCTCACAAAACATGGTTTTGGCCATAACTCAAGAATTCATAAGATAATTATGGCAAAGTTTCACACAAATGTGATGACATTTTATATCCAAAGGTCAAAGGTCAGCTTCAGTGTGACATCATAATGTTCTGCAGAAACACTTTTCTGGCCGTTATTCAACAGACATTGATGTAAACTGCAATTTGACTGGTTGATGGAGACATACAACTGCGAGGCGTATTTCTAGTTATTTTTAATTTTTATTTGTAGGTGTAGGTATTTTTCTAAAAACTTGTCTCAACAGAATTGTTATTTACCAATTCCTTACTAAATACTAACAGTATACAGCGTTGCCACTATATAAACTCATTTGTTACAATTTACTTTTCAGCAAGTATAAAAAAATCACCATAAGTGTGTTAAGTGTATTTCTTTTGGCATTTTCTGCCTTTATTTGACAGACTAAAGTGCAGAGGGAGCCAGGAATCACGGACAGAGAGAAGAGTATGACATGCAACAAATGTGCAATGTGTGTACAGACAGAAGCCAATGTCACTGTGACTTTGGAAGGTAGCTGCCAAGAAATCTTCACAAAGAGAAAACAAAATGTTTTCCCAAAGATTTCATAATTATGTTTGTTTGTTTTTTTAGATGTTCATTGAGCTCTCTCACCACCGACCGCAATTTGTTTTAATGTTTTGCAGCTGTGAGCAGCTCCTGTGTTTCCTTTGTGCATTGCATTGTGGGACTACAGTGTAGTATACTCATGAGACATGCTCATTATAAATGCCTACTGACTTTTTTTGTCACTTTTCCATACTGAACTCACTCTACTCGCACATACCTGCCAACATTTAGGTTTCAATTACGCTTGTAAGTACAACCAAACCATTGCGAGTAAAAAGCCAATAAGTACTTTATCAAACCACCTGTTCAACAAGCGTAAAACATGTAGAAAAGCGATATTTTCAACTGCTTTGCCCGCAGTGTCTCATCCACTACTGGTATGTTTTATACAACCAGAGCCCGCTGGTTAAGCTAATAACACAAAAGCTGTGTGTATGTAGCCTAACTGTTTATCTGGGTTTGCCACGTATCTTAGCTGCTGGCTGAGACAAAGCAGCCCCTCCTCTCTACCAGCAGTACCTGCAGGCAGTGAATCACATCAGCAGCAGAGGACAGGAAGAAAGACTGTCTGCGCAGAGAGCAGCTGTGCACACGCCCCTTGAATGGGGTTGTGGTGACAGATGGGTTGAAATAGTAGGTCGTGTGTGTAGATTGTGTTTCATAGACGATCTGGCAACTCGGGTTATGTCAGACAAACTATAAAACTTATGGATCCATGCATATGAGGATTATACATAATGAGGGTTGAAGGCCACACAAATTATAGGAGTTTCCAACAAAACGGGAGCACAGCAGGAGAGGGGGTGAAAATACCGGAAAAACCGGGAAAAACGGGAGTGTTTGGTATGTAGTATAGACTTGAGACTCAGTGCTAGTCCTCCCACATGAATCACACGCAGACCTTCTGAGTTCTTGACTGATGATACTCAAGTGTGACCTCAGTAAAACTCTTTGTATAACCTTTGACCTGTGTGATTACACAATTCTCCCCGCAGCAAACACTGGCCTGCTCCATCCTGACCGCTCTCCTCAGTGAGTTCTCCAGCTCCAGTAAGACCAGCAGCATCGGCCTCAGCATGGAGTTCCACGGCAGCTGCAAGCGTGTTTTCCAGGTTCGTTCCCCGCCTCACTTGTGTTTTTTGTTCTTACATGTTGTCCAGCATGTTGTTGACATGTCGATCTAGTCGCAGACAATCGCCTTCTCTGTAATGCATCACTTTTTATTTCCTGAATTCATCCATCCTTCTGTTCTTCTATGACTCCCCCATGTTTAGGAGGAGGGCCTGCGTCAGATCTTTATGTTGACCATGGAGGTTCTGCAGGAGTTCAGCCGCAGAGAAAACCTCAACGCCCAGATGTCGTCTGTCTTCCAGCGCTACCTGGCTTTGGCCAACCAGGTCCTCAGCTGGAACTTCCTGCCACCTAATCATATCCTTTCTTGGTCAGAGACTGACATTATTATACTTGGCTTGGAAAAATCAGGAACACAAATTTGAGGATTTCCAGATCTTGACACGTAGTTAAAATGGATTGAGCCAGGAAATATGTGACAGGGGAAAAAAACAGGTCAGTAACAGTTACTGACATTTTTGTCTCTCTTGGCATTTTCCATGAAACGATATTTTGTTGTTGTGAAGAACAGGGTTATTCTACAGACTGATATAGGAGTCACTTTTTTCTACACAGAAGCCACAGAATCAAATTCAGACAATCCAAGCGGTCTTATATCTGTAGTTTTTACCATCACTTCTATTAGTTTTGACAATATTTAACATTTTACAGCAATTAAATAACTGAAATCTGGACATAACTTTACAACAGCATCCAAAAGATCAGCACCAGAAAGCAGTCAGATGAGCAGGCTAGTTAACCCTATTATGTAACTTTAATATTTTAACATATTATTTACCATTTATTTGGAAGTTAAATTGAGTAGAAGTGAGTGTCCGTGTCTACTGTACTGACATTGTTTTAACTTCAACTTACTCAGAGGAAAGTAAGCTACAGTGAAATTAAGATTTACAACAATCATGTTCCTCAAATTGCTGCTTTCCAAATAATTAAAGATATTTGTTTATAATTTATCATCTCTCCATTTACATTGCTTGTTCTAATGGACCTAATTTGATGTTGTAAAGCATCTACTATTGTTGAACTGATCTCTATTTAATTTACTTTTAGATGATTAAAAGTACAAAAGACAAATTAAGTGTTGTCAAGGAAAATGTTAGTATCAGGACACAAATGTCTTGAACGTCCTCCTCACTTTGAAAATGTGGCAGAGGTTCAGGTTAAGAGAAGAGGGTCGTGCTAATGTCAGGATATTAAGTCAGTGGAATGTCTTCACAAGTGTGTTTGTTTGTGTTTACGTTTATATCTTTGCGTAAATGTACATGACTGTTTTGTGTAGATGAGTATGTGTTGTCTCTATAATGGCAAATCCATCCACATTGCTTCTCGTGTGTGTGTGTGTGTGTGTGTGTGTGTGTGTGTGTGTGTGTCTCTACAAATATGCGATACCAGGAATGCATATCTGTCCATCAGTTTTACTTTGTAGTTCGTCTCTTGTGCACACTTCCATATTATCTTTGCAGTTGGCCGCATTGTTGAGCGAACTTAGGAACAGTGTGTGTGTGTGTGTGTGTGTGTGTGTGTGTGTGTGTGTGTGTGTGTGTGTGTGTGTGTGTGCGCGCGCGCGCACGTGTGTGTGTGTGGCCGGGCTCATTACGGCCTAAATCCCAACCAGCCTGGCATCCTCTCTGCCTGTCTGAAGGGATCTGGAGTGGCGCTTGCTGCCAGCCAGGGCCATGTATCACTTTCAAAGAGGTGTCTGTGTGTCCATCCCCGTATCATTCCAGCAGCCCACCACCCTGCCTTGGCCCTCGGCTCCCCTTGGTATGCCTGGCACGATATGTGTGTGTTCTCAAAGATGCACTTTAAAGTCCTTTGTGTGTGTGTGTGTATGTATGTGTGCATGTTTGTATTAGGTGTACAGTGTAATTAAGTGTACAGTGTAATTGTGATTTATTGTTGTATGCGAATGGATGTGTAGCCACTAGCACAGTTTCCATACCTCTAAGGGAACTTGGGATATGAGGTTAAAGCAGGTTACTGTGGGCTTGAAAATGATCAAATATCAGATCTAGCGCCATCATTGGGTCAAAATTTTAACATGTCCATTACTTTGGTTTTTTACCAAATACCTGCAAAACTAACGACATGCTCATCAACCTCAGCTGTACTTTAGTGCTAACTAGCATGTTAGCATTCTCAGCCTGATTATATTCACATATTGACGTTAACATTTACCTCGTTTAGGTAGCATTAAGAATTAGTCATGGCGGCTGTCTGCAACCTGAAGACACCCTCACAAAGTCATTAAATAAATGTAAATGACTATGAAGGTAGCCAGATGATTCCTAAGTAACCTGAGGTCTCCCCATGGTACTAGTTGCATGAAAATAGATCTGTGATTGTCTGGTTTATTGATGCTGAGTTGTCACAAATCTTGAATGGATTGTCTCAGGCCATAGAAATAACATATAAATTCTCAAATGAAGTGCTGTTCTTGAAATTCTGTGTGCATGTGAGTGTATGTGAAGTCTTTAGTGTCTAGGCTGTTGTTGAAAAGGAGAACAGATTGATGAAGACCGCTGGGAAGCCTGAATGAGTGTAGCCGCCTGTCTGCAAGTGTCACAACACGCCTGTGCCTGTGTGATGTGATGCGAACGTATGCCAGTATGGGTGTCAGGGGGCCTCTCCTTAATTGCGTGGCTGACAGCCGCCACCTTTTACACACAAATACACACACTCACACACTCCTCAACCAGCTCAAAGAGCCTTTTTAAAACGCCTCCCTCCCTTTGACGAACCGAGCGGCATGCGTGTCATCTGTCCTCGCCGCCGTCTGAACCTCGGCCCTTTGGCTCTGGTGTCATCTGGTGGGTGCACGCTCCCCGGCGTCTGTACGACACCGTGTCACTCGGCACAAGGCTTGACACTGGCCAGGGTCGCGGTCAGGCCTTGAGGCTACGACGGCGGTCAGGTGCTGTAAATGGCTGTCCGAGTTGACAGATAGATCACCCCTCCATCCCTTCTGTTGCCTCAATGCTGCCGCGTTAACCAACATATTTGGATCTGTCTTGTGTTGTTTAGATGTCTTTGGCATCTGTGGGAATCTTGAGATTCATGTCTATCAAATGTGCTGCTATAAAAGCCGGTGGCACTTTGTTCTCCAGCAGTTTCCGATGTAGTTTTCTCCCACCTGTTGTTTTCTTCACCAGAAAGGAATGTGTAGATTTCACGGTATATCAGCTCACAGAAACTCAAGTTGTTTCAAATTAAAGCATGGCATTCACCGCCTCCTTCACTGATGAACTGCTGATTTAATTTCTATATCTCTCTGTTGACATATAAACTTTAGTCATAAGAGAGCAGACTTCTGCTGTTTGGAGTTTTTTCTTATATTTAAGTAGGCGTAATAAGCGGCATGAGGTTCTGAGCAGTAATTACCCCCAACAGCCTTATGAGGAGTTATTCTTGTGTCGAAGAGACGGCTGTCAGCCCCACACTTGCCTCGGCCTGGCTCAGTATTCTCATTAGCTGTTCAGGGGTCAATTTATAGGCATTTTGGCCCTCAGTTTAAGGTTAGGATTAGGAATGTGTAAGCTGATGCTGGATGTTTGCCTTGGCCCTGACCTGTATGGAGGATCTTCAACTACTACTGTCTAAACAGATGCTCAGGAGCATGTTCAAGCACGGGTAATATGCTGATGGACGTTGTGTTAGCACATGTATTTTCTGAATTATGTGAGATTTACAGTAGTTATCTTTGACACGTGTCCATTTTCTACTGTTTCGCTGCACTGATTCAAACAGACCAGTTCATGAAGGCTTTTCCATTTGCAATTCTAAACACTGACACTTAAATGTTTCAGGAGACATGGTGCATTTTACACTCGTCACGTAATTCAGACACAGCGAACAATAACAAAGGAGTTGGCATGAGCACCAGTCGCAATCATGGAGCACTTACCAACAAGAAAAAAGAAAAACAAATCATGAATCTCACAGATTGTCATTTTAAATGAAGGCAGTTGAATATTTATTATACTAATATTTTCCCCTCCAAGATGTCCTCATTTCTCTTCCTACAACCATTAATAAACATGTAATATGTTACTGGAATAAAAAGGAGGGATGCAGTGTATAGGTTAAACATCCAACACATATCCAACAACCTGAGGTCTGAATCACCACCTTTATACACAGATTATCACTTTCTCCTTCGGAAAAAAACAAGCTGGCATCGGATACCGTGGAATTATTGATATATGATTGGTTCAGTTCAGTAGAGGCAGAATTAATGACAACTGCTGTCTAAACAGATGGGGGCTAAACACTCGAAGGAAATGGGAAAGGAAAGGGAAGAGAAGGGAGGGGGTGGGCCAGTGAGGAGGTATTCCTGGACTGTTATTTCACATGGCGAGGCTGCAGGGGAGACTTAAGGCAGGATATATCACTTAAACCCTACCACGCGCCTTAGCATAGCGCTGCACTCCTCGCACAGCCGCTGGCAGACGCTCAGCCCAGTCTTCCTGTGCAGCACCACCATCCTCAGTAAGGATCAACCATAATGAATAGAGGATACAGGAGAAGCTCGCTAATCCACGACCCTCAGACACAAAGGTCGTTCAGGCTCGCAAAATGTTCAGATTACTGAGATAGTCCTGTTGTTGGGTATTTAAAGCAGTAATGAAAATATAATCAGGTTGATCTGTTAAGTGCTTTAAAAAAAATGGAAAGTGAAACTGGAAATGTTGAAGTGTGAAGTCAAATTAGATTAGTCGTAATCTAGTCGAATGGCTTGAAGGACCATACCAGCGGTATTGCATGATTTAGCTCATTTACTAATTATCACGTATACTTTTCATTACAGTTTGTAAACCATGCTTCTTTGTCTTTGAAATTTTATGGGTTTTTTTTACTGTTCCAGGCATCTATTGGACTCTTGAAACTTGCTTGAGCCTTGATTCATTTCTGTTAGTTACATTATTGTTTTGAGGTAACACAGCGCAGACTTTTCAAGTCAAATTGAATGACCCTGCATCAGTAAAGGTACCATTTTGTGATGCACTGTTTATTGCACTCTGGTAGAAAGTTATAATTATTTTCTCCAAAAAAGCTAAAATGAGATGTCCTCAATAAGGAGGTGAACAAAACACAGCCAACACAATTTCTCCAGAAAGACAGAGGGGAAAAAGAGCAAAAAACGTTTTTAAAAAAAATGTTTCAAGAGTCTGCTAATTGATTGTATTTACTGTACAAAAATTAATAGAAACCAGTAGCAACCAGAAATAGTTTGAAAAATACATTCAAAAATGTAAATCTGGATTGAATGCATTGGAAAATAGTCTGCAAACGTTTGAGCTTTAGTTAAGGAACTAAAACATGGTGCAAACATGCTGGTTTTGTCCTTTTTAACAACCGTTTTGTGACAAGTGACACAAATCAAATCCGTGATGGCACTGAGCATGTACTTTCTGAACTTTTTAATTAATGGGTAATCCACTTTTGGTAGCATGCGGTACCAAAATCAACACCCACAAAAATTACAAGATTAAGATTTTGTCGTCGACATATTTTGTTTGGTTTTGCGGTCAACATAATTCAGCGTCTCTTGTGCATTCAGAAAGGGCTCAGCCCACATTTGCTGTTTTGTAACCATGTGGTTAGTTTATGCATAGCAACGCATTGCTGAATTACAACCCATGAAGGAAAGAATGATGACTTTTTATTGCAACTATGTTCCCCGACGCTTTGAAGTGGAGCCGTATGTCGATGCACACTACCTGGGCTAAGGTTAACATGCAAAACCATAAATACTGGACGGCCGAGTGTCTGTTACTAAAGATGAGAAGGTGAAAGAGGTCTGTGGTCAAAATGAAAAATCAGGACAGGAAATTAAACTTGAAATGTTGTTTCTCCGGCTGGTGGATGAGACAAACCTAGCAGTAGCAGTTTTATTGGCATTTGACCGGTGGCTGGTGTTAATTAAGGTATTACAGCATGTGTTTATATGTCTATGCTCTTGCAAATTTGGCAACTGCGCGTGAGAACTAAGGCTGTGTGAATCTTTTCTCTTGTGTTTTATTTAAAACTCTTGTGGTCAGTGGTTTTGCATTTGCCTGTGTATTAGGTCAGTCCAATGTGTTTGTGTGTTCTTGTGTGTGTCTGTTTATCTGTCAGTCCGTCATATCTCTCCAGTGGAAAATTGACGTGTCACATTAGTTATTCTTGAGCCCGCTGGAAGGGTTGAGATAGTAGCAGGTGATGTCTTTTAAAAACCCACCAAACCACAGCCACATGTCCTAGTCACTCCGCATACATTACTCATCCTTGAAGCATGTATACCCCACACACACACACACTCACACACTCTCTCTCTCACACACACACACACACACACACATATATACAGCTTAAAATGAAGCCACAGAACAATCAGGAGAAGTAGTTTAAACTTTAATTTTAGATCATGTAATTTGTTTTCAGGGCAGCATATAAAGGTTTTGTAATAGTCACAGAACTGTGTGATGTTTAACTTAGAAAAACACTTGTGAATAAGTGGAATAATTACTACACAGAAACACATCAGATCTATGTTATTACCTACATGTTATGTGGTGAATAATTAGTGAATTTGGGAACTATGTTTTGCTAATTTGCCAGCAGCCTTCCTAACTCTAGAAACATTTTCTGGCATCAGGCAGTTTGTAGTACTCTACTGTCACTCAGCCACTTTGATGCTAAAGGTCATCTTATCTTCTAGGCTAAACGGTACAGAAGTAAACATGTTTCACCTCAAGTCCTCATTGTTCCCTCTTAAATGTTTGAAATTCCATTATCTAAACTCAATGCCTGAATAGTCTTCAATACAATTTAAATATTGTGTTTAACATATTTAAAGAGCTGTGTTTTTAGAGGTCTCACAGATGATGAGCTTTCTTTGTGCGCTAACCTTTTGGAGAAATAAACCCAGTCAAGCAGAAAATTTGAAAATGTTTTTTTAATATTGAAATTGCTTTTCATTTCTGCTCTTAATTTTATCCAAAAGGTTTCAAACATTCTTTAATCTATTTCGATGAAACTCTCCCTTTTTTAATCCCCTTAAATTTGAGTGTTTGCATCTTTTTTGTTGTTAAAAACCTGTCAGACCCGTCTTATGTCTCTGTCCGGCTGCGTTAAGCAGTCGATGTCGTTGTGTAGTTATCATTCCTGAGGTCTCTTGTGAGTTTTCTCTCAGTCATATGATCTTTAGGAGGGTTTGTACAACCTCTGTCACCAAGGTGGTCCCTCCCAAAGGAGACGGCCTCTGTCTGCAGGCTGCGAGACTGGCTCAGTCCCACTTGTTCTAGAAGTTAATATCCACTTGCTCTTTTACTTCCCCCCCCCCCTCTTGTATCTTTCCTGCCTATTTTATCTTCGTCTGAATGCTTAACATGCAGGGATTTGATTTAGTTCATAGAAGTCTTTATTTAACCTGGTTAATTTAGTAAAATCAACATCAAGACAGACGTGAAAGTTGTAAATCAAGAGTACTTAAAAGCAAGCGAAAGGAGGGAAAGTACAGAAAGTATAAAAAAAAAAATACAGAAACATAAAATTAGTCATATCGTAGCATACTCCTTACTTATTCTGATCTCTTTCTCATTCCCTCTCCCTTCAGAAAAGTTCAGTTAGAGGTCTTCTGCCTCACCACGACTATTTTTAACAAGGCCTGAAAGCCAAGCATTGAACGGACACACATACACACACACACAATCCCACAGACCCTTAGACAGGTGCCAACTTTTGTGCCGAAAAGTGTACTGTGGTGTGTTGTTGTGGGGTGTGTGCATGGGGAGTGACTGTGGGCTGGTGTCGGAGCAATGCGTGACCTCGCCGGCCTCTGCCGCTGTTTGGCTTTGATCAAACATTCCTCTGGAAGTTTCCCCCTCCTGCTGTCACCGAGCCACAGGATAGTGATACAGTTTTGTGTGGGTAATGGAAGACAGAAAGAATGAGATGGTAATTTTTTTTTTTTTTTTTTTTTTTTTTTACAAGCATCAAGCTGCAAATCAACATATGCAGAATATATTGAAACATAACCATCACAAATTAACATAAAGATTGTAATTACTGGTAGTAAGTGTAACAGAATGATCCTTTTATCCAGTATCCTGGATAGAAAACAATACAATAATTCATATTCCACTGAGCCACATGTTGTCAGTCATAACAAACTCATGCTGTGCAGCCAGACATAGTTGAAAGCCACAGCACTTTATGTGATCTTTATTGAAGATTTCAAAGTTTCTAAAGATACCAGATGAGTCGGGTTGAAGTTTGGAGAAATGTATATAAAGTGACAGGCAGGAAATTTATAATATTTCTATTTGATGGAGTGATGCAGCCATAAAACATATTGGATTTTGGGTTTGAATTAGAGCTAAAACAATTGAGTAGTTAATCGAAAATAAATTGACAACTATTTAGCACATCTATTAATAGTTTATGTAAAAAATGCTTTTAACTTGTTTATTGTGAGAATTAGCTGCTTTATTTGGGTTTTTAACTGTCAGTCAAAACAAGACATTTGAAGACGCACTTTTCACATTTCTATAGACTAAACTATTAATCAAGAAGATAATTGGCAGATTCAGTGATAATAGAAATAATGGTTAGTTGCAGCCCTAGTTTGAATATCTCAGTCAGTGTAAAAACTATACTGTAGCTTCAACCTGGTACAAAATATGTCCATGATACTGTCAGACAGAGTGGAATAAGATTTTGCTGTTTTCCAACCTAAAAGCTGCTTAACAGGAAATAAAGGGGGGTTAAGAAAGTATCATGACTAACGAAGGGGTCAGAGGTTTGTAAAATGTCCTGAGATTGTTTTGTTGAGTCATGTGACGGAGGAGGATTGAGCGAGGAAGGGAAGAGAGTTTTGAATAGCTGGGCATAGAAACGTTTCTGTAGTAAGGTAAGATTGAGAGGAGCGTACGCTTTGAAGACTAGGAGCTAAGTTTTTTTTTTCTGAGTGAGGAAGGACTTGTGAAAGTGGTTCAAAGAAAGGAACGAAATTTTGATTGGTGTGTGTGAGAGAGAGAGAGCGAGGGTTTGTTCTTGGTGAGCCAAGGAAAGAGCATGTTGTGAGTGTGTGTGTGAATAAGTATTGAATGACGGGAAGTGTTGTGGCTGCGTAGGGAGAATGTGTGTGTGTTGTGGGTTTGTGAAAAGCTTCTTGTGGGTGTAGAGAAAGTCTTCAATAAAGAGAAGAGAGAAAGTGTGTTGTGGGGGCATAAAGAAAGAGACTTGTTTAAAACAAAAAAAAAGAAAAGAGCTGTTTTGAAAAGGATTAAGATGAAAAAGTCTTTATTGCTTTTAGAAGAGACTGAGTGTGTGTGTGTTGTGGGTTTAGATGGAGTCTTAAATAAGGAGTGTGTTTCGTATGGGAAGAGAGACAGCATCTTGTGAAGGGTAAAGAGAGATTTGGGAAGTGGTCAAGAGGAGAAAGGGAGTGTTGGCAAAAGAGCAAAGTGTGTAATAGAAGTTTTAAGTGTTGGAATGTGTGTTATGGGGGCAAAGAGAAGTTGCTTTGGTCTTGGAAAGCCTTCAAGAGAAGAGACAAAGTGAGTGGTGATTGGCTGAGGAGGGAGAGGGAGTGTTTCAGGGCAGTAAGGAGTCTCGAGGACATCTTGTAGAGGAGTGGACTCAGAGGCAGAGCAGCGCAGATTGGCTGCAGCGAGAGTGTGTCTTGGGTGTTTAAGGTCTTGAGGAAGCAGAGAGGAGAAATCTGAGTGTGCAAAAGAGAAGAGTGCTGGTAGGAAGAGAGGTGAACAAGAGGACAAGAAGGCAAAAGGGTGTCAGTGGAGGGTAAAGACTGGAAAAGACAAAAAGCTGGAGGGAAAGGAGGAGAGGGAAAAGAGGCTTTAACGGTGAGAAAGAAAGCAAGAGTTTCTTTTGCGGGTTGAAAACTGGCAGATGAAGAGCTGACGAGGGAGAAAGAGAAGTGAGGGAGGACAAGAAAACAAAGCAACAAAGGAGGGGAGGGTAAGAGAAATTAAAGCTTTTTGCGTAATAAAGATCCACAGAGGTAATGAGAGGGTGAGTTAGTTAACAAGTGACTAAGAAGTTTCTGCTGCGAGCCACAAGAAACCCAAGACCTGCCACAGAGACCAAAATACCCATTGAGAAGGGAGCGTAGTGACAGGAGCTGCTGTGTTTTTGTGTGTGGCGCTCCTCCTCATCTTCCTCCTCCTCCTCCTCCTCCTCCTCCTCCTCCTCTTTCTCATGCTGCTGTTGGCCTTAACTGGCGGCGGGTCACTGGGGCGCCACTACATCGCCATGTTCGAGGCCACGCAGAACGTCACGCTCAAGCCTACGGAGTCCTGGAGGGAAGCGCTGCTGGACACCCGCGTCATGGACCTCTTCTTCACTGTAAGTATCTTGTTTGTCCTTTTTGTTTTTTATTTGTCTTTCGTAGTTTATCTGCAGGTCCTGAGAATTATTTTCACATCGTTTTAAAATTAAAAAGTGTTCAGTTTCCATGTTGCGCTTTTTTTTTTTTTTTTTTTGCACAGTTTTTCACAGCGGCTTTGATTTTTCATTTTCAAACGAAGTCTTCCGTTTCATTTTAAACAGCATTGCAAGGGTAAAATAATTCAATTTAATTGAATCTACTTGAGGAAACTTGCAGACGCCTTGCTTCCTGACATACTGTATGTTTAGTTTTGTCAATTAATCTGCATTTATCTATCTAAATCCTTCTGTTTTCCATCCATTCATCCATATCCTTCTGTCACAGAGGTCGCTCTTCAGATTTTTTATCCCAAGTCAAGGTCTTCCTGTCTCATACTTTTCCATTAGAGATTTCTTGTGTCCTGCTTTCCCCTTACTACTACTTCATTTTATTTTTTTTCCTGACTTCTAGCTGGTGGTTTATTTATGATAAACAAAGAGAGACAGTTTGCCTTTTCATGTAGGGCAAAGAAATGTCACTTGACCTCGTCTTTTTGGCACATCTAAGTTTTTACTGGTTTTGTCGGTTTCCTGGACGCTCCATTAAGTAGATTTATGGGTGCTTTGCAGTGGGGTCGTGTTATTGTGTTACTGTTAGAGGACCGCCCAGTGAAGTAAATGTGTATTTTTGTGCAGTGACTTGTGTGTTTAAAGAGGCGGCCCACGCTGGCTAAGTAAACGGTGTGGAAGAGAAGTGTGGAACAAACCAGTCAGCTCTTCTTCCATTCAGCATCTATCCAAACCCTCTGGCTGTACATCGCCCGATACTGCTCCACTACCCAACCTCTCAGCTGTCTACCGCCGTATACTGCTCTGCCCCGGCCTTTTTACTACCACTACCTGCTCCGCTATCACAACCACCCACCTGTCTTCCACCCGTCTACTCCACAGCTGCACTCGTTGCCTCGGGTCACCAAATACTGCTACACTACCTAAAGCACGTCTGTCAAATATGAATTGTTGCTGCACTAACCGAGCCCTCTATATATTACCAGATGCTGCTCCATTTCTGATATTCCTTTTGCCAAAAGCTTCTTTCCAGTGAATGCTCAGTCACTATAGCTCTTTTTCTGCCAAGCACAGCTCCGCTACCCCTTACCTTTTTATCTGTCTGCTGCTTCACAGCTCTACTACTTCCGTATCTATTTCCAGATTGTCCTGCCTCACTCTACCAACCGCATGCACGTTGCCAAAGTCTGATCCACTCACATACATTTGGGCCCTGACACTAACAACACGGAGCCAAGCAAAACAAAAAAATCATCTTGTCAGTTTATCTACCAAGTATATGACGAGTCTGTTTGATCAGAGGAGTGCAAATACACATTACTCAGTAGTTATTTTCTCTCATGCATGCACAGAACATATTGTATAAACAGTTCAGCGATCAGCTAGCTGTTTGCTGTAGGCTTTGAAATTGTCTCGATGTTCTCAGGGCTCTAAATCTTCTGCTACTAAATACTACTGTACCACACGTTCATTACTAAATACTTCTTCCTCCAGCACCATCTCTACCTGGAGTCTTCGTGAGGCTTAACTCAGATTCAGAGAGACAGAGTAAGTCCTGTGACTAGTGTTATTAAAGCTGCTGGTCTCTTGAGTTTTACCAAACATAATTTCGTCGTACGCCTACAATGATGAATGAAGTGTCTTCTTCTTTTGTTATTAAAAGCTGTAAGTTGCTGGCTTGATTTGTGTTCGACTTTATCAGGAAGTAGTGTTAAATAACGGGGTAGTAGTTTTTGTGTTCATCCCATGAAGTGCATGTAATGTTTGACAGATGCTGGAGGGAAGCTCTGGTTTATATGTCTGTTATTGCTTTTTGAATAACGACTTTAGAAAACATGTTTCAAGCACTTTATTTTGAAGTATTTTTACCTCCTATTGCTCTGTAACACACCTGCTTATCTTCTGTGTTTGAGAGAGCCTTCTCTTTGAATATGGAATCACATGTTTTTAAGTTGTAAAAACACTTTTAGTAAGATGCAGAACAAACATGGTGCACGTTGTAAGATCATTCAATCATTTCATAATGATTTTTTTAAGGTGATGGATATTTATATTGTTGGTTGAATGTGGCTTGTTGGTTTAAGACATGCTTTTTGCAGCCCAGCTCCCACTGTTATCAGCTGTGGTTTGTCTGAGCTGGTGCTGTTTCTCTGTGAATAAAAAGCTCCTCAGGTGTCTCTGTTGCTGTTTGACTTTGTGGTTATCTGCTTTATGCACCCCGTCTGGATTAAATGGACAAAACAAAGCTACTGTAGAGATGAACAAACATGTATTCTCTGTACCAAATCTAAAGCTGTTTCTGCTTTGATTAAGTGCCATTTTGATGACTGTTTGCATACTTGGCCTTCAGTGGGACTGGTTGGGGGGGTGAATGCAGTGAAATGCAAGAAATGGTAACAGTAATTGTGTTTTGTTGGGCACTCTGTAGATGCTTATTTGCAGTTTTTTCCACCCCTGCGCCTGATATTTATCACTCATTGACACTATAAATGTAAGCCTTTTTCATGCAGCTGAAAATGTTTTCTGTCTGATTGCTTTGTGAATTTAGTCATAACAATCATCAATAACTGGAATTGGCTTCAAGCAGCGGCTGTAATCAGGGGTCTGATATACAAAGCACAGAGTCCTAATCAAGGATTGAATTGGCCAATCCCGGCAGTTTGGCATGAATAAAAATTTCTGCCATCTTTCGGTTGGTTCTTGTTGCTGCTGGAATCTGCAGGATGTGTTTTGTGTTGGTTTCAGTTTTCAGGCCTCTAGTCTCATCTCTTGCTCTGGTATTTCTAGTAGCTCAACTGTTTGTTATTGTAAGGCTGCTGTGGCACTGTCAGCTGTCTTTGTGTGTGTGTTGTGTGCATTTTTGTGTGTGTTGGCACATATCTGTCTCTGGGGGACCGTGTCAATCTGAGCTTGTGTACTGTATGTGTTTGTGTGTATGCTCTGCATAGATCTATGTTGTACCTGTTTCCATGTATAGTATGTGTGTATGTGTTTATTTAATTTAACGGGGTCCTCTGCTGTCTCAGCTGCTGTGTCTCCTCAGCTGTGAGGGGTAACGTGCTGGCCAGGGTGTGTGTGTGTGTGTGTGTATGGAGGGGGTGCACAGAGACACGCGCCATCAGGGTCACAGTCCACAACAGACCAGTGGCAGGATTAGAGCCCGGCCCCAGGATTAGGGGCCCCTGTTAACAACCACAGTAACCCAGCACCCATCACACACACACACACACACACACACACACACACACACACACACACACACACACACACATCACCCTGTTGAGGGTCTCTGGGGAGTCTGTGTCCCTCTGTGTGTGGGTGTCTGTCACTCTCCCATTAACTAGCTCCAGCACTCTCTGATCACACTGATTAGTGTTTTGAACTAACAGGAAGCTGCTGTTAGTTTCTGCAGCCACAAGGTTTGATTAGTGATCAGAAACTATGACTAGAAACTTCACATCACACATTTACATGTTTTTCATTAAAAAAAAAGAAAATAAAGAATAATTCCATTTTATGACAACTTGGGTTTTATTTCTGTAGTTTTACCATTATTTCCATCAGTAATAAAAACTGTTGGACTGCTGAGACACAGGGACATCACTGCAAAAAAGAAATTTGAGGGGGAAAGAAACATGAGCAGTCAGATGATAAGACAAAAAAGAGAAGAGATAACAAAGGCATACATTGAAATTATGACCCAAATTGTTCATCATTGTTTACAGACCAACGTTCAAACTTGACCTTCCGTACTTGCTGTAGTTGCGGGATTATTACCAACATTGTGGATGTGATCACTTCTTGTTGGATCTTCAACTAAAGTTATTTAGGTAATCAGATCGTATGACCGCTGGTCGTGTCACTCTTTGTCATAGGAATGTTTTTGTTGTTTGTTTTGTGTTTTGGGCATTTTATTGCCTTTATTAGATAGCTGACAGTGGAGAGATGAGAGTAGAGAGAGATGGGGAATGGCATGTAACAAAGGTCCCCAGCTGGACGGGAACCGGGGCGGTTTAAGTTTGTGGTGAGTGCATTAATCCCTAGGCCACCTGGCCGTTGTAGCGATGTCGCTATGCTCCCAAATATCAGCAATTACAATGGTGAGTATATTGTTACCATGATCATCATCATAAAAATTAGACCTAAGTTGTAATAAACTGAAATTTTCCTTTAATTTGCAGGATAGCAAAAAACAATTAAGCTAGCTCACTCTCCGCTATACTTGGCCAATGATTGGGACAGAGGCGGGCATGAGAGGAGCCATTAGCCCCTATTAACCATCTAGATGTTAGATGATGGATCAAACATGATTAACATTATCAAGATTCCAGCTCAGTCTGCGAGTTCATTTACAATGATCCCATTGAATCTACAAACCAATGAGTCAGATCATTATTAACAGCTATCAGTCCCAACCAGGCTTGAGGCCAGCATTTCACCTCAGACTGACAGGATGAGCACATATTGTGGAAATCAGCTTAGTAATTATGCAGCGTGTAGCAGCCATTTTGGCAATCCACCAAGTGTCATTCTGGCCCTCAAGGTTTCATCTATTTTCCACTTCAGCTGGTGACAGCTACGGCTCTGAGATTCAAAGAAGGAGCGTTTGAAGATGGATGAAGGGAGTAGGAGAAGGACAAGAGATGGGAAGAGAGTGAAAGAAAGAAGAGTTGGAAGAAAAATCAAGACGAAAATGAAACAAGAGGCGCCTAAGAGGTGTAGAAGCGGACATAATTCTACGGAGATAAGGAAAAAAAGATGGAACAGAGATATACAATTTAGAGAGAGAGTGAAAGGAGAATGCAATTTTCAAGACAGTGAGACAGGGTTTAGGAATAAATGGACCGTGGGAGATTGAAAAGGTACTAGAACTCGATGATTGTTGGCTTCCTTCAAGATAAAAACCACTCTGCTTTTGTCCTTTTAACACCTTGTGATCACAGCGCACATCCCCACTGCAAAAAAAAACACACACGCAAACTGAAACACACACCAAACGTCTAATTTTGGCCTCATCATCATATTTTTTTTGTCTTTAGTTTAGCTTCAGTATGGCTGCGAGTCATTAGAGAGCAGCATTTAAATTGTGATTGAGTGTGTACACAAACGCACGCAACCGTGCAGTACTGTCAGACACATCTGGTTTATTTCATCCCATCAAATAGACATGTGCATACACACTACAGTAACATTACAGACACACTTACACACATTCACACAGTTTATACATAAGACTAGTACACATCCACAATTATACTCACGTTGACAGACACTACACACTCGCACTAATGTTTGTACGTCTATACTTCTGATCACCTTCACTGACGTAATACATTCCCTTACCTTGACTCTGACAACTATACTGTATGTCTAAAGCTGAATTCATATTTGTGAGGTTGCGCCGTAGCAACTGTAGCAGACATCTCCCTCCTCAGAAGTGTAAGTACATGTCAAGGCTACGGCGGCAAGTTTCTGACGCCAGTAAAGCTTGTTGAAAGCGAAGAGAACACGAAAGTCAAGATAGGCTCAGTTATCTGCTCTGTTTCACATCTAGCACTGCAAAACTTCGGCCCACTTGTTGCCCTTTATTACAGCGAATGAAAGAATGTAAATACAGCACAGAATAGTGTCATAGTCAGTAATGAGCCTTCCCACTCTTATGACACAGTGACTGGAAGAATGGAGACACAGTTACAGCTCGGTCACATACGTAACTTCCATGTAATGTTGCGGTGGTGCTGCGATTTGGTGAAATCCGATGCTATGCTATAAATCAAAACCTGCACTGTAGGTATAAACCTACACTGTAAATCCACCTCTAATCCAAACCCTAATCTAAACATCGTTCTAACCATAACCCCAAAGCCCTCGTCTCAACTCTCACTGTTTTTTTTTTTGTTTTTTTTAAGAAGAAGAAGTGAGAAATGCACAGTATATAATCTGAGACTATAAAAAATCTGTCAACAGAGTGAGATATTGCTATGCCGTTGACACCGAGGTAGCTATTCCTGTAATATCTCTGGTTGTATCAGCCTATTGTGAGCAATGTTGCAAATCAGCGAGGAGGTCTGCTTGATGGCGATATTGAAGCATTTTTGCAACAATCGTGATTCGATTAAGCACCATTACACTCACTGGATTTCCCGAAGACACTCCCATGTGGTTGAATTTCCCAAATGTACTATATTATGATTTATAAAGCTATCTAGTCCTCACAAAGATAGAAGTACAAGAGCGCGCACACACTAAAGCATTTTGTGTTTGCCCAGTAAACACAATCAGTGTGGAGTGCAGGGACTGATGAGGCTGCAGCAGAGGCTGATTCTCCTCTGACCCGGCCTGCAGGCACACTGTAACCCAATCTGAGAGACAGAGAGGGAGAGCGATGGTGGAAAAGAGTGAACGAAAGACAATAAGTTGGAAGCGCAGTGTTGATTTGAAAAAACAGAAAGATGAGCCTCTGAGCCCCCCGAGGAAACAGACACCAGGCTTTGTCTCCTTCTATAAATATCATTCCTCATTCTCCCTGCCTTTCTCTGTCTCCCACTCCCCTCTCTCTGTCGCTCTGTCTCCCCTCTTTTTTCCCCCTCTCTCTCTCTCTTGATCTCTCATCTTCCTCATCATCCTTCTTCCTCCACTCTCTCCTCACTGTCCACCTGTCTTTCTCCTTCCCTTCGTTCCCTTTTATTATCTCATTTTTCATATCTCCTCTTCTCTTCAGTGGTTCTCTCCCTCATTACTTATCTCCCTTTATTTTCTCCCCATTTATATTCCTTCTCCTCAACAGGGCTGTGTATTGAACCACAATATTTCTTTGCTACCAACCAAAATGTGTCTGTGGTAGGGCTGGGGTTCAATAGTATTCTATTGAATCACAATCCTCCTTGGATCTGCTTTTCAAATCCCTTATATGTGTTCTAGCTTTCAACATTTTTAAATAACATAAGTAATAAATGACTAAACTCAAAGAATCACTTCATCTTTAATCAGCTTTTTTGGCTGAGCAAGTAGAATCACTACAGATTTGAATTGTAGATTAATGAATGTTCACAACATTTAACTACATAATGAAAAGGAGACGAGCAGTGTAAGGTATGAAATATGTATCTGACACATTGAAATAACAGGTGTAGTCTTCTTTTTTCAGCAGAGCTTATTTTTCATGACCTACTTGCTTCAAATTCTGGACACCATGGTGCAGAACTATTACATTCATCTTTCAGCTTAAATTATTAATATATACATAAAAGTTAAATTGGGAGATTCTGCTCCTGAAATTGATGTGACGAGATCAGTCAAAGGGGGTTTGACCAGAGAAGACTCACTACCCTGTTGGTTTTTGTTGAACAACCAATTCACACAGTCCACTTACAATCATAGAGGGGAACAATCTGTGACTGAGTACAGTCACCAGCTTCCAGAGGGCATCATAAAGCATGACATAAAGTACAGTCCACTGCCAGAGCAAACATAATCAGCACTGAATTAGCAACTATGACAATGGCACAAACAGCAGCAACTAATGCTCCGCTGACACCAAATCCATTGATTAATCAGTGTGCAAAATCTGCTGTCATCCAATCTGCGTTCTCAAAATATTTCATATTGTTGTATCTTGTTCTCTCTCCTTCCATCCATCCCACTCCCCTCACACTCACACACACTCACTCACACACACACATGCGTTGTGTATCTCTAACTATAGTCAGACTCAAGGCGACTGACATTACTGGCATCGCATGGATCATTCGCTAGTGCAGCTGCTTTTTCAGAGCTCGCGCTGTTCAATCCTTTGGCCTTGCGCTGCCTCTCCCACCCCTCCTTCTCCCTTTCTCTCTCTCTCTCACTCACTCACCCGGCAACCCCCCTTTTCCCCCCTCCTCTCGCTGAGCGCTTCCAGAGGATGACTTCACGCTCTGGAAGAGGGCAGCAGCAGCACCGAAGGACTACAGTGGCTACGCTACGTTAGCATCTGAGATCTCTTCCCAGGCAGCAGTGTGGCATACGACCAACCAGGCACACCAGCTGGAGAGCAGAGAGAGAAGAGGCAAGAGGAGTGGGGAGAGGCAGAGAGAAAGAATTTTGGTGGAGGAAGTAAGAAGGGGCGAGGATTTGAGAGGAGGAGGAAGAACCATCGAAGAGAGGGAGGTTGAAAGTTTGATTGCTTCTGTAATGGAGCCATGCGCTGGCATAGTTTGTAGAGCCACTGAAGAAGCATTCACTCTGGATTTAAGAGGATGACAGTTCGAGAAACAAGAGAAGAAGGAAGAGTGGAAAGAGCGCGGACTGGCTGAGAAGAGAGCCACAGCTCACAGGAGGAAAGCAGTTGAGCTCCAGACGTCCGCATAGTACCGTCAGTGGAAACACATGTTGCTGAGAGGCTGTGATGACTCGCAGCGCTATTACTGCTTCTATCTCGCTGTATGTGTGTGTGTGTGTCTGGGTCTTTGTACACAATTGAAACCAACAATGCCTCTTCCCTTGTCAGAGTGTGACGGCTCAGCATCGACAAACCCCCAAATCCCACAACTGAATGGCTGCTCAGAACTGAGATGAGACTGAATCTAGCAGACCTTTCCCATCAGGAGTCGGATCTTTCCTCTCCGGGTTTGATTGAGGCTGTCTGTGCGCTCAGACGAGCTCAGCGACTGTTTGTTTGAGACCGGGGTCACAGTATCTGACAGACGTGTTGAAAATCAATTCGCCATTTTGCTGCGCCTCAGCTTGCTGGGTGGTGGGTTACACCAGTGAGTATTAATCCTGCCTGGTATCAGCGGATCTGTTTTTGAAAGTGGTGACAGGAGGATGAGGCAGGTTCATCGTTTCGTTCTTGGCCTGTGACTTTTCTATTTCAAAGTGGTATTCTTTGCAGTTTAATTTCAATGACACATCAGGGCAAAATGAACATTTCTAGATTAAATTCCCTCCCCGCACTGTGTTCAGGGGATGTTAATCTGCTTCAGTGCCCAGTCAAACTGGGAGTCATTTGTTTGACATGCTCTGCTCTGTACAGCACATGTCCTGTGTTTTCCTTTGAGGAAAAAATAAGAAACTAAAAGAGAGAAATTTATATTAGATTTTTTTGGCTTCATGGTAGGAGGAATATAATTAGTTCTCTATGTAGATGATGACCTTATTTCCATACAACCAATCAAATCTTGATTGTGATGTTCAATCATAGGCAGAGCAGACATCACACTGAGCCAGACGGCAGTTCTGCACATTAGCTCGTTGAATGAGCCACCAAACAAACATTCACTGTGGAAAAGTGCACTGAGCTGCTCAGCTGCAGCGCATTAAACAGGATGTAAACATTCCTGCAAATGTCACTTTGGTTCATTTAGATGCCTGTGTTGTCCTTAGTCTTTAATGCCACCGCTAACAAAACACCGTCTGCCCATGACATGTAGGCTGCAGCACAATTTTATTTAATTTGTCTCTTGTTGCTCTGCCAGTGCCACCAGAACTCAGCCTGCCCGCTGCTGTCAATCAAACACAGACACTGACACGCCCCTCCAGCGGAGTGAGAAGAAAAGGAGCCTTTTTAATATTTTCCCAAGAAACCTTTTTTTTTCTTTTTTAGAAATAAATAAATACTGTTAACAGTAAATTAAAAAAAAACACATTGACATTATTTTGACTGCAAAAAGGAATGACTAGATGTGATTTCAGTTGGACTCAAAAGGCAGAAGATGAAGAATAATTTAATATATCTGATCTGCATGTGTCATAATTCATTCACCAATCCTAAATGTGCACATGCTGCCACAAGCTAACAGCTTTGTATGAACAGACCTCATAATCATGTTGTGTGCTTGAACTTGTCGGGAGAGTCAAGCAGTAATTTTGAATGTAGGTGTATTTGAGATGAAACTGCACTTGAATTTTAAACACATATTTTAAATCACATTTAGTAATTTGCATATTAATTTAAAACTTTAATTTCAAATGTAGAGATTAAACTTCTGAACTCAGATTTTTAACCCAGATCACAAAAAATAAGAGGGCTCGATTCAAATTTAGAATCAACAATACAAATTCAGACCCAGACAGCATAAGATGCCAGTTAATTCTACAGACCTTTTTTGGAAAATGATACAGTTGGCACAGAGGACCCAAGGAGACGTGTTTAAACAGTCTGGTTGTCAAATGTCTCCTTGCTGAATAGGTTGCTGCTCTGTAGGTGATCATGTTCTCTGACTTGTGTGAAGCCATTACAGATGTTTTCTCTGAGTAAACACCACATGTGTCAAAGCTTTCACTTTCACATTTTTAAAAGCACCTTGCTCAATGTTCATGCTCATTTTTCTGTAAACATTCATTTTTAGCTTATTCTAGTGTTGTCTTTTATATAAGGCACTGTAGGTGGGAATGTCGGCTAGTTGCTTTGCAGTCATGCACATAACTTTACTTGACAATTAGCCTTTTTATTAAGAAGGAACTTAGAAGAATTGCAGAAAGCTCTGATTTCTTTCCTCTTGTTTTCTGTTCTCATGTTGCAGGTGGACAAGAAGACAAGACTGAAACTATCTGGGGTTTTTTGGGTTTTTTTTCCAGTGCATTGTAAAGTGACTCACAATGTGCAGGAATCTCTCCACTTTTTAGTCCATCTGTCCTTTTCCACTGCACTTATCACCAACAGTGCCGTTTCATTCAAACTACTAAAGTTCAACCCTTGACTTGATCCGAGTCCCCTTCTTTACCTGGTGAACACAAGAGAAAAGAACACAAACTGAGACAGGAATGTCTTCTCTTCTTATCTTCCAGGTGCACAGGAAGATTCGGGAGGACTCTGACATGGCCCAGGACTCTCTGCAGTGTCTGGCCCAGCTGGCCTCCATGCACGGGCCCGTTTTCCCCGACGAGAGTGCCCAGATCTCCTACCTGGCCCACCTGGTGGAGGGTCTGCTCAGCATGATCAACGGGTCAGTGTGTCACCGTGCTGGAAAACATTCAGTCTGTCACAGCGGCTATAGCGGTGGTAGATATAGCAGCAGAATGCATTATCACTATTCATACAGGTGTCATACTAGTAACAGTATACGTAGTAGTGTAAGGGCTTGTGTTGTGGTCGTAACAAACTGTAACAGTAGCAGAGCCAGTTGTAAAAGAAATGGACTTAGTTGTGGAAGTATTATTAGACACTCAGTCATACCGTATGTTCTAGATGAAGAGTTGTTAGACAGGAGACTTTGCTGTCACCCTGGTTGATTGTCTACTCAGCATTACTGTGTCAGTCTCTCCCAGCAGTATATTAATATAAGCTGTTGTAATATCAGACTAGATATCATGTGTTATTCTGGTTATTATAATATGATAATATAGGTTGAATTGTTGTTTCTATGAAATTACAAGGTTGTTCTTGCAGAGTACTGATTATTATTTGGCATCCTATTTAAATTATGTGCTTCAGTTTGCTCATTAAGCAGTGATGGTGTTTGTCACTGCGGTGACTACGGAACCCTTTCTACATTTGATTTTCATGACTGAATGAGCACAGTGTAACTCTAACAGGTGAAATGTGAGGTTGTGTGAAAATGTAGCTCATTTATTTTGAATGGTGTTAGTCCAGTTGTCAACACAGAAGGCTCAGGCAAAGAAAAATTAAAAAAAAAAACGCTGGGTCGTCTGGCAAAAGAGCCGCTGGCAACACAACACATCATCAAGCAAGGCACTGCGGTGGCCAATCACTTTAGAGGTCTTCATAGGTCCAAAATGATAACCTGACCCGAAACGGACCTGTGGAAAATCTACCTGAACCTGATGTGCATAAATTATCAAAAAAGAGACCCGACCTGAGCAGGACCCAAGCACTGCCAGGCCTGACCCGAATAGATCCGAACATAACAGACCTGATCCAAAACGCAGTCGACCCGAACAGAGAGAACACAAACACCGACAGCAGCCTGATGCACTATCACTTAATTCCATCAATTCACAAGCAGCCGTGGTAGGAAAGAGCAGCAATATTATAATAGCAATGACCTAAGAATCAATGTAAAGTCATTGAAGCATATAAACAAATGATTTTTGTTTCTAAGACAGATTTATAACATAATATAATAACTAAAAGTAACTTAATTCCACCTCCTGTACCAACAATAAAACCTTCTGTAGCAATGTTCTAACCTATTTACTCTTTATTTTATTTCATATGAATTAATAATAAATGTAATATCTGTGAATCAAACTCCAAAATTCATTTAACAGCATAAATCTTATAGACAATTGATTTTTCTAAAATAAGCTGGTCTTCAGTTCTCTTGTCAGAACCTTTTTCTCATCTTTGTCAATTATTAACATAAAACAGGAGTAAACAGTTGATGTTCCAGTTGCTTTTACTTCCTTGTTCTACTTTTCCTTTTACTTGTTCCTCACGTCGATTCTCTTCACTTCACAGTTTACATTCTCCTCTCACTCAGAACGCTTTTTTGCCCTCTGATGATCGTGACGTACCACATGATCAGAGCTGGTACCGCATACACTCGGGTCCGTTAGGATCCACTCAGGTATTGCACATATTGACATACAGACCTGAGACCTGCGGCAGTAAAAGGAGACTCGACCCGATTAGACTGAGTAGAATTTGGACCCGGGTTGGGTCTCGGTTCCTTAGAGCTGAGTGGACCCGTGAAGTCCTCTAAATCACATACATCCAAACACACCTTCCTGGTCCATTACTTAGTAATATGAACAGCACATTTCTGCTGTTTACCTCGTGATTGTCACAATGAAAGAAAAATTAATTACTGCTTTGATAACTTTCCAGAGTTGTAAAATCCTATCTCAGAGTATTATAAACTGCTGTGCCTGAAAAGCCTTCATAGTAATGGACCCATTACAAACCAGACTGATTTCATTGTTTCACTGGCGCACCACCAACGCAGCCCCCTGTGTAGTTTTAATGCAGGGCTTTTTCTCTCAGTCTGAATGTCTGCTTAGTCAAATCAGTGGGGATCTTTCAAAGCTACTCTTTTTAGTACATAATTCCCACTTTGTGTTAATATCCATCCACTGTAGTGAAGCCAGAAAACAACGTCAGTTGATCAGACAAACTCAGACTGCCGAAGTCTAATAGTAGCTTCTGCTGAAGTTTAGAATTCATTTTTGCACAGAATGAAGATTGAGATATCAAAAAAGCATCATCATCAAGCAACCAAATTATCACAGCAGGGACCAGTTAGATTTTCAAATGTAAATCCCCTCAACAGAGAATTGTTTTCAAAGCAGCACTTTTATTTCACTTGATACCAGCTATTATCCAACAGTTTTTATCAATCACATTGATCTCTCTCATGCTTTCCTTTTGAGAATTTGGAAAGCCTTCTGTTTGATAATCTGCAAAACCTTTTAAGTCATTTCCACTCAACTGACAGGTGAGGCTTTAGAAACAACAGATGGGACTGATTCAAACCTGCCAAGTGAAAGCAGCTCCCCGGGGATGCAGGGGCTATTACACACCCACTACAATACACTAAATTAGCTTTGCTGTTGCTATATGAATGTTATTGTGCCGGGATGTATTAAAAACATTCTGGGCACATAAATCACATGAAGGCAAAGGACTGAATTTAGACTAAATTTACTAAATATTAGGGTCTCTTTCTCTTTTGATGAGGTATAATGTTGAGGCACATAATGAAAGCCATTATCCTTTATTGATTTCATTTATTAAAGCTCTATCAATCCACACAAGATTTGTAGATAAATAGAAGCAGATTAGTAACAAAATTATTTCAAAGCTTAGAGACAATTTAAATTTTGGGCTGCAACTCTATTAGATGACTTTTTGTGCATTTAATATAAGTTGAATGCTTTCCCCTACAGTCTGCTGTCCATGTCAGCTTTATATATCATAGCATCCAAAAGGCATAATCAGTAAACACTGTTAATGTTACATTGCCACCGGCTACAGTCTCAGTTTATCTTCCTGCAGTACAGCATCTCAAGGATTTTATGTTTCTTAAATTCAGAGACTCAACAAGTGGTGGAGGCCAACGTCAGCAGTTGGAGTTTGAATCATACTGCACTGTGCCATTTCTGCTTTATTTACTGGAAGTAATTGCTTGTTAAGTCTGTTTTTAATGGCCTCTGATTCTAGCATCTGCGTGCCCTATGGGAGACTGGCTGGAGAGGGAATATCCTGTCCTCCAGTTCAGTAACAAATCGTTAGCCAGGAACTTATGTTTCTCTGTTTCCTCTAAAACCAAATTTAAGCCCAAGTGGATCACATTTAAGACTTTATTCTTCTCACAGACTTTTTTTTTTCAACCAGGAATGCAAAAGCAACACTAGCGACCACTGGAAACACTGAAACAATTCTACAATCATTTAGTCATCTAATCTAATATAGAGCTGCCTGACCCTGATGATGAATATGATGTGGACTATTTCAATTCCAGCTAGGAATGCTGCAGAATTTAATGAACCTTAATGCTATTGAAACATATAAATAATCTGGTATATTTAGTGGAATAGAAGCCCATCTGGTAACTGTGGATTCTTGATTCCTGCTCATAAATTACAAGCAGCAGAGAGGCATCAACAAAAAAAAATGTATTTAGAAAATATTAGGTAGGAGTATGAGATATGACAACATGGCTAAAACGAATGCAGTGCAATACAACAGCCCTCTAATAAAACCTACCTTCATCAAGGTTGTTATGTTCAGTTTGTGTTGAGGTTATATTGGAGGCTGTAGTTTGCGGTGCTGTTGAATTGATTGTGGTTATATACTGAGAGGTGTTTTTTCCGCTCATTGATATAAATAATAGAGTGGATGAAATATTAGAAACATGTGTCATTATATTCAACAGCACCACAAACTACAGCCTCCAAAATGACCACTAAGTTGGATTAACACATTCTTATAATGCAATTTCAACAAAAGCTGAACATTATCCTTCTACATTATAAAGGTATTATATTATTGCAGGCCTGTTGGGTTAGACGACATTAGTTTTAGCTAGGTGTCGCTATCTCATTGTGGGCAATTTGACAAATAAATGAACCTTTATGGAAATATTTGATTTTAATTTATTGGTAGAATTTGTTTCATCACGGTTTTGAATTATTAAAATTATTTTTGGATAATCTGCTGGAAAAGCCACAGACGGACAGTTTCTCAATTGATTTCCAAGGCATTTTAATGTAATACAATGTACACTGATATCACAATATAAAATTATGAATACAACACAAAATATAAGAAATCACAGTGAAGAGAACATGTAGTGATAAAGAATGCCTTTACACTTTTTTTCATAACAAGAAAATAAGCTACATAATACATTTGCAGATATTCTGATTGAGGAGGATAATCTGTTAAATGAATATAGATTGAAACGTTGGCTGACTGGTTCAAATCAGAGTCTTTGTTAACCTGTGTGTTCAGTCTCAGTCAGACGGTCTAAGCTGTGATCTACATGTATATTTGTCTGGTGACATTGTGAATTCTGGAGTGTTGACAAAAAAAAGTAAGCTCTTGCCCTCATTTCAGCATCACTGTGTCTTCATTACTCATAAAGAAACTAGCTTTCCACTCGAATAAACTGTATTTGTGCTCCAGTGTTGAGCTCAGTTTATTTCGCTGTAAATCCCCTTACTGAGCAGTACTGAACCCGGCTGTTCTGAGCTCTGATGCAGAAGAAATAAATGCAGCCCATGTTTTTCATCCCTAAAGCTCAACTCAAAACCAATTTTTCTTAATACCTCACATTCTCTTAGCCTTTTTTTCTATCACCACATCTCACAACAGTGGTGTTTTTGATTTGAGGGTCTGTAATCAGAGCTTCCAATTAGAAGCAACGCATCAGTTATCTTAAGCCTGTTTACGCTCGGTCCTGACTCAGCTGCTTTGTTTCAAGTAAGCATTACCAAATTGTACCAAAATGTATCGTAATCAGGGCTTATAAAAGAGAGCTTGCTGTCAATAAGTTTGATGAATAAAGTGAACTACAGACATGAAACATAGACCTCAAACAGGGTCTAGTGATGTATTTCAAAAGTAACAGCAGAGGTGTTTGATGACTGACGTGGTTTCACTGGTATTTGATAGGAATGGATGTGGGCAGGTACCTGACGTTAAGGAAAAAGAAGCACAGCGCCTCCTCAGTCTGTGATTTTCTTTTTTTGTGTGGCCTGCTTGTTAATAGAGGTCATGTGAAGAAATGGAGCTTGTGATCTTTTGCCAAGAAACATTATGAGTTGTGTGAGCATGTGGCCTGCATCACAGGGGGCTGTTTGGAGGCTATTGATTGTTTCTGCGTGTGGTGCAGGGAATCGGTGTGTTTTGATCTTCAGGAAAATGCATTAAAAAGTATTACTGCTTTGTTTTTACAGTAGCAGCAGGGTGAGGCAGCCGTCACTTAAAAGTTTGTTTCAATAGAGTCACCTGTATAAATCCTGTACAAGCTTAAAATATGAAAAGGGAAATGTTCTCTCCTTTCTCTCAAGTAATGCCAAACTGCAGTAGAGCCAAGCTCTTATTTACTTTCTGCAGTAGAAGAAAAGGAACATGTGGGCTCATTTAGTATTGTCACTGCAATGCTGCTTGTTTGATCACAATTTCTCTCCACTGTTTTGCCTCTAAATTGTTCACAGAACAATTTGAATGCAGATTTTATATGAACTTGATGCAACCTTTGCTGGACGTCATCAGATTATGCTTCCATCACTGTGATTTCAAGTTTTATCCACTCATGACTGCCTGTCGTTGACTTACAAGACTCCTCAACTCTATATATTTCTTCATCTAACACCAAGCTCTCCTGCATCAAATCTGAGTTACAGTCGATTAAAGCAGCCCCTGTAACATCAAGTTCATTTTACTCAGCTAGCTAACATCCAGGCTGGTCCAGCCTTGGATTTTGACCTCCAATCTGTTTTTTTATTATTCCCTTTTTATTAATTCAACCACTGTAGGAAAAATTTAAAACGTTTAAGATCAAGTCTACTTCCTCCCTTCTTCACACCCAATCTGCTGATCGGAAAAACACTAAATAAAATACTTCAATCTACAGCTGAAGGAGCTAATGTCGGAACTACTAGACTTATTTTTCACACAGATCAGAAAGTTTTCAGCTTCCAGTCGCTCTCAGAATACAATTTTAAGATTTTATTGATCAATTAAAGCATGAAATGGCCCCAGCCTATATTTTTGAACTATTTTGCCAGAGAGCGGCTCCTAAACCGTGCAATGACCCACCGTTTAAACTTTAATCTACAACCTCTGTGTTTTTAAATGGTTTTTAAATGGTCTTCCACTGCATGCACTAATTGTATATATCTGGACTTATTTTAATTCAGGCTGGGTTTTATACAAATACCAAAATACCACACTTTCAGTTTCTCATTGAATTTATTTCCATTCCTGGTACAGTACCAACACCAGATCACTAAAGCTTGGCAGCGTCTAACCCTGGTCGTGGTTGGATGACTGGTTGACCCATACAGATAGACTCCCGATGTGGGTTTGTTAAGCATCACTCTGTCAGTCTGTATGGGGTAATTCTTTTTTTTTTCCTTTTAGTTAACAAAAGAAGCTAAATTTCTAAAATGTTTAATGTAAGTCATATAAGAGCTTTTCCTAAATAGAATAATCTAAAGTTTGTAAAATGTTGAATTAAACCAGATCAAAGAATAAGTAAACAAGAGTAGACAGCATGCTAGCATGGCAGTTGTCTTGTTTGAGATCATCTTGTGGTCATTGTAACTGTGGATTAAAGTGATCTAGAAGAAAGTTGTAGGTACATAGATGTTTTTCACAGAAACAGCAGTGTTCATGGGAGCTGAGAGAGAGAGAGAGAGAGAGAGAGAGAGAGAGAGAGAAGTATTTTACGCTCATTTGTGGGTGTGTCTGTTGTCAAAGTGGTTCTGATCTGAATTAAGGGGCCATACTCAGATGTATAAATAACTGAGACAGACACACACACTTGAATGCGCACACCAGCTTCTCTCCCGGACCACGTGATTCAGTGAGTAAGGGTCCCTCTCTCTCTCTCTCTCTCTCTCTCTCTCTCTTTCGCTCATAGGCTCTCACTCACTCGCCCCCTCTCTCTTCCCTCCTCTCCTGCTCTGTCTGTAATCACCTATTCTTGGAGCTTTTTTCCAATTGCCTCATCGGAAAACCATGCGGAGAGGGATGGCCGATCTGCAGTGATTGAACAGTTCTGCTCACAATTTAACCCCATCTGATAGGGGTTAGCTAGGCCTCTCACACAATGTTCCTCTCTGACTGAGACTGTGGAGAGGTGTGTCAGTTAAAACATAAGTTCAGGATCAAGATTTTGCTATTTCGGTGCAGCAAAGGCAACACATGAAAGAAGAAAATATACAGAAAAGTGAGAGGCGGGGTTGGTTTTAGTGGGGACATATTTAAACTTTTCATTTTATTAACTAGGCAGAAATATAGAAAAACCTCAACAAGTTCTTGAGGCAGATGCTGTGACTGTTGAGCAGGTTTGCAGCATATGTGACGTATGAGAGGCTGACTGAACTGGTCTGCACTTGTGAGGTTGCCAGTTCAAACTGGGCTGCAGTGGTCAGGATAAAATGATAGTCTTGATTTTGTCACTTACATTTGAGATCAGGGTTTACTGTGACAATTTTAGGGGAATTTATTTTTTATAAAAAGTATGTCCTCCTTCTGTTATATTTGTAAATATTTATGTGATTGGTCAACAGTGTTTTTTTTTTGTTGTTGTTTTTTGGTAATACTCTATTTGCATCCTCGGTAGCTTCATTATATTACATATTTTGTCATATTGTGACATATGTCTTTTAATCTGTAAGGCCTCCATACACTTACAGATAGATTTTCTTTCCAGCCTGGTCTCCATGATTCTGGCTTGTGTTCTTGTTGTTGTTGTTGTTCCTCTGAAGCTTTTTTTTCTCCTCATTGTTCTTCTTCCATCTCCCTCACACACATTCGATTTGTTTTTCTTTCCGACACTCTGCCTGCACAGTTTGTCACATGAAATCCAGTCATTTATTGACGCTTCTTTTCTGAGAAATTGGGAGCCCTCGGTTTGTTTAAAATACAGAGAAATTGCTCATAATAAGATTGCATAGAGGAATGAAAACTGTGGTTTTAATGAGTAATCAGGCAGCCCTGAATTTGAATCTTCTTTGTGACTCTTATGGCGTGTTAATGTCACATGCGTAAGTGTGACATTTTTTAGCTGTTTTGAGTGATAAAAATACTCTGCTTTCAATCATAATTTGGGTCTAATATGTTTTTTCCACAAAAAAAGTGCAATTACCTCGTTAAAATCCTTAAAATGACAGCTGCTCCCTCTCCCTCAATAAAAAAAGAAATTAGAATCTATGAATATGTGAATATTATTCATTTTAAAAGTTTTAACAGCTGGACACAAGATGTCTCCTACTTCACTGTAAAGTTCATTCTCCACGTGTTTGTGCACTGGAGGCTTCAAGTTTTCATATCACACTTGTGTAAATTGAACACTGGACTATGACTGGCTTCCAAACGAGTTATGATGTCACAAATCATGCTTAGGTACACACCTTAAACTGAGACTTTCTCCTCCTTCCCTGTCAAACCTGCTAAATAAGATGGTGAGCATGGTAAACTTCAGCATGTGAGCCTTGATATTGTGAGCATGTTTTTCTTGATTGCAAAGCTACATTTCTCTTGAAATTATACTCTCATTTCCCAAAACTCTAAACACAAACGTTTAACTGCACACTCATCTTCGCAAACGTCAAACTTCCATGTCAAACTCTGCACTCAAAACCATGTAATCTTACATCTAAACCAAACTTTGCCTTCAGAGGTCACACAAAAGCCATCAAATACACAAACACTACAAAACAGCCATTACACACTGGTTCAAAGCCAATTCAAAACACTACTGTAAAAACATGTTACTGCAGTGAATAATGGTGCTTATGGTTTTCCCCCAGAACAACCTCTTTACATGATGAACACAATTTACTGTAGTGAAATAAACTGAGTGAAAAAGTAAATGTACTGTAAAAATATGCAACTGATAAAGAACATAGAATACAGTCAAATAATTTCCATGTATTTACCAACGTAAACCAATGGAGAAAAAATAGTTTGTAAATAAAGAAAGAAACCACATTTATTCTGCCTCAGGTCTTAGTGGATCCATTATTCCAACATAAGTGAACTGACCAATGACCCTGCTATCCATCCTGAGCTTCTGATTGGTGTGTGAACTATTTTAACTCTTAGTGTTTCCACCTGGAGAACTGTGTGTTAATTGGGTTCCAGCTGTGATGACTTGACTTAATGATATTGAATGCTTTCTAAATGAGCACAATTGAAAACAGGAATTGTGTTTATAGTTTTGGGGAATGGGGCTGTCTTTTGGTAGATGGCGTCATGGTTCAGCATGTTTAGTTAATAGGCCCAGTTATAGTGTGTAAGCGATTTTGAGATAAAACTGTAACATGGTGATGTTGGCACATAAGTCAAAATGCTGCTGTGTGTACAGCTTCAGAGATGCTAGCTCACCTGAAGACTCTTTGTCTTGTTAAACAGCCTGATGAAGCTCTGTGACATGATGCTCCTGTTAGCATCAATAAAAGCTCCTTGATTTTATGTTTGTTTTTTTTTCTTTTGTTAAATGCTGTCTATCAACTCTGAGCCTTGAATAGTCATGAATACATGGCCGCATTACATCTTATGATCCTTCACAATCACTTCATTATGACGGTAGAGGCACTGTGGTTCGATTTGTCCGAATGGTGCACAATTCAGATTATAAGCCATTTTCATATCTGGTTTTCAAAATTCCACACGTGAGCCAAATATTATTGTAGCATGTCCAGACCTGTCACTTGATGCTTCATGGTATGAGCCAATGATAAAAGGCTTTTTAAAACGAGATGTGTAATTACAGCCATTTTTTTTTCTCCCATCTTGTACACTGCGCGCTGTACAATGAGGCAGAAATACCATGAAAATAACCTCAGATGCAGCTTTGGAAAACTGCTCAGGGGTCAAGTTGCCCACGAGTTTTGGTTAAGGATCAATTTTCATGCCTGATTCCAAACCTCAGTCACCAGCGGGTAAACTGGAAAGTGACCCCAGTTTAGCCTCAGCCTCACACTGGAGAGTGGAAATAGTCCTTCCTCAGGCCAAAGCACGGGTTTGAATTGAAAATGGAAAAGAGGCAGTTTGAACTTACTTAACCTGCTCTGTCAAGAGAGGGAAATACATTTTTACTTCTCAACATAATGACAGTGGCATATGGATTTGAATATTCAATAGACATCGTCACTATTTTATCACCAAACTCTGTACATACTGTACTGTGTTTTCATTCGGCTGGTGTTAATTTCTCACCCTGATTCTCCCAACAGTATCTGATTGTAGTGATGTTTTATCCAACGTAAAGTATGTGGATGTCTGTCAATGAATCGCAGGCTCATGAATCAGGTGCATCTTATCTTTAGATCATAATTTATTATCTGCATTCCCAGGATTGAGATCGAGGACTCCGAGGCGGTTGGCATCTCCAATATCATTTCCAACTTGATCACCATGTTCCCTCGAAGCATTTTAACTGCACTACCCAGCGACCTGTTCACCTCCTTCATCAACTGCCTCACACTGCTCACCTGCTCCTTTGGACGCAGTGCCGCCCTGGAGGAGGTGGTGAGTACCAACACAGTCAGATCCTCCTCACTGAGTTCAATCACACTGGCGGAGTAGTTTGAAAGAAGAAGATACAGTTTTCAACACTGTAGCAACTAATCAGGCCGACCTCTGATCACTAATAAAAATGAAATGGCCCAGTTGTTGATGCTGATGAGTTTCTGAATTCATTACTGATGTTGGAGATGGGCATTGCTGACTTTATAATCAGTTTTAACATAACATTACAGAAGACAAGGTCATATACAATTGGTGTGTAAAGTTTAAGTGATAGCACAGTTTTTATAGATGTTTTTAGAAAAAGGGGCTGGACATCTGCTATATGTGGAATCCATATTACATGCCACATTTCTGGGTTTTCCTCTGGAAACTGGTTAGCTGATTTGGCTGCCCGACCCCCATCAGGTTTTCTTTTTTTTTTACAAAATTGCGATGTGTTGCCCTGATTGATTACAATAAAGCTGAACTAGACAGATCCTTATGCATAGAAAACCATGAATTTTATGCCAGAGCACTGTTTTAGAACAGCGGCCATTGTTCAACACCCTGAAAATGATACTATATGTATCAATCAATGATGATGATCAATACATATTGAATACTTATGACATGAATGATGAGTTGATCCACAGTCTGGTAGAACAAGTCCATTTTTTTTGCATGAGCGTTTTCCTTTTGTTTATTTTGTTTGCCAGTTAGGGACATTTTTTTTTATCTAACATTTGACACGCATCATTAACATTTTGAAACACAGAAACATTGTGATGGATTGGCAAACATTTCCCTCTCTTCCATTCCTCAGCTGGATAAGGACGACATGGTCTACATGGAGGCCTACGACAAGCTGCTGGAGTCTTGGCTGACGCTCGTCCAGGATGAGGAGCATTTTCCTCGCGGCTGCTTCGTCCAGCCGGCAGTTCAGGTCTTCAACTCATACATCCAGTGTCACTTGGCTGCTCCTGACGGTACCCGCAACCTGGTGAGACTTTATTTCGTTGCTTGCTACTAACAAACAGTGTATATTCTCCTCATCTTGGCACTTATAATGTTTGCTTCTCTCTCTTCTTCCTCATACTTCCTCTCTTGTATTTTCTCTCCCACAATTTCCTAAAACCCTGAACCATCCTCCCCTCCCCTCAGTCAGTGAATGGCATAGCGTCTCACGAAGAGGACGAGATCAACGAGCTGCAGGAAGATGACAGAGAGCTGTTCTCGGACCAGTTATCCAGCATCGGCATGCTGGGACGTGTGGCTGCTGACCACTGTATCCCTCTGCTCACAAGGTAAACACATTCTACAATCAATACCAGCTCATTAGTTTCATCTCAGTGTGTCTGAGCTTTGATAATCCTCACGTTATTTGTATTGTTATAAATAAATTGGTGATCTTGGAGTTCAGAAGGAAACAGAAACAGTGTTCATGTTTGTCTGGTGTCCTGCCCCCTGCAGTCTGCTGGAGGACCGGGTGACACGGCTGCACGGTCAGCTGCAGAGGACCCAGCAGCACCTCATGGCTTCGTCTGACCTTGGATCAGTGGACCGCAAAGTCCTAGACGACCTCTATGAGGACATCCACTGGCTCATACTGGTCTCAGGTCAGCAACAGGATAGAAAACTTCTTCAAAAGAACATTTTGTTGTCATCTGATCTGATACTTTTTTTGAGAGTCGATCATTTCCTTGCATGTTGCCTCTGCATGTTAATGTTTCTGATTGCACTCCTGCCTGTGTACTTGAGATTGTATTTCCATATTAGCATTTATTTTAATCACACTCACTAAATGAATTAGGTGTGACATTTATTATCCAAGTGTCACATTTTATAATAGCTGTGTAGCGGAGGACAGTATTGTATTAAATCTGTGGTTAAATTAAAATGTCTGATTTTAGAATCTGCTCATAAACACACAAGGAAAGTTTTAATTTACTTTGCACTGGTAATTAGTTACTGGAGGAAAGAATAATATAATCATACACTGAACTGTTAACAAAAAACATATTTGATTGAACTTCTTCCAACGAGACAATCCATTTTCCTTCACATGCTTTAAAAATAAATATACACTGTAGACACTTTGAAAAAGCTCATGAAAAACCATTTAATGTTCTGATCTACTGGAATACGCCTGTTTTTATAGTGTTAACAAATGACTTCTCCAGAAAAGTATATTCCATTTAACTAACTTTATTTGTGAACTCCACCCAATTCTGTGGGTTTGACTTAATGAAATATTCTCAGAATCAGCATCATTAAAGACGAGCAGTCTCACCATTTAGGCTTTGTAAATGAAGCTGAAATCTTTTTATTTTTATATTTTCTTATGTTCAGGTTGTATGGTGGGGTACAATAAAACAACACATTTGTGCAGTTGAAGCACTCTTTACACCATACCAAACCAAACATTTTTGGAAAACCCTAAATTGAACTAAGCGAAGAGACTAACCGTGAATCTGTCTGCTCTCTCCAGGGTATTTACTTGCAGACGACCCTCAGGGCGAAACCCCATTGATCCCCTCAGAGGTGATGGAGTTCTCCATAAAACACTCGACAGAAGTTGACATCAACACGACGCTGCAGATCCTGGGCTCACCGGGGGAGAAGGCCTCCTCCATACCGGGCTGCAACCGCACCGACTCAGTCATCAGGTGAGGAGGATGTGAGACAAAAATTAGTTATCTGTGTTTTCTCAGAGGTGAATTCAATGTTTGGAATGGATTATTTTGGTTAGCGCTCAGTAGACATTGTTTCAGATTCTGCCGCTGAAAAATAAGGATGTTTGGGCAGGAATCCAGCTCTGCACTGTATTCACTAGAGTGCAGTGAAATGTTATTGTTTTGGCTTCTGACAAGTTTGTCCAGTCTGCCAGACACCTCGAGAGCTTTCTTGGACAGAATTGGACACGACTTCACATTCCCTTGAATGAGGAAGTGTGTCTAAGCTTTTGACTGGTGCTATAGTTCTTTTAAATTTGAGTCTAATCAGATCACTTCAGAGCAGAGAAACAATTAAATGTAAAATATTTTAAGCTGAGTTCATGTTTTGAAAATCAGTATCAATCAGATAGTGTATATAGATTCCTGAAGAAACCCCACGTTTTTGAAATCCACTTTTTGTCTCAAATTCCCAGAATTTTTTTTTTTTTTTTTTACATTGAGTGGAAAAGCTGTGTGATTTTGTACTCTGTGCCTTCCAAAAAGATAGTTGTATGTGTACTGTCTAGATTTTTGTTTATATTAATGATTCTTCTGGTTGCCAAGGATTGAAGAGCTTGTTGGCCAGTCATTTATGTAACATTTGTTAGGTCTCACTCAAACAACTTCACAACGTCTCGTAACTGTTCGTGGTGTCGGGTCAGAAAATTGGAATGTCGACAGTTTTAATCTCTAAACTAAACTAAGACAGTATATGAAAGTATGTTGAGATTCACTTTAAGACTGTAGATGAACTGTGAAGGTCCCAGCTGTGAATCTGTGGGAAAGGAGGAATGTTAAGTAAAGCGTGTCTGAAAAGAGTATACAGCACGGGTTTGAATATATATTTGTGACACTTGACAATGAATCAAGGACCAGACAAACTGCTGTCTGAGAAGTGTTTGTAATGGAAGAGATGGCACTTCCCGCAGTCCTTGCATGTTGTGACACTTCATCTCACTTAACCAGCCAGACCTCCATAAACTCCTCCAGAATAAACTCTGACTGTCATAGTTGGACTTGAAGGTTTTGTCACAGTTATTGTCCTAGAAGACTGAAGGTTCGTTAACTTACTGAACAAAGAAGAAGAAACTCATGTTCAAAAAGCAGGAACCAGAGAAAGCTTGATGTTTTTGCTTTAAGTGTTTATTAAAATTGTGTATATATTCATTTTCTGTAGAGCTTAAAGCATTAGTTGATTGATCTATTGAGCATCTAACAGAAAATGAATCAGCAATTTTGATGATCAATGAACTATTTACCTTATTTATCAATATTGATTACTTGTTAAGTCAGTGTGAATTGAATCTTCTTGGAGTTTGGAACAGAAAGCAATTTGAAGAATTCAGTTTCCACCCAGTGAAGTCATGATGGCCAGTTTTCATCATCATCTGGACTAAATTCTAACTGATTCATCAGTAGTGAAATTAATCACTAGCTGATGTCAGCATTTCCCACCTGCACTGTGTGTTTGCCGCCCCATCACTGCCCGCCATCATTACTTAATAAAGTAGAAAAAGACCAGGTGCCAGGAGAGCTGCAGGCTGTAATGAGTACTCGCATTTCTATTTCCAAACACAGTTTCAGTTATCAGCTCTGAAATAGACGTGGCAGTTGCTGTAGCTGTTGACAAATCTTGA